>NC_043745.1:22634685-23834685 GCF_902148845.1 Salarias fasciatus
ATCCTGGTGCTTCTTAAAGTCTGGGACTTTTGTTCCTTCAGCCATATAATGGTTCACCTTGGTGAGCTTTCTTTTTATCCCAAAATAACTGCCTTGTAATTATAGTTTAAGGCTAGATTTCCTTTGGTTTTAACAGGGCTGGTAGACTCGGAAAGAGCGACATCCGCGTCTTATTCCGTCTTCCTCTGTTTGTCCGTGTCCCAGGTTTCAGGAGGAAGGAGTTCAGAGGGAAGCTGGCCATCGCCATCACGGCCAACTTCATCAACAGGAACACGACGGCAGAGGCCAAAGTCGAGGAGATCAGTGGAGTGGCCTTCATCTTCAACCAGAAGTTCTTTCTTGACCTCAAAGAAGAGATGGGTGAGAAAAGAAGCTTATTTAAAAGCAATGCTGTGTTTTTTTTTTCTTTTTTCCTGTCTCCTCTGACTGTGTTCACTTGATGCTAATGTAAAGACTTTCATTAAACCTTGAGCTTCTTTGTCAAACTGTCACCTGAAATACTGAAAGCTCTCTTTTTCTCACAGGTATCGATCTGGAAAATATTGTGTACTACAAGGACAACACACATTACTTTGTCATGACTGCCAAGAAACAAAGTCTGCTCGACAAGGGAGTCGTCATTAATGTAAGCTAAAGGCACCCGGTGTGATCTTTGACCTTTTAGCAGGTGTGGCACAAGACAGATAATGTTACAGATTTGTTTTGTTTTATGATTTGTTTATTATGGGCTGAAGCTATCCGGAGCAGATAAAATGGAACTATTTAATGAGATAAGAAGAAGCTATTTGATAACATTGAAGATTTAACCAGCAGGTTTGACTCAGTGAAGAAATTACAAACCTTGTTCTGTTTTGCAGTTTGTCACATCCCACTGAAATAGTTTCTAAAATGGAAATAAACACACGCTCCGATGGTTGAAAAAACCCACCAGGTTATTCCATTCGATTAGGAAAAAAATAACTATGTCCAGTCAATCATCAGTCTTTTTTAGGGGCTTCATTTAAATGTTCCATTACTATATTTTTTAAAAGTAATGCTTTCTCTCATGGCTTTGGTGTTTCTAATTGACAGCAGGGTTTATATTTTTTGCCTTGATGTTCAGATTTGTTAAGATAAAACATGAATACAGCCCGATTCCGCCTCGCTCTGAAGTCTCTCCCGTCTGTGTTTTTTCAACAGGATTACGTCGACACCCAGATGCTGCTGAGCAGCGAGAACGTCAATCAGGAAGCTCTCCTGTGCTACGCCCGGGAGGCTGCCGACTTCGGCACCAATTACCAGCTCCCCACGCTGGATTTTGCCATTAACCACTGCGGCCAGCCGGACGTAGCCATGTTTGACTTCACCAGCATGCACGCCTCTGAGAACGCCGCCCTAGTCAGGGAGAGGTTTGGACACCAGCTGCTGGTGGCGCTGGTCGGCGACAGTCTGCTGGAGGTGAGGACGATCGGGAAGTGAAGTGAGTTCATCTTAGCAACAGGCCGCCTGAGGAAAGAGGCTGCCGCACATTCTGACACTAAAACTCCTCTGGACAGACACTGAGGAGCGAAGAGGTCTTTTGAAATACTGGCTATGTTACTAAAATTTTTTGAAGTTTTTTTCAATCTTTTATCCCAAAGCAGAACTGACTTTTAAAATATATTGGCTAAAATACAAGATAAGCCTGGAAACCTCCCAAAAATAACATTGTCAGTTTTATCATTCTTCTCGTTTCTTTTTTCTTCCTCCCACATTTTTATTGCATATTCTTTCTGCACTCAGGAAATCTACACTCAGGAAAGGTGAACTCCTCTCCTGCATACCTCGGCATGATTTTCTCTGCTGTTTGCTCTTAAGTCCTGTCCTCCAGTCTTTATCGTGCAATGCTTGTCTCATCGTATATGTATGTAAGGTTTATTTTTTGTTTTGCTTGGCCAGTATGAAAGTATGTGAACAGTCTAAAATCATCCCGCCGTATGTCAGATATTACACACCGCCACTCTGATAAGGGCTGTTTTGTCTCCACGCGTACGGACGCGGTCATGATTCTGTGTTCGCGTGTGTGTTCATGTGTGTGTTCTGTGTGGATGCGCAGCCCTTCTGGCCGATGGGGACGGGTTGCGCCCGGGGCTTCCTGGCGGCCTTCGACACGGCCTGGATGGTGAAGAGCTGGGCTCAGGGCCGGACGGCTCTTGAAGTGCTCGCAGAAAGGTGTGCTTTTTTTTCCCTACATGTCTTAAATTTAATGCAATTCAATCTCACAGTGTTTACGTGATCACTCATGTGTGAAGCCTCCAGCAGCGACCCTTTGTCAAGTCACTTCACCACACATAGATGCACTTTTATTTTTGGATATTGATAGAAACTGGACTGATTTGAACCCCTGTGTATGCTCTTGATGCCGCTCTAGGGAGAGTATTTACCGGCTGCTGCCACAGACGACACCTGAAAACATCGCCAAAAACTTTGAACAGTACACGATCGATCCCGGGACTCGGTACCCAAACCTCAACTCCTCCTGTGTTCGACCTCACCAGGTGAGACGGAGTGACTGCGGCGGCTGTAGCACATGCTTACTGGCATCGTTTTTCATCGTTGGATGCCTTTTGCCATGTTGTAGGTGCGCCACCTGTACATCAGTGGAGAGCTTCAGCCCTCCTCTCTGGAACGTGCTGCTTCCATCCGACGGCCGGTTAATCTCTCCAGACGAGGTGAGCTGCACAGGAGCTGACAGACTTTACAGAAATGCTTCTGAATCACGGATCGTTTAATAAGAGCAGTGGATCCCAGTATGAACAGTGTGAACTGGTTAACTAAAGTAACCAAAATGAAGCCTAGTCAGGGAATAAGTCATCAGCTGAGATTTGTTTTAAATCTTTGGGCTCATCAAGGAGAAGAAATCAAGAAGAAAGTTGAGTTTTAAAGGAACAATCCTATAGAAATGCCTCATTCTGCTTAAATGTTGCTGCTTTTGCCTTTCATATGACCCTGCTTTTAAATCAATACAATCAATCTCTCACATTTTAAACCCATTGCATGTAGAATCAAATAACGGAACATGTTAGAGCTGAACATTTCTCATATTTTCGCCTGAACTTTATAATACGAATCGTGGTTACAGTACGTCCGACGTGAGCCGAACTGTGTTTGACCAGAATAGCTTCACCGACTGAGTTCATGTCCAGACAGAGACGTTTCCACACCAGAGCGCCGACTCCCAGCGCTTTCTGTCAGGGTCTGATTCAGCAGCACCAGGCTGATTGCCGTACGGTCATTACATCATATCCTCGCCATCTGAAAGTGGTTTTTCTGAAAAACAGGATGCATTCCTTTGGGAAGCTTGTATGAAAAGAAATTGTTTTCATAAAAATGTGCCTCGACATGTGCCTTTCTGTAGAGTCGGAGATCAGACCGGCGAGGCTCCTCACCTGGTGCCAGAAGCAGACGGAGGGCTACAGGAATGTGACCATCACAGACCTCACGTCATCCTGGAAGAGCGGCATCGCCCTCTGTGCCCTCATCCACCGGTTCAAGCCCCAGCTGATGTACGTAACCCGCATTGGATACGGCGAGCAGGTTTTAGCAGCGCATACGTGCCCGGACATGAAGCTCCTCGCCGTTTCTGTCTGGAAATGAGCTCAATGCTCTCTCGTGTATGAAGTTGTGAGGAAATTAACTTCTAACATCTTTTGAAACCTGCTTTTGATTGTGCGTTCGTGTTTGTTTTAGGTGTGCTCTCCAACTCTTGAGTACAATTTGTGAAACACATCACTATTCTCTTTCTTTATTGCTCACTGATGAGAGTAAAACTCTCCGTCGGTCCTTTAGCACTGAGCAGCTGTCTGCATTTTACTTTCTTATAATCTAAAACGTGTCGTCATTGATTTGAAAGCTCAGCTGAAACAAACAAGCTTGGATTTACTCGGTGCAACTGTAGATTAGTACATTTACGAATCTAATTATATCATCTCACCCTTTAATTATTGCCTTCATACCTCGACGCGTACCGCTGCAATCTTATGTGGTCCCGTAAGTTTCCAGGAACACACTGGCATTCCTCCCTCTCTGCCTCTCCGTCTGCGTGCCTGTCAGCAGAGGGGGCGGCGGAGAGGGGATGAAGAGAGAGAGCCTCAGACAGTGTGTGTGTGTGTGTGTGTGTGTGTGTGTGTGTGTGTGTGTGTGTGTGTGTGTGTGTGTGTGTGTGTGTGTGTGTGTGTGAGCTGCTGCTTGGTTACTGCTCTCTTCTTTACGTTACTCTTGAAGGTGTCTGCACACCGTCATAGTAGGACGAGATGTTTCCATTTTCTGCTGCAATGTGAGAATAAGTTCTTCTTCACATTGTTTTCCATGCGTGTGTGTTGTCTTTATGCACAAGGCAACTTACAACTGAGAGAAAGAAAAATAATTCAGTGAATCTCAATTGTAAATCTTATTATCACATTCCTTTGTCATCTGTCTGGGCGTCTCAGCTCAGGCAAGGCTCACACCTTTTTTTCTTTTCTTTTTCTTTCGGTTCGTACCAGGGTACCGCACTGCCGTGCGCGCTCGGAGTCAGTTCACTAAACAGCTGCTGTGACTTATTTTCTGCTACATAACTTCCAAAACAATGCTGTGGGCTTCAGCTGAATGCATCTTGGATTATTGCGGTGGTGTTTTTACGAGCTAATAACTCATCAACACATAGCAAACATTTTTTTTTTAAAGGAGTTGAAAGTGTGGCAGGAATTTCTTTCTTATGTACATCAGTGACAATAAACGCAGAGAAGCTATAACACATCTGAAGTCCATCAGAGGAACTCCACTTATCTCAGCTTGATCTTGGTTTGGTGTCACTGAGAAATGAGAGCATAATGAATGGATGCTTATGTTTTGTCTTTTTTTTCCTTTCTTTTTTTCTTGCCTTCATTAGAGATTTCGACTCCTTAAATGAGGAGGACCGTGTCGCGAACCTCCAGCTGGCCTTCGACGTCAGCGAGCAGGAGTTCGGGATCAAACCGTTCACTTCGGCGGAGGATCTGATCGGCGAGGAGGAGCTGGATAAGACCCGGATGATCGCCTACCTGTCCAAGTTCTATGAACTCTTCCGTGGAACTCCTCTCCCTGCATCAGGTCCATATATATTTTTTATGTTTTGTCATTTAATGCCATGCTTTCAACATTAACATTTTAACATGTTTTGTTTCATGGCTGAGTGATTCAGCTCAGTTTTCATAAGTGGAATTATTACTCTCCATATTGTCAGTTCTTTTTTTTCCAGCCTGCCTGTTTAACGCCTTAAATCCATAAGAGAATAACACACGGGGGTTATGTGAAGTTTACAGCTGTACACAGTGGAAAATATGAAGGCTTTAATGGAGTCATGTGTTATACTGCAGGTTCCAGAGGAGTGGATGAAAACAATGAAGATTATCCTTCTAAGGAAGTCAGAAGTAATAATAATGTGCTCAATCTTGCACTGCCCAGGAAAAGAGTGCCAAAGGTAACTCTGTCCAGAGGTGTTTGTCTCCAGTTCACTGATTACAGTTGTTTGCTTTGCACGGTCTTTATTTCTAGGCTGAATGTGATTCCTATGTGATACATTTCATAGTGTTTTGTTATATAAAATGCTTTATTTTTGTGTGACCGTCTCATTTCTTTGTATTTCAAGGATGATAAGAAATCAGACGGTACAGACCCAATATTCAAAAGGAGGCGGCACTTCTGCTATCTGGAGGAGGTTTGTTCAAATAAAATGTTCTTATGAGAGCTAGTCTGCTGATGCATTTCTTGCCTTTTCACACACCTCAGTGTCTCAGCTGCAAAAAAGCTCTGAGCAATAATTGTTCACAGTTTGTGCCTCTTTTAATGAAAAGTGACAAGTGTGTGAAGATTATTAAATTAAAGCGCGAGTGAAGACCTGCAGGTGTTTATTTACTAATGATGAGAGGAGAGGGACAAGCGACAGATTTACCATCATTACAACATCAATATTTACGTCTTGCCACAATAAATAATTTCTCCACATCCAGAAAAGTGTAAAAATAATTGTTCCCTTTCTGAAACCCTTTCAGTGGGAACTGCAGTGGTGTCTGGTTAAAGCTTAGCTCTGGAAGCACAAATCTTAAAGCAGTAAGACATCAACATCATGTACCGAAGTGTGTGTTGCGTTTTATATTGCAGCAGGTTAATAAAATATCAGGCTGTGTTATAATTCAGGAGTAGACGTAGCCATGTTGACACCAACAGACTTCATTCATAGACTGAGTGATGGAGTACTGATCACTGTAACTGTGTTCGGAAGTGGTTTTGTAGAATAAGAATAAATAAAAGCCGTACGCACTGTGTGTGTTCAGACTGCAGGGTTGGAAAAGTGACACAGCTCCTGTGATTTCCGAGGGTCTGACTATTGTCTGTGTGTCTTCAGGCCACCAATCTGTCCAGCAACGGCCCCCCGGTACGAGACGGTCCTGATCCTAAGGAGAATAAAGTTCGCTCCATGGCCACTCAGCTGCTGGCCAAGTTTGAAGGCACACCCAACCACACCGTTCGCAAAACACAGGTAACAACAGAGAGGATCACTTTTATTCTCCTGTTTGTGAATGGGATTTTCAGGATCTATGCATTTTATGCTATTCTACATTTTATTCTTCTTCTTACTTCAGTGTTTCATTTCTTTCTTTTTATGTTTCAAATTTCCCTCCTTGAAAGCTGGAGACGGTGGTTTTTGGTCTCAGTGTGATCAAACTGTCCTTCTTGCCAATTCTACCAGACCTTCTCTTGTCTGTTTCCAGCTCCTGATAGTTTCAGCCGTTTCCACTCCTGTGCCTATACTTATTAACTCTTTTTTTCCCCCTAACCCTCTGGGATCTCAGTCAGACTGTGAGGAGTCACTGCTGTTCCACACGTTCGGCCTGACTGAGAGTCTGCCGGTTAAACTGGGGCCCCCGGTCCCACCCAAACCTCCTCCTGTGACGCAGGTAGTCTGGACGGACTGAACAAACAGCACTGAAACACATAATGAAAAAAACATTGTACGAACTTCCCAGACTGTGTAGTACCTAAAATGGACAGTTAGTTATTTTGCATGCTAATTTGTCCTGCTGTCACAAACCACATGTACAGTACATGTAACCCAAACACCGCCGCCCTCCTGTAAAACCTAAAAATAATGCACATAAAATCCGCTTTTAGTTCCTGAATGTTTAAAAGACCATAATGGTGGTTTTTCTTTGAGCCCTGACGGACTGCAAACCCCTTATTTTACTGAGAGAACTGTGAGGCAGTCCTTCATGCGTTGTTCCAGTTTGACGCGGCACAAAAAAACTGCTAATCTAACATTAAATTGTCTTTTCTGCATTCCTCCTGTGCAGAGCGTATTGTAAATTTTCCTTTCTTGACGTGAACTGAAGGATCCTTTTCACCGTGGGAACATGAGGTTTTGGTTTCTTAACAGTGGAATTAAAAACTTGTTAAAAATGTGAGCGTGCATAGCGAGAATAAGTCACATTTTCGCATTTTCTTGTACGTTGCTGAACTCGTTTGAGAGCTCAGAGTCGTTCTACTCCATTGAGAAGGATGGTGGTTTGATCCCCATCTTATCTGGTCTTTGTTTCAAATACTTCTTGCACAAGACACTGAATCCAACGTGCGGATCATTCACAGTGTGTAGTGACTGCCATGCAAAATCCTCTCACCATTTGTTTTTTTCCATCAATATTCGAAGGTCGCGCCTCACATCTTTTAAATTATTTTCAAATGCTTGTACATTTGTCTTTAGTACGTCACGAAACACAAGCATGCGTTTCTAGAATGTGTGTCACGGGACGGCAGAGTTAATCCCAGCTGACTCTGGGTGAAGGCGAGTTCTCTGGACGGGTCACCAGACCGTCACACACATTCACCACTTCAGAAGATTTTCGAGCGGCTGTGTGTGCACGGAGGGGACACGCAGACTCCACACACAGAAAGCCCTTCAAAGAAGCCTTATTGCGAAGCAAGAGTAGAAAGCCAATACATCACCATGTGGCCTTTTCTTGAAATTAGAAACTAATTTGGTATAAATAACTGAATTATATTTGCTCATTGAGTTTAACAAGTGTGATAAAACACTCCTTTATAGCTGCAGTGAAAGCAGTGCACTCATGGGATTTAATCACTGGGAAGTCGTGGCCACAAAAATGTGAATTTATTAGTCTATTGCATTAAAACAAAAAAAAGAAGCTGTTGGCTGTTAAATCCCAGCTGCTGCCTCTCCCGTTTTTAAGTTTTTGACCAGCGGATGTCAGGAAGTTTGAACGGGGGTTTCTCCATAACACTGAATTGTCCTGAGATGGTTGCGTAACTTTGTGAAAACATAAAGCAGACGGCCACAGTAATGGATCACCTACGTGCTGCTTTTCATGCTGTGCTGAGCATGACCGATGTCTGCCAGGAGGGTCGGAAATCAATCCAGCGTCTCGTGCTGCTTTATGGACAGCTCAAGTGTTTTGGCGATTTGGACTTAATGGGCCGAAACTCACAAAACCACCTCTATGGTCTTTAAATGATCCACAGTGGATGAAAATGCTTTACTGTCGGATAAGTTCATGTCTGTATTGTTCTTTTCAGTTTGAAGTCAGTATCAGAAAAGCAGCGGCGCAGTTAGTCCGCCCGCCTCCAAAGACCCTGCCCAAGCCTGGGCTCCGGCCCGAGGCCCAGCAGCCGTTTCCTCTAGTGAAGCTCAGACACGTTGATCCCACGCTCGCTGAGACGACGCCCCCGCCTCAGCCTCAGAGCGCAGACCCTCCCACTGCTCCTCCTTCTTACCAGTCCGCAATCAGTGTCATGTCAAGAATCCTGCATCGCCTCAGGGAGGTGGACGAACACGTCTCTGAGGTGAACAGTGTCTCCTTTCCCTTGTCTTTTGTCTCTTTCTTTTTGGTGTTTGCGTGCTTCTGTCCCCGGAGAAGGCCCCAGAGTGGATGATGATGATGACGATGATTGTATAGTCTGTCCTGATTATACATTCAGGCTTGTGTAATATATAGTCATATGGCGAAGTCAGCCCCTAATTATCCAGCCTGACGTAAAATTGCGACAGCAGACTTTACAGAGCTGGCGCAGGCTGAGACAGACGCGCAGGCTGCTGGAACGCTTCACGTCTTGTGGGACGCGTCGGCCGGGCGCAGGCTGCAAATAGAGCAAATTGACTGTTTTGATTACCGAGATTTGACAAATGGCCCTCGGCAGTGGTTGCGCTGACTCCATTTATCACTGCAGAATGATTAAACTTCACTCTTTAATTAGTAAGAAATTGAAATTTCAATAATTTAGACTTTTTGGTTTCAACTGGTTTTGAGAAAATACATCCTCAGTCGAAATAACTGTCAACCACAAAAAATGGACATTTTCTTACTATTATTATTGCTTCAGACAAGTTTTTTCATTTTTTTTTTTTTTTTGGTTAATTTACATTCAGTCTATCCGAACTGCTTGTTTGTCCTTGTTGACTTGCAGGTCGTACATCACTCATTTATCCACTCTGTAAAAGTTTGCTTGATATTTTATCGCGTCAAGGCAGGACAGGATCGTTTTCAAGCAACAAAAATGTTAATCTTCACTACCAGAGAGCTGTGGTGACCAAATGCATCTGTCACATAAATCTATGAGAAGTGTGGCTACTAATTCAGACTGACTGTAGATCTCTCATTTTTATCCTAATGCATGTATTGATCTTACATGAAACCAGGACTGATTACATTTTTTGGGTAAATCTGCACATTTCCGGGGAAATGAAGCAACTTGTATGTCTAACAGGTAATGGACTGAATACAAGTTTTCCATAAATGATATGACAAATTTTAAAAATCTGAATAAAACTGAATGTAAATCAGAATTTCTCCTCACTGTTTCTCCCTATATTCCTCATCGTTTCGCTCAGCACTACTAATAACCTTTTGCTTCTTTAAATAGGAATCTTATTACTGTGTGTCACTGGAACTTTGTGCATTTTTCTAAACTAATGTTTCACGTTTCTCTTTTTTTTTTAATTATTATTAATTTGTCTTGTGATTAGACTTCCTTGAAGTCATTTCTCTCCCAGGCTTGTGCAGCTGTTTTTTTCTTCCCGCATAGTGTGATTAACCACATGAAGTGGGGTGTGAAATTAATATAATAAGGCAGCTTTCATGCCACACAACAGCGTTATTGTTCTCCCCTCAACAATATGTCAAGTCCTGTGTCTTATTCAGGAAGTAGAACAGAAAGAGCGTTCATCTGTTAACCGTGCCATGCTTATTAGGATATATTAGTCTCTCTAATTATGTGTCCACACAGAGAGCTCCTCATTATTCGTCATAGGTGGATGTGAGGCAGCCAGTCCGATGACTTTTCTCATGCTCGTCTTTGTCCTCCTCCAGAAAAAAGCTCAGACACAACAGGTTAGAGAGTTTCAGTCAAAGAGCATAAAGGAGAAAGCGGTGCACCTTAGGGGCCTGTTCTCAGCAGACAGCGACGCTGTGCTCAAGGTGATTATGTGGAGCATGACCGCTAACCCCGCTGTGACTTTGTGTTTTGCATTAACTTCCCCCTCCAACCGTGCATTTATTTGCATGAGGAAACGGACATGGTTTGGTTGCATGCATCAGTTTTCACACTCGGTGGAAAACTTCATCAAACTGTACCTGACGATATGGTCGGATGGTTTTATCTGCACAACATTGACGTGTGTGTGTGTGTGTGCAGGACTGATGACTTTACTGTTGATGACCAGAGAGGCATGTGAAGCTTCACATTTCACTACAGCTTTATCAGAACTTTGCCTTAACTGCTGTTTTTTGCTCCTTGTGTTTTGATATTCAGCTGTCATCGGACAGGTGAGGTGTGTGTTCTTGCGGATTTCCTTCTGCTCCACACGTCTCAAAGAGCGAACTGCTGCCCTACTGCCACATGACTTTGCTACAGAGTGATAGAAGAGGTGCACATTTGGCTTCGTCCAGTTCAGGGCCGTGGGCCACTGGCAGAGCACACAGCGACGTGTCTGTCGGGTCCAGCAGGCCAATCACACTGCAGACACAGAGATAGGACAGACAATTATACTCAACCACATTCACTCACATTTATACACAGAGAGAGAACAAACAGAAAAAAAACAGTGAGTTGAAATTAAGACGACTGTCTTTAGAAGATTACGTCTGTGTGTGTCTCATTAACGTCACTAATCATCTCTTTGGAGAACTAAATTTGTGTATTGTGTTCTTGTGAGTGATTAGTTGATGATCTCTGAAAATGAGCAATCAGAGGCCGGTGTGTCGGCGTCATTTGCGAAGCGGCATCAGACATCAGCGCTTATTGTTCATCAGCTGCTGGGATGTGACTGTTTGCTTTCCCGTGTTTTCCAGGGCGGCTCCGTGCGGCGGACGTTCTCCCAGTCAGGTGACAAGTGCCATTCATGCGAGAAGCGCGTTTACATGGTGGAGAGGGTCTGCGCCGAGGGGCTCTTCTTCCACAGGGAGTGTTTCCGCTGTTCCACCTGCGGCTCTGCTCTCCGGCAGGGAGCGCACGCCTTCCACTCTGAAGAGGGTGTGTATCTGCCGCCTCTGCAGGGCTTTAAACGGCAAACTTTGCCCTGACGTTTCACGTGATCTTCCAGGGAAACTATACTGCAAGCTTCACTTTGATCAACGCAACAATGGAACCAACCAGCGGAGGAGTTTGTCTCTGCGCTCAGTGAGTTTCCCTCCACGTTTACATTCAGAATAGACTTCCATTGAAAAGTTAACTGCTTCATCAGTTCAAGTTTAGATTATAATTGTCAATATGTCTTGTATTTCAGACCAGCTTTGGAGTTCAGGGGCGATGTGCTGCTGACGAAGACGGCTCTCCATCCGGCGGCGCCGCAGACCTGCAGAGTCAGCCGGCTGCAGGTACGGCCCGCTTCAGCGCATTCATAAAGAAACAGCTGAGCTGGCCCCTGCGTGCGACCCTCGCCGTGTGTAACTTGCCGTGGTATCTGTCTCGTCGCGCACGCGGCGCCGTGCGGGCTCTGGGCGGCCACCTGAGGGACAACGCCCAGGACTACGCGCTGCTGTACGAGCTGCTGAGCATGAGCTTGCCCCTGCTGTTTGTTCTACAAGAGGTGCTGCTCCAGATGTGTGCGGAGGCCGTCCCCGACGGGCCCAGCTCCTTTCAGCCTCTGCTGCAGTGGCTGCAGGAGCAAGTCGGGTAGACGCCAACGCTAACCTCAAACGCCGCTCCAGAGCCGCCGGACGAGCGGCCGTGGCGCATACCAGCTGGATCGTTTTCATTGTTTGAGCAAAAGTGCAGAAGCACCTTTGTAATGTTTACTTCCTTCTCTGATGACACTGTGGGTTGAGTTGCTAGTTCCTTGGTTGCGTTCACGCACCAGTTGAAACAGACACACTGTAAGTTGTTTATGCAGAGCTTAGCGGTTTACATTGGAGGATTCATCAGAAAATTACAGCTGCAACAGCAGAGTGTTGCTGCGGCCTTTGACAGGGGAACAGTGCAGTACTAATTAATACGAGTGAAGAACCTGAAACTAGTCGACGTTCAAACAAAATGTACCTCAGTAAGTGCATTGAAGACTTTAAACTGCTGAAGTTTCTAATAAACATCGCTGTGGAGCGGAAGTTTTCACAGCGTGACTTAGGACATTTTTCACGCAGTTGATTTCTGAACTCGGGTTATGACTGATTAACTTGATGCACTTTATCACTGAGAACTGCCCTGTTGATGCAGCAGTAAACTGTCACATCCTGGTCTCAGGTTAGCAGTGACCACAAAACAGGTTTTCCTCTGATGATGCATGTGTGCAGATGTGCCAGATGTTTTTTTTTTTTTTTCTAATGTAAGCATGTGTGTGTTTTACTGGCAACAACTTTTGTTTATTCAAAAGAGGTTTTATATATTTTTCATTGATTTTTTTTTTTTTTTTTTAACTGAATATCACCAAAGAATCTCTGAAACTGTGGACTCTCATCAGTACTGTGGAGTATTTTGTTCTTTGCTGCCATCTACTGTTGACTTGGGAAACAAAAACAAAAAAAAAAAACATGAAGGGACATTGAGCAACCCCACCTTTTCATCTTCAATCTTTCAGTTATACACAAGCACAATGAAGCAAATGCCTTCATGATGATTGAAAGACTTTCAGTTTTACTGTACAAAGCGGCTTGCTGTGATGGGTTTGAATGCGTTTGCTTGTTTTGCCTTGAGTTTGAAGCACCTTGTTGCAGCAAATCTCTGACTAGAAGCCAAAGTTGCATCCTGTTCACATAAACTATTCAATGTGGCTCACGAAGCACTTTAGCTACAAAAATGTTTCTCTTTTCTTTTTTTAAATCATCTAACTTTTTTTTTGTGTGTGTGCGTGTGCGCTTTTGACCAAATACTGCTATGTCTCCATGTTGTTGTGGGACTGCTGCATGTGATACGAGCTGAATGTTTTGTTTACATGCATGTGGGAAAACAACAGTGTTTTCTTTAAATGCCAAAGATCTATTTTCATTTGCACAAACTGGACTCGTACAATGTGTAAGTGGCAGCCATGCAAACTGCCCCAGAATACCTTCTTCATGATGAATGTCAGTATTTAGTGTTTCTCTAAAAAAACAAAAAAAGTTCTTCCTTTTTGTTATTTTAATATTTGAACCTATTTATGTCTTCATGTTCTCAGTGTTCCGCTGATGTTTGTCTTTTCCTCTGTTCAGCTGATGCCTGTTTTGAAGCTTGTGAGACAACTGGATGGTTAGGAGAGATGACATTTTGAAGGTGATCACCTGCATGGCCATGGGTTTTTTGTTCCTTTTTTGTTGTTTGTTTTTGTTTTTTTGTAAGGATGACGACGTGGCTGCACATGCTGATATTAAACATGTCTGATATGACTGAACTGCACTTTCTGGGTTGATTGTTTTTCTCTCTTTGCAGTGACACTTGATTTCTGGCCACACTAAAATCAGAACTAATGAATTGCCCCAGTGTTTTGTTTTGGACTTTAACTCGTACTCACACAATGTGGTTTGAAGCTCTGCAGACAGCTGGTGTGGATCATGAAGCAAAACTAAATCCAGTCTACTTGCAGAGGTGGTAAAAGGCATGGAAATTCCACTTAATTCCAACTACCGTTAGTTTGCTAATTTTTTTTCTCAATACTAAAAGTATTGTTGTTAAAATGACCCGAGTTAAAGTACTTAGTGCTCCTACAGCCGACTCGGACTATTGGTTACATTAACTGTTGAATATTTAATTGCATTGTCATTAGAAGTAACTAAAAACACTGACGAATGATAAGGTTTTAAAAAATTACAAGAATTTGTTCAGTAAATAAGAAGGGAAAGTGTTTTTATTTTAACTGTTGTTAGTATGATTATATACCAGATATATAAATACATATAGTATCTTACATATTTGATCTGTTTGGTTAATGTGTGTGGATGGGATGTGTAATTGATTTTAAAGCTGGTCTGTAATCATTTAAATATATATTTTTAAATGTCATTAAATTTTAAAGTTAGAACAGCATAGCTGAAGGATATATTGTGTATCGTTTCTAATATTACGGCAAAGTTTGACACTAAATTCAAAAGTAATCTTCATGCTGTATTTGGACCCCAGCTCCAGCACATCTCATGTAATTACCATTATAAAGTTTCTCCTGTTTTTGTTATTTCATCTCTTATTGAGCATAAGACACATTTTTAAATAGTTATTTCAGCCTGTTTACAATTGCCACTGAGAAAAACAAAGGATGGCCTATGTGTCTTTATCCTCTGGGATAAATTGCCTGGAGCGACGTCAGCTGAGTCTGAGACTGCAAATATAAAGTGTGTGAGTGTGGACTTTGAGAGGAATGAGCCTCAAGAAGGCTGCTCTTCATCTCTGCAGGAGGCGAGCAGCTGGAGGTATAACACTCCTGCACACTCTGATCAGGCGGCCCTGATGTAACGCCGTTATGGGTAAAGGACACAGCTGCAGGGGTAATGTTTGCATTGAATAAGAACAATGTTTGAGTGTACAGTGCCATTTTCTCTCCAGTTCTTTGGATCTAACTGTGCTTTACAATTCCTGTAAGACACTTGAAAGCTTGATGTCAAAAAAGATGACAAAGACTTGCCTTTTCTCCTACAATGCTGAACGTCTTTCAGCCACTCCAAAGCCACGTCGGTTCAATAAAGAACTGTTAAACAGCTGACAGGAGTTTGCATGTCTTCAAATATTCACATTTAGTTGTTTCTCTAGGTTTTTTTTTTTTTAATTCAACAGCTGCCACAGAAGAACCTTCTCTTTAAATGCTCAACATGACAATGTATATATTAGATGCTCGAGTTTTGTATGGTTTAGCAGGTAAAATAATTTCAGGTATTTCGCTGTTATTGCTAAAAAAATGGACTAGGGAATAAATCATAGATCATTATTGTGCAGTAATGATTGTTGCTGGACTGAATGGTAGACCGACTCACTACACCATCTTGTGGAATCAACTGGTATTACAGTCCAACCCGAGCTAGCTAGTTAGCTAGCCAGCTAATTATTTTTAGATTTACATTTTAAGGCTGTTATACTGTTGAAGAGTGCTGCACGCTGCACCTTTAAAAGAACATAGAAAAACACAGACAAAGAAGAAACAGGTACTGAAAAGTCTGGAATGGTTTCTGTTGAAGGTCCATGATCACATCTTTGGTGAATCACTCAATATCATGAATATCCTCAGATGTACAGTGTCTCTCAGCACGCAGATATTGACCTTTCTCTGTCACGCCTCGTACAAATGGAATAAAACCTGCATTATGAAGCGAAATTTCTCTGTCTCTTCTTTAGTGTCTCTTAAACGCAAAATGCCCTCTTATGTTACACTGAAAACCATTGAGGAATGCATGAAAAGCTCAAAGGGCTGACTTTGAGAAAAAAAAAAAACAGTTTAAAAAAGAAGTCCTTGACTTAAAAAGAAAAGAATTTTTTTTTAAAAAATACTGTTCAAGTCTGAATAGAAGTCTTTATCACTGAGTTTGTTAATTAAACTTTTGGGATTTCAAGTACCAAAGAGCAGAAAGACCCCAAAAAATAATAAAAAAAAGACTTTATTTTCTTTGTAATAAAGAGGAATATTGAATGAGCAGTGTATCTGAATTGCGGTTCATTTCTGAATGTCACTTTCCCCCCCCCACAAACGCATTTTTAAAGAGCATAAACAAGTTGCACTTACTCATTAGATATAACTCTGCATAATGGACGAACACATTCTTTTTTATTAGAACAAAATAATGAGGTCGCTTTAATTTTTGTTCAATTTCAAGAAACGAGGATGGCAGTGATGCTGGTTTCAGTGTGAGAAAACCAAGGAAACAAAAGCCCTTAGACACTACCTGGAACCTTTTACATTTATCACTTCTAAACGTGAAATAACAAAGACTGGGAGAGAGAATAAAACATCTGACGGCTTCAACTTACATTACGAATGAATTCTTTTTCCACAATCACATATTTGTGTGTTTCAGTAGATTATCATAAATACATTATGAAGTTGTTACCACGAAGAGTGAAAAACAAGTTTATGCTTGAAAAGGCAAAGCATGAAAATGTGTATTTATATAAAAGCACACTCATAAAACACAAGCTTCAGGATGGAATTTAGTGCTTCATGTGTCAGATCTCCTGTCTCTTGAAAACAAATGAAATGTTCAAATTCTTAAAAAGGCATTGGTTGCTTCAGAATGTTCAAAGTCAAACATCAGCATGTGTGCATGGTGAATTAAGAAAATGAGATCTTTTCATGCCCTAAACTGTCCTGTGGGCTCAGGTTGGATATGTTATCTTTGGTAATGAAATGAGAGCGGACACTGACAGCAGCAGCAGCAGCTCCCACATTTTACAGAGACGGTGATCATCACTCTGTCAGCCTGTCTTTGTTCTTTTGACTGAACATTGTGAGGAGACGAATGAGACACTTTCCTGCACCAGCTTAAAATGTTTCAGCTCCACTTTCAACAGGATTTCTACACGTTTGTTCACTCTCTTTTTTTTAACTGTTCTTTTAATATCAGCCACATTTATTTGTGTTTTGATGCTGTTTTTAACACCAGTTTAAAATTTCTTTTGTTGATATTGACTCTATGTTTAACTCTTAAAGATATTATAATATACCTTATTAAAAATATTTCTTGTCATATTAATACTGTTTTCTTGTTTATATTTGTTTTGTCTCATCACTTTGTCAGTCTTCTGTTAAACAATTTTATATGAAGACAAATTGCGATTGATTAATTGATTGACAGGAAACATCATGTTTCACTGCTTCACTGCAGATGTCTTTATTCCAAGAGTCATGGTACATCAGTGTGCCTCAAACTTAATTGATGCCATTAAAAAACAAACAAAAAACAAAAAACAAAACAAAACAAAAAAACTTCTTTTGTTTGTTTATATGCGATCACAAAATAAATTCAGCGATTCAAAATGACAGGGTCAGCCAAAGTGACTCAAAATGTTTCCTGTTGTTGATTGTCATCTTTATGTGTTGATTAAAGATATATTATTTTTACTGCCCCCAAGTGGCCATATGTGTAAACTATAGTTTATCCAATGTACACGCTGGTGTGCTGGATATTACAATGGAGTGGAATAGAATAGAATTTTCTCTTTGCAAAAAGTATTCTTTGTTTTGGAAATGGGAGGGAATTCATGACAGCAGCAGGAGTCTGGACTGATCCCAGTCACTTAAATAAAAAAAGTATTTGGTTTAAATAGTTAAAATTGTTGAGTGAGGTGCGATCTGCAAATATCACGATTCATAAAACATGTACATTATAGATGAGAGTTCATCCAATTTGATTTATGTCTAATAAATAAAACCACATTAATATATAAAAAATGTTAGTAATAATCCCATACAAAATAATATCATAGCATACCATCCTCTGTGCATACAGAGAATATTCCTGTCACATGTAGCTTTCAGGCATTTCAGGACACACGCAATTGAACACACGTGAATGCAAACGCAAAAGCAAAACTGGTATGTAAGTTCAAAAATGCAATATCAGATTCAATTTTATCATTGTTGGGAAAATGTACTGTAGGTGATTTTCTGAGGAAAGAATTCAAAGAAGCTCTGTGGATTTATTAATGACACATTTAATCTGCTAAATATATCTCTGCTGATCAAAAAGAGCTTTTAAATAAAAAAAGAGATGGGGCATAGAATATTATTCATATCAAAAATAAAAATAAATGAACAAAGAGCTGAATTTAGTTTAACTGAAGTGTTTGTTTTATTATTATTAAACAGGTCAAATAAACTCCCACATCTGCTTAGAGTTCAATTTGTTGGACTGACCACAACAACTTTTTCATTTCTTTGTTTGCTGTCAAATTAAACGATGACGCCTTAAATGCATGAAGCACCAAATAGGAAACAGTAACAGTGATTAGCATTCACGCAACAGAGCAATCAGAGCCTGAAATTGCACTGAAATTACAGAAGCTGTGAAAGTTGATGAAAATAAAAAGAAAACCTGGGAGGAGATGAATCTAAAAATATAATGTCATTATTTTAGCACTTTCGCTCAAATCATCCTTTTGAACAGTCAAACCCAATTCTCCGAAAGGAGAGGACACACGGTGGGCTGCCCGACTCAATAAACTATTTCAACATTTACATTTCCTCTGAGGAGAAAATCAGCCCATTTAAGGACGTCGTTTCACCAGATTTTCTCCATACTTCCAATACCTGCAATGCAGCTCACAAGAGGGTATTTTAGAATAATAAATTGGCTGAATACTGAACGCTGGAGCTCGACAGCACGTGGTAAGTGTTGTGGAGGCAAACACATAATGGAGCATCACATAAGCACCAATAAGCTGGGTGTTATAACTCCTGTTTGACTCTACAAGATGCATTCAAAGTCCTGCCTGACACAAGCGAGAAAGCAGGACTTGTTGACATTGTTAATTCAGATGAGGATTAGATGCATATAACATTCTTATTTTCCTGCTTTTATTAGTTTATGAACATCTTTTAATGTCACACACTGATATTCTCCCATAATCCATTGCAAGGTGAGTTAACAGATGTGGATTAATTCATGTGAATGTGTGTGTCCCACTTCGACAAACTGGACGATGACATTTCATTCTCCTAGGGCCCTATATTGTTTCATAATTTAAAAATCTTGAACAACTTTTTTGAACTGTTCTTATCTATAATTCTACCCTATGGGAAGTCTCAGATTGTTTCTTTTATTCGAAAAGAAAAAGCTTGGACTTGAAATTCTGTGCAATCAAACCGTAAAGGTAAATTCGTAGGGTCATAAGTCAATTTGTTTGTACAATATGGATAATACAGTTAGAGATCATCAAATGTCCACCTGAATAATGCTTTTAATTATTGATGGAAAAAAAATATGACATTGCATCAACTTCATGAGCTGCCTATAAAAGATTGGACATTTATAAATGACTGAGTTGTTTGTGCTATTGTCTGAAAATATCGTGATCTGATGAGCTACACAATAAACTTTTTTTGTCCTTTGTCTCTTCACAGCTGCACAGTATGTCAAATTTTGTGAATTTTTTTTCTTTGTTTTCTTTGTTCTCAAAATTGCATGCATTACTTCAAACAGTCGCTGCATCGCTCTTCACCTGAGCAAATATTACACTAAAATATTCAATAATCATGTCTTCAATTATCTGTGTGCATTTTAAAAACAGAATGTGTTAAGTGAAAAAAATGCAGTTTCAGGGTCCTGAGTGATTTAAACCTTATCACACAAACATTCGTAATTGCATTTTTAAAACCAAATCAAGATGTACAAACATGGCAGCCTTCAGCACAACTGAAAGCCTTCAAATTTTTGCTTTTATTATGAGCCGGAAAATTCCATCAACCTGCTTGAATCGAGCCATTGCAGCCTGTCCCTTGATGTCAAATATGCTGTCAAGTTGGACGTGATGCTGCGGCATTGCTCCAGTTTGTTAGTTGCAGGTTTTAAATATTTTGTTGTAATTAAATGGGGGGGGGGGGGGGGGGGGGGGGGGGGGGGGTTCACACAGAAAGAGTTGAAGAGAGTAAATGTTGGTGGTTTAACTGTTAAAGAGAGAAATGATTGATTTAAACACAAATGTGACAAAATTTAACAGCTGTGCCTGTCTGTGTGCATGGTTTAACAGTCAGTAATGCAATAACTACCAATAACGGAACAGGATTCTCTTTTCTGAATGTAATAAAGCCAATGATTTAATAAATTAGTAGCAGATAATGTTGCTGAGTTTGTGTCCTCATGAATGAATATAGAGGAAATATCATCCAATATGCCAATATGCCAAGAGCTTTTTTTAATATATATATGTATATATGTGTATGTGTATATATATATATATATATATATATATATATATATATATATATATATATATATATATATATATATATATATATATATATATATATATATATATACACACACACACACACACACACACACATATATATATATATATATATATATATATATATATATATATATATATATATATATATTAGTGCTGTCAGTTTTAATCGCGATTAATCCACTGAGGTCTGCCAATTGGGTCAAAGAAAAGAACTAGAGAATAATAGTGTTTTTTCCTGACATTGGGACTGATTTATGAGGATTAGATTCTTCATTGCAATTAATCTCAACTTTAAAAAAGTTAATTGTTGACAGTTCTCCATTAATTAATCATGATTAATTGCGATCAATGCGTATTGCACTAATGACAGCACTAATATATATATATATATATATATATATATATAAACAAACTACAAAATATGCAAAAAAGTGTTTTATTACAAAAAAAAATGTCTGTCAGTACTTTATGACTGAAGCTTTTTTTTGGTAAATCATCTTGTCCTCTACTTTAATGATCACAAGCAGCGGAAAAAAGATTAGATTTTTATTGACGTAGAGAAGATTAACATGGAAATTTCTGTATGAAAAGCAAATTAGAACTGAAGAGCAAAGTGTCGCGGTACAAGTGGCTGCAGCTGCACAAGCGTCGTCCCTCTTCTTAAGGAAGAAGAAGAAGAAACAGATGAGGACATGTCCGTCAGTCTTGACACAAATCAGGAAATCAGTCTCTCCAAAGCCTTTTGAGTAGGTCTGGCCGTTCTGTTTTGTCTGTCGAAATGTTACTATTTGTTTGCCCTCTGCTCAGCGCTCAGAAAACACCCCTGAAATTCCATGCATTTGCTGAAGTGCAGTAGATTAAGGTACTCAAAGAAGAGTATTTCTCAGTAGCGGTTTGCTGTAATGGTTTCATATGGATATCACCCAAGAAGACGGTTTTCCAAAAGAACCAATTAGAAAAAAAAAATGGCAACTGCACTTGAACATGAGAACAGCTGTAACGAGGGGTTCATATGTTCCTCCTGCACAGGTACAAATTACTAAATACATTCGCTGAACATATGTGTTCCAAATTTAATACATTTCGTGGCAAGACAAGAGAAAGAACGTAAATGACTCTTGAGCATCATGGCGACTGTTGACTGAGGGGCTTTCACTCTCAGTTTTGCACTTTTCTGATTGTTCCCCTGCTTCTCTGCATGGCTCGCTGCTTTATTCAAAGCAATATGTCTCTCATTACCTCTGTCTGGCAAATCCCCTTGCCGTCAACTTAATTTTTCCCCCCTGATCTCCCGTCCGTTAATCCTGTTACCTTCCTGTTAGTTATGTGCCAGTTTTCCTGCCTCGGCCCGTCGGTCCGCCGCCGCCAATCATCGGCCTCCTGCCACTCTTCACCACTGGCCAGCGCTAACTAGTCTTCAGTCGCTCTCCTCAGCTGCCTTCAGCCTGCCCAAATATTCACACCTCCGATATGATCTGTTTTCTGCTGCTCCGCTCCTCTCTGGACTTCATCAGTTCTGAAGAAAAAGAGTCTCATCATGAGAATAACAGAAGATGGTTATCTCCTCGAATGCAGTGTGAGCAAGTGTCTGACAAAAAAAAAAGATCTCAGAGGTTTTACTGAGGCAAAAACAACCAAGATCAAAAGAAAAGAATACATGCAAAGAAGTCCTTCATATAAAAAAAGGGTAATACTAGTGGTAGCAAATTTTTCCAGACATGGTTTAAACAAATCCAGGTCTCTGAACTTGAGCCGATCCCAGACGACGCAGGGCGAGAAGCAGCGCAGATCCAGACACGGAACCAGTCCGTCATGAAGAGACAAACTCACTCCTCCAGAGAATTCATTCAAGCACGTCTGAAGCTTTCAAAGCCTTGTCGGCTAACGGGTTCTAACTAGGGGACCTTCTCGCTGTGAGGCAGCAGTGTTAATCACAGTGCGCCACCCCCAGTGCCCATCTCTCTTCATCCCATTCAGGGTCGCCAGTCCCAGCGAGCAGCGAGCGAAGGCAGAGGACATCCAGGACAGGTCGTCAGTCCATCGAAGGAGAAACGCTCACACTCTCACCACAGTGACCAGTTCACCACCGATGTGGCGAGGAACCAGATGTGATCGCTCAGCTTTTCCTTTAAAACTAACTGCGATGCATTGAGATCACATTGTTTGTTGAAACCTGCAAATCTAATAGAAATATAACTGACAGGATAAACACCGTACACACGGTTCCGTCCCATCAGTGTGTGTGTGAAACCTGATCTGGGAAGATGTCCGGAATGTCTACAGAGAAAAGCAGTAATTATAAAGGTCCACAAGCACCGATGTCTGTTCAGTATCTGTGCAGTATAGAGAAAAAGTTTCTATTCATAGATTCAATAAAGTGGATGTACCAGGCAACGAATGATTATTTGAAGTAGACCATGTCCTCGAGATCAACCGATTGATAGAAGGCCGACTAAATGGCGCACCCACGTCCTGATATATCTCAGAGAATGTTTTTGTCCGTTTTACTGGTTGAGGTGAGCAAATGTGCTATTTCCTTCAATGCATTTATTTTATATAAACATCTATTGTTGGAGGCTGCCTCATAAGATACTCTCCACTAGGATGAAGCTCTTTATGGTCTTCCCACAGATTTGTACATTTTTTTCAACATCCGGGGCAAAACTGGTCTACTCTGTTTGAAGCGTTCAACAATGGTCCAAATGTCATTACAATTTAGATAACCCTCCACATCTGTGCAGGGTCTACATCGCTTCCCTCACTCTTGTTTTCAGTTTTTAAATCACCCTCAGATGTTCGAGCTTTTTCTTACGCGAACGTTCAGAATAACCTTGTAGTTTCTGAGTTTCAGTCATGAAAGACCAGCTAACTTTCAGAGCTGAAGTGAAGCAATTCATCTGATGGCACTTCCCCTGGATCAAGGTTTAACACGTCTTGTTTCACATACGTAGGAAGCCTCCTCACAGCTGTATTCATCCAGATGTACTTCAAAAGCCTTTAAATCATCTCACCTTAACTTCCTTCCTGTTTCTGCGTGTGTTTCAGTTCATTAGATCACGTTTATTCATATTTATGTATTTGTTGCAATCTCTAAACATTTAACAGATGACAATAAATAACATCTGGAAAGATGTTTTGTTTGAACTGACTGCTGACATGTGGCTACAAAGGAGAGTTGGAAAATCTCCAGAACGCTGTTCAGAATGACACTCAGGGTTTACCGGCGTTTTGCCCTCAGTGTAATTTGTTAAACCAGAAGCAGCAGATAGTCCTGCCAAAAATGTAATTGTGATCAAGGACACTGGACATAAATGAGAGGTATTTCTACTTTTCTTAGTTAGCATTTTTCTACTTCTGCTCCAGAACTGAAGGACCCAGGCGGTTTCCCTTTTCTCCCTGGAATAAAAGCTTTATTTTGATTTTATTGAGGTCCTTCCTGGGGCATCCTCGACATGTACCTTTCTGCCTCATTAAAAGCACCTTAAATGTGAATGGTTGTCCTCCGGGACGTTCAGCCTCTGAGAGAACGCTCTTTGCTCTGCACTCGGTGCTATACGAAGGGGAAAGAAGAGGTATAAAACTATTTACTTCAGTGAGCCGTTAACTGAGCTGACTGTTGGCTTTATTTTAAGGCTAAACCTCAAAATTAAAGCACTATTATCACAGTAAAACATGGCAACAAGCATACAAGCGATCCAAACCAGAACTGTCTGAGCTGCTGTTGAGTTTATCGAATGCATGTTTGCGACATGTTTGTGTGTTTTACATTAGAGACCTTTACAAAATTGAGCAAACTAAATGTCAGAGCAGACGCAACAAAAATCGCAATTAAACATCCTCATAAAAGTCACATCCTCATTAAAGTTCTCTGTTTCCTATGAAGGAACACAGGGCAGCTTACCGCCAATGACTGTGCCGAGGTAGTTATGTTCTCGCGCTTCCTCTACAGCCTGATAGTCTGTGATGACAGGAGAGAGAGCGGAGGGTTTCTTTCTGAAATCAATCTGCATTTCTTTGTTTTTTTTGACAAGTTGATGATGAGGAAGGTGCCACGCTGAAGCCTTCCACTCCGGGCCCGTGATCGACACGGTCTTTATTCAACGGGGACGCTATCACTGTGTTGCCAGCAAACTTAATAATGTGATGATTTTAAAGAGGAGAAAAGTTGATCTGTTTCAATTTCTGTTTCACTGGAGGGAAAGCGCCTCACTATTCATGAACTAACTCAGCCCTGACAGCAACACGAAGCATGAAAGAAGAAACATCAACATCGGCCTGTACTCTCAGTGATACCCTGAAGTAAAGCTTAAAGCGATACTTCAACATTTTGGCAAATTGGCCCATTTAGCGCAATTCCTTAGTCATTTCGAACAGCATGCTTACTTTTTTTGTGAGGTTGAGTTGTTGTTTATTCAGAGGTGAGTCGGGGAAGGTTTTCGGGACGGACGCAGTGGAAGTGGATGGTATTTTTGCTTCCCCTCATCAAACTCATCAAATACAAAATCCAGCAACCCCAAAACACTTTGATGGACACGTTATAATCCGCACATTCACTACGCTGTGAAACACCAACAAATAATATTGTAGCGTTACGACACTGAAGCAAATACTGGGAACTACTTTTTCTTTTGAGATCACTACGCCCAGATGCCATGTTTAGTAAGTAGTTCCGTCTCAGCAATCTTCGCATAAACAACTCAATCTGGTAATTTTGCATTAATAGTTCACAGCGTAGTGAATGTGCGGATTATAACGTGTCCACCAAAGTGTTTTGGGGTTGTTGGATTGTGTATTTGATGAGTTTGACGAGGGGGAACAAAAATACCATTCACTTCCATTGTGTCCGTCCCGAAAACCTTCCCCGACTCGCCTCTGAATAAACAACAGCTCGCCCTCACCAAAAAAGTAAGTATGCTGTTTGAAATGACTAAGGAATTGCGCTAAATGGGCCAATTTGCCAAAATGTTTAAGTATTGCTTTAACATTTGTTTGCAGCTGTTTGCATATTTGTAGTTTACATTTATGGTGTTGACGCTGCCTCTTCTGGTTTATATCAGTTTATATCAAACTGATTTCTAAAACTGATGACAGAAATTATTTTTTTTTCCAAGTAACTGACGTAATTTGAGTAAATTAGAGTTCAGACTGACAGTTCAGGTGATGGGTTACAGCAACAATATGAAATAAAATCCACTGAGTAATGTAAATGCAATCGTTCTCCATGTTGCTAGTTTTTTATTGGAAATAATTGCTAGCATGACTCCACCCCTCTTTCAGAAAGTATGTACTAACTAGAATCAATCTGTCATTTTTAAAGTCACATGCACAATACTGGTGGTTCCAGAAAAACCTTCCACTGGTCAAAATCCATTTTAAGGTCTGTTGGTGCCCTTCTAATACCCTTGATTATTAAATCAGCAGAGTTCGAAGCAGCTGATTGTGCAAACACATCTCTGATAATTTAGGGTGATCAATTAGCCTGAGATCCATGAAAACCTGATGAAAAGCTCAACGGGGACTCAAACCAGGGATAATCCCGCAATGAGCTGAGAGAGATAAACACACTATTCCATGAAAAACTTTTGAAGATTTTTTTTCTTTGCTCATCGTCAAAGTAACAGTAAGCGAGTCCCTGTTGGCTGCAGCATCATTTTACTCATCATGAATAAGTGAGTAAGATGAATATGAATATGACTAAGACATGAATGCTTCTTCCAACACTACAGTCAGTTTACATAATGCCATCAACTTGCATCACGTACAGCCACGCGCTCTTTAATTTTTTTTTTTCCCCCCATCAAGTTTCATAGATTTATGAGTCAACGGTAAAATGCAACTGAAGGGTGGCTTCAGTTCATAGCATCATGCTCGCTGCTCTTAGTTTTGGTTGAAGATGCTCTTATAAAATTGAGCCATAGATTTCTTGCCAGCAGTATCCTTTGACATTTCAGCTGAGATAGTGACGACGCATTTCAATAGCTCATTGTTCTGAGCCACTATCATCACTGAAGCCCAGGACCTGGATACTGTGTTTTTTTTCTTTCTCTCTTTTTTTTTTTTTACACCAAAAAGCACAAAATGATCACCCGTAATCAGGCATCATACACCAAGATGTCTTGAACAGGAGCATTTCCAGCCATTAAAGGTAATTACACTCCCGTATCTGCCTTTATATACCACTGTATTCATATCAAATAAGCCTCTCCACACATACTAAGACCATAACCCTGTCTGTCCTTTATATAGGACAACAGCAGTTCTGGCAGCAGTTAAGAAAAACACCCTTAGAAAGGTACGCTTGGCAAGGCTGACACTGGGGATGAGTGGTGTCTGTCTATTAAGGGTCTGGGAACCTGTATGTGTGTTATTGATTTGTGCCTCAGAACAGCAGAATCTATTAAATGTTATCCATGTTCTACACTATTAGCACTGCTCTGTCCACGTCTAAACATCCTCAATTGTGGTTCGTAATTCCTTTTTGAAAATGTGCTATTTTACAGTAAAATACTATGTGTGCCGCATATCACTGCCTTTTGCAGTCTTTTGCCATACGCCTTTATTTTAAATAGATACACAATGTGTAGCCTGAGCTATTGTTTCTCTTGGATGGGTTCCTTTTCTGTATCATACTTTAGGTCCAGCTATTTTTTTAAATTCATGTATTTGTTTTTGCCAGATGGCAGAAATTCGTCGGTGCACGGATTGTTTTCGAGAGGCATAAAGCTCTGCTCTAAAAACATGCAACCGTGTGATATCACAAAATCCTCTGCCTCAGATACAATCTGAGTGCACATCTGGTCATAATCACATTTTAAACATTGGTTATGCAACAATCTGTCTTTAATGTCTGTGTCCCACTGGCAGGACCTTTGAAATGAGCTGCCACAGAGATAAAGAGATTTGTCGACAACAAGCAGGTATGCAAACTGTTTAACAGTGATAAAAAAGGCTGCAGGAGCAGATCAGAGTTGAAAAAGCATTAGTGAGGATTTTGTGAGAACTTAATTCCATCCAGTGACACATTTCTCGGTTATTCACCTGTACTATCTGTTATGCCTCCAAATGTATTTATACAGTTGTTTGGTATGTGACAGACATGTTAGCAGGCTCCCAAACAATTTCAACAACACAACTGCTGTATGTTTTTTTTTTTTTTGTATGCGCAGCTTTTGTTTGTGTAGATTTACATTGAATGAATGTTGATAAGTGACTTGTTATTTCATCCTCAAAGCATTTCTAAACGAACCCGCGTTAGAGCAGTGTGTTCTGTGGTATGAAAAGCTGTTGCAGCTGCAGTCGTACCACAGATTAGCTAAACTTGCAACAAGCAGAGTGTTCATTACTAATGAAAACCTGAAACATCAAACGCATAGATGGATAGATTTTCAATGTACAAATTATGGGCATGGTAATCCTGTATTGTATTTCATCAAACCAAGTGTTTTACATTAAAAAAACAAAATTTAAGACTATTTCAAAAGAAACAGATCACAAATCAAGCTGTTCAGACCACGTCCTTTATTAAAGGTACTACCTAAAAAAAAAAAACCCTGCTGCATTTAACAGATCTCAGCTGAATGTGTGAGGCCGCACGAACAAACCACTCTGGTACATTTCCGCACAATGCACCCAGTAATTTTCATTCATCAGAAATATTGATGGTCAGCAAGAGACCTTCCAGCTGTTTAATGGTGTCCTCTTTAATTCCCAGTGTAGAGGGCAACTGGTTGTACTATCGACATTTATTTTATTTTTCCCCTCAAATAAAAACCAGACATGATGGGTTGGAAAAGCTGTTTTCAGTTTGAAAGCGTGGCCGGTAACCTGCAAGCGGTGTTTCTATTCATGTGAATTAGCTCCGTTCAATCAAGGATTCTTAATCTATTAGTTTAAAGGCCGTAGGTCTGTCCAAAACTGTCACGATCTGCACTGCAGGGCTTCTCAAAATGTGGGAGGAACGAGCCCAACTGTATAAAATACATACATGCAAACTATTAGTGAATCTGAGCATATCAGCTAGCATAATTTCTTTTAAAGAAATGTATAATAGTACTGATGCACAACTGGGTTCCTAATTCATTGATTGGATTTATAATAATAATTGCAAATGAAATTGCAAAAAAAAAAAAAAAATTCTATATTTGTGTGACAGTGGTGTGGAGGTTAGCAGTCTCGTCTCCTACAGAGAGGGTCCCGGGTTCAAGTTTGTTTTGGACTTGGCCTCTTTCTGTTTGGAGTTTCCATGTTCTTCCTGTGCATGCGTGTGTTTTCTGTGGCTACTCCGGTTTCCTTCCACAGTTTAAAAACATGTATTTGAGGCATGTTGGCGACTCTAAATTGTCCCATATAAACGCGTGTGTCTGTATGTGAATGCTTTTTTTCCCTAGAGATGAACGGTAAAGCTACACTGCTGCACAAATATAACCTTCCACAAGCCTTGTTACTTCAAAAAGAGTTCAATGAGTAACTTTATAAATATATGTTGTTCAAGAATAATTGTTCTGCTGTGATTTTAAATGCTGCCGACAAACTCCTGTTTCATCAGCTGGTCCTTCAGCAGGTAACCAAGTGCCAAGCAGTTGGATGGCGTCCTCTCTGATTGCTCCATTTCTTCAATTTATACCAGGAAACTCTCAGGAGAATATTAGATTTAGTTATTTCCTCAAAAACAAACAGCTATGCAAAACCAGGAAATTAGAACCATTAATCTGCTGATCGATAAAAGCTTAACTCCATTTCAGCAGTCAGCTCAGTTCATAAAATATTTTATGGTTCTGGTCTGACGGAGTAAAATGAGATTTTTAGAAATTAGATGACGTGTTTTGCTTATTTGCTGCAATTGCAAAATTATTTCAGAAGGTGATTGGATGATTGTGTGTCCTATTAAACAGTTCAATATCCCCAAATGGGAACATTTCTAATGTCTGTGATTGTTAAGGGAACACAGGAGATTACATTCATGGCACACTTGACATTCCTTCATGAATATGTCTCGTTTGGTTAGATCTGAGATTCGCAACGACATTATCTTGTTGTGTTTATCCCAAACATGTTGATATTGAATATTTTTTTCAGATGACTATACAAATGATATTTCACAGCATTCCTGGCATTATATCAAAGCGTCTGCAGGATGTATGCTGAACACTCCAGGTACTTGAGGATTAGCGTTCACTCAGGCACTTATGGGGTAATGAAAAAGGACCTTATAACATGAAAAGAGTTGCGACCAGAAATAAGATGTTGTGTCACCATGGAAACCCATTCACAACACTGTATTTTCGAAAGGACTTATTGCAAATGTCTAGATTGAAGCTTCTTATTTTAAATTCATGTGGATAACACAGTAATACACTGTATTATCTATACAAACGTTAACATGTTTTTGTTAACTTATTAATCTACTGAAATTGATAAGGAAAGTGGAGCAGTGTACACAGCAAAATCGAAAGTGTTATTTCAACTCCCATAGTGTTAAATTTTTAACACCCACAGTGTTATTTATTCACCAATAAAAGTGTCTTTTTTTACATCAGGTTTTATTGTTTTGTAACACTAGGTGTGTAAATTTATTAGAGTTTTAGTGTAAATTTTTGACACTTCCAGTATATTATTAACACAGTGACGTATCTTTACACCCATCAAGTAAATTTGTGGTATTCACAATTCTGTTTCACTCAATGTGTTTCATATGAACACCTTAATGTTATTTTCAACACCCATTTGTTTAATTCCCTTTAACCATCCGTGTTCATTTTTTTACAGCCACTTCTTAGTTTTAGGAAACATCCATGCATCCATTTTCTACAGCCAATCCCAGCTGCTGTGGGCGAAGGTCGCCAGTCTGCCGCAGGGCTAACACAAAGAGACATACAACCATTCACACCTAGGGCAATTTAGGGTGACCAATTAACCTGACATGCATGTTTTTGGACCGTGGGAGGAAGCCAGAGTACCCACACACACAGGTAGAACATGCCAATTCAACTAAATTCAACTAAAACACACACAGAAATGCCCCAAGCCCTAGCCAGGACTCAAACCCAGGATATTCTTGCTGGGAGGCGAGAGCACTAACCACTGTTCCACCATGCAGTAGTTAGCATTTTTAAGAAACCTGATTTTCTCAAATATGGCTGGTACAATGTACTTAATACTCAAAAATGTCTGTATTACCTGTGAAAACATCAGCCTGCATGGACACAGCTTAACAATTAACCAGGTAAAACAAGCCTGTCACCTGTCAATCAAAAAAGGAGGCGTCGGGCTAAAATAGCACAATGACCAATGAAAAAAAGCATTGTTATCACGTGAGTCTGCTGGAGAGTGAGCGGCAGTGGGCGTGAAACACCCGGATGTAGAATTTAACTCAGGCAGGAGTGTAGACACCTGACACCCTGAAACAGCTCCACCACCAGAGCTTTATCAGCACAGCAGGTGTAAAAACAACACCCAGCTTAACACCTGGTAGCTGGAAATGTTTTACGCTGGGAAATCAACACTATAGGATTTGCTGTGTAAATGTGTTATATGCCATCTTTTGCTATGCTTAATTCACTTGTCTGATATGATTTAATTTGAGAAAACCCTCAGAATACTTCTCCTGCATACCTTTAGGGAGAACATGCATAAACATTTAAAGAATAAAATCATACATGTTAATATATATGTTCAAAACATATTGAGAATTTTGCTCCAGTTGTTCTTGAGCTCAAGTAAGCCACTTTGATCCATACACACTGTCTCAAAGAGCATCAAATGTTGCTTGCTCAATAATGTTGGAAAAACGTGTTTACCTTTTATATGACCCTATAGCGGACTCATAAAAAAAGTACTGAAGCACAAGTATGGTGTATGTAATAATCAGAAGCTATGTTGGTTGAGATGTGGGCTCACACACTCCTATTCATTTATCCAGTAAGTGGCCCTCACTACTCCTCCTCTTATCTCTGAATAAAGTGAATCAGCGTGGCTGGCTGAGCAGTCGGAGCTGAGGGCCAGGAAGGCACCTGGCCTTACGCAGCGATCTGATTAGAGGGGGTTGCAGGCCAGGCTGAACCAGACCAGGCCAGGGCAGAGGCAGCGGCAGGGCAGGTCTGCTGGAAAATGAACTAAACCAGGCTAATTCTATTGCACCCGTGGCCTCCCTTTAGAGGGAGCGAGTTCAAATCAGAGCAATGCCGTAGCACAGACCAACCTTATCAAGCCCCAGGACTGTGAGGAAGAAACTATAGCTTCACTGGTTCAGAACAGCTGATTGGTGTTCTCTGAAGCATGCATTTATTGATTAATTTGTTATTATCTATGGCGACCCAGAGTTCCTAAATTGGCTTATGAATGAAGGCCCTCTGACATATTTTATCTCAGCAGAAAATAGCAGGGATGTGGAGAGAGCTGAATGGAGTTTTGAGTGACAGATTTTACAGTTACACAAACTGTGATTATAAAAACCTGAAGAGTTTATGACCTGTTTTCTGCCTGTTTTGACTGTTTTTGGGAAACTCTGACGCAACTGATTTCATAATGCCGATCAGTTACAAACTTGTTGCTGCTAAATGTACTGCTGTTACAACACTGTGTTACTATTTAGTGCATTGTTGTTAATGCTAAACATGTTTGTGCCTTGTCAGTCAGCTGGATAAGTAAATTTAGTTAATTTAATTGACACTTGGAATTAGATGTATTTATATCAAATACATGTCATTATCATCATTATTTTATCTTTTCCCACCTTATTATTCATAGCCATATGAAGCCTGTGGTGACCCTGGGTCCGATAAGCAAAGTACATTAGAGGCATAGTGAGAGGATCATTGGATAAATACTGATGTTATGATTCAACTGACCTCGACAGTTCAAGAACCAGATTGTGTTTGTTTCGTAAAATGACATTAGTTCAATATTATGTTGTTCAAAAATTATTTAAGACAAAAGTTTGTGGACTTTAACACCTGAACAGGACACACTGGATCAAGGATATGAACAATAATGTTTGTCTCATAAGTAATGTCATAATCAAATTCATAGAGCGTTAAGCGACAGCAAGTCACAGAAGTCAAACAGTTACTGCAACAGCAGGAATCAGTGTTTTCCATTTGTAAGCAAACCTGATGAAGAGTTTAAAGTAGAACACATGTAGTTCATTTCCCGTGTTTGTCTTATTTGGCACCTATACAGCCAGCTCATGTGACCACACCCTGTTACACAACAGTGGGCCTGGTGGATGAGGTATTCTGTCAGGAGTAAACAAAGCCTGGTTTTTCTGCTTCACCTCATGCAGGGATGATGAAATGCAAGAACTTCACAGTAAAGAATGAGGGGAGGAAAGAAACAAGAGGAATTCACATATCCATAATTTAGCTGTAATCATTTGGTTCAGTAACCTACAAAATATTGTCTCAGCTGGAAGCGCGGACACCAAAGACTTCCTATGAACTGTGACGCATGCTATGAGAACTCCCAGGATGCACCAAGCAGTAGCCGCTCATCTGAAATCCTGGACACGCCGGAGGCTCAGATGACTTCTGATCATTAAAACTTTGATTGAGGTTGTTGTTGGAGGTGATACTACTTTAATTGGACTTACTACTCAAATCTTTGGAGGGGTGGACGAAGCTGAAAAGATTATAGAATTGAAGTAAAAGTAAAAAAGACTGTAAAAATACATTACAAGATGGTGCTCTAAAAAGCTTTTTTGAAAAAAAAAAACACACATTTTCCTGTGCTTCTCTCTCTCTCTCTCTGAGCTAAACGTGCACAGACAGATGTTAAAAGGTGTTGATGGATGTCCTCAGAGGAGCCGTCGTCCATCTTCATAGATCTCTTTCTTTTGAAAGATTGGTGTCAAAACACATGGCTCCTAATGGATGACTTGTTCGGGCACGACCACAGTCGTCTTTGCTTATGTTTTCCGACTGCAAGGGTGTGAAGTCACACGCGCAAATCCGAGCAAGTCTACCTTTATTAGAATGTGTTGAAAGTGTTTATATTTTTAGGGTAAAGCTGTTCTGGAAATAGTGTTAGAAATACATGTATCACACCCGACAGAGGTGGTTGGAGCAAATACTGTGGATTTATAATGTTGCAACAGCCACTGACTGAAAATATGAAAAGATATTTTTTTGTGGGTGTCTCAGAATCCGGAGGATTTCAGTACACCTAAATAACATTGTAGCAATAAAATCTGTTGAAATAAATGTCTCCCATCGTGGGGAAATACTTCCAATAATATCACATTAAATGCCTTTATCTGCAACTTTTACTGTGGTATCAGGTTGGAAGTCCCTGTTTTTGTTTTAACTGTAATGAAGTTTACAAAGTTTCCCTCCTCCTGACCCCTGCTTCATGAGGCCAGGAAGCTGCTGCTTATGGAGGAAATACTGCAGTTCAGAACTAAAGGTAACGATCAAATAAAACATGGAGATGCAGTAAATCACACAGTTAGTGTACATATAGACTACCATATTTTTCGAACTGCACTAAGATTTTCCACAATTTTTAAAGTCTGCTTCACGAAATTGCAAAACATTAGAAATATTATCTATCTGGCTGTAGATTTTTGCATTTTATATTTTGACTCATATTTTTTTCTGAATTTCAGTGATGGGTCTGGGCTGCAGACAGAGTAAACTTTCAGTGGTTCTTTAACATACAGGGATTTATGGTTATGAGAGGCAACATTTATACAGTACTGTGCATACACAAAAACAACAGGTATATAGATAGACGTGCATAACCAATAAGCAGTGCAGGTATTGATCTCACTGTAGAGCTGTACGGTAGAGCAAACAAATACGAGTGCCGTAGTCAGTCCACCATTCAAAGAAAGCAAACTTAAATATACACTTTCATATAATTTTTCATTATATTGTACATTGGCAATTTTTGGAAATAATTTCATCAGTTGTTGAATCTCTGTTCATCCTCACTCCTGTTGGACTCTAGACAATCCTTTGTGTTGTTGCACTAATCCTGATGCATTCTTTCTGGTACACAGCGTCCCAAAGGTTAATCAAAAACAACCTCTCATGTCTGTAAAAAAAAAAACAACCAAAAAAAAAAACAACCACCACCAACCAACAACCATCATCTGCTTTTCTAGCGGTAGTTTTTTGGTGAAACTGAGCCTTTGTGTTGTCGTATTTTGACAAACTGTACATGAATCCAGGACGTTGGAAAAAGGATCACTACATCATTTCTGACCTTACGATTGTTTCAACTACCCACTCCCCTCAAGTTGCAGCTACTTATATTTTAGAATCATGTGTTTTTTTTGTGTGTGTTTCTTAACATAATTTCTTATTGAAGTAGTATTTTTTACTGTTAGAGGGAATACATTTTTTTAACCGTTTGATGGTGTTGTATTTTTTATACCTATAAATTTCTATTTAAAAACAGTTTAAAATATTCAAAATACAGTGAGCTTTGTCCTAATGTTCCACTTTGAAGTAAGAAAATAACAATGTGACACAGACTAAAGGTGTTGTAGGCAGGATTTTGCTAGTTAATGCTAATTTTTCTGTGTTTTCTTTGGATTAAATGTTAGAGTATCCATTGATAATCCTTTAGGAGTGTAGCATAATTGCACTACCGCGAGGGCGCAGCGTTTCCATCTGTCTCTGTTCTGAGCTGAAAAGGAATCTCGACAGCTCCAGGTATCTTTGACCAATCAGAAGAGCCCCTGAGGCTCTAACCGTGATTGGTCAAGGGGCGTTCCTCGCACATCCTTGTGGGAGGGGCTTAACCTGCATAAGGGCGTGATGTCAGAGAAAACAGGACAGGATTGGCTGTGCTGGGTTTCAAATCGCCATCTTGCGCCATCTTGCTTAGGTAACCCTAAGCAAGATGGCGGAGATGCGGAATCCTGCCTACAGCACCTTTAATATGATTTGTCAATGAAGTAGTATTTATTACTGTTAGAGGGAATACATTTTTTAACCATTTGATGGTGTTGTATTTTTATACCTATAAATTTCTATTAAAAACTGTTTAAAATATTCAAAATACAGTGAGCTTTGTCCTAATGTTCCACTTTGAAGTAAGAAAATAATAATGTGACACAGATTAAGACATTTTATGATATGAGTGAGAGATAAACATATTTATAGACTCAGGATCCTTTTGACATTTCTGTCAACATCTCAAACTCAATGTGACGTAATGCCTTCAACGTTTTATACAATTTAGTTTAATGTGTCTCCTGCCGAATATCGGATCTGCTATCACTGCATCAGAAACGTATGTTGCAGGAGTCATATAGAGTGAATTGCTACAAGTGTCCCCATGTCTGTGTTAGTTGTAACAGACCCTGAGGTTGAATATAACATAATAATGAATCCTACGTTCATGCAGCCGGGAACTGGCATGCTTACCAGCAGGAGAGGTCAGTTTTCCACTTTACCGTGTTCACATGACAATAACATGACAATAATCAACATCGTTGCCTCAGGCAATTCTGCTGCTGTGCTGCCGTCAGAGTCAAACAAGCGACAAACATCATGCACGCACCAACCACGAAGACCAGGTTTATGCACATTTACTGTCAACTGAAAACAAAATATCAATGATGGCTTTTTTAAAATGTATTTTTCATTATTACTGGCATGCATATGTGTCAACTTAAGCAGCTGTAACAGTTTAAAATAAGATAATTGCAAACATGAGCATGTCTATACAGCAATGAATGTGAGTGAAAGTGAATGTGAGTGCCTAAAGTTAACAGCTTAACCATTGGTACCATCAGCTGGCAAGAAATATATCCACAGACATAAGAGATGTAATTAAAGTTTGAGTTTTTTTTGTTTTGTTTGTTTTTTGGCAAGGATGCCTCTAAAGTCATCACAAAAAACAAGTGAGGTAAAAACAAATCAAAATATACGGATAGTAAAATCAATAACTACTGAAATTTCAGATATTCTTGTAATTTGCATCGTTTGTGCCTCTTTCAGCAATACTCCTATTGGTTAGTGACAGTAGTTAGATTACTGGGAGGATCAGCACTTAAAGTACTGCAGTGCTTGCAGTTGAAAACAGTAGATCTTTATAATTTTAACAGTCAAACAGATCAAACAACATGTGTGCACCACCCAAAATGAGTACTCTAATACAGTTATTACTTTGTTTCTCAGAAGAAATGGAGTTACAAAATGCTGCTCACACCAGTAACTTGTTAATGACTGATTCACTCATTAAATAACTGCAAGTCAATTGTTTTTTTTTTTTTTCGTGGTCTGCTTGATTATTGGATGGTTGTTTTTAACAGCACAGACAGCATCAGGGATGAAATGCTCAGGACTGATGTTGAACTCGGGATAACATCTGCACTTGGGGGATAAATTAACGAATGACAAAGCAGAAATGAAAGCAGCTGACTAACAACATGTAGCAGCAGACCGTTCCTATAACAAGATGCTGATGTTTATTTAGGGGATGTGAATATATCTCAGGCAGTGTGGAGGCAGCCTATCGGCTCACATCAAAGCTAACAGCTGCCTGAAGGAGCAGGACAGAGTGAGAGAGAGAGAGAGAGAGAGAGAGAGAGAGAGAGAGAGAGAGAGAGAGAGAGAGAGAGAGAGAGAGAGAGAGAGAGACAGAGAGACAGCAGCTCTACAGGTTTCTGCAGGAATTGTAGCTGCATTATTTATTTTATAGTAACAGTAACAATCAGTGTCCAGAGCATCTCTCAGGGTGACCAAACATACACTTCGGAGAACATGCATCAATTTATTAAGCTTTTATTTAAATTTCCTGGCACTTTGCACAGAACACTACCATAATTATGTTTGAAGCAATTCCCCAAGCGGCCAAACAGAGAGAGCAGACATCTGAGCCCTGAGCAGCATTCCTTCTAAACCAAAGCACGGGTGCTGCGACTCTGAAAGGAGAAAAGTCTTCATTTATCGAATGAAGATATTTTGTTTGTTCAACTTAGATTTTTATGAAGCAACAATTTCATTGTTCACATGATTGCATTGAAGAAATAGTTGGAGATATGTGCTTCAAACTAGATTTTCTAAGACAGAGGAGCTATTGACAACATTTTTTCCCTCATTTATAGAAGTAAGGCTTGAAAAGGGATTTTTTTTTTTCCATGATAAATTTGAGGCCTATCCTGTCATTAATTCATTCCAGAGATTTTTAAGTTTTACTTGTAGCATGGATCATGAAATGACTGATTCGTTATATACTAAACAAAATGATTCATAGTAAGGCTGGCTGTGTGTTTTTGTCTTTGAAAAGTCAATATTGTCCTGTAATAAAACTGAATTTGCCTATCCATTGAAAAAGGCGTAATTTTCATATATTAAAACCATTAGGAAACTTTCAGTAAACATTGTGTAATCTTGAATGAAAAACATACATTGATATAATTGGCCTCCTTTGGATTTAAAGTCACCTTCCTGGCACCTTTCATAATATATATAAACCTTTTCTTATTTCATTTTCTCTAAGAAAATCAGTGCAAAACACACTGTATTGCAGTCACATGACCCGGAAGTTGGCAACCGGAGGACCGCCGCCAACTACATATGCATGTTTATCATCAAAGTTTTCACTTCTTTTGAATGCTAAACAGGGCGTGTGGCTCCAGAATGGATACGTTTGTTTGTTAAAGGGCAAAAAAGGCTTGCTTGGTCGAATAGGTTGCAAACCACTGCCATTGTGTTCCTGTCAAGCACAGCATCACAGTACCATGTTACTTTATAATGCATTATTCTCAACAGTGAGCCACATTTAATGAGTCAATCAGTCATTAGACTGGCACACACAGTGCAGACAGCTCTGCTAACGTGACACACCAACACAAATAAATCTATGTGAGAGATACAGCTAAAAGTCATGTCACATTTCCAAGAAAGCAGCTGTTATGTTTTATTTTCAGTTACTTGTTTGTAGTCGGGGTAATGTTGGGTGTCGGATAGTCTTCCCCTTCAGTGAGAAGGTTTTAGATTCTTATCCATGCTTTAAACATTCTCTCTTTGAATGTTTTCAACAGATACAGCCCCCCCACCGTTCCAAAAATATGCATATGAAGTTAATTTGTGACTTGTTGGTGTAAATGAGTGTGCTTACTCGTTACCTGATCTGGCAACTGGTCTTGGTTGGACCCTGCCTTCATCCATCATTAGCTGGGATCAGGCCCACAGCCTGCGACCCTGCCCAAGATAAAAACATCGAAAATGGACGGGAGGATCAGTGTTTATAACTCCATTATTGTTTCAAATAAGTAACAAGTGCTTATTAACAACTGTTTTTTGTTTTAATAGAAAATGTAACTGGTAATTATAATCAGCCTCTAATTTTCAGTAAGTAATTTCTAACTACTACACGTTTTAAAAGGATGTTAAGACCTCACACACAAAACAGACGGACTCAAATGCTCAACTCAGAAATTGGAGTAGTTTATCTTAAAGTCTTTACTATGCTCAAAGTTCAAAAAATACCAACAACGAAAAGCACTCACAAGGAAGATCAAAAAATACATGCATGGAATAAGAAACTATCACAAACTTGGAAAAATATGGAAACCTGGTAAGTGACGACACAGACTTGGACAGAACAAAATTTCTGGGGTAGGGGAGAACAACTGAAACCAAAGACAGTCATATAGGGAGAAGGGAGATTGGAAATGAGAGGGGAAAAAATAAGTACAAGGAGGTGCATGACACTTGGCTTTACATGGAACTAATCTAAGGCATAGAACATGACAAAGGAGGCACTGGTAAATGCAACAAAGTATTAATTTCCAGAATAATGTACTTGTTTGAAGAAGTGATGATCCATATTTCTCAATCCTATTTTTAATATTTTTATTGGTGTGTTAACAAATACAAATCAAAATGTTAGCAACAACAAATATCAAATATTTCTCAATCCTAATTGTAAAATAACTCATGAAGTTAAGTCCTAATTATCTGTAATTTTTTCTTTGTATTTCCAATGTTTTAAAGAAATGTAAACAGTAGTTATAATCAAGCCTTAGTTATTAGTAACAATTGGTAACCCCTTTACTATCTAAGAAAGGTAACCACAAATAATCAAGTATCAGTTTTCTAAAACTTGCCTGTAACCTCCACACTTTTTAAAAGAAGTAACCAGTGACTGTAATCAGGTACTAATTTTCCCTAATTCACGAGAAGCTTCATTACTTTTCATAAAGAAGCAGCCTGCAGTATTTGGACTCGGTTTCTAATTCCCGCCGTGCCTCCTGGACGGCTGGATGCGTTCAGGTACCTGCGGGCCGCGGAGCTGTAATTTCGGAGCTCGCCGGCTGTCCCTGAAGGCGGCGGCTCCCGGGATGTCCATGCCCTCCCTGTCCCCGCCGCTGCCTGCTGCCCAGCCAGGCCGCCTGCTGGCCGCTCCGCTCGGGATGACGCCACCTCTCGCTCCGCCCCGGCGCAAACTCGCTCCCTGCGTTCATTTCATTCCTCTTCTCATTCCGAGCATTCTTCGCATCTCTGTCAGTGCGCGAAGCGATTCACCTACACCTTTGCTGGCTGGCCCAGAAAACACCAGAATAACTTGACATAGTATTCCCAATACCCAGTAACATCACACTACCTAAAGAAAGGGGCATTTTTAAATGAGATATCAATAACGAGGTAAGTTTCAATGGTAGTTGCAGGTATTCAAACTGGTTGTGGACTTCTGTTCATGGGGGGTTAGTTTTCGCTTTGGAAATACCGCACATTGTATTAAAACGTTGTCTTATTTATCTGTTTGTATATTTTCTCCCATGGCCGTGAAGTGAGGTTAGGTCGTTTGTTTCCTTCGCGGAGATAGATGGCCGCTGTTGCAACAGGGTGCTCACTTTGAACACTCTCTGTTGTAGCCCGTGGCTTTGACACAGCAGCGAAAATCTTTGACATTTTTCACATTTTTTGCAAAGAAGCCCGATCGTACGCCCCTATAAAAAGCCTCAGATGGCGTCTGCCCCGACTCAGATAGTGGGGAACAGGCGGAGGGACTGAGGATGAAGTAGAAAAACACTGCACGAATAACAGTTTTTTGGACAAGATGACGGTTGAAAGCGGTGCTGTTTTCCTCTCCGTAGTTGGCTCAGCCGGGAGTTGTTGTTGGAGATTTCGCCGGAGCATTTTCGGACCACCTCGACGGAAACGCTGCAGGGAGACTTGTTGCTTCAACGGCGCCTTTTTACATCGTCATCCAAGTTTCGCGTGAGTAATCTGTTATTATTATTGGTATTTTTTTTAAAGAGTGTGGCGTGTTTGCGTGTGTCCTCTCTGGGCAGCAGTGCCCGTGCTGCTCTCTCCATGTTGTTCCTGAACCGGAGGGAAGGATCACTACTAACTCCTTTTATTAGGAGGAGCATTAAAGCTCATCAATAACTTTTATCGTACAAATACCAGTTTATGCTATAAGATCGAGCTACCGTGATCATAAAATGTAACATCCACTCTTTTAAGAACAGATCGCCCGCGGTAAATGTACATGAAAGCGATTATTTCATGGTTCCTATGCGTTTGCGGCTGCTTTGTGGCGTTTACGTGGACTTTTCTTCATTGTTTTCATTTTCCTTCCTCCACTTTGGGAAATGCCTGCTCAGCTAAAACTCGAAATCCCCCCTCCTCACCTTCAGGCCAGCTGTGTGTCACAACGTTTTACTCCTTAAACTGATTTCCTCCACACAACTTTACGTGAACTCTGAAGTAGAAACAACCATGGCTGTGAGACAAAGAAGGCAGCTGAGGACAAAAGATTTTATTCGCTACAGTGAAGTTCACTTTAAAAAAAAAAAGGTAGATGTGAAATCTACTTTGTATCAAAGTTAAAATATTTTCATTGTGGAACTTTACTGCTCATAGTCTCATATTTGAATGTGATTTATTGTTCCTCTGGTGAATCCAAACAAAAGTTATCAAATAATCTGCTTTAGTTTTATCGTGAGTGTGCTTTTAAACAGCCACACTGATCTTGACATTGCATGGCTTCAGCACTGTGTGAAAAATCAATTATTTGGAAAGTTGTTGGCTTGTATTAGAGCAAGAAAGAGTCCCACAAGTTCTTGAAATGCGTAAACATAACTGCAAGAGCTTTGAAAATTGAACTCCTGACCAGAATACACACTCCATCTCTGCGACTACTGCTAAAGTTTTTGGCTGCAGCGCTTACAGCCTCCCAAGTCTTTTAGTGTTTATTGTCAAAGCAGTTGGTTAAGGCATGTGCGCCTCTCTGCAGATGTCTGCTTTCACATAGTAAAACACACTTTTTGTGGCAGTCAACCAGTGTTAAACATTTAGTGCAACTTCACAGAAAATAAAGACAAAACACAACTGAAGAAAGGTGCTGTGAAAGGGTTGCTACAGTTTTGTAGAAAACGGCTTGAATGCAGTCAGGCGTAACCTCAGACTTGTCACAGTGTAAATCTGCTTGCATTGAAGGGGAAAAAAAATCAGGGTTAGAAATAGATGCTTTGTTTTCAGCTTATGCAACTGGTGGACCTGTTGGACGAAAGCCTGCATAACATTTGAGCAAGATGTGCTTGTTTGACCGAATAGAGACTTCACCTCCTGAGTTTTCAAACTCTGTCGGCTTTAGAGCATACGGCCGAACACCAAGAGACTTCAACACTGAAAAATATGACAGTGATTAGTGTAGCTGTTATAATTAGTCATGAGCTGTTATTACTTCAAAATGAATGGCTATTGAAATTGTACTCATAGGAAATGCCCCACATGATGTGCAGGAGGTGATAGCCGATGCAGATAAACACCCTAATGAGAAATACTCATGTTGCCGTGCATATGTGGCCACATTGTTCAGGTTTTGGTCCCTCACGCCGCCTTGTTGAGGTCAGAGAGCAGGGCTTCAGAGTGCGGTCTGTCTGTTGTGAAGTGTGGACAGAATAATGGGCGCCGGTGCAGCAGAGAGCAGATTGCATTACTTCTTGGAGCGAAGTGAAACTCCTCTTCTGTCAACCCACCGGAATTTAAACAGAAGCTTTAAATTGTATTGAAATGACTACTTTATGTAAAATATATTGAAGTTGCAAAATTGAAGCTACAATCCTGGTAAAAGTTAATAAATCAGTGGGTTTGATGTTGTGTGATGTTGATCATCTGTCTGTACGAACTGTGAATTTAGCTGTTAGTAGTTTGTTCTGATGTGTGTGTTATGAACAGTCACGTTAAATATATTAAAAAGAATGAAATGAATCTCTGTTATGGATCAGTTTATAAAGTCTGTCTTTATGTTTAGGATTATATTTGTTGGTGTCAGTAGTTAGGAAATATAGCCGGCTCTGCACTTCTTCATTGCCTTCACACAGAAATCGTCATTGAATTTGTAGCAACAGGATATTAACGCACAAATGTAACGTAGTGTCTTCTCTGTTGGATGGGTCCGTGTAATTCCTCCTGGGAATGCCACACATTTTTAATCAAAGTGATGATACACTGTATTGTTTTTTTTTTTTTTTTTTTTTTTGTTATGAAAATTTTGTGCTCAGAAAAGATCTGTGATATGTAATTGAATCTGGACACAGAGTCATTAATTGTGTAATTACTAGTGATGTGTAGCAGAGGATGAATCACATCAAAACATTAGTGTCCTCCGTGGTCGGAGCATGCTTTAGAAGGAGGACGCTCCTGCAGGCCTCCAGACTGTGTGTGCCCTGAGGTAAACCCTGGTCTAGAAAGGGAATTTTAGAGTATGCGCTGCTGCTCAGCAGTTTGAGCAGGGCCCACTGAGGCCAGTGGAGAGTGCCACCAAAAAGGAAAAGCTGGCTCAAAGCCACTGACGTCATCTAAGTAAATCTGCTTCAGTACTGCAGCCATAAAATGACTGCCAGCTACTGAATGCACTTTGGCCCCGTCAACCACCTTAGTTAGTGCAACACTGTTTTCTCTGCTTGTGCATACTTACGGCGGGCTGTGTTTAAGTCTACTTCCTTTTCGCTGAAGCAGAAGGCGACGTTGCCTGCTTATTCAACTGATTCAAGGAATTTTCTGACCTTTTGTGAGTTTTAAAAAAAGCACAGAGTGGCTCTGGCTTGCTGAAGTCTCACCACTTTAATATTACAGCCTTTTAATGTTCGCCATATGGCAGTCGTAACCATCTAGTAGGGAAAGGAGGCATTTAACCAGCAACCACTCATTATTGATGCGTAGCGCCTCAGACGCTGTTCAGATGACAGGACATGGACCTTTCCTCGTAATGTTACACGAAAAAAAGAATAGCTGAACTGTCTCCTGGTCACATACCCACTAAAAGTCGCCTATACTCCATGAATCATTTGATGAGTCAGTTTCTGAAACCACTATAAACATTTTCAGCTCCTAACCGCAATGAAAGCAGGAAATCTCGGCTTCAACAACTTCCCCTCTCTGTGCCGACCGTAGCGGCAGCGGTGGCGTTCGGCTTCTCGCTCGTGAAAGAAAATCCTTGATGCTAAAGCTCACAGCCACTTTATTTACTGAAACTGTGTATAATCTGTGGCTCGTATTCAAATGTGTGTTGTTTGGTCTCTCTGGCACTGTATCCCCCCGTCACTGCTTGTAATAAATTCCCACAAGGCCTTTCATCAATGGCCGCTGTATTGTTATCATGGCTGACACAGATCAGGCAGACTCTGTGCCCCGAAGGTGCCCTGGATTCAGCAGAGCTACAGATAGACCGGAGAGGGTGAGCCCCCCAACATTAATATGCAGGCTGTGCCCAGTAAATTAGTTTGGAATCCGAGCCAGGACGCTGCAGTGGAGAGCTGTGCTGTCCAAACTTTTTTGTGTTGTTGCTCTCTCTCTCTCTCTGTTTAGTTTGTTGAATAGTGAACATTTTCAACAAGAAGCTGTTAGTTTATAATTACAGCGACAACAAGGGGTTAGCTGTTTTGTCGGGAAACAATGCGGCTTTCATTATCCCGTTAGCGCATATGGAGGTTTTAAAGAAGTAAACGGGTAAGAATCCATAATATGAGCATGCACAAAAAAAAAAATAAATAAAATAAATAAAATAACGGAACAAAACCGGGCTGTGTCATTCTGCGGCTTACCGTTTCTCAGTTCCGCTCTCATTTATTCATTCCTGCAGAAGAAGCGGCTTTAAAAACCTGTCAGAGCTCTGATAAAGGACGTGGAAATAAAGAGCACATCACCTAATATGATGGTGCAGCTCATTGATGTGTTTCTGATACCACAATGAAATTTTATCAGGCTCGGTTTTTTTTTTCAAATAAAATAAAGATGACTGACTTTTCAAAGTAGCCTGCTCTTGATTCCTGATCCGCTATTGCCCAGTAATGTTCAAAACAATTCCAATTACAGTAAGCTACACAACACTTTTACTTTTTTTTGTTTGCTTTCAAGGTAAGCCAATCCGAATTTAGTTTTGTATAAAGAAGCTTTTATTATGTTGTTGCTGCTGTTGCAGGACCTTTGTTTTCTCCTCTTTGTGGAGCTTGTGTCTCTTATGTTCTTGAAACAAACGAAGAGGAATTTGACAAAATAGTTTTAATTAAGTCGAGCCCAGGAAGAGTGTCTGTCTGACAGATGAACGGGGCTGCTTTATTACAAATAAGCTTCTATACAATTACTTTTAAATATTGAAAAGATTATGCAGCTCCTTTCGAAAGACGTATGGCATTTGTGGGTGGCCTCATTACTTTTGGCTGCTGTATAATAATTGAGAGGTTACCTAAGAGCAAAATTTAAAGCGAGACGCCATTGAGGCAAAAATGTGTGGTGCGGCAGTGAAACGTTGGATAACTAATCAACTTTTCTTTTCTTATAATTAACAATATTATGTAAAAAATAAAGTTGGTCTTTAATTCACTGTGAATCATTTTCAGTTTAAGATCCACCATATAATAAAATGGAATTTGCCACTGATTTTGTTATTCTCACATGGCGTTTCAGCATCTCTTCAGATTATTATTTTTCCGACACAGTAATCCAGTGAACTGTGCTGGATTTTCTTTTGACAAGTAAGTAGAGGGATGAATACTAGGTAGCAGCAAAAAAACAAGAAGGGGGAAAAAAAGTCCATACGGGGATGAATGATGGTTAGAGAAGCAGAAGAAAAGAGATGAAAGTCGGTGTGAATTGGCAGCGCCAAATGCAAATGGTGGCCTTCATGCTCATCATCGTGATTTGTTTTTTCATGCCCGTCCGCACGCGTCCTGGATGAGCCAGCAGCCAGCGCTCGGCCTGCTCCGCTCTCATAACTGTCAGGAGATCCTTTATCTGACGGACCTTTATTTACAGCTTTAATTTCCTGAGCTTTATGTGTTCCGCTCGCACTCCGCACCGCTGTGTCATGGCTGTATGCAGCCTGGAATGCACTGCAAATTTTTGATAGGCAAATATCCTCCGAGCTTTCATTACATCTCATGTTTGAATGGTAAATTGTGTTTCTTTTTATATATTTGAGTCTTACTGGCGGAACGGGGGACGAATCCTCACAACGAGAGATTTTTGTCTCTCAGATTTACAGTCCATTTTCTCTGTTGTTCCAAGCGGAGGACCTTTAGCTATGCCTCTTTTCTGCTCCGCCGACATATCTGATGTTGCCCAGATCACGTTGCTGTTGTTACCTGTTTCTCAGTCTGAGGCAGGTAGAGAAGGCTGCTTTGACAGAACCTGTAAATCAATCTCAAACAAAGATTGATCCCTCGGTGGCCTGATGGTCACTGGGTAGTGGGATGTAGGCCTCAGATTTGAGAGAGATGATATCAGACAGATTCACAGCACTGAAGCCTGCTGGTTCAAAGAGGCATGAAATAAACACTAAGCCTTCGCCTATAACGGAGGCAGCATAAGTAAGCTTTCTATCCTCTGCAGGACCTTTAGAAATCAGTAAGGTGAGCCCTATTTATACAATTATTTGTACGTTAAATCTGATTTTATTCATCAAATATGTCCAACGTGAAATGATGCGTCCTGAAATTCCAACTACTTTTAGTGACATATAATATTCTTTTAAATTTTTTTAAAAAAGTTTCATTCTAGCCCACAAATTAAAGAAACCAGCGCGAGTGTCAAAACGTTCTTTTTTTTTTTTTTTTTTTTTTTTTTTTTTAATAAAAAGATTGAACTCTCATTGGTTCCCACATCTGTTTAATTGATTTACACAGTGCTGGCATGTGTCGACTTCACTTTGGGTTTTAAGCTTTCACCATAAATTAAGAGTATTTCCATAGACTTTTATGTAGTTTCATTTTTTTTTTTTTTTGTGCGTTCTGCGTCTCAAGGTCCTTAAGGACCTGCTGCTGGAGCCTTCATTCCACAAACATGGCTTTCTCCAGGTAATTAATTTGTTTTTAATAACATAAAAGTGGAATTTCAATAACGCCTGTCATTGTAAATGTTCATGGTTGGTTACGTGTTGCTTAAAATGGAATAATTTTGACATTGCTGTGGTAATTATGCAAAGGCCAGGATCTGTCTTTGCAACACGCTAAAAATGTTGAGTTTTGAAATCACATGGTAATTATAGTTTTACACACTGTGGCCTTAGCTACTGTGGGGCCATAATGGGGTGCACAAAAGTCATTCACAGAATCATTATTGCACCCTCTGAGATAACGGCACAAAAGAACTCCACACGGAAAATTACATTTGAGACCTCTCATCTGCTATTTCATTACCTTGCTCTGTCTGATGGGTGAAATGGGTTCTCTTAATTTAAGGAGCTGGATTCCAGCTTGGTGAGTGGTTTATGTAATCTCACGGTAAGTGTAATTTCCCATAATTCCGTGTCACACCTACGACTCTGCTTAGCTACCGCATTCACTTATTGCGGTGCGGGCCCAGCTTCAACACCGCATCTCGCAAATAAGACCATTTCTATGGTGTGTGCCATGCAAAGACAGAAGTATGCAATTATCTGTAGGCCACAAGTGTTTTTTGTGGGTGACATTCGTACCTCCTTTTGACAGACATAATTAGTCTGCAGATTCTAAGGCACTAAGAGACTGTCTTCATTGACAACTGCAAGGTTATTCACATGTTTCACACTTCTGAAGCGCCCAGTTGAGGCAAAGAAACAAATCTCCTGGGTGGGATGTGTTTTCTTTTTTCCTTCTTTCATTTTTTTTTTCCTTCTTCTTTTCACCCAGTCTTATTTCAGGGTTCAGAGGACAGGTCAACAAACCTCATCTTACAGATAAATATGACGTGGATTTCAATCAAAGAAGCATATATATCTTTTTTTATCGCTCAAACAAGTATGTGACAGAAGAAATATGCAGTCCTCTCATATGTATGTTAAGCTTTAATCTTTCTTTAATTGTTTTTGCCACATCCTGCATTTTGTATGGACATTATATATCAAGTCATCCGAAGGCAACGCAACAATAAGCTGCCTCAGACACTCGCTGTCACACACATCTGCAGTGTAACGGAATTCTAAAGCTGTTATATTGCTTCACTTTAGTCTGCTTCTTCAGGAAATTAATAAGCAGGTACAATTCAGTTCATTCACTCAAAGTTTTTATATACACCTGCAAAATTCAAAATTTCTAAGTTTAAGTCACATTAACTGATAATCCAGTCTTTTGCCAACAATATGTACTTATAAAAAATGTGACTTTAATGGTAACAGTTATGACATTTATTTGAGCTCCACCTTTTGTTACAACTTATGCTAAGGATTTATATCCATTTGATGTTTGTTGTTAACCTGAAATCCTTGGATCCCTTAAATCAATTATTGACTGAAACTAAATTGTAGCATAGCCTTCTCTCATGTTTTATTCACGTTCACATAAATTATTAGTCTGCACATTCTCTAAATGTCTGGCATTTGCCAAATAAAGTTGGAGTCTTAATAAGTGATAATATGATGATGATTATTAGCCGTTGATCAGGCAGTTCACCATCATCAGCCATGTTCACATTTTTTCCAGATGATTTACAACAATTTTTAATTGAGTGGCGGCCAAACAAAACTTGTTGAAATAGCAGTGTTAAACTATGAAATAGAGGAATCATTTTCATTTTTCTGAACCGTCTAGTAAGAACTTTTTTTTTGAGTCATTTTTAAATTGTGAAGTTGAACAAATTCACAGCAATTTTTTTTTTTTTTTTTTTTTACATGACGAAGAAACTGGTGAAAAAAAGATGAAATTAGGTGTATGACAAAAGTAGAGTTCAGGCTTCAACTGCATTTGTGCTGCCTAGGTAAAAAAACAAACAAGGGTGAGTTTTTATGAAAAACAAACAAGGATTTCCAGAGCTTTCAGGAAATTCACCCAGATGCAAATTCACATGAAGTCTGTAAACATAATTTTGAAAGTGCTTTATCGAAGTGAGAAGGCAAAACATGTCTCCCTCCAACGGGGATGTTCTCTGCTAAAATAAAGAAAAGAGATCAATTTACCTTCTCTCTGCATTCTACAGTCATAAAGTTCATTTCTTCACTTGTGAATTGTAACTGTAAAGAGAATAAAAGGATGTGAAAAATATGAAAGTTGACAGCTTTTTTTTTCTGTTGTAGTATTTGTGTGGGTTGATTTGTTTCACTTTCACTCACATAATGATCATCACACAGGAGACGCAGCTGAGGGAAGAAACACTGTGAATGGAGAGAGCTTATTCTGATATTTTTTCCTCAATTTTAGCGGCTCCAGTATTTTTTGAGATGATTTATTTAAAAATGTTTTGCTCATTCTGTACCTGTGGAATACTGTCAATCCTCTTTGTCAGTCCATTTTAAGTGGGATTGTTTTATTAACTTTATTAGTACGTACTCATGTTTTTGCTATTTAAACATTTGGGGTAAGTTTTTTGTACATTTGCCGTGTCGCTCTTTTAGCACTTTTTCACATGTACTGTTGAAACAGGACATTTTTCTCTCTTTCAATTGTTATGTTTTCTTTTCTTGGCTTTTTGTTAAACTGCTGTTAAATGTCTGATCAGGCAGGCGTTTCATTGATTTCAGTGTCAAATTACACCGAGTTGAGCTGAAATTGTTGAAATAGTTTGTTGGTGGATGTATTCAGAGTATTTTCATTCATCTTGTTTCATTTCTCCAGAAGCCTTTCTTCTCTAATGCAGTGTTTGGAGCGTGAATACAGAGGAGGTAAACTGCCTGTTTTGATGGGTAAAGGTCACGAAAGACCACTGAAAGAATCACTTTTGTCACCCTCGGCCGAGCAGAACAGAGCTTCAGTCTTTAAACAAAACTTAGACCTTCAAGACAAGCGCAGAAGTACAAAACCTGCTTGTCAGCTGTTGATGGACGAGCTCTGCTCTGGACTCAGCTCAGCTGCGACGTTTCTTTTTGCTTGGGTGGCTTCTAAACAGATGTGTGAATTAGTTACTGAAGATTGTATCTATTTTATTCTGAGTGAATGTTTTTTATCAGACTACATCACCGGGGATATCTGAACTGTATAATTGATGTATAAGTTTTTTTTTCCAAATGTCAGGAACTTTGTGTATTTTCTCTAGTATTGCTTCTTTTTTTTTAAATGAGAGCTGGTTTTTAGTTGTAAATGCAGCTCATCATTTGGTTGGGATGAAAGGAGCACATCTAGAAAGAGTCTCGGCCGTTTAGTGGTTGAAATGGGAATGTTTCCCCTCCCTCATCAGTTTGTGAGTTAGTTCTGCAGCGTCAGCAGTCAGCACACAAAAACGGAATTCACTAAAACCTCTCTCTGCTCTGCTCTCTGGGAGTTTTTTTTTTTTCCCCCAACAGCTTGCTCCCATCCCCCTCTTTCTCCCTCATGAACTGACATGCTGGAAGAAACATATGCTACTATTCCCGCTTCCTGACAGCTTGTGCTGCTTGAATAGGATCTTGCTCAGGGAGGAAGCAGTTGTCTGGAAAGAGCGGGGAGATTAAGAACAGACAGAAACTCAACGAACTGTTAGTAAATGAAATAAAACATGAAAGTTAGTTTGGATTGTGACTTGAGGGTAAAGGCAGTAGCAGTTCCACAGCTGACACAAACTCTCAAATCTCTACTTGTTAAAGAAAACCCAGTCTGTCCCCAAGAAGTAAAAAGTCAGTATAACATACAGCAGACATCCTCCTGATCACGAACGACATTTTTGATGGGATTCCAGAAACACGAAGGACGGCGTCAGATTTCGCAGCAGACGTTTGGTGATACCGTCACGCAGCCGGAGTGGATTGGGGGATTTGCTCAGCCGCTGCGCTGCCGTGTACATATAAACACCTGACTGAGCTCACTGCCCAACATGCAATCTTCTACTTACCATGTTTAGAACGGGAGAATAGACACGAAGCCCTAGAATAACATTTCAGTTTGTATTGTGTGACTGAAGCGGAAGCACTTAGACAACAGTCAGCTACATTGATCTGGAAAATGCAGCTGTTTTATACAACCTGTCAGCGTAATTCCTCCTTACCGATTGGTCGTATGAGAACTATACCAACTTATTGATTCCTTAACACTTGTTACCTTGAGTATTCATCTCCAGGAGAAGATCAGAGAACTGATGTCTTTAGAATTGAGTGTTTTGTTTTGTTTTGTTTTTTGCTTTGTTTTTGAGCTTGGGCCGTGGTTCAAGCTACCTATAATTAAGACAGTTTTTATCTGACAAGCTTTGGATCAACTTTCTGTTTATATTTATCAAACTGTTCTGAAATAAATTTGTGCCTTCCCTTTTAATAGCTGCAGAATGATAGAATGATAACATATGTGAAAATCTTTATTTATATTCTCATTTGAAGATACATAAATATTTCCATACATGTTTACAGATTTTTTTGGACTATCATGTCCATCTCAAGCCTTGTGCCCCACCATTTCTGTCATACAAGCACAATGTTAACCTTTGCATGTAAAATTATGATCATTTCCCCACTATTCTTGCCTGACACTGTTACCATACAATTTTTTTTAATATACTGAAAACGAAACCAAAACCTCTGCAAACTTTGTCCCTTTTCCAGAGCAGACTACCTTATCATTTTATATATCTGTGGCTGATGAATTGACTCTCAACCTCCAGAAGTACGCATTAGAAAAGGTGAAATCCTGTCACATTCAGCCCTAAAGGGAATACTACACAAATGGTGAAAACAGTCATAAAAGGAAAGACGTAACTGTTGCCTCAGGATCACAAGGGTTAAGTACTGTCACACCCTCAGTGAACTTATTGAACTCTTTCAGAGTGTTATCGAGTCTGTGGTCTGACTCTGGCTGTGAATAGCCCCGTGCAAAATGTTTTCCATTCATGAAGCCACACAGTGTCCACACACAGCACCGTGGTTCCATCTCATTTTAAAGACACACATGTTCAACTATTAGGGACATGTATGCATTTATGATCTTCTAGTAATTTCCTGTGATATTTGGGATAGACGGTGTAGATTCCTTTTTACGTTGCCCGACACCGTCTCCGCATAATGACACAGGCCGCAGTTTATTAGCTGCAGATTCACCAGGAGCTTGTTGATTTTGTCAGGGACGACTGGTGAAATGAGGCTTTCTCCACCTGTGTGAGCAACTCCGGTTTGGCTCCTTGCTTTAGTGTGTGACGGCTGAAGGCTGTGGTGATTCGAGTGCTACAGATTAGTAGTTTTTTTTTTTCTCTGTTTTCATTGATGGCAGTATAGACTTGCTGACAATGAATGTTTTGTTGAGGAAATGTTCTTCAAAATCACAGTCCTCTACAGTTACTCCTGGAAGCAGCCTGCAAACTTGTGGCCTCTAAAGACTTTGTTCCTGGTATTTTCTCTCTGGTGGTGATTACAGCTTCTAAAAATACATAGCTGTGAAGTGCATGTTATAGTATTGCATCTAAAGTGCTCAATTTTGTTGTAAATAGAATTTTAAAGCTTTTTTTTTTTTTTAAATGGGCTCATTTTTTTTTAGAACAATGGGAAATATCTCTGACACAGTCTGCACCAATCATCTGATCCCTTAGTAAATTTTCCACGTCGCTGTGTACAAGATGTTCAGTGTGCTAAACCTATTACATGCATTGTGAATGAATTCAAAAACAGCGTTGGCGTTGTCCAAGCTTGTTTGGCAGCTTTCTCTCCATATTGTGCTCTCGACTAACAGTTTGTACTATGCTGTGATTTGGACGTACATCTCTGCTACTGTGTTCCGGCTAGTAATGCCTGGGTTGTGTTTGTTTATTTGGGGATTCCAGGTCTCTCCCTAGTCTGCTCCAGGCGTCAGCTTGGAGAGCCCAACCGCCACGATTGATCCCAGCAGCTGGAGCGGCAGCGAAAGCCCTGCCGAGGACATGGAGAGGATGAGCGACTCGGCAGACAAGCCTGTAGACAATGATGCTGAGGGGGTGTGGAGCCCTGACATTGAACAGAGCTTCCAGGAGGCCCTGGCCATCTATCCTCCATGTGGGCGCAGGAAGATCATTCTCTCTGACGAGGGGAAGATGTATGGTGAGTACAGACGTGCGCATGTGTTTTTGCGAGTTTTAAGCCTTACTGAAGCAGCGTTTAGCTTTTCGATCATCGGTCAGAAATAAGAAGCTTCTAAGGGACGGTTTGACATTTTGGGGAATGTTATGCTTTGCTGTTCTGAAATCGGGTGAAGTGAAGTGACAGTCTTCCTGTATGATTCCCCTTCAGCAGCTGATTAGCTAACCTTAAGGGCTGGAAGCGTGAGGGACCCAACCGTCCTGAGTCTTTCCAACTGTAACAAACATCCACTGGCTCTCTGACCTTCACTGATTATCATACACATCATGCATTAAAATAACTGACTCCTGCCCAGTGAAGTGAAACTGAACCTTCTGAAAGCATTTATATGAAGTGTGCAATAAGCTGACAACACAAAATTTTGAAATATCTCCCAGTGAAAATCTGCAGCGTTTGTCCAAGCAGGTAATGTAAGTCAGAGGAAGCTATTTGTTTTTTTTTTTTTTTTTCTCATTTTTGCTCATGACCAGATCTACTCCGCAAAAAGCATGAAGAAAACGTGTCAGCACCTCGACATTGACAGCAAAAGACAACAGTCTCGAAGGTTGCGTTATGCTGTGTTTATAGCAGATGTAGCTTTTGTGTTCTCTTGCGCGCACACTGACCTGTTGGAAAGCTACAATGGCAATCCATGACCTTTCCTGCAGTATTGTTGGAGTTCATGTTTTAAAGCTTATAAATGTAAGATTTCAGAAACTTGATATTCAGTATCAAGTAACTGTAGTTTTTTTTTTTACCTCCAAGCTATAATTTGGTCATTTTCTATAATTTCATGTAAAATATCCCACAAAACGTTGCAGAATGTTATAAATATACAAACATCTGGATGGTTTAACTTTCAATATCCTTTTGGAAAAAATGAGGAAAATATGCATCGGTACATGGCTGTGCTCAGTAATCAGATATGAGACTGCGATGGTGACCATACAGCCGCTACTCTGGTTCACACAAGTGCAAGTTTATAAGTAAAGCAGCATGAACTATTAGCCGGTAGCAGATGGTACTGTGGCTGCCACCAGCTGTGCCCCCTCTTCTCCCTCCCCTTCCTCCCCCATTCCTGGCTGGGTGATGTCATGGAAAGAGAGAATATTTTCTCTCTGTGGTGTTGGACCGTCTCACAGCCTGTCAGTGTCAAGTGAAAGCAGAAAGCCCCTCAGAGCATTCGCTCGCAGCTGTCATGTGACCCCCCTCCGGCCAAACAAAATGTAAATTCTAGGAGTCGCTGTGAAACCCCTCAGTTGCCACTACAAAGAAGTGGGCTCAGACAACAGGACCCTCCCCACTTTCTCTTCCTCGTATTTCCTCGTACCCACACAGAGCGCGGCTGCCAGGGAAGCTGCTCCTCTGCTGTAGATTAAAGCATGAAAATTTGTTTTTCTGCAGTTGTAAATGAGCAACGCCGCAACGCCTGCCTCTCTCCCACTCGGCAGACAATCTCACTATGTTACAAATTGCCGGCCTTTTAAAGACTCTTTGTTCAGAAAGGTTCTTTTTATTATTTCAACTGCAGCACAAGTAATATTTGCTGATTTACTCGCGGTCAGGGCCTAATGTGTTCCTTTATATATATGCACTTCAAAATCAAATCCAAAATAAACTGAATAATTATTTGGAAAGCCTTGGATTTGATATAATCTTAAACTGAAAGTGCAAAACTGAAATCTACCCTTTTCAGGAATACTTGAACTGAAAAATGCTGCCTTTTAAGCCCTCTGTCCCTCTCCCTGTAACAAACCCAAATACTTTCTTTGTAGTGTTGAATCTACCTCAAAAAAGTGCTGAGGAGACCACTGTGGGGTTGAATAGAGGTTCGTCCTGCCAGATGTGCCGCGTATCTGGTTACAGACGTCTCACCAGTCTGCAGAGTCCTTGGGTTGCATCTTTTGTCTTACTGAAAGAGGGCTGTTAAATAAAAATAGTTGAACGATTTTCATCCATCCTCATGTGAAAAAACTTTTGAAAAAAATTCCACAGGGATGAGTACTGCATCACGATTATGGCTGAAATGAAAGCTAAGTGCCTGTGTATATATTTACACATATATCTATATCTGTATCTGAACATATACATTTGCCGTTTTTGATTGCAGATGCAAAAATCTTTTAAATAACATATTAGAATCCGTTGAGTGTGTGCAGCAGATTGCTGGTGGTCTGATGTATGGGTGCTTTTTCTAGGGACAGTGCCTTTTGTTCAACCTTGCAACTGTTGCTGCATTTCAGTGCCAATCCAATCATGCCATGAGCTGTGACAATTCCCCCAATCCAAGTGGGTGCCATGGGTCTGTGTTAAAAACAGAAAGGAATATTTGTTTTTATTCAAACAGATGGAGGCAGTCTAGTATTAAAACAGTGGCTACTATGTAGAAAATCAGCTTGAAAGAATATATATTTGTCTAAGTATTTAAATCCAGTACAGGACCTGAAATGCTAACACGCAGGCTTCAGGTCAATCTTCTAGCACAATGCTGATGCCTGCATTCACTCTGATGTTAGAAATGTTTCATAGTCAGATAACTTAAATTATAGCCCACACATTTGTGACGAGGGAGTGTCCGCTTTAATTATCTCCGTGATCAAAATGACAGTCTCAGAACTGTGAATCCTATGACCTTGAAATGAACAACCAGGACAGCCTTGTAAATTTAAATCTATGGCCCCATTTCCTACCTGGCATTGAAATGTGTCCTGGGTGATCCGAGCACATGTGGCAAAGCCAGATGCAAACACTTGTCCTTATAACGCGTCCCGGGCCGGCCGCTTCAGATCTGGATCCAGTAATCCCTTCACGTCACTTCCTGGCGCACAGCGGAGCAGCAAGCGATGATCGTGTTTGGTGTTGCCCCCCGCGACGCAGAGACAGAAAAAAATAAATAAGTAAAATCTAATACTAAATGATAATAAACTAGTAATGTATGTGCTTCAATTTCTAGATATAATCTGCAATGACAGAGCAGATAAAGGGCAAGGAGTGCCGGAAAAATCGCCTGGAGAGGGGACAGGTTTTAGTCGCGACTCAACTGATTAACAATATAAATGAATGACAGAAAATTTAACCAAACAGCGCTGTCTGATGGCTGCTGCTTGGGTCAAATTTTATACCATCTATCACTTTCTGAAGAAAGATGAATTGCCCAACCTAAGATATTTACCACCACCATATAACGTATTTTCTGGCTACGCCGCTGTCCAGACCGTTCGAGACACGTATTATTTCCACTGCCAAACGTATGCGAGCACATGCTTTCCAGAACGCCTCCGGAAGTGGTTTGAGTGAAGACACATGAATATGTATTGGTGCCTGTTTCCACCTTTCTTTAGGGATCGACATCTATGTTCGGATCACCCGAGATGCATTTTAATGCCAGGTGGAAACGGAGCCTAGGTGACTTGACTTTGCCAATCAACTGAAATAAATCTTATGAGTCACTGAGAGAACTTCCTGTTTTTGTTTCTATTTAGAAGTTTCTTTTCAAATCCAAAGTCCTCAAGCAGTTCATTCAATGTGAAGCTTCATACCTTTTGATTTGCTTCCTTTTCTTCTTGCTTGTTTGTGAGAAAATGACACAAATTCTTAAATGCTGACATAACAAATGTTTTTACATGGCTTCCGTCTGAAGGACAGCGCTGTGTTAATAATGTTCAAAAGCTTAAGTTTTTTTTTTTTTCCCCTTGCTATTTTCTGGGTCAAACCTTTTAACGATGGTTAGGTATGCGGCATATTCTATGGGGTGGTTGTTGTGTGTCGTTAAGGTCATTGAATAAATAATCAGACTCAGAGATGGAACTTTAAACTCTTTGAATAAACTACTGATTGCTATGTCAGAAACTTTTCAAGTGCAACACTTGAAACTGGTGTTCTTTTGTTACATTCAGATGTTGCTACTCTCCGTGTCGCGGACAATGTGAAGCACTGTCTGTTGTCTATATACCATTTTTTTCGCACTTCGTTGTAATAGTTCTTGGAATTACCATTGTAAAAGCACCATATTAACTTTGAGGAAAGCAGCAAAACCTGGCAGCTTTGAGCAGTCCACTAACATTCAACTTATTGTGCATCAGTAACATGTTGCACTAGCGCCTCTGATACACGAGAAAACAATATTTTTGAGTAACAGCAAAGTGTACTCATAAATCCATGGTTTTAATCATGAAATTATTTTTTAAGCTATATCTTACAGATTCCACAATTTTTCATTTTCTCCTCTGATAAGGAGGAAAGAAGGAGAGCATTCTATTTATGTTTTATCCTCATATGGATTAACTTAAAATAAACTGAGATGGATGAATATTTCTTTTTGTCTTTATTTTTCATTTACATGCATACTGTATATCATATACATACACTTCCGAAATATACAAATCATGGTGAAAAAAAAAAATCAGATTTACCTTCACTCCATCAGTTTCTTGTAAAACCTTACAGCTAATATGACATGAAGGGAAACACACCGCCAGCCCGACTCTGCTGACTGTAGTTTTATGAAAACCGAAGTTGGAAGTGAACAGCCACAAAATCAAAGTTGAACTGAACTGCGTGGAACCTTACACTAATAACAAATATTGATCCCCAGGTACTCACCTTCATACGCCCATCGCAGCACACAAACAGATAACTAAGCATTTTAAAAACAAATGTAAATATAAACATTTTATTGTTCTGCCATGTCACAAAATCTGTCATACTATATAAAGTCAAACACTTTCGCAATTTCAATATTTAGTTTAACTGTTTGACATTTTTTTCGTCTTTTAAATGAGCTTTTTTCAGCACTCTCTTTTCCCTACAGACTTCCAGAATTAAAAAGAAGGAGCTTTGCTGTTTGTGCAGTTTAGTACCACTGTCTGATTGAACCCTAAAGCTCGGGTTGCAGGCTGAACTAGAGGCTGAGCGATTTTTAATGCACTCTCCTTGTTAACGCTGCATCTCCTTAGAAATGCCATCAGAGATGATAAGTCACCAATAAAGTGGTCCTGTGTGCTTCTACAAGGAATTGATGTGTCTCAAACATCCAATGATTTGTTTGTTGTTTTTTTTTTTTTTTTTTTTTTTTCGGAGGGGGGACGGGTTCTGCTAACTACGGCGAGGCTGATGTGGCAAAGCTAACCGAGTCCATAGGGTTTATAACAGAAACAGACGCCGCACAAAACCTCTTATGGCATCTGACATGAAAGCCGGCTACAAGGAGACAGGTATTTTGTAGTTGAGAGACCCTGGGGATGGCATACTGTTCCATACACAGAGCTCATCACAAGAGGAGCCGCCCCGAGTGCCCTTAAGCCCTTTGTTATCCCGGGGTAGAGTGCAGTTAATTAGCAACAGTCTCTATAGCAACTGTGTTGCGGTACAAAACAATTTCTAATTTCTGCTTCTTAGCTTATTGTGGTGTTTACCTGAAGTGTTTCAGATGTGCCAAGACCAGCGTTGGCTGGCGCTGTGCCCGTTATTAGAGGCAAGCTATGGCTGCATTGGAAGACGCTGCATGTCCAGCTCTTACGTTGGCCTCAAAGTTTAGTAGCATATTCTAAAAAGTAAAGGGAAATGAGGGACGTTGGCCCCGAGCCAAAGGCCTAAGTCTTTACACTTGCATAATTCACCTGCTGTGCTAGGCTGCATTCATTTATCCCAGAAATGGAGTTGATAAATGAAACAACACGCTTCACTCAAATTGTATGTTTATTCATTGAGCTATGTATTTGCGCTACCCAGCAAGCTAAATGACATCGGTGGATTTTTTTTCCCCCGTTGCTGGTCCGGAAAAAAAAAAAGGGACAAACTGAATTTTGCTCCAGCTACTGACAAATAAATATTCAAATACATACCCCACTTGTGGAATACACGGAACGCATATAGGCTTTTTCTTTCCGAGGAGGCCAGACCACCTGTCGTGTATATGTCCATTTATAAAAGACTTTGCTTGTAGTTTAGACGGAGACATAATCATCCACCTCGGATGTATGAATTTCATCCCTTCGTATTTGCGCCTGATACGCAGTAGAAGCAATGACACTATTCATTTCACACTTTCATTCAAAAAATAATAAATACAGTCTAGAAATGCAGCGACTCCAGACTCGGTAATACTCCCTTTATAGATCGACCGCTGGACACTGTGCTTCAATCTGCACGTGTCTTTTGATGTAAAGCTTTTCCCATTACCATTCTGCTGTTTGCTCTGCCATCTCGTCAGTGATCCAGCCCAGACCCCTCCTGTGGGAACTAAGTGGCACTTGGTTTGCAGAGATGCCAAGGATGAGTTAGATATAATGAGCAGACCTGGCTTGCCCCCGATGGCCCAGCACTGTGCTCCTCTGGGGCTCGTCTCATCGGGCCGAGCATGCTCTGAGAGAGAGCGAGCGGACCTGATCCTCCCTGCTGGGCGGATAATGAGGAATTCTGGGATCAGCTCAGGCTCCCTGAGTCACCTGCATTCACTCAGAATGGAGTGTGAGGAACTTCATTGCAGGAGAGGCATCACACACCTCCAGAATAATCCCTCATTTGTTCCCCTGCCATTGTCAGTGCAGGAGGACTGTGTTTTCACATACATGGTAGTGAAAAAAGTCCAATTATTTTATGTCTTCCTCAAAAGAAGTAACTGTTGAAAGTGTAAATAGCATTGATACAGGTATGATGAGGAAAGGAACGAGTCATTTTGAGTTGCAAGAAGATTCAAGATTTTGAGGCTGGGTTGCAGCAGACTGGTTATGTATTCATAATGGATCACTATGGAGTCTTGTGCTTCTATTAGCCTCCCCAAAACAGAAAATAGCATGAACCAACCACTGTTTCAGTGCATCAACAAGCACACCCGTGTCTGCTTTGTGACTGTTTTCTTGAAAAATGAGAATAAATGTGAGCAGACCAACAGGATTTTATTTCAATTATAGTTGAGAAATGTGTTTAGGCACTGATGTTAATTTGGTAATACTGTACCTGACTTAATTGCAAAGAGAAAAATGAGAATAAAGATGGAAAAAGTTCAAGAGACAAATGAAATCTATTTAAATCTCAGCTTACTTTTGTCAATGAGGTGATTTTTACAGACACTCATATAAAAGCTTAAAGAGATTAGTCACCGAAAGCACATTTTATATGATTGCGCTGCATGTCTGCTTGAAAGCTTGCTACAGAGAAGGTCTTCCATTTTGTAATTGTCGTTACCTGACTTGTATATTTGTTTGTTCTTCTTTCATCATGATGATTCTTCTACATGTTATTTGGAGTTATGGACAAGATGCAGACATGTCTCCTGTATGTACGCCCATGCCCATCGACAACAGCTGACATCAACATCAAGCTAATAGATGAATCAAGATCAAGTTTATTTCATTTTGCTTTTCAACATATTTTTAGCACATTGTCCACCTGTGTTTCTGTGGCTCTGAGAATGTGCAATTAATGGGACTCAGCCCCAAAATGGATCTACATTTAGAGCTGCCCTGTTGCTGAGCAGCAGAATTGATTTTGAAGTGCATGTTATTTCATGGCAGTCTGTTCAAGGGGCAGATTTCAGCTCTAACTCGTGTCCATGTTGTGGTGACCAAGCATAACATGTTGTGACTCGTGTGAGATTCCACTCTCCTGCACACAGCCTGGTGTTGTCGCTGGGTTCATGCCTCATAGGACTGCTTAGCACAGGCAGTGCTGATAGAGGAAACCAAGGTGTCGGCAGCTGGATGCAGCGTTGCAGGGGAGAGGGCTGATAGTACAAAAGAGTCGAGCTTTTCATGCTGCAGAGATTGTATTTAGCGATAAAATGGGATCTGAAATGTTTATATTTCACGTCATCAAGTGAAATTACAGATTTATTTGAAAAAGGTTTATGGTAACTCAGGTTATGGACTCATACTGACATTCAGAGCAGCAGAGTATACTGCATTTTATAATAGAAAATTAGAATTACTGAAATGAGTCTGCCTACTATTGTATTTTTTGCTCTTAATTTATTAGTATATAGCTGTAAGGTCATTAGATTTATGGTTTCTACAACATATAGTTCCAGATCTGCAATAAAAAGCAGTAAAAGCAAGTGATCCGTGAGGTTGTGTTTGAGATTTCCTGACTGGCTGTGTGGAAGTGTTTGCTCTGTGAATGGTTAGATAGCAGGCTGTGGCTCTGTGCCTGCTTGAATCAGGAGTACACGGGGTGTGTCCCTGCTCTGAGGTCTGTGTGAGGCCCTCTGAGCCAGGCTTCTGGTTTCAGGTTGCATGTTCCCAATTGGCTGCTTTTGTTTGACTAAAACACAGCGAGACTCTGGGCTTCTTAAAGATGCAGTGTCACTTTTTTTATTTGCTCTCTTCATGGAGAGAGAGAAAAAAAAAAAGAAAATCATCTGTTTCATGCTGATTACATCACATCCCATTGATGAAACACTTTTATTCTGATGAGATCATCTCATACTGATGGGACCATTTCGTGTAATCAACATATGAATGGCATCTGAATGCCACTGTTATACTCTCATCCAAAGCACAGGGACTACTCTCCATTGCTAACACAGACTGTCATCTCTTTCTTTCTTTCTCTCTCTGTCATTTATTTATTTTTTTATTTTTTTGCTGTTAGTTGAATGGGTCTCTCAGCACTAAGCAGCATTGCTTAAAACAAAGAGAAGCCACAGAAATAGATGAAATTATTAGCATACTTAATGGTAATGTTACGTTCCAACCCTAATACTAGATATAACCAACATTGAGGTCAAGACTTTTGTTTATTATGTTGTGAGTATCTGAGTTATTTTCATTAACTCTTTGATCCCTTGCCTCCCTCTCTGATGTAGAATTCAATTATAAGGTTTTTTTTTTTTTCTGAAGACTCCCCCAGCCTGTGCTCATGATTACAAAAGAATGTGATACTCTGCAGCCCATTATGGCCGCAAAGTTTGACTTTTCATTTATACGTATTGGTCGCAGGCAACATGTCTTCCTTTGTGCTCAGATGCCGAATTGATCCCGAGAGATTGAAAATATTGATTTGACTCAGTGTCTTACTTTGTTGTGGAGAAGGGGTGCAGTGCACCTTCCTGACTGTTAGCGCCATGTTCACACATTGGACTTGCCACACAGCCAGTTCCTCGGGAGACTCATAATTACAGCCGTCCTTTCAGATTAGTACAGCAGCCTGTCCAACTGTGGCTTCACTCCCTGGTCATTTATTTCATCCTTTTCCTCTCCTGAGAGGCAGACCTCAACACAATGACCAGACCAGCCTCTACAATAATGTATGTGATGATGAACACAGTGGCTCCTAATTGATAGAGTGATTCAGACAAGGGCTGGCTGTGCAAATTGGTCCCCTGTGAGTATATTGCACAGAGTTGGGACTAGCGGGTTTCTGGTCTGGCCTTATTTGAGACGCGTCGAGCGGGAAGAGAGGAAATAGAATGGGCTGGACCTGCTGAGTGATAAAGAGGCCGTCTTTACGTCTGAATACAGGCACAGTTCAGCAGAGGTTGGCTGCTGTAATCCCCTCAGTGTCTCCAGGAAGGCTCAGGTTAGTGACCTGCTGCTTTGTGATGTCTTGTAAGATTTTGAGAGAACACCTCACCTTTAATCCCCCACTGCTCAGCTAACACATTAGCTCAACCGCTCCCGACCCAGCCCCAGCAATAAAGCCTTTTATCTGGCTCAATAAGGTCATTTGAAGTTAAGTATTGATTTCTTTTGGTGTCCAGAGAAAAATGGATTTTTAAAAAGCTGTTAATTACAGTTGCACACTGCATTATATGGAGAACTTCATTTTCGTGACTGGATTTTAAAAACCTGGGTGATACTTGGAGTTATCAGTTTGCTTTAATGTCTGAATGTCTGAAATATCTGTTGGCGGAGCTTCAATTTGGACTTGGAAGAAAAGCTGAATGTCAATTCTTGAAATAAAATTACTCTGGACTGAGGAGGAGCAGTTGTATGCACTGGAAACAAACTGAGTGCATGAAGTGTTCGACCTGACTGTCCCCAAAGAGATTAAAAATTCACTCAATTTGAACGGGAGCGAGCTGAGGGAAGAGTTCTCTATGAATGAATTAGCTGTTAACACTGAAACACTGCTGAGCAAATATAATGTTCATAAAATATATCTTTGCTTTCATAGGCTTATGATGATAATAATGTAATAATAATAATAATGATAGTGCTAAGCCCTGACTGTTGAACACTGATTCATTTCCAGATTGCTGCAGGAAGTTTATCTGCTGTAAAAACTATGGCTATATATCGACAGCCAAGTGAACTCTATATTGTTATTAATTCCACCAAAAGCCCCAGTTTTCTGAGGCACAAATGACAAAGAATAAGGCCTCAGTTGTATCCCAGAGTCTAGCAAATGTCATCATCAAAAGTACAAAGATAGAGTCACACAAAGTGGAAAACCCACTCAGTGTTTTCCCTCTATCTGCCTTTACTTCATAAATTCTCGGGCTTTGAAGTTGAGAAAAACTGCTCTTAATTGTAAGCCTTCTTTCTTCCTTTCTTTTTTTGAACGTCCCTGCTTTTCTTGTCCAACTGTGGACTGAATGGAGTTGTTTCCTGTGTATATGGGAGGAACTCCCATATGCATGTGGAGCCAAAACTGAGAGCCTGTTCACATTTTATGAGACATTAAAAGGCTGCCATGTGTAAATTGGAGAATGTTAAAAGATTACCATAATAATCGCCTTCCTCAGACTCCGGAGAGCATTAATTTCTGACAAGTTAGAAGCCAAATGCAGTGTAAATGCTGCACATTCAGTACAGTAATGAAAATCCGTGTACAGGAGTATGGTACACCTGTTGCTTTTTTGTTCAGATAGAATTAACAGCTGACTCAAAGAAATGCATGCAGTCAGTTTGTGTGACCACAAAGCGCAAAGCTTTCCATTTCAGCCCGCAGGCATTGGGATTGCTTGTTGTGCGTGAGTGTGTAGGAGGAAGAGGTTTTTTTTTTTTTTTTTTTCTATTGTGCCTCAAAGAATAGAGTTAGTGTTGGTGATCATCACAGCCTCACACATACATCTGGCCTTGACGCCTTTCTTATGGACCCACATTTTTCAGTGCAACGACTCAATAATACACCAAGTAACAGCACTTCAAGAAGCAGGTGGTGGACTGGAGTCAGATAATCTTTTAACATCCCCATGAGGTTTTGCCACTGAAGAGGGCTTGATCACTGAGGAGCTCTGACCTGGATTATTCCCCAACATGCAGAAAAGACCGCGCCACGCCTCGGTCTGGAAACACCTGCCGGCTCCGGCCACCTGCAAAGCATTTTAGATTTAGTTGTTACTCGGCTAAGCATACGTAGCTGACGTATTGTGTTTCCATCTTTTTCTGGTGTGCATGTTGTATTTCTGTGAGATTATTCATCACAGAGTGTGTCAGCATAGTTTTCGACCCCAGTCAGAGCTAACATAATGCTACACTGATAGCACGCTGTCTTCCTAGCAAAAAAGGCCCACTGTCAGTTTTTTTTCTTTTGAAGCCACAAGTCACAGGCTCCCCTCTGCTTGGCAAGCTGTGGTTTCCCATTGATATTTCAAGTAAAGGGCTTCCTGCCTCCTGCCTCCTGTTCCCGAAACCTGGGACGAATGCCTTCATATTGTTGGTTTAGTCTATTGTGATGCTAATGTCTGCCTGAGACCCTTGAGTCATCTATCACGGATGACAGGAAAGCTGGGGCCTTTGTGTTGGTCCACTGCGCCCCACACACACACACACACACACACACACACACACACACCCTAAACAAGCACATTTAGGTAGTTAACACAGGGACATTTTGCCTTAAAAAAAAAAAAAAAAAACAAGCAAAAAAACTAACTAATGTTTCTAGTTTCTGTATGGGGCATCTTTTAAGGGTTTTGAAGTTTTTTTTAACATTGTGTGTCTTTTGTAACATTTTTAAGGAAATTATTAAAAACCACAAACAAGAATCATGGATGTAATCAAATATCTGACAGCCTAACAGAAAGTCCCTTTACAAGGAAATAATACAGAAAGGTGCAGAAAGTACCCTCATGTGAGAATATGTTCTTATTTTTTTGCCGAAATAACAAAATGTTGTGTAAAAAAAAAAAAAAAAAAAAAAAATTCTGCCAATCTCTATAGATGTGAGCAATTGCATTAATATACTTCAGAATTCTCAAGTTAAGGAGAACCAGTGAATCTCCATATTTTTAACAATGTTGTCATTTTTTTTTTCCTCTTACTCCTTCAATTTTCTGACAGATGAGTTGGTAATAGTTTCTCACTGTCAGAATAATTATTGTTACAGGATTCAGAGAAAATTGTTTGATCACAGCTAATGGTACTAATTCTTAGAGAGCACGAGTATATCATCTTTGTGGTGTCTAACAGATGGAAAATATTCACTTTGTTCATCTGAGAGCAGTAAATATGTGAAAATTGTCACGTTCAAGCAGCTAAAGTCATGCCATGAATTTGAGAGTGAATCCTCCTTAAATTGTTATCTTTTTTTTTTTTAACTGGGTTCAGTGATGAACAATCATATTTGACTATTGTTTAAGGTTAATATATCATCGACTAGTGTCGAATGAAAAACCTCAAAGGCGACTCTGTTGGTCTAACGTGTTGTAAACATCCAGCTGTGGGATTATTATCAGTATTCCGTCCCCAGTTTCAACTCACTTTGATAAAACCGTAACATGTCTGGATAAAAAAAAAGATGGAGAATTGAACCGAGAGTCCATGACAGATCCTCGCGGTGTGCCGAACACCAGGAGGATGCAGCTCTCAGTTGAGCGGGGACATCCTGTCCTGCCCCGCTCAGAGAAAAAGCGGCGCGGTCGAAGCCACACACATGCAGGCAATCTGCCGCCTGATTCCCAGCCAGGCCGGGCCCGGCGCTGTCTCATGGCAGAGAGCTGGGCCAGATGTTACTGTGGTTGTGCCTGCATTAGAGGGGGGAAAAATACTGTGCTGTTACAGGAAGTGGATGCTTTTGAAACAGAGAAAAGGAAAAAAAAAAATAGAAGAAGCAGGGCTGTAAGCTGTTGTTCTTGTGTCTCAAATGACAGACCCAAGCCAGTTCAAGAGTTTAATACACCATTACTTAAATTAACTCCTCCGAAAGGCAAAAGACCTTAAATTCAGTGAAAGACGTGTTTATTTTCAGAGATTCACTGCTGCTTTACTAATGAGTAACACTCATGCACATTTATGTGAAAAGCTGCACATCGACATGCCTGCTTGGCTGCTTTGTTTTAATCTCTGTCGTTTATAACCTGAATTTTGGTGATCTTGCTCAAGTGAAACTTACTCTGAACTTACTCTGGCCACTTCGTTGGTGATCTTCTGAAAACCTAATCACAGTCCCTCAGACATTTTTGCATGCTTTAAGAAACTTTGCAAATGTGCTTTGCAAAGAAAAAATTTTTTAGGTTATTAGCTAATCAAATAACAATGAGCCATTGTGATCATCTTAGTTTAGTAATAAAAGAAAAATGTACTGACCAGATAAATCGTTGCTTTTCTTTATTCCTTTTTTGCTCAGCAGTAGTCAGGGTGTTATTCAAATGTAAGGTGGTAATTGGATTTATGTATATGGTAGTATTGATAATATAGCAAGCGAATAGATTGAATTGTATTCAAAAAATACTTCCTGCAGAGTTTTTTAATGATTTTTATGCCCTTCAAAACTAGACTTGAAACCATCTAAAAGCTGCTTAATTTAAAATTACGTTTATCATAACATAACTTTTTTTGTGTATGACAAAACAGAGAGATATCAGCTGATAAAGTAATGTATTACTGATTTGTTTATAATTATCTTTATAGGCCAAGCAGAACTTGCCGGGGCTAATGATCATCTGCTCACACAGGATGCAGTCTGTATCTGTTTCTTAAGTAGAAATAAACATTAACCCACCACAGTGCAGTCATATATATATATGTGTCCACTTCACTTTTCTTCATGTGTAAACATGTCTGTTCTCTCAGCAACAGCTGATGGAGGGTCTTCTGTTAGAGATGTTTCTCATGTTTGATACTTAGACTGTTGTTCCAAAAACTGAATGAATTTGACACACTGATGAAGCAGAAGACAGAAAGCAGCCTTGAGATTTTTGTGGAATGGGTAGCAGTACAAACGACCAGGCCGCGGGCTGTGTGGAGTTTGCATGTTTTCCCTGTTTGTGTTAGGGTTTCTGAGGAAGTTAGGTGGCGACTCTAAAATTGCTCCACAGATGACCGTGGAAGAAAAAGACCCTCCATTGTTATTCGCACCAGAGGGAGCCGGCCCCGTGTTTCCTGTGGAAAAGATGCTGAGGGACAAATTGGATTTCTAATTGAATGAGGAGTCAGCTACTCGGAGATGATCTGGAGAAGGTTGAGCCGCCGTCTCTTGGTGGGGCTGCCGTTGGAGTGCCATTCATATGTCTGGGATCCTCCAGAGTCATTGAGATTCAGAGAGCAAGTTCGCTGTGACCAGGTGGAGAGCTCCTCTGCCAGCTGCTGAACAGAACAAATCTGCTCTGGGGCAACACTATAAATATTTAATCCTCTCCCCGCTGCTTTGAGTGACAGGAACCCCCCCATAAAGAGTTAATTTTCTCAGCCCCTCTCCAGACTTTGCTACAAGGACTTTACTTAACCCTCAGAGATAGACTTTCAGAAGTAATAATGAGAAAACATCTCAAAACAGAGAAAGGACTTCATTGAAAATGCCATCAAAAAAAAAAAAGAAAAGAAAAGAAACTATAGTCATAACAGTTTCACAGCTCTCTTCAGCTGCTTCCAACTTCTTCAGAATGTTCAAAATGATCCAGAATGGACCTTATCTCTAAGCCTTGTTTCCAGTTGTACAGTAGTACAAGTCTGTTTGAAAAATATTACAGTCTTTGTTCTTTAAAGTCTTATAAATGTCACAAAAGAATGCTTTTTAGGCTTCTTGCAAATACTTACTATGCTTACAACTTCACAGCTACAGGTCACTGACAATCTGAGTATTGCCTATTAGTTATTATTCATAGTAGGATTAACAGGATCAGTTTGTAAGCTCACATTGAATAAATTAAGTGATTAATAAAAGGAGAAATTGTTAAACACACACGTTACAGATGGATCAACAACATACAGGTAAAAATCTACATTACAAATGTATAACTCAGTTTGTGCCCTGAAATTCACTGCAGCCAAAGTCAGTACAGTTTATTTCAAGGTTTGTTTTAACTGTTAATGTCTGAGCTTTCAACTCTTTAGGATAAATCCAAAGTTTGTACTGTACATGATGAAATCCACACATTTGTGGCTGAAACACGACGGATTTGTTGTTTGTCAGAAAATACTTTTGGGAGATTTCATCATTTATTTGCTGTTTTAGAGAAATTCAGCTCCTTTTAAATTTTCAGGTGGGAACGGCAGACATATCCAGTCCTTAATATGAACAGTGACATTTTTTTTTTTTTTTCACAGTCGTTGTTTTGCAGCACAAACACAGGCTGAAAAAAAGAAGAATACAGGCTAGCCAGGACCCACTGAGCCTTTTTTTTTTTTTCCAGCCTGGTGAAAAGAATGAATAATTCAACAGTAAGCAAGCTTTCAGCTGGCCATTTGTGTGCTTTGATCTAGGAATCAGGAGTTTGCATGAATGCCTGTATTGTCATGTTGTGTTTCCACAGTGTGTGAATTATTGAAAATAGTGCAGGTCCCCGTTTCACCTGGTAAAGTTTACACTGCAGGCCCACTAGACGGGCAGGCTGGAATAGTAAATCCCCAGGTGTTGTTTATTTCTACTGTCAGGTCACATGACGGGTTTCACTCAGGCTGTCGCTGCCAAAATGTTCCGAGTGAAAAGAGCCGCAGGGTCAACCAGCAAACCGGAGCTCGGCGTTAAGCCCACCCCTCCCGCCGCTGCTGTACGACACAATGTGTAGGCGTGGCGCGCAGCCAGGTGTTGCACAGGGACAATAGATCAAGTTGCTCAGGAGTGAATGCAGCGTGTGTATTTGAATGCAGCACTTTAATGAAAGCCAAAACGTAGACCTTTGTTTAAGATCGCTGCTAATATCAAGAACTTAAAAACATATGTTATTAGCATAAAAAGAAAAATCACTTTTTATTCACCTTATTGAATTTGAGTTTATTTTTTTAACCCTTTATGGAGTAACTGATTATATATTTTCTCTTTCTTGTTTCTTTAAAATCACCATAAGTTTTAAACAATTACAGCCTACACCGCTTTTCTGTTAAAATCCTTAAATCCTTTGGGTTTTTTTTTCAAGACATTAGTACCTTGTAGTGATTAGGATGAGACAATGAGACTGAGAGCTTTTTGAAGACATCATCTGAGAAGTTTAGCACATTATTAGATTTCATTATAAGTTGTGAAATATGGTTTGAGTTTGAATATTTTAATTTAATTTCTATTTTATAAATATTTGTAGTGTTCTTCAAAACCCAAGTTTTGAAATTCTCAATTTTTAAGCATTTCAGTGAGTGCCTTAAAAAGGAATAAAGGTAAAAAATAAATAAACAAGTAATGACTTACGACTGATACATCCCATGAAAGGAATTATTATAAGAATGTTGGGTTGGTTGCTGATGTCTGTTTGCGGGATATAGTTCAGGGGCCTGATGGGAAATGAAGGCTGGTGTCTGTCGAATGGCTGCTATTTTTAATAGTAACAACAATAATTATAAATCCTCAAAAGTAAAATACAGGTTTTTATTTTCAAGTTTTCATAACTTAGCTGGAAAAAAATGATGGCATCAAGGACATGAGATTATTGTATTTAATTCATTAAATTTTTTGTTTGGAAATATAATAAAAAGGCAATCCTAATTAAAAGAAATAGCTTATAGTTTCAATTGCTAGCATTTTTTCAGACAAAAGTGGCAAAAATTAGTGCATTTTTGTACTCATTCTGTCAGATTTTTTAGTGCAAGCAGAAGAAAACAAGATTTTTAAAAATGTATATATCATCACCAAATTCAAGGCTTTCTTACATTTTATAAGATTAAAAAATTCTGAGGAAAAAAAAAAGAAGGAGTAACCGACTGTTTAATCATTCACAGCAGGCGAACTCTGAGGCGCTGTAATTCACGCTGCTTTTCAGAGACCAAGAGTCACATTCATTTAGTGCTCCAAAGCATTAGTGCCTCGCGAGATGAAGCTGGCGTCGAACCACTCTTTTTTTTTTCTTTATACAAACAACAGGTGGATTGAAAAGCATCTCTCCCTGTTGTGCAGACACTGGATCTATCTCGTACGTCCGCTGTGGTATATACATTTACGCCTTCACATTCTTTGATCCCTGGTGTGTTGCCATTGATGGAAAATGCCTTCCGCGCCGATTCCCTAAGATACGGCTTATTAGCACATGCGCGGCGCTTTGTGGTCCCATTGTGTCATAACAAAAGTGAGTTCTTTAATTGTTCACGAAGTAAAGGTAGAAAAATGTGTCATTTTAATGAGAGTTTGGTGAATTTCACAGAGGAGCAGAGCAGATCCATGGCACTGGCTGGCTACAGCTGGACACATAATTAGAGTGCCTCCTTACCTATAATTTGTGTAATAGTTTTGGTTGGCGGCATGTTATTACCATATGAAAGGGCTAAGCAGGGGTCATGTGCATTGCTGCAGCAATTAGAGCAGAGCTGTGGGCAGAAGAATGTTTGGGGCCGTTGTTAATTGGAAATCTCTACAAAGCTATGCTTTAATTATAATTTAGTCAGAACTGTGCTGTTTTAAGCCCAATATATTCAGCTGCCATTATTTCCTGTAATAGTATGAACAGCCAGGTCTGTTTCCTTTCAAAGCATTGGGCTTTGAAGAGAATGAGATTGAATTAGATTAATTTTAAAGGCTGGCTGCTACTGTGAGGTTTGTTTTTCATGCTAATGCAACACGGTGTTGTCGCAGGAGAAACTGGGTCTGGTCTGTTTAGGAGATGGACGTGCGTTCAGATTTGCATGTACTCCTCACGTGTTTCACGGTTTACATCATTGGCCTCCTAATTCCATTTTCTTCATTTCTAGTTTATATTTCTGAAGGTGAAAAGCTATTGTTCACCAGTGGTCGAAAAGATAAAAGTACATATTTTAATTTTTTTTTTTTTTTTTTTTTAAATCAAGCCAAAGAGTCTGAGTTCTTTCTTAAATACCAGTGTAAACATACATTAGTGAACAGTGTGTATGTTTGTGTGTGTTTATGCTCCCTTCCAGGGTTCTCACAGCGGTTCATATGACCTGATTGTTTAATTTGGCACAAGTTTTACATTGGATGCCCTTACTCACACAGCAGTGAAGGGCTTTGCCCAGGGACCCGAGACCTGTGGCAGTGGGACTCGAACCAGTGAGCTTCCCCTTATACAATCTCACTTCCCTCTAGGCTACCACAAATGTATTTCTTATATGTGGGGTTTTTTTTATGCTTTTAAACTTTGGACATGCATGATTGGGTGAGGTTTGCAAAACATTTTTATGCAAAAACAGGTTTTTAATTTCATTTTTTAAGGTACTCAGTTTCACTTGTGTGTTGTTGTCCTGTGTGATGAAGTAAGGCTGGCATTGGGTTTGTTATGTTTCACATATAAAAGTCAACAATTTGCTGTTTGAGATACAAAAAATTCACCATAAGACGAAATAATGTTAATCAAAGGTGATGTAATCATGGTCACTTTTTATATAGTTGATGTTTCAAACTTTAAAGTCAACCTGAAATATATATTTAAATAAGTGCCACTGTATTTCTTTGGAATCTCATAACTCCTTACAAAAACACTTGAACTGTCATCAAGTGTTCAGATTACAAAAAAACCCAAAGTACTGGTACCGTGCTTTTTTTGCAGACTCAGTAACACACACACACACACACACACACACACACACACACACACACACACACACGCAGTCTTGTATTTCTATCCTTGTGGGGACCGTCCATTGACTCCCATTCATGTCTAGCCCCTAACCCTGACCCTTACCCTAACCCTAACCCACACCACAACAAAGCCTAACCCTAAAGAAATGTTTTTGCACTTTTACTTTTTTCAGTAACAACAACATGGTCAAGAAAACACTGTTTCTCCTACTTAGGACCGGAAAAAGGTCCCCACAAGGCACGTCGTTCCACGTTTTGCTATCCTTGTGGGGACATTTGGCCCCAACAAGGATAGAAATACGAGAACACACACACACACACACACACACACACACACACACACACACACACACACACACACACACACACACACGTGCATGTGTCCTAAATACATCTGTTATTCTCTTAAAGGTCGCAACGAGCTAATAGCCAGATACATCAAGCTTCGGACTGGAAAGACGAGGACCCGGAAGCAGGTAAGACAGGAGAAGAGACGTCTGTGTTGCCTGAGTGTCGGCAGCCTGTCAGATCTGACGGTGTGCAGACGGTCGCCTTTGTTTCTGCAGAAGCGAAACAAAGCAAGACAGAATAAGACAATGCTCAGCTGACAAGGAGGCTTGACAAGCTGACAAGTCCACTGTCGCTGCTGACTTGAATATCCCTAAAGTGTGGTTTTCCCAGAATTTGTCACTCCTCTGTGCACTTGCATGTACACATGAAATAGTTGAAGGTTTAACATACACTACCAGTCAGTCAACAGTTTGGACACAGCTTCTTATTCAGTGATTTTTCTCTATTTCCTTGAGTATTCACATTCTAGATTCTCACTGGAGACATAAAAACTATGAATGAACACGGTTATCTAATAAACAAACAAGTGTGAAATAACTCAGAATGTTTTAAAAAAAATTTTAACCTTCTTTAAAATAGCCGCCCCTTGCTTTGTTGCTGCTTTTTACACTCTTGACATTCTCTGGATGAGCTTCATAAGGTTTTCACCTGAAATGATTTTCCGACCGTCTGGAAGGAGTTCCCAGAGGTGCGAGCCCTTCTTGACCATTTTGCCTTCGATCTCATCATAAACCATCTCAAATGGGCGTAGGTCATCTGGTGCAGCGCTCCATCACTCTCCTTCTTGGTCAAATGTCTCTCACACAGCCTGAAGGTGTGTTTGGGGTCATTATTTTGTTTAAGAATAAATGATTCTCCAACTAAACCCAAATCAAATAGGATGACGTGTCGCTGCAGGATGCTGTGGAAGCCATGCTGGTTCAGTGTTTGAATAAATCCCCAACAGTAAAGCACCATCACACCTCCTTTTTCATGCTTCATGATGGGAACCTTTTCTGCGTCGCACAAAGGCATGGCAGGTGGAACCAAACATCTAGAATTTGGACTCATCAGACCTCCTCTGGTCTAATGTCCATTCCTTGTGTTTATTGGACCAAACATCTTCTCTGCTTGTTGCTTTTCCTCAGCAGTTGTTTTCTTGGCAGCTATTTGTTCGTGAAGGCCTGATCCACAGATTGTCCTCTGACTAGTTGATGTGTCTGGTACTAGAGGTCTGGGTGGCATTAATCTGGGCTCTAATCTGAGGTGCTGTTACCTTGTGATTTCTGAGCCTGGTCACTCAGATTAACTTATCCTCAGAGCAGACGTGACTCTGGGCCTTCATTTCGTGGGGCGGTCATCATCTGAGCCAGTTTCATCATAGTGCCTGATAGTTTTTGCCACTGCACTTTGGGACATTCAAACTTTTTTTCAGACTGACTGATCTTCAGTGCTGCAAGTCATGATGGACTGTTGTTTCTCTTTACTTTGCTGATTGACTCTTGGAATAATATAAATTCTAACAGCTGCCAAATAAGGTTGTCAGCTTTTGTCAGGTTGTCAACCTGCCTTCTGCACAACACAATTAATAATCCAAATACATTAGAAAGACAAGAAATTTCACAAGTGAGCCCTTACGAAGGACACCCGTGAAGATGGAAGCATTTCAGGTGACGACCTCGTGAAGCTCATTGGGGGAAAGCAAAAGGTCTGCTGCACTGTCAGCAAAGCAAAGAGTGGCTGCTTGAGAAATCTAAACTATAAAACATGTTTTGAGTTATTTCACACTTTTTACTGCATATTTTCATATGTGTTCATTCATAGTTGTGATGCCTTCAGTGAAAATCTACAGTGTAAATAGTCAAGAGAATAGTCAAGTAAAGAAAAAAAGAACATTGAATGAGAAGCTGTGTTGAAACCTTTGAATGGCAGTGTATATCATCAGCCTTTTATCTTGAATCCAGTTTTTATTTTATAGCACTGGTATGTTCACACACAACAAAGAAAAGCGCATTACTGTCATTTGAAATGTCATCTGCTGCAGTAGCTTTACGTTGGTCCTCCTCCTAACTGAATCTTCGGAATGGTGTGCTTGGACTACCTTGAAAAATGCATTAACATGGATCATCTCTGATCAGATGCACCAGTTGACCTCAAAATTCTCAGTGAAGCTCGAATAAATCGGTCAGCCATTGCTGTTTTATGACATCCTATAAATGTTGACGTTACAGTTCTTGCACTTGTTTTTTTGTATCTCAAACATTTAGAGGTTGTAATAATCAGTATCAAATAAAACACTGGGTATATTTGTGTGTAAGCTACGTAACGTTAGACAGACCCGATGGTGCTTCATGATGATTCATCTCAACTTCTAACAACAAATTCCCTGTATGATCACTGACTTGAATGGCAGTGATAAACAAGCCAGTGTCTGCAGTGACATTCGATCACTGTGTGTGAATTGATCAGTCTGGACCAGGGAGGCCATGTGGTTTGTCTCTCTGCAACACTTCTCCTCCATGCACAGTCAGACAGAGACAGAAAGTGCTCTACAGTTTCTTTCTTCTTCTTTTTCTTTTTTTTTCTTTTTGTTCTGTTTTTCTGCTTGTGTTGTTGGTTCAAGTGACAGTCATTTACGGTATGTAGTCAATTCATTTATTTGCCATTGATTGAAGCAAGAGTCAGTGGAGATGTAGATATTTTATCGACTAATTCTTGCTTTTTTTTTCATTCAAGTGATGCTCAAAGTTGAATTTGAGACAGAATTATGTAAATACTGAGCTTGGAAATACTTGACGGCTCTTTCTGCTCCTCATCTCGGGCGTGATTTGTGTTGGTACTGCCAGATGAGCTCGTTAATCTACCTCTCACAACTGTCTTCAGCAGTCATTGCTTCTCTTTCAAACTGCTGTTTTTCAAGCTACTCCGTGCTTCACCTGAGAATAGATAATAATTTAGCGGTGTGTGAAGGTCGGTGGTAAACTTGGCCGGTGAAATGCCTCGCCCGGCTCCCGTAAGGATACTAGACTAGCCCATTTTCATTCAGCACACAGCAGATCACATCTGTGTGCTCTTAATGTGTGCTAAAGGGGCCTGCATCCTCCTTAATCAGTTCACTTAAGTGACGACAACACACAGCATAACGCTTTATTGGCTGTTAGCTTGGTGTGTGGTTTGGAGATCCTTCTGTTATGCACCTTATCCCCCTGAAGTGTTTTCAAACAAAGACATGTGTAATCCATTTTGTACTTTTATTTTTTGGGTTCTTCTTGTTTTTTATTTTCCCTTTTCTCTGTTTTGAATGGAGGTGTCTAGTCACATACAGGTCTTAGCAAGAAAGAAAGTTCGAGAAATCCAAGCTGCCATTAAGGTACGTCTGGCTTTGCCCAGTTGCAGGGGGCTTTTCATTGCCATGGTTACAGGCTCTTCCTTTGTTTTCCTCCCCTCCCCTACCCCGCAGGTGTCTAGTCACATTCAGGTTCTTGCCAGAAGGAAATCTCGTGAGTTTCATTCCAAGCTAAAGGTATGCGCTTTTCTGCTTATGGGCTTGTTGGTTGCTGTGCGTCTGAACTTCCTGTTTCCTGTGGTGATGGAGTGAATGCCTGTTGCTCCGACCCTCTCCTCACTGCTCCCTGTTCAGCCCTCTCTAACCCCTCCTCATCTTCTCTGTCTTCGCTCACACATATACTGACATGCTGTCACCGTCTTGTTGGTTTGGCTTCACCTACAGGCATGTGCAACCGTCAGTGCCCCCCAAGATTTTATTTATTTATTAATTTATTTATTTATTTTATGCCAATATGGGCCTCAAAAACAATGGGTCTTCTCAGAAAAAGTGCGTCTTAATATAGATGTCATTGTCAAACAAGTCACACAAAATTGTTCAGATTTACTCACTGTGATATCTATATTTTTAAAAAAAGGAAAATAAATTGTCTTCTAGAAAATGTAAAACAGATATGTTCAATTGAGGGTTGGATATGAAGGGTCAAAGTGAATGGCTCTTTCAGAAAGATGAAAGTAAATTTGAACTGACTACTTACCAGAAGAACGTGTACCTTCAGGTGAGGCGTTACATTTTGTGGGGTTTGGCATCAGATAGTTTGCTCTTGCGTGGTGAGATATGAACAAACAGCCACTTGTTTGAAATCTAAACCACTCTCAGATAATTTCCTCCACTGTAGAGTTATTTATGTTGAAACATTTGAGGAGTCTTTCCAAATGCCTCACTGGACTCAAAGGCATCTGAATGTCCGAGCGATAAGCTGAGCCTAAATGTCAGATTTCTCTAAGACAGGCCCCACCTGTCACTTTCTAACCAGGTCCCAATGTGTGTATTACCTGATAACTCACTTTTTCAGTTTGGTGATTCAGCTAAATTAAAATAACATTTACAAAATCAAATGTGCGAGCTGTTTGTTTGGCTGCACCGCTTCTGTTATGAGACCAAATGAGTTAAATGTTGGATGGTTTAAATATGCCAAAACACATCTGCTTGGGGGAAACTTACCATTGCACGAGTCTTTATACAGGCGCATCTCAAAAATTGCAATATCATTAGAAAATTAATTGTTTTGTAAATTTGTTTTACTCTAACATATAGACAAGAAATGTTTATTTAATTGCTTGTGATCATTATGGCCTCCTGTTAAAATAAGAAAAACATCTGATCTCATGAAACATATTTAGAGATACTGTATTTTTTTATTTTCACGAATTCTAAAACTAATATTATCAAGAATTAAAAAAAAAAAAAAAGCTTGAAATATTTGTATTTGTGTAATTTTCCAAAATTATATGGAGGCTTTACTGGTTGTAATTTTTAAGATGCACTTGAATTTGCTCACCTTTCGTGGCACTTCCGTGCTTTAGGAGCAGTTTCTTGGTTCTTACTGGCTGATGTCTGAACTGATATTAGTCTTCATGTATTTATCGAGAAGCCGATCAGGCTCTTTGTTTATATAATGATTCGGTAAACCCCAAAAATCAAAGTGCGCACATGTCAGGAAGCATGCTGGCGTTGGCTGTTGGTGAGTGGCTGAGAGCTGAAGGTCCAAGGAAATTGTTCTGCTTCCATCTCTTTCCAAGAAGATTTTATATTAAAAAAAATAAATAAATAGTAATGATAATGATAATGAAACAAAGAAACGGTGGCATGGCAAGCAAGCGGGTCTCTGTTTAAAAAAAAAAGAATGAGGAGGACACTACACGTCCGGCTCATTTGACATTGTAACCCAACTTTTCCCCGCTGTCAGAGGCTCAGTGGCGCACATCGAGAGCGGAGAATGGCCGTGAAGCTGGCTGTTTCTGAAATGCCCTCTCTGCTTTCTTGTCCTGTCCTCAATCTGTTGATAACTCCGGGCTCTCACAATGCCATGGCTGTCAGTCGCTTTCCTTCCTCTTGGTTCAGATGTCGTCATTTCACAGCGTACTCACTAGTTATTTCAGAAATAGTGAAATCTGTTAAAATCACTGAAGAAAGCTTTTCAGAGTGGCAGATTAAAATGGGAGAGGAGCATTGTGAAAGAAGTAATCTTGAATAATACTGACCTGTAATTTAAGGTATTTTCTGAAGTAATGCTTGTATATCAAAGGACACTCCAACAATGTGCCATTTTCTTCTTTTCTTGGGGAGCCGACTATACATTTTGACTTTCTCACTTTGCTCCACTCCCAGTATTCAAGAGGAATTAATGACCCCTCATTAATCTGTGTGTGTGCGTGTGTGCTGAGAGACAGTCAAACAGGCAGCTAGCCACATGAATGCCTGGTCTTTCAGGGGCACAGGCGGCTGCCTGAAGAAAAACAGACAGCTTTTGTATGAATCCCTGTCTTTTCTCATTTAAAGCAAATTAGAGTTCAGTGGCAAAGAGGAATACAAGTGTGCCCTTCATTTTGGGGGCATCAGAACCTGCTGTTTCTGCTCCCGTCTGTGGCATTTCAGTAAAATTACAGTCATTAGTCACTACATTACTGTTCTGTTGTTTTGTCTTGAGTGATGACTACTGATCAGATTGGGAAAATTACAGAGAGCATGACTTTCGCCACAGAGACCAAAGATAATTTGTAAATACAAGTTTCATAATGCTTGGTTATGAAATGTTCATTACACATCTGTGCATGTTGTACTGTGTGACAAGTTGATTTTTCTTGATGTCTGAAAGTACAACAGTGATATTTTTAACATGTCCTGTTTAGACGTGAATTGCCGTACAGTACTCAGCGCCCGAATTACAATTTTACTCTAAATCCCTGTTTGTTTGCATTCAGGTGACAAGTATGGTAAGTACTGACTTCCTGTTTGTGGTGCCGTCTGTGCTTTAATTCGGGGCCTGCCTTGTCCTCCCGGCTGCTAGTTTAGCATTTTGTGTTGTAGTGGCACAATAGCTGCTGCCGTGTTTGTTCTTCATGCCTCGGTCTCTGTGTGTCGCCCTGTGAGCGTACTGTAGCTTGACTCTGCTCCAGCAGCATCTGTACTGCCAGCATGCTTACCTGTAGCTTCTGCCACCGGTCACACTGCATGGGTCTGCTAGTGTGGATGAGCTGCCCATGTGCGCACTTTGCTGCATTATTTGTACTTTAACAACAACAAAAAAAAAGGAAGAAAGAAACAATAAGCATTACCGAACAGTCCAAATGTAATGTTTATTGTGGATTTAGTTTTAACATATTTTAGCCAGAGCATTTACTATAAATTATTTAAAAAAAAAAAAAAAAAAAAAAAAAAAAACCTCTTGTCCAAAGATGAAACAAAATAAAGTTGCAACAGTTGAGATAAACCTTTAGCTTAGTTGTGTCCTTCAATTTTTACTTGGAAAAATGTTAATTCTATTTACATGTGTTATGTATAGAAATGTATCCTTGGGAAAAAAGTGCTTCTGAATGACTTTGTGAAAAGAGTTTTAGTGGTACGTTAGTCAACAAGCAAACTTGGATTTCAGTGCATACCATCGGTAGCTCCAGTTTATTGGAATTCTCTTCTCATTGTTGAGCACATACCTTAAAAAAAGCCTACACTTAGCAAAGCAACGCTGATGCTGCTTCTTTTAACCCGCTTGCTGTTTACTGTTGTGAGAGAGGTCAGTGGTGTTTTCAGTGTGTTGTTTAGAGCCTGGTTGTTGCTACCTCTCCCTGCAACGTGCCCCTCCTCTCCCTTCTGTGCGAGCGTTAAGCCTTTTGTGACTGCTGTTAAAGGACCAAGCCGTGAAGGACAAAGCCCTCCAGAGCATGGCCTCCATGTCCTCGGCTCAGATCGTCTCCGCCACGGCTATTCACAACAAGCTGGGCCTGCCAGGCATCCCTCGCCCAGCCTTCCCTGGAGCAGGGGTAAGAGCCTCGCCGACACCCCGCTATTGATTCATCCTGTCCAGCTTCACCCAGGGCAGCAGCGGGGCCAACCTCGCCGACACCCGGGCCAAATCACATTACACACCACAGCTTTGCACAACTGCCCCTATCAGATAAGCACATGATCAAAAGGAGTGGTAGTCAAGATAACTACATCCACTGAACATGAAGCTAAGAGCCATTTTGATCTTGTCACTAACAGCTGCTCACAATTGGATGCTCTTTGTTGTTTGTTCTTTGTTGTCTATTTATAAATCTCATTCTCTAGTTATGGCAGGGTATGATATCGACTGGTCAGCCGGGATCCTCACAAGAGTAAGTGTCGGATTCTATCGACTGCAAAAAAAAGAATCTAGAATCAGAAGAGACTCTTATAAAGCAAAAATGTTATGTTTTTTCCATATTATTTTTAGAGTAATAGTAACAATAATTGTCATTTCTTTCTCCAGTATCAAGCCTTTCACCCAGCAACCCTATCCCATCCAGCCAGCCGTCACAACAGCCATTTCAAGTGAGAATCGGCCTGATTGAAAATACTGTGATGTTGACATATAAAAACAAACCTTTCCTATTTAAATCCCTCTTTCCTTTTTTTTCTGTATATCTGAACCTGAAAACTTGCACAATAGTCAGGACCCTGCCAACATTTTTTTTTCGTAGACCACTTGTCCCTTTTATTACGTCCCTTTAAAAGACATTCTTTCAAATAAGTAGCTTGTGCAAATGAACAAGCTATTTATTGATGGTTTAAAGACATGGACATGTATTTAATTTGACTATTAAGGCACCACTGTTGTCCAACATCTAACATTAATGTAACATATCCTACTACAGGTTGTATTTGATATACCGTTGACCGCAACACCTAGAACATTTATGATATCAGGAAAATTCAGAAACTAGCAGTGAGAGAAATGGAGCTCCTCATCCTTACGCTGGCCACGAATCTGGACACACTTTGTATTGTCTAAGAAGGATTTTGCACAATTGCACAAAAACAACTGTATCCATGTTTGAAATGCAATTTATAGACAAGATAAGAATTTAAAGAAACTGCAGCACTCTCAGTGATCGCATTGAAACATTTTCCTCCAACAATTTCACTAATCCATGTTTAATGGATTTTATTGATTCATTGTTGTTGTGCTTAATTGTGGCACACATTACAAGCTGTCATGCCCCTGGTGGAACTCAGAGCCTCTCGTCTTTCACACAATTCATTCAGTACATTTCAGAACCTCCTCAGTTGTTTATTTGTTGCCTTTGAAGTAGTTGTGCCACAAATAAGCCGAATGAAAGAAATCTGCTGGAAGTAAACAGGGACAAAGCTGCAGGGACAGTTGATTCTACTGCAGACGATTTTGGTATCCAATTTTTTTTTTTTTTTTTTTTTTTACTAAATTAAAGTAATTTATATGTGAAGTTTTCAATATATTTTCATATACATCTAATGACACAGTGTTCCTCCTTTTTTAAAACAAATTTAATCATTTTTGTAGTTATGCCGTTGCCAGTTAACAACATTCCGGTCAACATGAATAAACCTGAACGTTGTCCCCACATGCTCTGAAACCATTTGACAGATGTAATGAAGGTTTGATTCTGGCTCCAAAGTGAACACATTGAGGCCGTGCTGTAAAACGACCCACTGAGAGGATGAATCTGCTCCTGCAGGTTACGAGCCCGCAGCAGCCCCTGCGCCCACGGCACCAGCATGGCAGGGCCGCTCCATCGGCACATCCAAACTCCGACTGGTGGAGTTCTCTGCCTTCCTGGAGCAGCAGAGAGACCAAGACTCGGTGAGCAGAGCGTTACACCAAAACATGAAAAATCACTGTTCATTCCCTCCTCTTATCATCCTGTCCTTCCCTCGATGAATGCACCGGGACATTTTCCCAGGCAGGCAGTCAGCTGAGAGGAGGCCAAACCAAGCTGAGAGGAGTGTATCTGGCCTGTAGCAACGAATGACATGGAAACCTGCAGAGATATTGATTAATCAGTTCCTTAAAAGGCATGCTAAATCTATTTTTATGCTCCGAAGCTCAGCAAGACAACGCACAGCCTCACAAAATGTGAGCTCTCTTTGCATTTCCTGTTTGCTTTAGCAATTAAACGTTTGTCTACATTTTCCGGTGCAATTTCGGAATTGATATCGCATGACAGCAGCCATTAATCTTACATGCAGCTTAATGCTTGGAATTGTTGCGTTTGCCCTGAAGGCTGCATGCTAGCCTGGCTGCTCTGTGAGCTTTTTAACCAGAGTGCAGCGCCACATGACATCGGTTAATATGGTCACAGCAAGGACAACAACAACCCTCCTCTGAAGAGAAAATGTTATTCTCCAAATTTGCTGCTTCCCCTTACCAGATTTTGATCGTGTATCTAAGATTTCAGGTTGAAAGCAAAGTAACCGTTACTGTATTTGAACAACCAAGACCAAATATTCTTGCTTTAAAGTTGCAGAAATACAGATCAATGTATTGTGATGTGATGTATGATATACAGTGTTTTCTGGGTTATTCAATAAAATGCTAAATAGATCCATATAATATAGATACAAGACAGACATGCCATGTACCTTTATTAAAAAAAAAATGTTTTACTTTGATACAAATAGGAACACAAGTGTCTCCATTGTCAGGATGAAAACATTATGGAGCTGAAACATGAATAATCCTGTTTCAAATTGAACACATGAGTCTGTTTGTTAAAGGAATACTCCGAAGATTTTGGACCCACGCCCTATCCCGATCATTTACAAAGTGAGATAAGCTCATAAATACCTTTTTTGTGTCTGTGCGTCCAGTGGCTAGATCCTAGCTGTTAGCATCGTAGTTAGCTTAGCTCAACTGCTGGAGGTGAAGAGGAGACAGAGCCGGACTGACGAAAGTGGACAAAATACTCCTTCCAGGGGTCCAGGGGACGGCGTATTAGCACGTGAAGTAAATTCAAATGGTTATAAAACATTTTAAAAGACGTGTTTTCTTTTCAATCTGTTAAAATAATGTTTTGATACACACAGACCTGCGCATGCGCAGTGCTCCGTGGACGGATATACCGGAGCACAGCAGTAGACTCAGCCGCTGTGCGCCGGTATATCCTTCCGCGGCGCACTATGCTGGTGCAGATCTGTGTGTATCAAAATGTTATTTTAACGGAAAACACGTCTTTTAAAATGTTTTATAACCATTCGGATTTACTTCACATGCTAATACGCCGTCCCCTGGACCACTGGAAGCAGTATTTTGTCCACTTTCATCAGTCCGGCTCTGTTTCCTCTTCACCTCCAGCAGTTGAGCTAAGCTAACTACGATGCTAACAGCTGGGATCCAGCGACTGGACGCACAGACACAAAAAAGGTACTTATGAGCTTATCTCACTTTGTAAATGATAGGGATAGGGCGTGGGTCCAAAATCTTCGGAGTATTCCTTTAAGGTAAAGAAAACATTTTAAGACCAATGCATCATGCTGCAACTACAGGAACATAAAGATGAAAGATCATGTCATTGTATGATGTTCAAGATGGACTTTAACTGTTTTTGTGATATGCATGTTGTTTTAATTCAATCTGAGGTTTGGTACATTTTTATTTCATTGGTTTATTAAAAAAAAGAGAAATCTTAAAATGCAAATGTCACACATATTACATACTGACACTTCATTCTTGATTCTTTATATATTTAATGATATTTAATTTTAAACACTACCAACAGTTCATTAACTGGAGGAATTGAAAATATAGAGTATTGCTACTTACACTGTTTTGGTTGATTATTAAATGGTTCCATCAAAATGCATTGCAGCGCCTCCTGAGGGTTATTGAATTTCGGGGAGGCATTCTTGTATTTCTAGCTTTATTTAATACAAATGAGAAGATCAGTTTGTATTTGGCTTTAGTGAAGCAGAATGTTAATACCTAATTTACACGTCTTAAAGTAGAAAAGTTGTTTAAAACCACTCGGAGACTAATAAAAAGCAGTGTTGCAAAGGGTAATTTTTCATCATTATTGTTTTGTTACCAATTCAGTGCAGGCTGCCACTTGTTGACTGTGATGGTTATTTGTCAGAGATGGCTTATTGTCCTTCAGTGAGCCTGTCTGTGATGATGACTGACTGGATATTGAAGTGCAAATTTGATGTAGACGATTTCTATTTACATTTAGGCAAGCCACTGCTGAAATCAGCCTAGACTGTCTTGAATTTGACTTTTTTTTTTCTCAATTTAATTCTATTTTTCTTCTCATTCCTTGTAGTACAACAAGCACCTATTTGTACACATCGGACAGACAAATCACTCCTACAGCGACGCCCTACTGGAGTCGGTGGACATCCGCCAGATTTATGACAAGTTCCCAGAGAAGAAAGGAGGACTGAAGGAGCTGTACGGGAAAGGGCCACAAAATTCCTTCTTCCTTATAAAATTCTGGGTGAGTGTCATTTATCAGCCATGCTGACATGCGTCAGATAAAATCTGCACATGTTGCGGCCTGATTATGTTTTCTATACATCAATCTTCATCTGGTTGTGAGGGTTTGCTCGCTGCGTTGTGCTTGATGGCTGAATCCTGTTTTGCCGCAGCGTGCTCGGGTTTGTGTTTAGTGATTGGGCGTAATCAGTCCACATGGAGAAGATTGCTCTCTTAATGTTTGCAGAATGCACTCTGCTATATTTGGACTTGCATAGCAGGAGAGCCTTTGATCAAAGCACTCGCTAATTCAGTGTAATATCTCTAAACAATGGAGTGACCTGGTTGCACTCCTAATGGCTGTTTAAACATCACATGTATTTCCTCCCCGATGCAAAATGCTAACTAGCGGCAGCCAACAAAGTAGGGCCCGATGCACTTGGACCAAGTCCTCTCGAATTCCTTTTGAAGTGACCGACAAATCTAAATTTCAAATGAAAGGCAGAATCTGCACAATAATGAATGTATAACTGCTTTGCTTAATGAAGGAGGAGAATGTTGCAGGAGCATGTCTCCTCTTTTTGTGTCCGTAATGAACAGGATGTTCAGGGCATGGAGAGGCTGCCCTCCAGGAGCAGACCCGCTCAACCTTGTAAATCAGTCTTTTAACGTAACTTCATTTAATCCTCTTTCCAGTCTTGTTTCCAGCGCGAGCACATTAACATGCGTTTTCAGATGTGGCTGAGATCATTTCGTGTAATGCACAGATCATCTCAATAGGCCTGTGATCACATAGATTCCAGTCCTGGTTAAGTCCCAGACGCTGCTTCCAGCAGTACAGCTGCAGAAATCTCATTGTTTTACCATTGTTTTCATTCTTTTGTGGTTATTACAGTTTGTAATTAATTTATTAGCAAAATATCTTATCCCAGGTAACATTTTAAAATAATACATTTTTATTTGTGTGACACTTTATATGAGCTAAATGACAGAAATCAACAAGACTTGGAAAACGAAAGTAAATGATGGTGAAAAATAAACTTTTCCATTATATTCAACATGTTTTTGCACTTTTTATGCTAATACGACAACGGCCAGTTATACTTTTAAGAGGCAATTATTCTCATATATTTTTTGTGACGATCTTATTAGCATGAAAGAAACAATAAAACGCTGCCTCAAGATTCGAACTGTGGAGCCAAAACAAAAACTGGAGCTCATCTCTTTGATGATATCTGTAAATACCTGGTGAAAATCTATTTTAACATATCTGTATTGATAAAGACAAAAGAAAAACAAATATTAAAAAAAAGACAAAAAACAAAAAGCTGGAACACTGAACATTGCAATCAGCAGGTGACCCAAAAGTCACAAGTCCAAATGATCTTGTTATCATCTGGAGTGATATTTTTTTGTCTTTGTGTTGACAAAGTTACACTACTTCTATCTATGCTGCATATTCTGCACTGAACTTTAGTCCTATACATCACTGAGTGCGCCTGCCCCACAATGCAACGTGGTATTTACAAAAAATACAATCAATAGGACATTCTAAGACCTCTCCTCGTGCGGTGAGTGTGAGCTCTGTTTTTTACTTTTTTTTTTTGTAAGAGAACATAAAGAGCTGCCAAATATGAGCTCAGTTATTTTATTTATTCTAATTGTAAATGCTTTATGAGTGATGAAGGGAAAACAAAGTGAGATGGTCAGACCATAGCTGTGCTTTCTCACTGCTATAGACCTGAATGTGTCCCTGTCCTGGTCACGCGGTCCTCATGCTTTCATTCATGCTGCACCACAGAACAGAATTGCAGTACGTCAGTTGTGTTTGACGGAGGAAAAAGAAAAGAAAAGCAGTGATAATAATCAGGCACGCTAAACTACTGTACGTCATTCCAAGGGAGCTGAGCTTTATTTAGCGTCCATCCAGCAGCTGATATCCATCTACATCTTTATACTGCTTCACCCAACTTGGGATTGGAGGCTGCTGGAGTTGGTTCCCGCTGCCAAGGGGCGGCGGAGAGATACACCCAGCGCAGGCCATCGGTCCTTCACAGCTGGTCTGGAGGCGGTCTGGAGTCACCCAGTTCATCTCAAATGCATGTTTTTCGACGGTGGGAGGAAAAGAGATTAGAGAAAGCCCATGAACCTACAGGGAGAACATGCAAACTTCACACAGAGAGGCCTCCCTATGGGACGAGACCTTTTTAAAACATATTGCTAAACATTTACAAATTAACATTGTATTTTATAAAATAGACAGTTGCACTTAATTAAAAAAACAGAAGCTTCCCCTGCAACTCTTATCGAATTTAACACATCTGAAACGAAGCGCTATAGCTCCTGCATCACATTTGGTCATAACGTTCTCAAAAGTCCTCTTCAGTGAAAGTGACTTGAGAAAAGAGCTACAGGTGTGCGTTTTATTGCAGGTTGGTTCTGATACGAGGAGCTCCGGGTTTGAAATGCTTCATTTTTCCATGTTGTAAAACGTTTTCATGTTTTCCTTTGAGGGAGAAAATCATGTCTGTCCGACTCAAGGTTTCATTTCCGCAGTAGCCCGAGTCCAATGCCGTACAGCTTCTCCACTTGACAAACATTCAAAGTAGAAAAATTAGATTTTTTTTTTTATGTGCGGTGGCTGTAATTATTTTGAAAGACAATCTCTGGACAGAAAAGCTCAACAAATATTTTCTGAATTTTTCTTTCATCTCGTCCTGTGGAATAATGTGCTGCTCTGAAGTCCACATTATAACTTAATCAACCCTCCTTTTGTCCCTCAATAAAAAAAACTAAACACGCATTTTCTTTTGCATTTCTCAAAATATGAAAAGAATGTAATGAGATGAAATTCTTTGCCTGTTTTTATCTGGAGGTCACAATTATCTCCATCAAAACTTTTAAAATGCTTGAATTATTGAGTAATAACTGCTTATTATAAACTGCAAATTAACTTTTCAATGAGATTCTTTTTTTTTGAAAATACCTCCGTTTCTTAAAAAAAAAAAAAAACTGTGTGTGTTTGTGTGTGTGTGTGTGTTTTCTTCTCTGGTTCAGGCTGACTTGAACTGCAACATCCAGGATGACACTGGATCTTTCTACGGAGTCACCAGTCAGTACGAGAGCTCGGAGAACATGACCATCACATGCTCCACTAAAGTTTGCTCCTTCGGGAAGCAGGTGGTGGAGAAAGTCGAGGTATGGGCTCCAGTTTTCCTCCTCAGAAACAGCCACACGTTTGATTTTCACTCTACACTCTGATGATTTCATTGTGGGATGCGTTTCTTTTTTTTTTTTTTTTTTTTTTCCTTCCTCAGACTGAATACGCGCGGTTTGAAAACGGACGGTTCGTCTACCGGATAAGTCGGTCCCCCATGTGCGAATACATGATCAACTTCATCCACAAGCTAAAGCATCTGCCGGAGAAGTACATGATGAACAGCGTGCTGGAGAACTTCACCATCTTATTGGTAATAACCCCGGTGACCCGGGCGACCCGTCGGGCCTGTCCGGGACTCTTTCCGCTGTCGGGGTTTTTGCCTCCTGCTTCGAGATGAGTTCCTCTGGCCGCTCTCACATTCCTGCCATTCCTCGGGGGATGAGACGCAGTGTGAGGAGCCTCATTATCTGCAGGGGAGAGGGGAGGGCAAGAGTGAGCGGGGACCCGTTATGAGGTCGTAAAGGGACGCTCGCCATTACTGGGAGAGCGGGAAGGAGTGAGGAGAGGTGTATGGATGTTCATACGTGTACACACACACACACACACACACACACACACACACACACACACACACACACACACAAAAGCTTTTTTTGCCCCTGAAGCATCTCCAGTCATTCTACATGTTCTCATGTAAAATGTGTCCTCAAAACTCATGAGGCGTTTTCCAAATCTATGAACTGTTGTGCTTCCAGAGATCAAGAAGTGCTTCCCATCCACTTATTAAAGGCATGTAAGAAGCATAAAGCCCGCAGGAGGAACCACAGACAGGTTTCTATTAGCAGTCGCTCATGACCTCTGACGCTTTTTTCCTCCTCTCTGAATCAAAGTGACACATTCCGCAGGTTGCATTTCCATTATCTGGCAGGTATATCGCTACAGGCTTATCCCCCTCCACTTGATGATATGACTAGGAAAGCATTTTTCTTGCCTTTTGTGCTCGTTTTCATTGTCCAGCAGCTATGTTGAATAAGTTAAAAGCCAACTTGTATGAAGCACCTTAAACCATCGAGCAATAACTTTTTTTTTTTTTTTTAGAACTTTGAGTTATGTCAAGTATGCCTTTCTGTCACATATTTACATCGATGCTGTCAGGTGGTAGAGCTTACTTCTGAGCTGAATAGTTATTTGAAATTAGGGTGCAGAGATTAAACATGAACGTAGAAAAACATCCTTACACGTCATGGCTTCTGTTGATCTCTCATGCAAGCGAGAATCAAAGCTGTTTTTCTTTCTGTTAAACTGACAGAAAATCTCAGAATCAGAAATCCCAAATTTCAAACAAGAGCATTCACATTAGAATAGTGAAGGTAAATGTCATTCTGTCAGTAAACCGCTCGGAAATACTGAGAATAGGTAGCAATATACAGCCAAGGATATATAAAAAAAAGCACCTTGAGTGGTTCGTACGCCCCAATTTCAGAATCAATGCATCTGTAAATTCTCCTTCCAGACACACACTGTGGGAAAACTGCTTCTTTACTAAAAGGTGTGTGTGTGTGTGTGTTTTGACCTGCAGGTGGTGACGAACAGGGACACCCAGGAGACGTTGCTATGTATGGCGTGTGTGTTTGAAGTCTCGAACAGCGAGCACGGCGCCCAGCATCACATCTACAGACTCGTAAAGGAATGAACGTCCCAGAAACCCCCCTCCTCCTCCCCCTCCCGCCTTCCTCCCCCCTCCTCTCTCCTCCTCTTCATAGACTTACCAACCTCAGAAACAAGTGGCAGTGCCTCTACATGACAAGTCATACCTACAATGATTTTTTTTTTTTTTTTTTGGGTCAAGATATCGGGTGAAGTGAGTCGTTCTGAATCTGTTTTAATATAAGTGTTTGTTGTTTGACTGCAGCTGTGGATTGCGGTACAGTTGTTTTATGTTTAAATATGAGGATTCTTTCCTTTTCTAATGCGTTGGAGTCGGTCTCTGTTGGGTATAAATGTGGCCGTTCTTAAAGAATTTTACTCGATTTATTTGCTAAATGGAAAATGTACTTGTTGTCTTCTGCTTTGTTAACGAAAAAAAAAAGGATGCGAGCCTTTTCTATCAGCGGCTTGATGTGGTCTGTGTGTAACATGTTCCGAGGGTGTTTTGTACGTCTGTACTTCATAATTTGTGACCATACATACTGTAGATATACGGACATGCACCCACAGCCAATAGACTTTCCAAAGAAACAAAAGTAACAACACTATATGATGACACAGCAGCTGGAAGCGAGTGGTTGTGACTATTGCAGGATTTCCTGAGAAGTAAATGAGCAAACAACTCGGCTTTCAGTGGAATATTTATCATTGTGAGAAGCACTCCAAGTCTTAGACACTAAGAACAGAATGAAAGCACTGTGAAAACGCCACAAACGTCTCGCCCGCATCTGCTTCGTGAGTGTAGGAAGTTTCACCGCCCTGCTCAGCATTTCTGCGCCGCCAGCGCGTCTTTTTTTTTTTTTTTTTTCCTTCGTGACGATTATTGGGACAATTTGTAGGTTTCAGACTGGTGAAAGTACTGCTACAATTTACTCTAATCGGACTCCCGTCTGGTCCCAAAAAAAAAGCACTTTGTTCTCCTTTTCTGTGCTTGCCTTAGTGATGCTTACTTTTTTGTTCTGTGGTTTTAATACAGTTCAGATTATGGCGACACTACGGACGACTTAACGCGGCTTGCCTTCTTCAGTATATCCCCTCCAAAAGAACTGACAGTATGTTTCACCCCCACCCCCCCTCCACCTCCCCTCTGGGACGACGGTGCGATGACTCCAAGCCAGAGTGTTGCTGCCTTCACGGTCACACTGTGCTCACGTGTTTCTGTGGCCTACGCCGATCCCGAGCCTTAAACAAGTCAAAGCTGTGTGCGAGCTCCAAAAGACGCCACGAAAACTGTGATCTCTACGTGTGTTTGCATCGTGTGAGAACAAATCATCATACAGTCTGCCAAAGCGTAAGTGTACAGTGCCTTAGAAGATACTCTGACATTACCCTCTGCTTTCTTTGGAATTTAAATCAGTTTTTGTGGAAGAAAGAGACAAAAATGACACTTCCCCATGTATTCCTTGGTGTGTTGTATCCTACAAATAGTTTTCTAAAATTGGTACACTCCTGGAAATCTGACTTTTGTTGATGTTTTTTTTTTTTTTTTTTTTTTTTTTTAAGAGGCAGTACACTTATGTTAAGAAACATTTGCAAAATTTAAGCTCAGAAACTGGTTGTTTTTCCTCTAACACTGTATAATGTTCCTCAAATATTTGCTTTTTTTTTTTTTTGTACGAACCTACTCGTAACACTGAATGACTGCCTTTCCTATCACAGAAGACCAAAAATACAGAGATACAGTCAGTTGTTTGTCCTGCATGGTAGCAAGGAAGTGCCTTTGGTTTTAAGATTTCCAGCTTCAAAACAACGAAACAGAAATTTAATAAGAAGTTTAATGTCAGACCAAAAATCACACACACACACAAAAAAAAAGACTTATGAGTGAAACCAATCACCGCATTGCCTTTGAAAGGATTGTCATGACAGCAGGGGAAGAAGAGTTACTGGTTAGATAAATGAAATATATTCATTTTATTATACTATTCACGAGTTATGTATTTGAAGAAAAAAAAAAGAGAAAAAACTGAAAGCCTATTTCTGATATTGTTCAGCCGCTGGCTGCATGCAGGACGTCAATCTGAACACACGCCGAGGCTGTCTGCTTCGTGCACACTTGCAGGTTCAAGTGAGTTTTAAAGAAGAGGTTCTTGGGAAGCATTGTGGGTTTTTTTCTCTTTCTCACAGCCGCGCGCCTCCAGCGTGCTGAGAAACCACAATAATCACCAGACTTTCACAATGTCACCTTGAATGATGCCGTGGCGCCGACAGGGCACAGCAGACACACACTCTTTTTTTTTTTTTTTTTTTATCGTTTATTAAGCTTCTTTAACATTGGAAAAATAGTTAACACTACAGTACAAACTCTAAAATCCAATTTTAGGATGTGGCTGAAACTTAAAGTGTAGCTAATCTCTATTTTTTCTTTCTTTTTTTTTTTTTCCCTCCCACAACTGCGGTTGTGGACGAGGACGTCAAGGCTGATCCTTCCACTGTGAGGAAGACATCTTACAATCTTACAATCATCCAGAGTATTTTAATCAAAGAAGCTCTACTTAACGGTGGAAGACATCTCTGGTGGATTCAGATAACGTTCAATCGCTCAGTATTTTCCCACAGTCCTGTGGACGCCGTGGAGTTTGAATAGGCTCTTTTTCTTTTGTTTACCCTGTGTATCTGTTCACATTTATTGATTACATAGTGGGATGTTTTCTTCTTGTATGTGTATACAGTTGTGCTTGGTTTCGTGATGACATTGTCTGTGTATTGCAAGCCCGACGAGATGATGATGATGATGATGATGGTGATGATGATGTTACTGCTGCACTGCTGGTACAATTCTGACATTTCAACACTAAAACAGCAGGACTGCTGCCTGAGATGGCACCAAGGTCTGGCGAACCATTTTGAATACATTATAGACACACACACGCGCGCGCGCACACACATACACGGTTAATTTGAGGAATCATGCTGCAAACATATCAGCAGTTTAGCCCTTGTTAATTGTATTTTTTTAAAGAGTAGGTACTGGTACCTTTCTGTTTTATGACCATCTCAGATGGTGGCTTTAAAGTGATTCTTATAGCTCACATATAGCTGTCATACACACATATGAGTTATTGTGTGCAAATGTATTTTTCTCCTCCTTTTTCTTTATTTTGTAAAAAGGTGCTTTGTATAAAATGATATCTTAGCTTTTCTTGGTACAGTTGTGTGATATCTTTCCATATTCATGACAGTGAAAGTGTTGGAGCGACGGAGAGAAAAGAAGCTCTGCTACGTTTTTGTGTTTCTGCATATGGTCGTGTCTTTGCTCCGTAACATTATGATGCCTTCTTGACGACAGTAGATATTTTGTAGCTTTCTAGATACTTTGTATGTATGCAATATTGAAGTTAAATAAATTTAAAAAAAATTATTCCCACTTTTTTGTTGTTGTTGTTGTTGTCGTCACTGTTTGCTGAATCAGTCGCTGCTGTTTTACTGTCAGGCACATTAAATGGAGGATTGTGGGAGGTTTTCCTCTGAATTAACTTTTTGTCTGCATCAACTTCAGACCAACAGCAGGTGGAGCCTGTGGCTTTATTTTTAACTGTCCATGTCCCCATTTCACATGTAAGCCCACATGATTTTGTGTATACCCTTGTAGTTACAGAACCCACCACCAGAGGGCGGTAGAAACACAACAGATAAATTGATAGACAGATCCTTTGATGATCTGGATGGAACTGAAATTCTTAGTTTCTCAAAAAAAAAAAAAAAAAAAAAAAAGCGAATGTGTCTCATAGAGACATTGCGGCTAAACAGAATGTTTTTAAATCATCCCACACGGCTAATTTTATATAATCTCCTTCCTCCTCCACTGACGCCTATCATTCTTCTGCAGTCACTTTATTTATGCCATTTTTACTGAAATCAAAAAATTAGTAGAAACAACTCATCTGGACTGCAGAGACCTATCAACCAAAACTTTGTATTAACCTTATTTTTTTCCCTGAATTCTCAAAATGATTGAAGAATCTAGTCTGAAGATGACTGCGTTCACACAGAATCTGAATCTTTGCTATATTCATTTAAATTCAATGGGCTCTGCTGACTGTCATGAAAACAGATCACCTGACAAACCCAGCAAGATTAATAACGTCGGTGTCTTGCAGTCAATATGATGAGGTTACTTTTAAAGTACTAACTCAAACATCTCATGTTTTGACATATTTGTGTTTAAGTGTTATCGTGATAATAGTGATTGACAGTTCATTTTTCATTCTTGCCTCCCAATTTTAGAGGAATTGCTCATAAAGATACATATTTTGAACATATTAGTAATTCAATCCAGAGTCAGTGTCTAATTCAAAATATATTATTTATAGTACTTGAACAAGAATCTGTAGATTGTGGCTAAAATAAAAGTTTCGCAGCTGCTCTTTCTGCTCTAACAGTGTCACGTGTGTGTGTGTGTGTGTGTGTGTGTGTGTGTGTGTGTGTGTGTGTGTGTGTGTGTGTGTGCGCGCGCGCTGCTACATGCTAAATGCAGAGAAAAGAGTAAAATATGGAATTCACTTTTCAAACTAAGTTTTTTAATGAATAGAGCTGGTGATATGAAAGTGTCTCTTTGTGGAGTCGTATTGTGCGACAGCATGGTCAAACCAACAAAGCCAGAGTTCATGTCCATTAACAGCATTTTATTTCCTTTCTCTCCCTTTTGCGATCAAAGCTCCCGAGTTCAAGATTCGCCAAGGCTGCAGTCTGAAAGCATCCGCAGTAAAATAACCACAATGAATTAATAGCTAAGAGGGCCCAAATGGTGGTATAAAGTAAAGCACCATATCTGCATGCACACTCATGTCAACAAAAGCAAAGTGACCCTGAGTATTCAGATCACTGCAGCGGGATTCATCAGGGAGGGAGGACACCGCCGCTCCTCTTACATGACTGGAGGGCTTGTTTGTACGCATCTGTGAGAATCTGACATCCTTCAACTATTTACATTTCTTGAATACAACTTGGCATCTATAGTTCATTACATTCAAAGCTTGAAATTTTCAAATATAAATTTAATAAGAGAGAAAATTGCACTTGCAGACATAAATATTTTGTCACATTTCATTTCACAGACCTGAGATGGTTTGAAATGGTTTATAGGTTTGAAATGAATCCCACACTGGGAAGGCTACCGCAGGTCTTTAAGCAAGACCCTCGACCCCAATCTACTCCCTGAGTGAAATCCCGCTGTTTCTAGCATTTACAGATAGGGTTAAGTATGACTAGAATGGGTTAAATGTGATAAAAGGACATTCCCTAAGTGGTATTTACAATTAATAATGAATCTGTCTACCATAGTATTCAACACAGACTGAGTGCAGGATAGTTCCAGCTGACTAGGGATGAGAGCAGATTACACCCAGGACATGTCACCACCCCATCAGACAACCAGAAACACTCACACTACTCTGAATTTAGCTTCAACGGGTATTTTTTGGACTGTGGGAGGAAAACCCATGCACAGGGAGAACATGCAAACTCCACAAAAACGCCCCATAGCTCTGTATACCTGGAAATATTTACTAAAACCAATTGTAACATTTTAATTCATCAAAAAAGAAATTAATTTTGCTCTCTATATATAGCAATGGTGTCTTTAGGCCTATTTTAGACGGCTGAAGTCCCCCTAAAACTTTCTTAAGATCCCCTAAATAATTTAGGCCTGTTCAAGTTTTTTTTTTTTTTTAAACAATTTCATTTTTTTACATAGACCGGTTGGAATATGATTTTAAATGAATATTCATATAACCGTTGATTATTTACTTAAAGGTGCTGTAGGCAGGATTCCGCATCTCCGCCATCTTGCTTAGGTTTATCTAAGCAAGATGGCGATTTGACCCATCTAAGAGGGCGATTTGAAACCCAGCACAGCCAATCCTGTCCTGTTTTCTCTGACATCACGCCCTTACGCAAGTTAAGCTCCTCCCACAAGAACGTGCGATGAACGCCCCTCGACCAATCACGGTTAGAGCCTCAGGGGCTCTTCTGATTGGTCAAAGATACCTGGAGCTGTCGAGATTCCTTTTCAGCTCAGAACAGAGACAGATGGAAACGCTGCGCCCTCGCGGTAGTGCAATTATGCTACACTCTTGAAGGATTATCAATGGATACTCTAACATTTAATCCAAAGAAAACACAGAAAAATTAGCATTGACTAGCAAAATCCTGCCTACAGCACCTTTAAATGTGGTCAATAATCTGCTAGCCTTAGACACCCCACCTCCACTCTTCCTCTGCTTTTCTACAAGAATCCAATTACTGCCATGGAGGGTCGTCCAGGAGGAGGAGGCATCAACTCGAGAGCCCTGCAGTGAATCCATTCCACTTGTTCATATAGAGAACGACCACTACACTGAAACTCCAGTCCGGGTTTTTCCTGTGACCTTGCTGTCAGTCAGGCTGCAGAGACTTTCAAACACTAAAAGCCGAAAAAACAGGATGAGGAGAAGAATGTGGACTGATGGATGAAAGATGGATATAGGAAAGTTTTTCAAGAAAGTAAATATTAGTCACTGCTGGCAGTAACAGTTATTTAGCTCCAGCTAACAGCAAAAAGTCCCAAGTTATGAATAAACACAATGCTTCCTGTCTGACATGTAAAAACCTAGCTTTAACGTTAAAGACTAGGGTTCTCAACGTTTTAGTATCCATTGGCCTCTTAAAGAGGAGAACATTTTTCAAGGACTACTCATAACCCTCATGTTAATTAAATGAACTTCACTAAATTAAATTGGAGTTATGTCAATGAAATTTCTGTAATTTTAAACAGGCGAAATCTTATTGAAGCTACATTTTCACTTCAGAGCATTTGGAATTTTAGATTTACAGCTTTTACAGCTTTCAGAACATGAGCGGTGCTGTGATGTGGATGTTGTGTTCTAGTCAGGCAGGTCAGAGGTCAGCTCACATGTTCCAGTGAGGTCCTGGAGTTACAGCAGGCTGCAGGGAGTTAAGGAATTAACCACTTAGTGTGAGAAGTGAGATGTTCTGTGCAGCAGCTGTTATTAAAGTGTGGAGTTCTGAAGCTTCATACCAGAAATTTCCTTCATCTTAAGGTTACAGTACGAAAACTGACTCAGTCCTGATGAACCTAGTTTGATGAACAAACGGCTCAAAACCTTCTGAAATGGTCCAGCACTTATTGCCACTTTGAAAAATTGGCAGAAAACTGACAAACATAGATCATAACAGTTACAGTCATTCAATAAATATATAGTTTTATCACACAGTCACTCACATCACTAGCAGGTTAAATTAGTGAGAAGGTGAATCTGTTTCTCAGAACACAGTTTCTCTATTCTGGAGGGATGGATGACAAACAGACTAAGATCCTCCTCTACCACTAAATCAGCCCTCTGGGCTTTTTCTGAAGTTATTACTTTCATCTGTTTAGTCTCTGAACTCTGGTTCTTAGTGATCAGGAGCTGCTTTCGCTCAGTGGCTTCATGGACTCTCCTCACATTTTGTTCTTCTCTCCCTGTTCTCATTGAACCCAAACTCCAGATAAAGGTCATGATATCTTCTCATTCTGCTGGTTTAGACTCAGCACCACTTGATGAAGAAGCTTATTTTAATGTTTCCATCATCATGAACTGAAACTCTGAGTAGAGGCAGGAGCTGTGTGTGATGCAAGTAATGATCACAGATTTAGTGATATGTATCAATCATGTCAGTGTCTAGCTGTTGGAGTTTGAGTTAGTTAGTTTTTTGGTGCATTGCTACCTACATGTGCATATGCACTCTTTTTAACAGTTACAGCATGGCAGCATGCTGATTATCAGTTTATTTGACATTTTTTCATGGAGCTCAAACTCTGGCTCACTAACTACCGGGGATAAAGTTTGAGAAGTGCAGCTGCGAAAACACTGTTACTCTGATATTTGTAGTTTTACTGTATCCATTTCTCAGTCTTCATTAGCTGTTTTTGGAGTTTTGCACCACCTTTGCTCACATTCTGTGCATCTTCTGGGGGCTGAACTTAAAATCTAGTGACGCCCCTGATATATAGCCACAGAAATTCTAAGCAACTGTGTGATCAACACACAAACACACACACACACACACACACACACACACACACACACACACACACACACACACACACACACACACACAGTCTCGTATTTCTATCCTTGTGGGGACCTTCCATTGACTCCCATTCATGTCTAGCCCCTAACCCTGACCCTTACCCTAACCCTAACCCACACCACAATAAAGCCTAACCCTAAAGAAATGTTTTTGCACTTTTACTTGTTTCAGTAACAACAACATGGTCAAGAAAACACTGTTTCTCCTACTTAGGACCGGAAAAAGGTCCCCACAAGGCACGTCGTTCCACGTTTTGCTATCCTTGTGGGGACATTTGGCCCCAACAAGGATAGAAATACGAGAACACACACACACACACACACACACACACACACACACACACACACACACACACACACACACACACACTTCTTTTTTTTTTTTTTTTTTCCTGCGGGCCCGTCCTGGTGGTCACGTGATCAAAGGCGTCTCAGGACGCAGTGCTTCCCTACCCGGGCCCCAGCCGGGAGGAAACGCACGAGAGCACTCATGGAGAGTTCAGCCAGATGCGCCTGGGACGCTGGGCGCGCGCACGCACCAAAATGACTCGCTTTATTCCAGACGTGCGGATATGATTTTTTTTTTTAATTAATGCATTTTCTGTGAAAGCAGTAGAGTCGATCAGAAAGCCGAAATGGAGCCAGATGACACTCAGGTGTCAGTGTGGGTCTGTCGGGAGGAGAAACTGGTGTTCGGCTTGTCGAAGCGCACATCCTGCGCGGATGTTGTCAAAGCGCTCCTGGAGGACCAGAACTCCCCGCACGGCCTCTCCACTGCACAGGCCTACTGCATCGTGGAGAAATGGAGGGGCTTCGAGAGGACTTTACCGAACAAAACCAAGATCCTGCGGCTGTGGGCGGCGTGGGGAGAGGAGCAGAGGAACGTCAAGTTTGTCCTGGTGAAGAGCGAGGCGTCCCTGGCGAAGCCGGGAGCCCGCAGCGCCGAGGCGCGCGTGGTGCTCAGCAAACAGAACCCCTGCGTGACTAAAGAGAGCGCGTGGTCCCCCATGGGTCACATCCCACCCGAGAAACAGCGCCGGATCGTGAGGAAAGCCTTCAGAAAGTTGGAGAAGATGAACAAAAAGAGGGCGCGCGCCGCGCACAGAGACCCGTCCTGCGCGGAGAAGATGGAAACTTTGGTGCATCTCGTGGTTTCCCAGGACCACACCATCCGGCAGCAGGTGCAGAGGATTACAGAGCTGGACGCGGAGATCGAGAGGTGCGAGGCAAAGGTGCATTTTGACAGAATCAAGAGACACGGGGTTAATTATGTGCAGGACACGTATCTGGTGGACGCAGCTTCCGGGACCCTCCAGGAGGGAGACCCGCCGCCTTCCACCGAGTCCTGCGTAAAGTTTGAAGACTATGTCCTGCAGTGTGAGGAGCTGGCCGGACTGCAGGAGGAGCTGAGGGAGCAGGAGGATCTGGCGGACCTGCTCACGGCGCAGATCCAGGAGGAACTGAATCGCCGCTGGATGCAGCGGAGGGACGAGGAGCTGCAGGGCAACGAGTCCGAGCGCGGCGAGCTGCTTTTGGAGGAGGAGAGGATCAAAACGCAGCTGGATGCGAGTTTGTACATCGGTCTGCGCCTCAACGCGGATTTAGAGGCTATTAGGAGCGATTTAGAGCTGACCCAGCAGATTTGCGGGGCGAGAGAAAAGGAGATGAGGGATTTGCTGGAGGAAGTCAACACTTTGGGCATAGAGGACGGGACGGGCAGCGAGCAGAGATGTCCCCGCGGTGCAGATGATCAGATGGGGGTGATTAACACCCTGGAGGCGAAAAGCGAGTGGATGGAGCAGGCCAGGGGTCTGGCCAAAGCTCACAGTGCGAACGACGACGACTCAGACACTGGGTTAAGCTCCCTGCACAGCCAGGACTCAGACAGCCTGCCTGTGTGGGAGTCACTGGTTTAGAGCCGCTGTCCTCCTGCCTCTGTCTGTGTGTGTGTGTGTGTGTGTGTGTGTGTGTGTGTGTGTGTGTGTGTGTGTGTGTGTCCTCAGTTTGGTGCTTCTGTAGAGAACTTTTCAGAGGTTGTATTGAAGCAATAAAGAATACATTCAGTATTTCTCATACTTATGCTAAACACAGGAAATACATTTATGATCCCATTTTAGATGAGAGTCTATGTGCTGTGTGTCTATAAGCAGGAGATCTGAACTCTAAATCATCCAGATGTGTCGTAATGATGCAGGAGACTGATACTCAGATGTAATCACTTCATCATTATATTATTAGATCTACCAATAATAATAGCAGCAGGGACTATCTTTATATACACTAAAACAATATTTTATTTGTATTTTGTTGTTGCTTCCTCAGACGTTGCTCTGGGGAAATGTTTGAGTTGACTGTCTCAAATGTCTTCCTTTGCAGGAGAGTGACGATCTGACTGTTGATTGTTTTTGTAGGAGGAAGATGAACCTCTCCAGCCTCAGGGATCGTATGAACATGAAAAAAATAATAGTTCCACATAAATGACTGTTTTTTTTAAATGTAAGCCAGCATCAGAGCAACTGACTGTAACGTCTGTTTTTATAACCTGGCTGTGGTTCAAGAACCACATTTTCTTTTTTGATAATAAATGTTAATGTTACCAAGAAAACTGTTGTTTAAAAAAAAAAAAACAAATAAACATTCTGGACTCAAGTTGATGTGCTTCTCTTTTCTTTTTTGCAATGAAACAAAGTAAATAAACCAATGGAGAGGACAAAGCTGGGTAAGGTAGGAGTCAGTGAGATGAAGTGTAAAATGTCTTTGTGGAAGCAGATGACCATAATCACTGCCAGCTACTAAACATCTTGGAGACATCGGGGCGACGCAGTCAAAACAAAGTCAGGTGTTTGGGATTTTTCTGCAACTGCTGAATGACTTTCTGTCAACTCCCACCATGACCCAGACAGTAAGTGATAAAACCACGTCCTGTTGCAGCGACGCATGGAGTCGTGATGATATCTGAAGTAAAGACAGAAGAACAAACACTTAAACAGGAAGTGTGGTGTCCACGACTGGTTGATCAGAAATTAACTTTCTCTCGTAGATCCTTGGTAGGGACGGCATGGATGAGACACTTTGTCCCCCAGATTTGTATTAAGTCACCACTTGTGATTTTAACATCACACATCCTCCTTAGAAAAAGAAAGGTTTGGGCAGTGACTTCATCAAAGGCAAACAATCAGCACTACAGGCTGTTAAATATCATTAAAGTTGAATAACTCCTTATAGAGGTAAAAAATTGAAAATGCTCATTTTGTTTCCTTTATTCTTCACTTCTTCAAGAAGTTGACTGTGTGTTACATCTGTTTCTACATTTAAGTCTGGTGATGTTTATCAGTTCACCACATCCCAGAGTCAAATGCTCTTTTTACAGCCATCAGCTGAGCTGATCTTCATTCAAAAAGGTAAACATGCTACTCTATATCTCATAGAGAGCAGCCTTCATGAAATATATGGAAGATCGTGGAATAATATAGAATATAAACTAACTTAAATGAGAAGAAAACTCTTCTGAGACTGTCAGTCTGACTGTGTCAATGTTTAAACATTTTCTGAACAAATTCATCAGTATTTAAGACAGTCTGGAGTGATACTGGTTTGAATCGTGATTGAGGGCAAGAAGTATTAAAGGAACAAAGATCAGCATTTCACTACAAGAAATGATGGAAATGATTATTGATTGATAGATGATTGGATCATCTGCATAAGAGAAAACACTGTAGACCTGATATCAATTAATATTTTTGCAACCATTGTAGTTTTACATGAATGTAAAGAGATATAAAGGCGGGAAGTTATGTCCCATCCCTCATGTGGATCAGGTGACAGGATGAGGCAGTGTGAGTATTCACTGAGAGATTTATGGTTACATTCATTCTACCACAGCAGATCACCTAAAGATTCTATTGTTCCAAAGAAATAGTTGAATTCATGCGAGAACGTGGTCTCCATGCGAGCAAATGTGTTCTGTGGTAGCACCAGGGATTAAAGCACCACTGTGCGTCTCCAGTTTCAACCATTGATAAATCCACCCATGTACTGTTAAATGCACAACACAACACGGAGGTATACATTACGCTCTGCGTCCCCTGAGCTGTTTCAGTATTTATTAGCTGCACTGAAATAACCACAGAGAGAACAGAAGATGGACAGCATGTCCCTGAGCACACAGTAAAAGATAACTGTGTGACCGCAGCGAACAACAAATGAAATATGCAAAAATGCCAGGGAATTATTTGGGAGAATAGAGATTTGTTTCCCAGTGTAATCCATCATATTGTGGCGTGGAAAATTACTCTGCATTGTATCGCACCGATCGTTTTTATTTGAATCATTTATAATCAACATAACATCAACAGTGGATCATTGATAGCTGCTCATGCTTAGTTCTTCCCTCCATTCTTAGAAAAACTGTAAATATTTCAATATCATATATCTAATGCATCAAGTGTTCTCTTACATAGACAGCCTCAGAATTTCTACCACTTTTCAAGACAGTATCGTTTCTGCACCACATATGCTCCTATGCTGTCCCACATGGTTTACATCTATAAAACTGAGAGTGGAATAGGGGCAACAGTCAGAGCTCCATGGATCTTTCCATGGCTGATCCACCGCCCACCGGGAGTCCTTCACCAAATGATCTAGGCTTGGAGTGTTGTGGGAATCAGTAAAACCTCAGCTCTCAGCGCTATGGTGCTTAGAAGCTGTTCTTGTTGCCCTGTTCATGTAGTTTGTTTCCTGTTGTGCACATTCATTCGTTCTACCGTCCCTGCAGCTCACCAGTCTTCACTAACACTTCTTTAACAAGTTTTCACTCACAGTCTGCATCCAGTCTGGCTTTCGAGGCGATAGATGGAGGAAAACCGCTGACTTTCTTCTTGAAGCTCCCATCTCTGCTTCTTTTAATCTGTTTAGCTTTTAATTTGCTGATTCTCGATCTGATTTCTTTTGCTGAGCTATTGTCTTTTGTAATGACAATGTCAAGATATCGATTAATTGCAGACAGCACCAATCAATCATTATCTATCTCTTTCCTCTGCTTATTTCTGTTACAACAGATTTTACAGCAACTCCAAGCTTGAGGCTGGCTCCTTGCAGTTCACTTTCACTACCACTATCTTTTTTATTTCTTTTCTGTCCTTGACGTGTTCTAATCTTCCTCAATTCATGTTTGGTTTCTTTTTTAAATTCAAAAGTATGAGGAATAGATAGTCTTCACTGATGTCATGACCTCTCTGGTAGACATTTTGAGGGTCAAACAAACTACAATCAGGTTGTTCTGAGTCAATGATTTTGTAAAACTGCCATTTTAAACACTGGTTAAGTTACTACAATGGTGCACACCTGTGCCATTCATGGCAGTCACAATAGAGCAGGGGCCGGCGGGTCAGCGCTTGTTTGGATGTTTTAACTCTAGGATTACCACAGCAGTCCGAGTAACGGTAAAGTGATCAAAGGAGCCATAACCGACTAAATGAGCCATTTGCAGTTTCACTGTACCGGCCGTGCGCGCTTATTTGCATGGCTTTGTCAATATGCTACTGTCAGGACCAGCCGGGTTCCTTCTCCTGGGTGGATGTCTGCCCACAAAGACCAGGGCAGGTGAGGTGGCCAGGTAGGGGGTGCAAAAAAACAGCGGAGGTCGGCAGAAGCCCGGATGTGTGAAGCCACATGAAAACTCTCTATAGTGCAAAGACAGAAGGATGGAAGGCAGAGCAGTGTTGGGTAGAGGAGCAAACAAACACAAGGGTGTGAAAGGAGACTTCCAGGCACACAGTTCACTTACGGACAAGAGGAAGGAGGCGTGGGGCACTGAACATGAATAAATGAGAATAATCACCAGAAGTCTGGGGCCCACTGACAGAAAGTTGTCCAAAAAAGAATAAGAGTGAGACCATAGACTCCATGGGTATCATGGAGATGAATGGCTCATCTCTCCACAGTTGAATCCATCAGTTCCCAGCAGCCCGGCCAGGTGAGCAAGCAGGTATGCAAGCACCAAGCAGACGTGCGAAAAACTGAGCTAGAAGAGCCAGGTGGTCCAGTGGCCACCCACAAACACAACAATAGACACAACGCAGGCACCAGTGCAATTCTGGAGTCACCAATTAGCCTCAAATGCATGTTTTTGAAGTGTGGAGGGAAACTGGAGCACCCAGAGGAAGTCCATGCATCCACAGGTAAAGGTGGAAACTATGGAAAGGCCTCCAAATCTCCAAGTGTTCCTTTTTAATTGAAAATTAGGAAAATGGTCCACAAATTAAATACTGCAAATGAATTTGTTGACGCTGATTATACCGACTAATAACTTGGTTGATATCAGACCTGAACCTGATGCACTGTCATACTGCGACATTGAGTCGGTTCAAAGCTGCTATCGTTGAACATCACAGAAATAAAAACAATTGTATTTGTCTCCGAAATTTGATCAGTTATTGATGCAACACAGCATAACAAGGCCCAGTCCTCAGAAAACCCTCTCAATGTAAAAATCAGACAAAACATTTCCACTTTCTCAGATTCTCCAGACTGTCAAGGTCTGAAAGCAGCGCTGGTTCTCACAAAGATAGAAATACAAGAAGAGGCACAAGCCACCCTAAGTGTCTTTGTCCTTTGAATTTAGGGCAACATGATTGTCCGACCAGGGGAAGTACTGTATTACATGCTGTGTGAATGGCAGCCTTCCTGCCTCTTGACACACACAGCAGCAGCCTCCTCTGTGCTCCGCGCTCTCATGTGGCTTTCTTTTCATATGCCACTTTGGTACACTGAGGAACATAAATTAGTCTGACCCTAATAGAAAAAAAGTCTTTATCTCACAGGCTGGGGTGTAATGGTGCACACACGGCGCTCGAGAGGGAAAACAGGAGCACATTCCTGGTCTTTTGTTTTGGAGATGAAGTCTGCAGAGAGAGTTTCTCACATCCCTGAAAGGATGCAAAAATGTCAAGTTTTGATTATGTGGAGACTCTCCAGAACTCTCGGAGTTGTTTGAGAGCAAATTCAAGGATCTGAGGAGAGCCCTTCTCGAAAGCTTTTTGCAGAACCGGCCTGATTAAACAGACAAAAGCCTGTGAGGAAGGTCAGGCTGGGATTTGACTATTTTTCTCACTGGTATGCGGCCTCGTTATCTTGTTAACAGACGGCTATATTTATAATCACGTGTTTTTGTCACAATGTCTTTGCATGCAGTTGAACATAGCTGGCAGTCCTTTGCATGCTAGCAAACACTTTCAGATCCCAAGAAAGAAAGTGTCACAGTCGTTGGTCTTTGGGTCACATCAGGGTTTAGGGGTCACACGATCAGGGGTTAAAGGTACTAAAGCGCCGCTGCCATCTGACCCGTTCTGCTGGGGGTCATGTAAGTGAACATTGGGAAAGTGGGAGATGAGAGAGAATCATTCAGACGCAGGCTCTTTTTAGAGACCGTAGGAAAGGCTTCCTGAGCAGCAGGGCACTGGGGTCTCAGCACAGCCTCTAAATCATCATGTCACAGCAGCTCAGTGGACGGCAGTGGTGGAAGAAGTACTCATTTTGTTTACTTAAGTAAAAGTACAGATACTGGGGCAAAAAAAGCTCGTGTCCGGAGTTTCCGTTCGTTACCAATGTATGTATCATTTTTCAACAGAGCTTAAATGTGTCAGTCTGGTTTGATACTACAATATAATATTAGCATAAAGCAATATAAAAATTTATTTATGAGCCCCGCCTTCGTCTCATAGACCCCCATGTTATCCGAAAACGCGCCGGTCAGCGTCAGCCAATAGATTTCGAGCTTCCCCTTTCTCGTGCTGTCAATCAAAGTGTGCGCATGGTCGCTTGCCCAGGCAGAGGTGAGTTAGCTACGCAGCAGCCGCCCCACTTACCTCGGATATATCCATGGTCTGCTGAACATCCACCGTAAACAGCTAAACATGTAGGTTTTATAACCATTCGGATTTACTTCACATGCTAATACGCCGTTCCCTGGACCACTGGAAGGAGTATTTTGTCCACTTTCTCAGGCTGGCTCTGTCTCCTCTTCACCTGCCGTAGTTGAGCTAAGCTAACTACGATGCTAACAGCTGTTAGCCAGGCACTGGACGAACGGACACAAAAAAGGTATTTATGAGCTTATCTCACTCTGTAAATGATCGGGATAGGGCGTGGGTCCAAAATCTTCGGAGTATTCCTTTAAGCTATAAGTCTGACAATGGCAGCGTTCACACATTCACTGATTGGCCTCATCATTGGGTTTATTGGAGGAAAGCAGTGGAATGCCTTTCAGGCTTTGCACAGATGCGTTTCTGCATACAAATTCTAATTGACAGCTATCATACACTTTAAAAAATGCTCCCTATCCAAAATAATGTAATTCAAAATTAATGATGCGCATTTATGTTTTTCCAAAATTATTTGGCACCCATAAGAAATCACTTCTGGTCTCCAATACCCCTTTCCCACTGCAACTAGCAGGTCGACCCGTGTCTGCGACCCGCTAACTATCGCCTTTTTAGACTCCTTTCCCACCGCCAGCAGACCCGGGTCTCACCTCCTGCTGGCGAGCCGCGTCGCTGCGTTTTCCCGTACTGATGGTGTCCCACGTTGATGACATCATCAGCGCGACGGAGCAAAACGAAAGTAAACAATGCAGCGGAAACCAGTCCCTGTTACCTGTAGACAAATCTCATCTTCCCCACGGATCAGGGGAAGCTCTCTGGTCTCGCTATCTTGCCACTGCTGGGTCACGTTGACGAAGGAAATCTCACGCTGTGTCCAGAAACAACAACTAGCACACTAACTTAGCCGCGCTGCGTCGACATCATCATGTAAGTTCCCGGATGTGTCCCCCCCACTAAAAGCTGCTACAAACTCACCCGGGAATTTACCGGGTCGATTGCAGGGTGAACGACCTGGGTCGAAATCCCGGGTCAAACCTTTTCCCACTGCTATGACTTAGCGGGTTTAAACGGGTTTTTTGGGCAGTGGGAAAGGGGTACAAGTGGGGTTGGGACCCCAAGGTGGCGAATGGCTGCTGTAGTTAATGGCACTATTGCACATGCGCGATGAGATGGACTATATCAACAGTGGTGGCTAAACATCTATGTACTTGTCATTGCTAATGTGTATTGTTTTCTGCATGCATATGTGTGTGTGAGGTGTCATTACTAAAACAAACAGTGCTGACTTGTGGCCTGATGTGAAAACTACAGAATTTCAGAATTTCAGTTGTCAGAATTTCATGTCAGCATCAGTTTGAAGGGCTGCAGTCAGGTTGAATGGTATCTACCAATGACTCATTTTCACACAGCAGAGGCATTTCAAGATCTTTACCTGGACAAATGCATACAGATATTGATGAGAATCTTCATACTGCCCTATGCTGATTATTGGATCATGGTTATTTCTTTCTGCCAACCAAAGTTGCAATTTACACTGACATATATGTTTGATGAAATACATAAGTGTTAACTTTCTCAAGAAACTACATATTGTTATTAGAAGTAGTTGTTAAAGGGGAAGACAAAACACACAGAATACTCCTGATCTACGGAAAAATGGGATAAAGACCTGTAATGCATACAATTTCTCATGAGAAAGAAATTACAAGACAACAAAAAACAAACAAACACTGGTAGTGATTCAGAGGAGGAGAGGTTATAAATAGACTGACAGTAACACAAATTGGTGCAGGTGTGGACACTGTGTGGTGATGGACAGCGATGTGTGTGTGTGTGTGGAGATACATGAAACACAATGACTCATTCGTGCCGTCGGTTCAACCTGCATCACCCAATATGTACACAGAAATGTAATCAGAAATAACCATTGTTCCTGTTGCTCTAAATTGTTACATTTGAAAAAAAGAATAAAAAAAAAATAGAGAGGACCCACAGGATAGGAAGTAAACAGATCCTGGCGCTGGAGCTGTCTCTCTTTCTTTCTCTGTTAACTTTGATGCTACAGTTGTATAATATGTCTGCATATATTTGTCAGTCCATCCACTCTTTTCATGATATATTTCTACTGAGGCTCTTGTTAAATAAATGTCTGGAGGGAACAAGCCTGTGCAGAATGAGCAGAATAAAGTCACGTTTTATTTACATATGAGACATTATTAAAGCTGCTCATTGATTAGAATAAACTGGCAGGTTAATTCCAAATAAAGATTTCAGGTGCTTTCGTGGTCATTTTAATGCAAAAGTAACTTTTTTTTTTTTTAGAATTAAAAGTCCCATAGTCATAGCCAACCCGCCCTCCCCACCCCGCAGAACAGCTTGGGCTGCTCCAGCCCGGGGCGCTAGGACCGCCACTGTTCTCAGCTCCTCCGCTTGAAGAACGAGGAGCAGAGTCCACAGCGCTCCATCTCCGGCTACAGCCTCCGTTTCCTCACCTCGTCTGCTGGAGACTCTCTCACGGCCGTCACCGGGGCAGCAGGCGGGGAGGGGGTGCGGCGCGGGGTTCCTCGGCTCGGCCTGACCCCGGAACATGAGCTCGGAACCAGACCTGTCCGCGCTGCGTCCCGCGCTGCCGTCACTACGCGTGCTCGCCGGGTTCACAACCCGGCTGTAGCCCGGGTCGGGCGGTGGGGTTTAATGTTCGCTCAATGCAGTACATTCGTATCGTGCATGCACGCGCACATCGCATACACACACGTTCACATACTTTTCTTTTTAAATCTGTGTTTGGGGGAAAGCAGTCTCGACTCAAGTCCAAGTCAAAGTTGCAAGTCAACTCGAGAATCATCAAATTCATGAACCGAGTCTGACTCGATTCATGAATCATGAACCAAGTCTGACTCGATTCCAAGTCATGTGACCAGAGTCCGACTCCGTTTCTATAGCAACTCTTTGATCCATTCAAATCTGCAGGCCAGTTTAAACTGGATTTCATTTTAAATTTTTTGCTACCTCCAGTGCAGACATAGCCTCTTGCTGTCAATCCTTATCATCCAATTATTAAAATACTGCTCTTGTAGTTGCTGAGGGAGCTTTTGGCTTCCAAATCTTGGTGAATTTAACTTTTCCATTGCGTTTGACGGAGAACAAACCCTCAGGAGAACCAACCACTCACTGAGAAATGTAAGAACCTTTGTTTTCAAGTCAATATTTCACATTTTTACTGGAAATAAACAACAAAAGTGTTTTACACAAACGTTTTCTGAATTGGCAACACTCCACAACAACTTTACTCGCTTTTACTGTTTCATTTTGCTCATATTGTTAGATTTAGCAGATGTGTGTGTGTGTGAGACAAGTGTATATTGGACATTTGTGAAAGCAACATGTTCTGAACCGATGTATTTACAGCAGTCATCCAAGATGAACCAGCTTGGACCGAGTGTGCCTCATCGAGAGCCTCAGACGTGCCCCCAACTGGGGTCCCACGCACGTGACCGGAGAAAGTCCCACGTGCGCCCAGGGTATGAGCCCTACTCTCACCCCGACTGGAACGCCACCCACGTCCCCTGCAGGAGCTTCCTACATGCCTCCAGCAGGAGCCCCACCCAGGCACTCAGCAGAAACCCCACCCGCTGGGGCCCCAGGTATGGAGATAATTTTGTTTCTTTATTATTTACACTTCCTGGCAACACATAAGGCCAAAACCAGAAACTTCTTTTGAGTTCTTCTCAAATAAACTTCAATATTTGTTAAATCCCATAACAAGCAAATTTTGAGGACATGGTGAGAGATGTACTTCCAGGAGTCTTGTTATAATGTCTGAGAAATCATTCCAGAATGTATTAAAGGGGCTGTATCATGCTTTTTTAGCTAGTCCAAACCCTAGAAATGGCATTAACATGGTAATAGTTTATTTTTGGCGCAAAGGAAAAATCATTTTATGTGAAATAAAAGATTTTCTGGGGCTAATTCTGAAACCCGGAAGAGAAAACGCTCTGTTTCACTGAAAATCCCGCCTCTCACCCTGTGGACTTTGACTGACAGCGTACTTCAGCCAATCAGTGCTTCGTTAGCGTCTCTAAGGGTTAGCTTTAGCTCTTTAGCTCTAGCTTCTCTACACGGAAATACACGCGAAAACGTCTTTTCCTGTTAGAAACTCACCAAGCGCAGACCCTTCAGACTCTTGCTCTTGCTTGACTGTTGCTTTCAGACGATGGTTAAAGTTTATCTCAAGTTCCACAGCGACTCCACACACCCGAAGATGAGGAGAGGAAGATCTGGTGTGATCTGTCCTCTGTTGTCTTCTAGTGTGTGGTCTCTGAATCGGGGAAGACTGAAAAAAGCCTGTAATGTGTACTGGCCTTTACCGAATGCGAAAGCAGCCAGCAACAGCGCGGAGACAGGCGGTGGAGCGAGGTCAAAATGACCAGTAGGAGCTCTTCTCTCTTCCACCAGTGTTGGCCCCGCCCATTGGGTTCAGTCAGATTCGCAAGCAAAACTTTTGAATTCAAAACCAAAACTTTTGAGCTTGCAAGCAAAACTTCAGAATTCAAAACCAAAGCTTTTTTCTGTTTTGATCTAAAAAAAAAAAAAAAAATTGGTGGGGTTGCCACTTAAATTATTTAGTTCTCAGATCTATTCTATTTGATTGAACTTTTATTTTTTTTAATTGCAACTTCATGTTTTTTGGTCTCAACTCTCTTTTTCGTTTGCAAAACTGTTTTTGATTGATTGAATAATAAAGAAACAAAATTATCTCCATACCCAGGCACATTCCCGGCGAGAGCCCCGCGTGCGCCCAGGGTACGAGCCCTAAGTTCACCCCCAGCAGAAGCTCCACCCAGGGCCCCAGCAGGAACACCAGCCAGAGCCCCAGCAGAAGCCCCACCAAGGCACCCAGCAGAAACCCCACCCGCTGGGGCCCAGGCACATTCCCGGCGAGAGCCCCGCGTGCGCCCAGGGTACGAGCTCTATGTTCACCCCCAGCAGAAGCTCCACCGAGGACCCCAGCAGGAACACCAGCCAGAGCCCCAGCAGAAGCCCCACCCAGGCCCCCCGCTGAAAAATAATATGAGCCCCCAGCTGGAGCCCAACGCAGATTCCCGGCAAGAGCCCCTCGTGCGCCTTAGGCCCCTCAAGCCCCCAGCAGCAGCCCTCCTCAGGCCCCTCAGGCTCCCAGGAGCAGCCCTCCTCAGGCCCCCCTCAGGGCTCCAGCAGCAGCCCTCCTCAGGCCCCCCTCAGGCCCCCAGCAGCAGCCCTCCTCAGGCCCCCCTCAGGCCCTCAGCAGCAGCCATTCCTCAGGCCCCTCTCAGACCCTCAGCAGCAGCCCTCCTCAGGCCCTCCTCAGGCCCCCAGCAGCAGCCCTCCTCAGGCCCCCCTCAGGTCCTCAGCAGCAGTCCTCCTCAGGCCCCCTCAGGCACTCAGCAGCAGCCCTCCTCAGGCCCCCCTCAGGCCCCCAGCAGCAGCCCCCCTCAGGCCCCCCTCAGGCCTTCAGCAGCAGCCCCCCTCAGGCACCCCTCAGGCCTTCAGCAGCAGCCCTCCTCAGGCAACCCTCAGGCCCCCAGCAGCAGCCCCCCTCAGGCCCCTCTCAGGCCTTCAGCAGCAGCACCACTCAGGCCCCCCTCAGGCCCCCAGCAGCAGTCCCACTCAGGCCCCTCAGGTCTCCAGCAGCAGCCCCCCTCAGGTCCCTGTCAGGCCACCAGCAGCAGCCATCCTCAGGCCCCCCTCAGGCCCTCAGCAGCAGCCCCCCTCAGGCCCCCCTCAGGCCCCCAGCAGCAGCCCTCCTCAGGCCCCCCTCAGGCCCTCAGCAGCAGCCATTCCTCAGGCCCCTCTCAGACCCTCAGCAGCAGCCCTCCTCAGGCCCCCAGCAGCAGCCCTCCTCAGGCCCCCCTCAGGTCCTCAGCAGCAGTCCTCCTCAGGCCCCCTCAGGCACTCAGCAGCAGCACTCCTCAGGCCCCCCTCAGGCAACCAGCAGCAGCCCCCCTCAGGCCCCCCTCAGGCCTTCAGCAGCAGCCCCCCTCAGGCCCCCCTCAGGCCTTCAGCAGCAGCCCTCCTCAGGCAACCCTCAGGCCCCCAGCAGCAGCCCCCCTCAGGCCCCTCTCAGGCCTTCAGCAGCAGCACCACTCAGGCCCCCCTCAGACCCCCAGTAGCAGTCCCACTCAGGCCCCTCAGGCCTCCAGCAGCAGCCCCCCTCAGGCCCCTCTCAGACCCTCAGCAGCAGCCCTCCTCAGGCCCCCCTCAGGCCCCCAGCAGCAGCCCCCCTCAGGCCCCCCTCAGGCCCCCAGCAGCAGCCCTCCTCAGGCCCCCTCAGGCCCTCAGCAGCAGCCCTCCACCGGCCCTCCTCAGGCCACCACCAGCAGCCCTCATCAGGCCCCCCTCAGGCCCCCAGCAGCAGCCCCCCTCAGGCCCCCCTCAGGCCCTCAGCAGCAGCCCCCCTCAGGCCCCCCTCAGGCCTTCAGCAGCAACCCTCCTCAGGCCCCCCTCAGGCCCCCAGCAGCAGCCCACATCAGGCCCCTCAGGCCCCCCTTAGGCCTCCAGCAGCAGCCCTCCTCAGACCCCATCAGGCCCCCAGTAGCAGCCCCACTCAGGCCCCTCAGGTCTCCAGCAGCAGCCCTCCTTAGGCCCCTCAGGCCCCCCAGGCCCTTCTCAGGCCCCCTCCAGCAGCCCCCCTCAGGCCCCCCTCCGGCCCCCCAGGCCCCCCTCAGGCCCCCAGCAGCAGCCCTCCTCAGGCCCCTCAGGCCCCCAGCAGCAGCCCTCCTCAGGCCCCTCAGGCCCCCAGCAGCAGCCCTCCTCAGGCCCCCCTCAGGCCCCCCAGGCCCCCCTCAGGCCCCCAGCAGCAGCCCTCCTCAGGCCCCTCAGGCCCCCAGCAGCAGCCCTCCTCAGGCCCCTCAGGCCCCCAGCAGCAGCCCTCCTCAGGCCCACCTCAGACCCCCAGCAGCAGCCCTCTTCTGGCCCCCCTCAGGCCCTCAGCAGCAGCCCTTCTCCGGCCCTCCTCAGGCCCCCACCAGCAGCCCTCCTCAGGCCCCCAGCAGCAGCCCTCCTCAGGGCCCTCAGGCCCCCGGTAGCAGCCCTCCTCAGGCCCCCTTCAGGCCCCCAGCAGCAACCCTCTTCAGGCCCCTCAGGCCCCCAGCAGCAGCCCTCCTCAGGCCCCTCAGGTCCCCAGCAGCAGCCCTCCTCAGGCCCTCCTCAGGCCCCCAGCAGCAGCCCTCCTCAGGCCCCTCAGGCCCCCAGCAGCAGCCCTCCTCAGGCCCCCCTCAGGCCCTCCAGGCCCCCCTCAGGCCCCCAGCAACAGCCGTCCTCAGGCCCCTCAGGCCCCCAGCAGCAGCCCTCCTCAGGCCCCTCAGGCCCCCAGCAGCAGCCCCCCTCAGGCCCCCCTCAGGCCCCCAGCAGCAGCCCTCCTCAGGCCCCCCTCAGGCCCCCAGCAGCAGCCGTCCTCAGGCCCACCTCAGGCCCCCAGCAGCAGCCCTCTTCTGGCCCCCCTCAGGCCCTCAGCAGCAGCCCTTCTCCGGCCCTCCTCAGGCCCTCAGCAGCAGCCATTCCTCAGGCCCCTCTCAGACCCTCAGCAGCAGCCCTCCTCAGGCCCTCCTCAGGCCCCCAGCAGCAGCCCTCCTCAGGCCCCCCTCAGGTCCTCAGCAGCAGTCCTCCTCAGGCCCCCTCAGGCACTCAGCAGCAGCACTCCTCAGGCCCCCCTCAGGCCCCCAGCAGCAGCCCCCCTCAGGCCCCCCTCAGGCCTTCAGCAGCAGCCCCCCTCAGGCACCCCTCAGGCCTTCAGCAGCAGCCCTCCTCAGGCAACCCTCAGGCCCCCAGCAGCAGCCCCCCTCAGGCCCCTCTCAGGCCTTCAGCAGCAGCACCACTCAGGCCCCCCTCAGACCCCCAGTAGCAGTCCCACTCAGGCCCCTCAGGTCTCCAGCAGCAGCCCCCCTCAGGTCCCTGTCAGGCCACCAGCAGCAGCCATCCTCAGGCCCCCCTCAGGCCCTCAGCAGCAGCCCCCCTCAGGCCCCCCTCAGGCCCCCAGCAGCAGCCCTCCTCAGGCCCCCCTCAGGCCCCCCTCAGGCCCTCAGCAGCAGCCATTCCTCAGGCCCCTCTCAGACCCTCAGCAGCAGCCCTCCTCAGGCCCCCAGCAGCAGCCCTCCTCAGGCCCCCCTCAGGCCCTCAGCAGCAGTCCTCCTCAGGCCCCCTCAGGCACTCAGCAGCAGCCCTCCTCAGGCCCCCCTCAGGCAACCAGCAGCAGCCCCCCTCAGGCCCCCCTCAGGCCTTCAGCAGCAGCCCCCCTCAGGCCCCCCTCAGGCCTTCAGCAGCAGCCCTCCTCAGGCAACCCTCAGGCCCCCAGCAGCAGCCCCCCTCAGGCCCCTCTCAGGCCTTCAGCAGCAGCACCACTCAGGCCCCCCTCAGACCCCCAGTAGCAGTCCCACTCAGGCCCCTCAGGTCTCCAGCAGCAGCCCCCCTCAGGCCCCTCTCAGACCCTCAGCAGCAGCCCTCCTCAGGCCCCCCTCAGGCCCCCAGCAGCAGCCCCCCTCAGGCCCCCCTCAGGCCCCCAGCAGCAGCCCTCCTCAGGCCCCCTCAGGCCCTCAGCAGCAGCCCTCCACCGGCCCTCCTCAGGCCACCACCAGCAGCCCTCATCAGGCCCCCCTCAGGCCTCCAGCAGCAGCCCCCCTCAGGCCCCCCTCAGGCCTTCAGCAGCAGCCCCCCTCAGGCCCCCCTCAGGCCTCCAGCAGCAGCCCTCCTCAGGCCCCCCTCAGGCCCCCAGCAGCAGCCCACATCAGGCCCCTCAGGCCCCCCTTAGGCCTCCAGCAGCAGCCCTCCTCAGACCCCATCAGGCCCCCAGTAGCAGCCCCACTCAGGCCCCTCAGGTCTCCAGCAGCAGCCCTCCTTAGGCCCCTCAGGCCCCCCAGGCCCTTCTCAGGCCCCCTCCAGCAGCCCTCCTCAGGCCCCCCAGGCCCCCCTCAGGCCTCCAGCAGCAGCCCCCCTCAGGCCCCCAGCAGCAGCCCTCCTCAGGCCCCCCTCAGGCCTCCAGCAGCAGCACTCCTCAGGCCCCCCTCAGGCCCCCAGCAGCAGTCCTCCTCAGGCCCCCCTCAGGCCCCCAGCAGCAGCCCTCCTCAGGCCCCCCTCAGGCCCTCCAGGCCCCCCTCAGGCCCCCAGCAACAGCCGTCCTCAGGCCCCTCAGGCCCCCAGCAGCAGCCCTCCTCAGGCCCCCCTCAGGCCCCCCTCAGGCCTCCAGCAGCAGCCCTCCTCAGGCCCCCCTCAGGCCCCTAGCAGCAGCCCTCCTCAGGCCCCCCTCAGGCCTCCAGCAGCAGCCCTCCTCAGGCCCCCCTCAGGCCCCCCAGGCCCCCCTCAGGCCCCCAGCAGCAGCCCTCCTCAGGCCCCTCAGGCCCCCAGCAGCAGCCCTCCTCAGGCCCCTCAGGTCCCCAGCAGCAGCCCTCCTCAGGCCCCCCTCAGGCCCCCCAGGCCCCCCTCAGGCCCCCAGCAGCAGCCCTCCTCAGGCCCCTCAGGCCCCCAGCAGCAGCCCTCCTCAGGCCCCTCAGGCCCCCAGCAGCAGCCCTCCTCAGGCCCACTTCAGGCCCCCAGCAGCAGCCCTCTTCTGGCCCCCCTTAGCCCCTCAGCAGCAGCCCTTCTCCGGCCCTCCTCAGGCCCCCACCAGCAGCCCTCCTCAGGCCCCCAGCAGCAGCCCTCCTCAGGGCCCTCAGGCCCCCGGTAGCAGCCCCCCTCAGGCCCCCTTCAGGCCCCCAGCAGCAACCCTCTTCAGGCCCCTCAGGCCCCCAGCAGCAGCCCTCCTCAGGCCCCTCAGGTCCCCAGCAGCAGCCCTCCTCAGGCCCTCCTCAGGCCCCCAGCAGCAGCCCTCCTCAGGCCCCTCCGGCCCCCAGCAGAAGCCCTCCTCAGGCCCCCCTCAGGCCCTCCAGGCCCCCCTCAGGCCCCCAGCAACAGCCGTCCTCAGGCCCCTCAGGCCCCCAGCAGCAGCCCTCCTCAGGCCCCTCAGGCCCCCAGCAGCCGCCCTCCTCAGGCCCCCCTCAGGCCCCCAGCAGCAGCCCTCCTCAGGCCCCCCTCAGGCCTCCAGCAGCAGCACTCCTCAGGCCCCCCTCAGGCCCCCAGCAGCAGTCCTCCTCAGGCCCCCCTCAGGCCCCCAGCAGCAGCCCTCCTCAGGCCCCCCTCAGGCCCTCCAGGCCCCCCTCAGGCCCCCAGCAACAGCCGTCCTCAGGCCCCTCAGGCCCCCAGCAGCAGCCCTCCTCAGGCCCCTCAGGCCCCCAGCAGCAGCCCCCCTCAGGCCCCTCAGGCCCCCAGCAGCAGCCCTCCTCAGGCCCCTCAGGTCCCCAGCAGCAGCCCTCCTCAGGCCCCCCTCAGGCCCCCCAGGCCCCCCTCAGGCCCCCAGCAGCAGCCCTCCTCAGGCCCCTCAGGCCCCCAGCAGCAGCCCTCCTCAGGCCCCTCAGGCCCCCAGCAGCAGCCCTCCTCAGGCCCACTTCAGGCCCCCAGCAGCAGCCCTCTTCTGGCCCCCCTGAGGCCCTCAGCAGCAGCCCTTCTCCGGCCCTCCTCAGGCCCCCACCAGCAGCCCTCCTCAGGCCCCCAGCAGCAGCCCTCCTCAGGGCCCTCAGGCCCCCGGTAGCAGCCCTCCTCAGGCCCCCTTCAGGCCCCCAGCAGCAACCCTCTTCAGGCCCCTCAGGCCCCCAGCAGCAGCCCTCCTCAGGCCCACTTCAGGCCCCCAGCAGCAGCCCTCTTCTGGCCCCCCTGAGGCCCTCAGCAGCAGCCCTTCTCCGGCCCTCCTCAGGCCCCCACCAGCAGCCCTCCTCAGGCCCCCAGCAGCAGCCCTCCTCAGGGCCCTCAGGCCCCCGGTAGCAGCCCTCCTCAGGCCCCCTTCAGGCCCCCAGCAGCAACCCTCTTCAGGCCCCTCAGGCCCCCAGCAGCAGCCCTCCTCAGGCCCCTCAGGTCCCCAGCAGCAGCCCTCCTCAGGCCCTCCTCAGGCCCCCAGCAGCAGCCCTCCTCAGGCCCCTCCGGCCCCCAGCAGAAGCCCTCCTCAGGCCCCCCTCAGGCCCTCCAGGCCCCCCTCAGGCCCCCAGCAACAGCCGTCCTCAGGCCCCTCAGGCCCCCAGCAGCAGCCCTCCTCAGGCCCCTCAGGCCCCCAGCAGCAGCCCCCCCCAGGCCCCCCTCAGGCCCCCAGCAGCAGCCCTCCTCAGGCCCCCCTCAGGCCCCCAGCAGCAGCCGGCCTCAGGCCCACCTCAGGCCCCCAGCAGCAGCCCTCTTCTGGCCCCCCTCAGGCCCTCAGCAGCAGCCCTCCTCAGGCCCCTCAGGCCCCCAGCAGCAGCCCTCCTCAGGCCCTCCTCAGGCCCCCAGCAGCAGCCCTCCTCAGGCCCCTCCGGCCCCCAGCAGCAGCCCTCCTCAGGCCCCCCTCAGGCCCTCCAGGCCCCCCTCAGGCCCCCAGCAACAGCCGTCCTCAGGCCCCTCAGGCCCCCAGCAGCAGCCCTCCTCAGGCCCCTCAGGCCCCCAGCAGCAGCCCCCCTCAGGCCCCCCTCAGGCCCCCAGCAGCAGCCCTCCTCAGGCCCCCCTCAGGCCCCCAGCAGCAGCCGTCCTCAGGCCCACCTCAGGCCCCCAGCAGCAGCCCTCTTCTGGCCCCCCTCAGGCCCTCAGCAGCAGCCCTTCTCCGGCCCTCCTCAGGCCCCCACCAGCAGCCCTCCTCAGGCCCCTCAGGTCCCCAGCAGCAGCCCTCCTCAGGCCCCTCAGGCCCCCAGCAGCAGCCCTCCTCAGGCCCCCCTCAGGCCCTCCAGGCCCCCCTCAGGCCCCCACCAGCAGCCCTCCTCAGGCCCCTCAGGTCCCCAGCAGCAGCCCTCCTCAGGCCCTCCTCAGGCCCCCAGCAGCAGCCCTCCTCAGGCCCCCCTCAGGCCCCCAGCAGCAGCCCTCCTCAGGGCCCTCAGGCCCCCGGTAGCAGCCCTCCTCAGGCCCCCTTCAGGCCCCCAGCAGCAGCCCTCCTCAGGCCCCCCTCAGGCCCCCAGCAGCAGCCGTCCTCAGGCCCACCTCAGGCCCCCACCAGCAGCCCTCCTCAGGCCCCTCAGGTCCCCAGCAGCAGCCCTCCTCAGGCCCTCCTCAGGCCCCCAGCAGCAGCCCTCCTCAGGCCCCTCAGGCCCCCAGCAGCAGCCCTCCTCAGGCCCCCCTCAGGCCCTCCAGGCCCCCCTCAGGCCCCCACCAGCAGCCCTCCTCAGGCCCCTCAGGTCCCCAGCAGCAGCCCTCCTCAGGCCCTCCTCAGGCCCCCAGCAGCAGCCCTCCTCAGGCCCCCCTCAGGCCCCCAGCAGCAGCCCTCCTCAGGGCCCTCAGGCCCCCGGTAGCAGCCCTCCTCAGGCCCCCTTCAGGCCCCCAGCAGCAACCCTCTTCAGGCCCCTCAGGACCCCAGCAGCAGCCCTCCTCAGGCCCCTCAGGTCCCCAGCAGCAGCCCTCCTCAGGCCCTCCTCAGGCCCCCAGCAGCAGCCCTCCTCAGGCCCCTCCGGCCCCCAGCAGCAGCCCTCCTCAGGCCCCCCTCAGGCCCTCCAGGCCCCCCTCAGGCCCCCAGCAACAGCCGTCCTCAGGCCCCTCAGGCCCCCAGCAGCAGCCCTCCTCAGGCCCCTCAGGCCCCCAGCAGCAGCCCCCCTCAGGCCCCTCTCAGGCCTTCAGCAGCAGCACCACTCAGGCCCCCCTCAGACCCCCAGTAGCAGTCCTCCTCAGGCCCCCCTCAGGCCCTTAGCAGCAACCATTCCTCAGGCCCCCCTCAGACCCTCAGCAGCAGCCCTCCTCAGGCCCCTCAGGCCCCCAGCAGCAGCCCTCCTCAGGCCCCCCTCAGGCCCGTAGCAGCAGCCCTCCTCAGGCCCCCCAGGACCCCCTCAGGCCTCCAGCAGCAGCCCCCCTCAGGCCCTCAGCAGCAGCCCTTCTCCGGCCCTCCTCAGGCCCCCACCAGCAGCCCTCCTCAGGCCCCCAGCAGCAGCCCTCCTCAGGGCCCTCAGGCCCCCGGTAGCAGCCCTCCTCAGGCCCCCTTCAGGCCCCCAGCAGCAACCCTCTTCAGGCCCCTCAGGCCCCCAGCAGCAGCCCTCTTCGGGCCCCCCTCAGGCCCTCAGCAGCAGCCCTTCTCCGGCCCTCCTCAGGCCCCCACTAGCAGCCCTCCTCAGGCCCCCAGCAGCAGTCCCACTCAGGCCCCTCAGGTCTCCAGCAGCAGCCCCCCTCAGGTCCCTGTCAGGCCACCAGCAGCAGCCATCCTCAGGCCCCCCTCAGGCCCTCAGCAGCAGCCCCCCTCAGGCCCCCCTCAGGCCCTCAGCAGCAGCCCTTCTCCGGCCCTCCTCAGGCCCCCTCCAGCAGCCCTCCTCAGGCCCCCCAGGACCCCCTCAGGCCTCCAGCAGCAGCCCCCCTCAGGCCCCCAGCAACAGCCGTCCTCAGGCCCCTCAGGCCCCCAGCAGCAGCCCTCCTCAGGCCCCCAGCAGCAGCCCTCCTCAGGGCCCTCAGGCCCCCGGTAGCAGCCCTCCTCAGGCCCCCTTCAGGCCCCCAGCAGCAACCCTCTTCAGGCCCCTCAGGACCCCAGCAGCAGCCCTCCTCAGGCCCCTCAGGTCCCCAGCAGCAGCCCTCCTCAGGCCCTCCTCAGGCCCCCAGCAGCAGCCCTCCTCAGGCCCCTCAGGCCCCCAGCAGCAGCCCTCCTCAGGCCCCCCTCAGGCCCCCAGCAACAGCCGTCCTCAGGCCCCTCAGGCCCCCAGCAGCAGCCCTCCTCAGGCCCCTCAGGCCCCCAGCAGCCGCCCTCCTCAGGCCCCCCTCAGGCCCCCAGCAGCAGCCCTCCTCAGGCCCCCCTCAGGCCCCCAGCAGCAGCCCTCCTCAGGCCCCCCTCAGGCCCTCCAGGCCCACCTCAGGCCCCCAGCAGCAGCCCTCTTCTGGCCCCCCTCAGGCCCTCCAGGCCCCCCTCAGGCCCCCAGCAACAGCCGTCCTCAGGCCCCTCAGGCCCCCAGCAGCAGCCCTCCTCAGCCCCCTCAGGCCCCCAGCAGCAGCCCTCCTCAGGCCCCTCAGGCCCCCAGCAGCAGCCCTCCTCAGGCCCCTCAGGCCCCCAGCAACAGCCGTCCTCAGGCCCCTCAGGCCCCCAGCAGCAGCCCTCCTCAGGCCCCTCAGGCCCCCAGCAGCCGCCCTCCTCAGGCCCCCCTCAGGCCCCCAGCAGCAGCCCTCCTCAGGCCCCTCAGGCCCCCAGCAGCAGCCCTCCTCAGGGCCCTCAGGCCCCCGGTAGCAGCCCTCCTCAGGCCCCCTTCAGGCCCCCAGCAGCAACCCTCTTCAGGCCCCTCAGGACCCCAGCAGCAGCCCTCCTCAGGCCCCTCAGGTCCCCAGCAGCAGCCCTCCTCAGGCCCTCCTCAGGCCCCCAGCAGCAGCCCTCCTCAGGCCCCTCAGGCCCCCAGCAGCAGCCCTCCTCAGGCCCCCCTCAGGCCCCCAGCAACAGCCGTCCTCAGGCCCCTCAGGCCCCCAGCAGCAGCCCTCCTCAGGCCCCCCAGGACCCCCTCAGGCCTCCAGCAGCAGCCCCCCTCAGGCCCCCAGCAACAGCCGTCCTCAGGCCCCTCAGGCCCCCAGCAGCAGCCCTCCTCAGGCCCCCAGCAGCAGCCCTCCTCAGGGCCCTCAGGCCCCCGGTAGCAGCCCTCCTCAGGCCCCCTTCAGGCCCCCAGCAGCAACCCTCTTCAGGCCCCTCAGGACCCCCAGCAGCAGCCCTCCTCAGGCCCCTCAGGTCCCCAGCAGCAGCCTCCTCAGGCCCTCCTCAGGCCCCCAGCAGCAGCCCTCCTCAGGCCCCTCAGGCCCCCAGCAGCAGCCCTCCTCAGGCCCCCCTCAGGCCCCCAGCAACAGCCGTCCTCAGGCCCCTCAGGCCCCCAGCAGCAGCCCTCCTCAGGCCCTCAGGCCCCCAGCAGCCGCCCTCCTCAGGCCCCCTCAGGCCCCCAGCAGCAGCCGTCCTCAGGCCCCCCTCAGGCCCCCAGCAGCAGCCGTCCTCAGGCCACCTCAGGCCCCCAGCAGCAGCCCTCTTCTGGCCCCCCTCAGGCCCTCAGCAGCAGCCCTTCTCCGGCCCTCCTCAGGCCCCCTCCAGCAGCCCTCCTCAGGCCCCTCAGGTCCCCAGCAGCAGCCGTCCTCAGGCCCACCTCAGGCCCTCCAGGCCCCCCTCAGGCCCCCAGCAACAGCCGTCCCCAGGCCCCTCAGGCCCCCAGCAGCAGCCCTCCTCAGGCCCCTCAGGCCCTCAGCAGCAGCCATTCCTCAGGCCCCTCTCAGACCCTCAGCAGCAGCCCTCCTCAGGCCCCCAGCAGCAGCCCTCCTCAGGCCCCCCTCAGGTCCTCAGCAGCAGTCCTCCTCAGGCCCCCTCAGGCACTCAGCAGCAGCCCTCCTCAGGCCCCCCTCAGGCCCCCCTCAGGCCCCCCTCAGGCCCCCCTCAGGCCTTCAGCAGCAGCCCCCCTCAGGCCCCCCTCAGGACTTCAGCAGCAGCCCCCCTCAGGCCCCCCTCAGGCCTTCAGCAGCAGCCCTCCTCAGGCAACCCTCAGGCCCCCAGCAGCAGCCCCCCTCAGGCCCCTCTCAGGCCTTCAGCAGCAGCACCACTCAGGCCCCCCTCAGACCCCCAGTAGCAGTCCCACTCAGGCCCCTCAGGTCTCCAGCAGCAGCCCCCCTCAGGTCCCTGTCAGGCCACCAGCAGCAGCCATCCTCAGGCCCCCCTCAGGCCCTCCAGGCCCTCCTCAGGCCCCCAGCAACAGCCGTCCTCAGGCCCCTCAGGCCCCCAGCAGCAGCCCTCCTCAGCCCCCTCAGGCCCCCAGCAGCAGCCCTCCTCAGGCCCCCCTCAGGCCTCCAGCAGCAGCCCTCCTCAGGCCCCCCTCAGGCCCCCAGCAGCAGTCCTCCTCAGGCCCCCCTCAGGCCCTTAGCAGCAACCATTCCTCAGGCCCCCCTCAGACCCTCAGCAGCAGCCCTCCTCAGGCCCCTCAGGCCCCCAGCAGCAGCCCTCCTCAGGCCCCTCTCAGGCCTTCAGCAGCAGCACCACTCAGCCCTCAGGCCCCTCAGGTCCCCAGCAGCAGCCCTCCTCAGGCCCTCCTCAGGCCCCCAGCAGCAGCCCTCCTCAGGCCCCTCAGGCCCCAGCAGCAGCCCTCCTCAGGCCCCCCTCAGGCCCTCCAGGCCCCCCTCAGGCCCCAGCAACAGCCGTCCTCAGGCCCCTCAGGCCCCCAGTAGCAGCCCTTCTCAGGCCCCTCAGGCCCCCAGCAGCCGCCCTCCTCAGGCCCCCCTCAGGCCCCAAGCAGCAGCCGTCCTCAGGCCCCTCAGGCCCCCAGCAGCAGCCCCCCTCAGGCCCCCCTCAGGCCTTCAGCAGCAGCCCCCTCAGGCCCCCCTCAGGCCTTCAGCAGCAACCCTCCTCAGGCCCCCCTCAGGCCCCCAGCAGCAACCCTCCTCAGGCCCCCCTCAGGCCCCCAGCAGCAGCCCTCCTCAGGCCCCTCAGGCCCCCAGCAGCAGCCCTCCTCAGGCCCCTCAGGTCCCCAGCAGCAGCCCTCCTCAGGCCCTCCTCAGGCCCCCAGCAGCAGCCCTCCTCAGGCCCCTCAGGCCCCAGCAGCAGCCTCTCAGGCCCCCCTCAGGCCCTCCAGGCCCCCCTCAGGCCCCCAGCAACAGCCGTCCTCAGGCCTCAGGCCCCCATCAGCAGCCCTCCTCAGGCCCCTCAGGCCCACAGCAGCAGCCCCCTCAGGCCCCCCTCAGGCCCCCAGCAGCAGCCTCCTCAGGCCCCCCTCAGGCCCCCAGCAGCAGCCGTCCTCAGGCCCACTCAGGCCCCCAGCAGCAGCCCTCTTCTGGCCCCTCAGGCCCATCAGCAGAAGAGCCCCCTTCTCCGGCCTCCTCAGGCCACACCAGCAGCCTCCTCAGGCCCAGCAGCAGCCCTCCTCCGGCCCCTCAGGTCCCCAGCAGCAGCCTCAGGCCCTCCTCAGGCCCCAGCAGCAGCCGTCCTCAGGCCCTCAGGCCCCACAGCAGCAGCCCCTCAGGCCCCCCTCAGGACTTCAGCAGCAGCCCCCCTCAGGCCCCCCTCAGGCCTTCAGCAGCAACCCTCCTCAGGCCCCCTCAGGTCCCCAGCAGCAGCCCTCCTCAGGCCCCTCAGGCCCCCAGCAGCAGCCCTCCTCAGGCCCCTCAGGTCCCCAGCAGCAGCCCTCCTCAGGCCCTCCTCAGGCCCCCAGCAGCAGCCCTCCTCAGGCCCCTCAGGCCCCCAGCAGCAGCCTTCCTCAGGCCCCCCTCAGGCCCTCCAGGCCCCCCTCAGGCCCCCAGCAACAGCCGTCCTCAGGCCCCTCAGGCCCCCATCAGCAGCCCTCCTCAGGCCCCTCAGGCCCCCAGCAGCAGCCCCCCTCAGGCCCCCCTCAGGCCCCCAGCAGCAGCCCTCCTCAGGCCCCCCTCAGGCCCCCAGCAGCAGCCGTCCTCATGCCCACCTCAGGCCCCCAGCAGCAGCCCTCTTCTGGCCCCCCTCAGGCCCTCAGCAGCAGCCCTTCTCCGGCCCTCCTCAGGCCCCCACCAGCAGCCCTCCTCAGGCCCCCAGCAGCAGCCCTCCTCAGGCCCCTCAGGTCCCCAGCAGCAGCCCTCCTCAGGCCCTCCTCAGGCCCCCAGCAGCAGCCCTCCTCAGGCCCCTCAGGCCCCCAGCAGCAGCCCTCCTCAGGCCCCCCTCAGGCCCTCCAGGCCCCCCTCAGGCCCCCAGCAACAGCCGTCCTCAGGCCCCTCAGGCCCCCAGCAGCAGCCCTCCTCAGGCCCCTCAGGCCCCCAGCAGCCGCCCTCCTCAGGCCCCCCTCAGGCCCCAAGCAGCAGCCGTCCTCAGGCCCCTCAGGCCCCCAGCAGCAGCCCCCTCAGGCCCCCCTCAGGCCTTCAGCAGCAGCCCCCCTCAGGCCCCCCTCAGGCCTTCAGCAGCAACCCTCCTCAGGCCCCCCTCAGGCCCCCAGCAGCAACCCTCCTCAGGCCCCCCTCAGGCCCCCAGCAGCAGCCCTCCTCAGGCCCCTCAGGCCCCCAGCAGCAGCCCTCCTCAGGCCCCTCAGGTCCCCAGCAGCAGCCCTCCTCAGGCCCTCCTCAGGCCCCCAGCAGCAGCCCTCCTCAGGCCCCTCAGGCCCCCAGCAGCAGCCTTCCTCAGGCCCCCCTCAGGCCCTCCAGGCCCCCCTCAGGCCCCCAGCAACAGCCGTCCTCAGGCCCCTCAGGCCCCCATCAGCAGCCCTCCTCAGGCCCCTCAGGCCCCCAGCAGCAGCCCCCCTCAGGCCCCCCTCAGGCCCCCAGCAGCAGCCCTCCTCAGGCCCCCCTCAGGCCCCCAGCAGCAGCCGTCCTCAGGCCCACCTCAGGCCCCCAGCAGCAGCCCTCTTCTGGCCCCCCTCAGGCCCTCAGCAGCAGCCCTTCTCCGGCCCTCCTCAGGCACCCACCAGCAGCCCTCCTCAGGCCCCCAGCAGCAGCCCTCCTCAGGCCCCTCAGGTCCCCAGCAGCAGCCCTCCTCAGGCCCTCCTCAGGCCCCCAGCAGCAGCCGTCCTCAGGCCCCTCAGGCCCCCAGCAGCAGCCCCCCTCAGGCCCCCCTCAGGCCTTCAGCAGCAGCCCCCCTCAGGCCCCCCTCAGGCCTTCAGCAGCAACCCTCCTCAGGCCCCCCTCAGGTCCCCAGCAGCAGCCCTCCTCAGGCCCCTCAGGCCCCCAGCAGCAGCCCTCCTCAGGCCCCTCCGGTCCCCAGCAGCAGCCCCCCTCAGGCCCTCCTCAGGCCCCCAGCAGCAGCCCTCCTCAGGCCCCTCAGGCCCCCAGCAGCAGCCTTCCTCAGGCCCCCCTCAGGCCCTCCAGGCCCCCCTCAGGCCCCCAGCAACAGCCGTCCTCAGGCCCCTCAGGCCCCCATCAGCAGCCCTCCTCAGGCCCCTCAGGCCCCCAGCAGCAGCCCCCCTCAGGCCCCCCTCAGGCCCCCAGCAGCAGCCCTCCTCAGGCCCCCCTCCGGCCCCCAGCAGCAGCCGTCCTCATGCCCACCTCAGGCCCCCAGCAGCAGCCCTCTTCAGGCCCCCCTCAGGCCCTCAGCAGCAGCCCTTCTCCGGCCCTCCTCAGGCCCCCACCAGCAGCCCTCCTCAGGCCCCCAGCAGCAGCCCTCCTCAGGCCCCTCAGGCCCCCAGCAGCCGCCCTCCTCAGGCCCCCCTCAGGCCCCCAGCAGCAGCCCTCCTCAGGCCCCCCTCAGGCCCCCAGCAGCAGCCGTCCTCAGGCCCCTCAGGCCCCCAGCAGCAGCCCCCCTCAGGCCCCCCTCAGGCCTTCAGCAGCAGCCCCCCTCAGGCCCCCCTCAGGCACCAGCAGCAACCCTCCTCAGGCCCCCCTCAGGCCCCCAGCAGCAACCATTCCTCAGGCCCCCCTCAGACCCTCAGCAGCAGCCCTCCTCAGGCCCCTCAGGCCCCCAGCAGCAGCCCTCCTCAGGCCCCCCTCAGGCCCTCCAGGCCCCCCTCAGGCCCCCAGCAACAGCCGTCCTCAGGCCCCTCAGGCCCCCAGCAGCAGCCCTCCTCAGGCCCCTCAGGCCCCCAGCAGCCGCCCTCCTCAGGCCGCCCTCAGGCCTCCAGCAGCAGCCCTCCTCAGGCCCCCCTCAGGCCCCTAGCAGCAGCCCTCCTCAGGCCCCCCTCAGGCCCCCCAGGCCCCCCTCAGGCCCCCAGCAGCAGCCGTCCTCAGGCCCCTCAGGCCCCCAGCAGCAGCCCTCCTCAGGCCCCTCAGGCCCCCAGCAGCAGCCCTCCTCAGGCCCACCTCAGGCCCCCAGCAGCAGCCCTCTTCTGGCCCCCCTCAGGCCCTCAGCAGCAGCCCTTCTCCGGCCCTCCTCAGGCCCCCACCAGCAGCCCTCCTCAGGCCCCCAGCAGCAGCCCTCCTCAGGGCCCTCAGGCCCCCGGTAGCAGCCCTCCTCAGGCCCCCTTCAGGCCCCCAGCAGCAACCCTCTTCAGGCCCCTCAGGCCCCCAGCAGCAGCCCTCTTCTGGCCCCCCTCAGGCCCTCAGCAGCAGCCCTTCTCCGGCCCTCCTCAGGCCCCCACTAGCAGCCCTCCTCAGGCCCCCAGCAGCAGCCCCCCTCAGGCCCCTCTCAGGCCTTCAGCAGCAGCACCACTCAGGCCCCCCTCAGACCCCCAGTAGCAGTCCCACTCAGGCCCCTTAGGCCTCCAGCAGCAGCCCTCCTCAGACCCCATCAGGCCCCCAGTAGCAGCCCCACTCAGGCCCCTCAGGTCTCCAGCAGCAGCCCTCCTTAGGCCCCTCAGGCCCCCCAGGCCCTTCTCAGGCCCACTCCAGCAGCCCTCCTCAGGCCCCCCAGGCCCCCCTCAGGCCTCCAGCAGCAGCCCCCCTCAGGCCCCCAGCAGCAGCCCTCCTCAGGCCCCCCTCAGGCCTCCAGCAGCAGCCCTCCTCAGGCCCCCCTCAGGCCCCCAGCAGCAGTCCTCCTCAGGCCCCCCTCAGGCCCCCGGTAGCAGCCCTCCTCAGGCCCCCTTCAGGCCCCCAGCAGCAACCCTCTTCAGGCCCCTCAGGCCCCCAGCAGCAGCCCTCCTCAGGCCCCTCAGGTCCCCAGCAGCAGCCCTCCTCAGGCCCTCCTCAGGCCCCCAGCAGCAGCCCTCCTCAGGCCCCTCAGGCCCCCAGCAGCAGCCCTCCTCAGGCCCCCCTCAGGCCCTCCAGGCCCCCCTCAGGCCCCCAGCAACAGCCGTCCTCAGGCCCCTCAGGCCCCCATCAGCAGCCCTCCTCAGGCCCCTCAGGCCCCCAGCAGCCGCCCTCCTCAGGCCCCCCTCAGGCCCCCAACAGCAGCCCTCCTCAGGCCCCCCTCAGGCCCCCAGCAGCAGCCGTCCTCAGGCCCACCTCAGGCCCCCAGCAGCAGCCCTCTTCTGGCCCCCCTCAGGCCCTCAGCAGCAGCCCTTCTCCGGCCCTCCTCAGGCCCCCACCAGCAGCCCTCCTCAGGCCCCTCAGGTCCCCAGCAGCAGCCCTCCTCAGGCCCTCCTCAGGCCCCCAGCAGCAGCCCTCCTCAGGCCCCTCAGTCCCCCAGCACCAGCCCTCCTCTGTAAATATTGATTAATTTACTGATATCTTCGTTATGAAAATGCAAAAAAATAATAAATAAAATAAAAAAATAAAAAAAACAAATGTTGATGAATCTTTGTGCTTTGCATGTTCACATGATGGAAAAGGAGTCTTAAGAACCTTTTCAGCCCACACCTTAATAGGAAGACTGTCAATTTGTTTTGAAAATTGGCGGGTCGGGGTTCTACAACTGTGTGTGTGTGTGTGTGTGTGTGTGTGTGTGTGTGTGTGTGTGTGTGTGTGTGTGTGCGTGCGTGTAGATACATGAAATACAATGACTCATCCCTGCCGTCGGTTCAACCTACATCACCCAACAACCCAGCTTCACAACCCTGAATCTAGACATAAAAATTGCAACACAAAGTGCTTCACAGATTAAAAGCAAACCTGGTCCAACCACTCCACCCACCAATCCGTCTTCCCCAAAACCAAAGATACAGCACAAGAACACAGACCATCCCTCCACCCCCACTTCCTCCACCATAAACTAATGAAGTGAGTATTAAAATAGAATATAAGGCTGGACACAGATGAGTTAGAAGAGGAAACACACCCAGGAGCCATCTACATCGAGAGCAGCAGGTCGCCCATGGCAACCAGGGCTCCTGCACAGGACACCCAGAGGAGATGGTGGAGTGAAGTTGTATTCCACACATAAAAAACATAATTAAGATTGGATTTTATCATCTTAAGAATATAGCCAGAGTCCGCCCGTTTCTCTCTCAGGCCAGTACAGAGGTGCTAATGCATGCTTTTATCTCCTGTAGATTAGACTACTGTAATGCCTCGCTCTCTGGTCTTCCCAAAAAGAATATTTCAAACCTACAGCTATTACAAAACTCAGCCGCACGCGTGCTGACGAGGACCAGGGGGCGGGCCCACTTTACACTGGGCCCACAATACACCGGTTTTACAGTAGCTGCATTGGCTCCCTGATTGCTTCAGGATTGATTTTAAAGTTCTCTTATTAGTTTTTAAATGTCTTAACGGCCTTGCGCCTTCTTATTTAGCTGATCTGTTTTTACCGTATCGACCCTCGCAGGCCCTGAGGTCCTCTGGCAGTGCCTTATTGTGTGTTCCTAAAGCTAGAACCAAGACTCATGGCGAGGCGGCTTTTAGCCATTACGGCCCCCGCCTGTGGAACAGCCTGCTGGAGAACCTCAGGGCCGCAGAGACTGTTGATATTTTTAAAGGGAGGTTGAAAACACACCTTTTTAATCAGGCTTTTAACTGACCTTTTATAGTCCTCTTATTCCATTGTTATTTATGTAATTTTATTCTATTTTATTATGTACTTTCAACTTGTTTTACTTTTTTACTTTGTAATCCTATCTTATTATCTTATTTTAATTTCGTGTCATATTTTATTCATGTTATAGCTGTTTAATTCCAGTGTTTCCTCAGGGGGGTCCTTCACACCGGGAGTTGGTTTCTGGTCCAACGCTGGGGTTACTGTGCCCGGGTCCTCGGGTCCTGGCTGACCTGGGGGGCTCCACACTTTGGTGTGCGGGTTCCCTTGGTCTGTCAGGGTCGGGCGCTGGAGCCCCAGTATTAATTGACCCTCGATTTCTCCTGGTGTGGGCGGCCCCACTGGTGGTGTTTTCCCAAGATGCTCAGTGCCATGCCATGTCTCCTCTGTTCTGTGCAAATTAATGGGAGAGTGTGGGTGTGTGCGTGTGTGTGTGTGTGCGTGTGTGTGTGCGTGTGTGGGCGTGTGTGGTGCATACTGTTTGATGGCGCGGTTTTTATTCTTTTTGTTTTTATGATTGTTTTTACTGTTCAGCACTTTGCGTTGTTTTTATTAATATGAAAAGTGCTATATAAATAAAATTTGATTTGATTTGGTTTGATTTGATCCCCAAATCTCCACCAAGAACCCACAGCACAGCAGTCTGGCAGCCACAAGCGAGCCCCACTGCCAATGCAGAGGGCTCCCTCAGAGGAAACTCTTGAAAATAACAATAGGTAAAAACATAAAAACTTAAGACTAAAAAAGGCTAAATGAGGCTAAAATATAGAGTAGAGCACAAGCATTATAAAATAATAGGATAATGAATAAATACAACATAAATGAGACAAATAAAACAGATGAATAAGTAACAAATGATACCAAATCAAGACTAAACTAAAAATAAATATCAGTTAAAAGCTAGACCAAAAAGGTGGGTCTTGAGCCTGCTCTTAAAAATGTGAACATTCTCCACGTCCCTGAGCTTTCGCGGCAAGTCGTTCCAGAGTTTAGGACCATAGAACTTAAAAGATACCTCACCCTGAGTCTATAAGTTAACATGAGGTATTTGGAGGAGACGCTTGCCACAGGAGAACAGGGTCCGCGGAGGCTGATAGGGTAAAAGCAGATCTGAAAGCTAAGAAGGCCCAAGACAATTAAGACACTTAAAAGCCATTAAGAGAACCTTAAAATCGATCCTGAGAGACACGGGGAGCCAATGCAGAGATTTTAAAACTGGTGTAATTGTGGGCCCGCTTTCTAGTCCTCGTCAGGACACGAGCTGCTGAATTTTGCAAAAGTTGTAAACCTTTAATGCTCTGCTTCGGAAGACCAGAAAGAAGCCATTGCAATAGTCAATATGACTGGTGATAAAAGCATGCATTAGTGTCTCCGTGTTGGCCCGAGAGAGAATAGGGCGGACTCTGGCTACACTGTAAAAAAAGTTTGTAAAAAATACAGTAAAAAACTGTCAAACAGCAACAGCAAAGCACCGTCAATTCCAAAATTGTGTATCACCGTAGTAAATACACTGAATTTCTGTAAATCAAGATACAGTGCATAACTGTAATTTTCCAATATATAAAAGACATACAATTTTACTGTGATCTTTTCAAAGAATTGTAAAATTTATGAGAAAATATCATGATGACAAAAGTGGATAATAAGTCTATATAATCTGCAGTATTATTCAGGATAAATCACGGATTCCACAGATGTGTACGTTTAAATTTACAGGAGAAAACCGTTAATCATTCAGCATGTTATGCACCAGTGATAGTCAAATGGCAGGCCGCGGGCCGAACCGCCCAATCCGACCCACGACTGGATTGCAACGGGAGCGCGCAAGCAGGCAGGCACGCACGCACGCACGCACGCACGCACGCCCCGGGCCCGACCGTACACGCACCCAGTCCAGTCCGCACGCATGCATACCCCCCCAAAGTGCCCAAAAAACAGTGGCCCGAAGCCAAATCTCATTGACGACCACTGATATACGCTGTCATTTCTACAGAAAAAACATGTTCAAAATGTGGTCCATATATTGCTGATTTCAAGAAAAACAATATTTCACAATGACATAATATCAGCTGTTGTTATTCAGTGTTATCGATTGACTGTTTGGAGCGCAAGTTGAGCGCATACAATTCATGAGCATATCCTAGAACAAATTGCAGGTATGGGCTGCACAGTGGCGCAGTGGTTAGCGCTCTTGCCTCACAGCCAGAAGGTCCCAGTTTAAAATACCGGTAGGGGCTTGAGGCCTCTGTGGAGTTTGCATGTTCTCCCCGTGTGTGTGGGTTCCCTCTCGGTATTCTGGCTTCCTCCCGCAGTCCAAAATCAGGTTAATTGCCCCCAGTGAATGTGTGTCTGCCCTGTGACAAACTGGTGAACTGTCCAGTGACCCTGTCCTTGCCTGAAGTAGTTGGGATTGGCTCCAGCCCCCTGTGACCCTGAAAAGGACAAAGTGGCTTGAGAAATGAACAAATATTAATTCAATTAATTTTTGAAGTGTTGTGTTTATTACTAAGATAGACTGTAATTTTGACAGGAGATTATTGTAATTTTAAACAAATAACAGTTTTATACTGCAAAATTTACAGTCACTATACTGTAAAGTCATCTACATGGTTATCGTAATTTTTACGGGGAATTTCTGGCAACCACAGCTGCCAGTATTTTACTGTGAATTCTGCGGATTTTTTTTTTTACAGTGTATGTTTTTTAAGTGATAAAAACCAACTCTGCTGATGTTCTTAATATGTTGGATAAAATTCAGCTCAGAATCGAAGATCACACCCAGATTTTTCACTTGCGGTGATGGATTAATATACAATTCTTGTAGTTTAGGTAAAATGTGGCACTGGCAACAGGAAAAGGGTAAGACACACTCCGTCAGCATAGATAAGATACTCTCAGTCAGCATTCTGGAGAATGCAGGCAAGTCCCTCATCTTGCTGAGTCAACTTAAGCTTCTTGTGCAGTTCAAGACAACATTTAACAATGAATGCCTTTAGCAATGATAATCAAACAGAATATTTCCAACAGGAGGTGTTACTGACCATCAGGCTTGAAAAGCTTAGATTTTCTCTTCATGGTTCCCCAAATTTGTTTGAGAAGACTTGAAGACCTCTCTTAAATTACATTGAATCATTGACATCCATGCCTGATCGTGAGGACTGAGCGCTCCCTTCATTTTATGTTTTATTTATCTATTTTAGTTCTTATTTATTTCGATTAATTAATTTGATTTTTTTAATGTCATTTAGCTATTTTTGTTGTTTTTCTTTTGTTTTTGTATTTGTTGTATACTGTGTTGTTTACATCGGGACAATACACATTCATTGAGAACCTGTCTCCTTTGGGGTGGGGTAGGGGGTGAGTGGATGTTTAACAATATTGTAAAAAATAATATTCTGGAAGTTCTGTCCATCACACTGTATCATATGTTGTATTGAAATTGCTTCCAATAAAGATAGTTGATTAAAAAATAAAAAGTACTCTGTAGTCATCATCCTGCCCCCAGCCAGGGATGGGATTATGTTTTTTGGTTTTTTTTTGCAAGAATTCTGTAAGACATTCCGTAAGTTATGCCGAATTTTGCCTCATACTTCCCTCTATTAAGCCAAATTATGTGTTGAAGGGAAATGTACTTTGTTTTGCATGTTTTTAGCGCCTGAAGACTGCCCAGGGGGCAGAAACGTCAGGCGGCAAAACACTCGATTTGACTTTCACTTTCATTTTTGCCATATTTGCGCTCCTTATTTCAATTTGTGCCTTATACCAGCCTTTTCCCCGTGATTTCTCTGATAATTCGTCCTGGTTCAATATGGCAAATAATGAGGAATGGACCATGTTTCACCGCTAAAAGCACAGTGGCCTGTGTGCTTTTTTGACACTCAGCTGGAGCGCGGTGTGTTTGCCGGCGTTTATGGAGTAGTGCGTTAACGTGTCCAGCCCTAAAATAAATAATATGTATTTAAAGAAGTAACAAGCTTTTTGGGAAAATTTAAGGAGTAGAAAGTACCAATATTTAGATTCAAAATGTAGGGAGTAAAAGTAAAAAGTTGTCAGAAAAATAAATACTTCTAAAAGTAAAAAGTACCTGAAAATTTTACTTAAGTACAGTAACGAAGTATTTATACTTCGTTACTTGCCATCACTGGTGGACGGAGAGCTGCAAGATGCTCTCGAAGCAGCAGTTCTGTCTCAATGAAGAACTGACATCTTGAAGAATTTTCTCCTCACAGGAGACCTTCACATGTCAGCAGGGTGGTTACAAATACTGATATAGTTTGAGCAACAAAACAGGTGTAAATTACCAGGATTGCAGGCAAAAGCAAACGTGTTTTACTGAACTGGAGAATCATCCGTCCATATCCACTTTATCCAATTCAGGGTTGCTTCGGATGGAGACAGACAGCCACCAATGAACACGGTCATTCCAGCCCATTCATCTTGTTCTTCTTTGTGCAGCTCAGGGTTGCGGGGAGCTGGAACCGGTCCCAGCCGACTGTGGCTGAAGATACTGTGGACAGGCCATCAGTCCATCACAGGGCAAACAGAGGGACAGACAAGCACACACACTCACTGCTACACACACAGGTTAGAGTCACCAGTTCAACTCAAATACAGTGATTTAGACTATGAGAAGAACCCTGATTACCTGGAGCAAAGCCATACACAGAGAGGAAGAACATACAACCAGTATACAGTAAGATCTGCTCACCATTGTTTGCATCAGTTTAGTTCAGTTGAGTTGAGTTAAATGTATACAGCGCCACATGATAAGTCCATGTGACGGCTGAGATTCAAAAGTTTAATAAAATGCAGAAAGAACAAATGTCCCATGAGCAAATATCATAGAAAAGAAAAGGACAATGTCTTTTTTAATGATAGATTTTAAAAAATTATCTCAAGCATAACAAAGCATGGACGTCTACTTTTCACAAATTTCATTTACACTGAAATTCATATTTATTTTACACGTTTTTTGGAGTACATGATGAAAAATCAGCAACATTGAAGAAATTAACATTTTAAGAGAAATGCTCATATTGGCTCTTGAAACTTTGCTTAATTACAACAAACTGCTGTTTTATTCCCAAGGCTACGCTATACCAGCAGTTCAATTGTCTGTGGAGATTACAGGCAGGAAGTCAGTCAAAGAACAAGTCATACATGCAGGTTTCAATTCAAGGCAGCTTTATTTTTATAGCCCATCTCAGCAACATTGTAATTCAAAGTGCAATATATAATAAATATTTGATTTATGGAGAAGCAGTGACATATAATAAGAAGTTCTTCAGACTCATTTTTAAAGAACTCAAACTTGTCGCCTATATTTTGGACCTAAACCATTCAGAGCTTGTAGACCAGTAGTGACATTTTGAAAAAATATTCTCTGTTTAGCAGGAATCCAGTGTAAAGACGTGAACAAACAATTTGAATGTAAAGGCCTGTTAGCAGTGCATAAAGAGGGGAGAGGAAGTGAAGCAGGGCGGAAAGCATTAGAGGCTGAAAATAGTGATCTTTAATGCAGCATGAATGAATGAAGGCAAGAAATCCTTCTCAAAGCTCTTTCTCTATATTGGCTGCAAGACGAATCATTCAATTACAGATAATCAATCGCAAATCACAGTTTTCACTATCGCAGGCTACATCAAAGTGTTGAGTTGTTGAAAAGTCCCCCTGTCAGACTGATTACATTCACATGTATTATGTTTTCTGTGTCAAAGCAAATTCCTGGCATTCATGAGGAAAAAATGAACTTCCTTTAATGACACGAAGCTGCTGGTGCTCTCTAATCCCTGGAATGTGTCACTTTGTGCTCCCAGCAGCCTTTGTTCGGCCTCAGAGAGTGATCCGCCATGAAGTCACTAATGAAGGAATTGACTTGAGAGCCTGGTCTTCAATACCGGCGCTGAAGGTATGAGCCTCCACAAGAGCACTCGGCCTGCTGCTGGCAGACCGGGGCCGGCGGCGTGCGCTCATTAGGGCCTCATTGTGCGGGTGGCAGGTGTGTTAATCCTGTAAGGTTGGGAGGTGACCCCTGGGACCTCGCCTGTGGGATACTGTACAGTTTCTTCCTGGGCCACTCATGGCCTGTCACCTCCGGTCGAAGCAGACGTAGCCCAGATCTGTCACCAGCAGGCTCCTTACCCCCCAGTAAACTCCGGAATCACAGCGAGCGCAGAGAAGCAGAGAGCAGGGCCATTTTCCTGCAGGTGAAGGAGCTTCATGATTTGTGCCTATCAGTAAAATGATCCATTGTTCGTTTCTGTTTCATCATCCAAATAAGTCTGATGTTATATTCAGGGCCTTTTTCCTATGTGAAATCTGCATGTTCTCCCTGTGTACTTTATCCAGGTACTATGTTTTCCTTTCACAGTTCACAGCATGCATGGCAGGTTAAAAGTCATTCCCTCTCTTTGCTTTATGATGGACTGGTGACGTGTCCTGGCTCTACCCAGCATTTTTCCTATTGTCGGCTGGGAGCAGCAGCTCTCTGTGACCATGAGAGAGATAGAGTCATCAGGAAAGCAGGTTGACATGGAGGTCAGAGAAGAGATGTTTCAAGAAAGGAAAAGAAAGGAAAAGTAAAAGGCTTTGATTTCAAGGATATTTGAAAAAAGACTGCATTTCTTGACTGTCACAATAAAATACTACAACATTTTCCCATATGTCTTTCCCACCACTTTGCAAAGTACTCTTTTTCTGGATAGGGTTAATTTTCAATAACCGATTTTTGCAATTGTTTTGATGTCTTTGAAAATGCCGAACGTTTGACTCTTTTTTTTTTGTATGTTGGAGTTTTGTCTCAATACTGTTTCCATTGTGCTGCATGTTCTGTGAGGACAGAAAAATGATCGGTCGTCAGTTTTAAGTGTTGCACACCTCTGGGTGGTCTGAGGCACACGGCTCCACGCCCATATTCAAACCAAAGCTGAGTTATGATGGCACAGTTCACTCCTATAACTACACACAGACCTTTACTGTACATAAAACATTTAATGATCCTTGTATCAGTTACAGAAACCCTTGAAGACGTCCGGGTGTTTCTCTGTTTCCCCGAATCATCTTCCTCTCCATAAAGGTGAAGGGATTCTCCTCAGGGCAAAAATCATGAGATCTTTTCCTCAGAACAATTGCTGCAACCCCTCCTTATCATCTAAATGGGAAAGTTTGGCTTCACGGACAATAGGAATGGATTGTGTTGCAGTGTTTTTGTAGGTCACAATATTTCTCCAGTTAACACTGAGAATTTCTCACAACGCAATTTCGACATAAATTCACCAAACACTATGTGACTATGTACTCTTATTCAACAGCTGTTCATCACAGTTAAGACCAGTGAGAGCTGAGATTTACTCAATGCTTCTGAAACAACAATGCGAAATTTTATTATATTAATAAATGAAAAAAAACACTGTACCTATTGCAGCTATAAAACATGTTGGAGGTAGCAGAGCAGAGTGTAAACCAGCCTGGTGACTGAGACACATTTTCACCTCTGGCTGAGGGTTCAAGGCAGACATGCCTCTGTGAACAGGAAACATCCATCAAGGCTGTGCAGTAAATTAAAGTCCAGATGTCATTATTCTTGTTTAATGTGGGTCGAAGTCAATAAATCAGAACAGCGTAACATCATCATGATGGGAAATGATGGGAATTTGTACAACTATTGATTGACCCGAGTCTAAATCAATGTGGATCATAACCTGAATAGACATAAAAACAACGGGACTGGTTCTGTTCTATTTTGCTGTCATAATGATGTATTTCATTTGAAGCGATGGGAGGTTGTTTTTCCCCTTTTCAGGCCCTTCCGAAATGGGTACAATTTCAGTTACGCTCATGTCATTCATCTATGAGAGGAAAAACATACAAGCATTGTGTTTTGTCTTTAGAGCAAACACGTAGCTCAACGTTGCATGGCCAAGCAGTGAGAGTGAGACAGATGAAGCATGGCTGTTATTATGGTGTGATTTGTTGTGCACCACAGATGCTGTGGTCCTGAATCACCAGCAAACTGATCAGGATTTAGACACTACTGACTCTGAACCCACACAAAAAAAAATAAAAAAAACCTCTGGCAATAGAAAAAAAAGCAACAACAAAAAAACAAAACAAAACACTGTGCATCTTTGGACAGGAGGGCAAAATGCTTTAAATGCAGCGGGGTCACATCTGAGATGTGTGGGAGTGATCGGAGCCTCTTGTTCTACATAGTGATGAACATCTGACCCTAGTTAGACTCTTCATATTCATGGAGTCCAGCTGCTCTCACATGAACTGGCTCGAACCAAAGTGTTGTCAGGACAACATTATTTAGTCAGCTTGCACTAGCTGTTAAAACCAAAACGGCCTGCTTCAGTGTGTCAGACCTGTTACCAGTATGGTCATGAAGTTGTAGGTGTTGTTGGTGTAAAGCAGGGAGAAACAACTTGCTCATTGTGATGGTCGCCGAGGTTTGATTTTGTCTTCAAAACAGCAAAATTGTCACAGGACGCTTCGAATATCTGGATCTACTGGAAATGTTGATGCTAATTCCATGAAAAGGACTAAATGTATGTCTTGAATTCTAGTCAATATGCATTCATTTGATGCTTTCTTTTCTTTTTTTCTTTAATTTAAATGAAATCAAGAACAATAACAAAGGATCATTTGTTCAAATATGTGAGCAAACAATAAATAATTTATGAAAAACAAGCCTGAAAATAAACGAAGCATTTGAAAGATGAGAATATCATTTTTCTTCTCCGAAAGATACAGAGACCCGGAGTGACTGTCTTTCACAGTGTTTATTTAAACGAGCCTTATCGGTGAAGTAAAACAGAGCAGGCAGTGCCTGACACTCTGTGATGTTAGATGACCTGGAAAGGTGACTTTTACAAAAACACAATGACTGAACACTCGCTGAAGGTCTCAGGCTGAATACGTGGTTGCTTTCAGCCTGATCAACACGACCTTTTACTGAAACGGATTTATCCACTATCCCACTTTAACCCACTCAGGCTGGCTGGAGCCGGGCAGGTTACACACTGGACAGACTGCCAGCCCATACCTGGGTAAAAACACAGAGAGAGAGAGAGAGAGAGAGAGAGAGAGAGAGAGAGAGAGAGAGAGAGAGAGAGAGAGAGATTCAAACTCACATTCACACCTACCAGCGATTTAGAGTCACTTTACCTCAAACACATATTTTTGAGCAAGGGGAGAAAAAACAGTACATGAGAGAAAACCAAACCTGTTCAGCGAGAATATAACTAACTAATTTAATACTTTAGTAATTCTGGTAACACTTTACTTGAAGCACCTGGTATAGCACATTATAAGTAGTTATAAACACTCATAAATGATCATAATGCTTTGTAGCCCACTATACAGGGTTAGGGTTAGGGTTAGGGTTAGGGTTAGGTCCTGATGTTATAAAGCATTGTGATCATTTATGAGTGTTTATAACTATAGTTATACAGTGCTATAATGTACTTTTAATGTTATACAGGGGGGCTTCAAGTAAAGTGTTACCGTAATTCTCTTTGGGAAATTTGTTTTTTCCACAATGACAGCATTGAGATTCACTCTGGACATGTGTGATGTATTTAGGCATTGCTGAGATACGGCAAACACCGGAATGCATCATACATGTCCAGTTGTTTTTTTTTTTTTTTTTTACTGAGCAATTCAAATTAAATATACATTTGCGACAGGCATACAAGGCTCAGTTTTTATAATAATTCCCATCCCTCCCATAAGGAACATAAAACACAAATAGACAAACAAAAAAAACATAAAAAAAGCAAAACTAAAGTAAACAAAAGCAAAACCCATAATCATTGGTACCCTAACCCAACCCTCAGAGAGTCTCACTCATCAGTCATCGCCCTAATTTGAGTGTATTAGAGCCATGCTGTTGTGCTAAGTTGTCTAATATATGGCCAGAGGAAAAAGCCCCCCCCGACCAGTGTGGCTGTTGAGGTGGTCCTGAGGAGGAGGTGTGTTTTGTGCATCTGGAGGGCAGAATGACAGGACACGTTTCATTTTAAAATACAGGAAGTGGACCACTTTGGACCCAGATAATAGAAGGAAAGCTCAGTGGATGACGTGCTGATTTGACACATCATGACGCTTTGTTTCATTTAATTCACTTATATATCCACTTATTTATTTTTCTTATGTCTGTTTGATTTAATGAGTGAATTTACTGTATAGTGACACAAGTAGGGAAGGAGGGATTAAGGAACACTGATGTTTTGATGGTCTGCTGTAATAATTGTTCCTGTTAGTTTTCTTTATTTTGTAATTTAGAATTTTATTGCATGTGTTGGTTTATTGTCCATAACGTAAAATTCCTGTATTTTAATGCAGACAGTGTCATGTGACGACCAGCAAACTGTAAAAACTTTAGGGGGGGAACAATTTGAAAAACAGCTGTTTCAAAACCAAAAAAGTCCAAGTACACCTAAAGTCTAAGTGGATGTGAAATGGACTGAGCCGCCCATTGGACTTCAAAGTGCGATTTTCTCTCAGAGCCTTCTCCTTCCCTGCGCCGATACAGCCATCAGCCATTTCCTGTGAGTTTGATCCTGAGAGGAAACTCAGACCCTCAAATATCCCTCTGAAGAGCCGAGGCCGACACTTATCCTGCAGTTTGTCTTTATCATCCCGCTTTTTCAGCAAATAGCTGCACACGTCTGATCAAAGATGCTGGTTTCACCAAACAACCCAAGCTCAACAAACCTGAGATTTTCATCAGCTCTTTTCCTTAACGTTGGGACAAACCTTGTGGTTTTGTTGAAAAAATGCCCTAAACTCCCCTTTAAATGATTTTCTGTTCATATGCGGTGTTTTGTTTAAAAGCTGAAGAACTGCTTTCAGACCATTCCTCATTCAGCGAGCAGCTAAAATCTACTCAAAGAAATTATTTCTGCAGGATCGATGTGTGTAAGCAAGAGAGCACTCTTCACACTCAAGTGTGAACCTCCCTAATATTATAAAAGGTGGGGGCCTGCATTCAGGTTAAAAGCATTGTTGCCATGGAGACCAGGCATCTGCGGGAGCCCAAACACTACGAGGAAGCTCGTGCCGAAAAGTGCTGAGAGAAGGAGCTCGAATCCAGGCGAATGGGTCATTCATTTTGGCTTTTGTGTTTTCTGTCAGACTGATCTCACTGACACTCCGGCTCTTTATTTCTCAGACAGACACTGATCTCGCCTGATGCGATCATCGTCGGCGCTCATTAATCTCCAGATGATTTCCTCTTGTATTCCGCCAGTTGAAAAAAAAAAAAGCATCATGGGCACAAGATAAAAATCACACATTATATTACAAAGACAGGCAGCGGATCACTGACGGATGTGGAATTGGCGGGTAGGAAACAGGCAGATGGTTAGAAATCCATGAAGAGAAATTCAATTCACTTTACATTCCAGAGAGAAAATTAAAAAAAACAAAAAACACCATAAATATAGTAAACAAGCTCAGACTCACACAATTAAGACACTGCAATCTTAAGCCTTCAGTCTAAACCAATTACAAAACTAAAAATACAGTAGTGTGCACCAGGGGAGAATTTGGATTAACTACATTTTGAGTTTTGCAGCTGGATTATTAAACCCTGAACACAATTCAGTACAAATCACCTTCTGTTATTAGATTTTGCCATGAACACCGATAAATTAACATGGACGACCTGCTTCTTCTGCCTCTTCTTTGGATGGCATTAATGAACCCAAGTTTCCATCACAATGAACGAGTTCATTCAGGAACTAACCACTGCAACACCTCACCGGGTAAATATGTAGTCTTTGCAATCTGTTTTGACTAGTCTTCCTTGAAGTAAATACTGATTCATTTTCTTTGACTCGTGACGTTTCAACATCCCGGTTTAGTCACCTTCTGATTAAAGATGCTGATGAGCTGAATTTCTCAGCTAAACCCAAACATCACAGAGCCAGCATGTTTCTCAGACACGTCTCCATTCCTCTGTTCTTTCCCTCAGTCCTGACAGACGCTCCGGTTACACCGTGGAGGCGTCTCAAACTTAAAGTGATACTTCAACATTTTGGCAAATTGGCCCATTTAGCGCAATTCCTTAGTCATTTTCAAACAGCATACTTACTTTTTTTGGTGAGGGCGAGCTGTTGTTTATTCAGAGGTAAGTTGGGGAAGGTTTTCGGGACGGACACAATGGAAGTGATGGTATTTTTGTTCCCCCTCGTCAAACTCATCAAATACAAAATCCAACAATCCCCAAACACTTTGGTGGACACGTTATAATCCGCACATTCACTACGCTGTGAAATATTAATGCAAAATTACGAGATCGAGTTGTTTATGCGAAGATTGCTAAGATGGAACTACTTACTAAACATGGCGTCTGGGCGTAGTGATCTCAAAAGAAAAAGTAGTTCCCAGTATTTGCTTCAGTGTCATAACGCTACAATATTATTTGTTGGTGTTCCACAGCGTAGTGAATGTGCGGATTATAACGTGTCCACCAAAGTGTTTTGGGGTTGTTGGATTGTGTATTTGATGAGTTTGATGAGGGGAACCAAAAATACCATCCACTTCCATTGTGTCCGTCCCGAAAACCTTCCCCGACTCACCTCTGAATAAACAACAGCTCGCCCTCACAAAAAAAGTAAGTATGCTGTTCGAAATGACTAAGGAATTGCGCTAAATGGGCCAATTTGCCAAAATGTTGAAGTATCCCTTTAATGTAACTCCACTTGATGAAATATGAAGAATTAGTTTTCTCCCCAATAGACTGACGATGATTCCTTTATGTTGAGGCGGGTTGTAACTCAGCGGATCGACACCAAACTGCTGTTAATGCGGTTCCGTCTCACGTTACTTTTGTCTGCCTGAAACACTTGACCTTTTGTGTGGTTGCCTCCTCTCTGGTTTCACATTGTGGAGCCTTGGTGTCTTCCCTCTTCTCCTCTCCTTAAAAATCACAGCGGTGTGTTTCTCACACTGTTTTGGTTACAGACAGAACAGACAAACACGGAGACATTATGGCACAAACGCCTCGAACGGACGATCCTTGAGAAGCACAAAATAAGAGAGATAATGACAGAGCTGCCAGATCTTGTTTAGGAACGCTGCGTCTTTGAAGATAGTCAGCAATCAACACATCCCGACGGACCGAGTGTACAACTGTAAGAAATGTAAGAAAGGACTTATGATAATAATAATCTTTAAAAAAAAAGTGCCAGATAAACATTGTGGATGACTTCAGCTGCCAAATATATACAGATGAAGTAATAGTTTTTGATTGGAACTGGGAAAAAAAATTGTTATTTATCTATATTGACCTATACCTTTATAATTTAAAACTTTAAATTGTATTTCAAATATTTCTGGTATGATTTTTCCTTTGTAGGATATGAACCTGAAAAGTGTCAACACATGCATCTTAAAGCAGAATACCATTCAAAAAATTAATTGTTTTGTTATTTCTATAATCACAGCATGCAAACTGCAGTTTCAAACATTTTTGAAAAGTTGATGTTGATAATTATGGATTCTAATTGAATAAAATAAAGTCTTCCATTGTATTCAGTGAAAGAAAACATGGCTTTGAACGTCTCAGGTTTTGCTGGATTCGTGTTTTTTAACCTGTTAATCAATTTCTGTGTAAAAAGTGATACATAAAAATACGTAACACAGGTTTGATGCAATCACAGAGAATCCTGTTATTTTTAGGATTTAGAAATGCTGCTTTGTAACTAAGCACATTTTCTCATTAAATAGTTTTATCCTGTTGGTGTCTGACACTCTATCCCGCTAAGAGAGCAGATGGGGGAGTTAAATGAAGTATAATGTTTCAGCTTCACATCTCTGTGGCTGAATTATATTAGATTAGCAGACACCAGAGCCTGCTCTCCAGCAGCTGTTAAAAGAAAAAGAAAAAATAGGACCGAGAACAGCACAAAAACAAGAAAATCCAAACCAATCCTCTTATGGCACAACTTTGAATCTATTACATTAAAAGCCTTTTCAAGTTGCTTTTGCTTTGTTTTGTGTATTTATACTGCTTAATCTCTCCAAACAATCTAATGAGGCATGTCCCTGCATTACACTGGAGCAGACCTCAGCTCTTTATGGCCGCGTGCACGAGCTATTAGGAATCAAATGAAATTTGGTGTACATGGTTGCTTGTAATATGCTGCACCTTTATTTTTAGGTGTTTGGGTAAAACTAACACAATAATGTAACGATGCACCTTAAAGCTCGAGATACAGTCCGTTTTTCAGCCGGTTGTTCTGTTTAATATATTCTAAATATAAAGAAACGTCTGAAGTTGGTTTGGCTCAATCACAGCCGCCACCCAAGATGTTATCTCCTACACTAAGCACGAGGGAGCACTTACGGTGGAGGGAATCTGCCAGAACACCCGTTTGCAATGTAATGTGATGTAAAAGGACCTGCGAGGGAAACTCAGTAAGAGTCTGAACTCCAGGACCCGAGTCTGTGAACTGGAGTGACTTTCAGAGCGGCTGACGTCTGATCCTGAAACTGTAACCGTGTGAAAGCATTACAGCGTCTGATTCATCAGGCAAATGTAAGTTGATTAAGATATTAGGATGAAATACAGTACGTCATAAGAGCAAAACAAACAAGAGTCAGAAGAGAGATGTTTGTTTTTCAGTTTGGCTTCAAATTAATGGTGTTTGTGTTGCTGAGGTGTTGCTATGTGTGTTACGTGACGTGTTAATCTGTGAATACACAGCAGGACTGTAAAGAAGAGTTCACACTGAACATCTGAAACATAGAATAGAATAGAATAGAATAGAATAGAATAGAATAGAATAGAATAGTAAATAGATTATTAATTCTTAAAGGAATGGACATTGGATTTGTCTTGACTATAATTGACACTATATCCACAAAACCAGACTTAAAGGGACGGATTGGATCGGTTATATGAAAGACCTAACGACTTAACTGAAAAGACTCAAGGCAAGCTGGAAAGTTGATGCTGAAATGAGTTCAGATCAAAGACCAAACATGTTTGGTCTTTACAGTCACCAAGCATCTGTAGGCTTCACTGGCGTCTACATGAGAAATAAATGTCTGCTGTTAGTGGTGCTCTGCTGCCAGCCTGTGGTGAAAAGAAGTGACGTTCAGACTTACCAGGAAATAATTCACCGTTCAGCTTGAATTTCTTGGTTTTAAAATTTGTAATCTATATTGAACTGTCAGCTGGATATTTTTTTTCAGTGAGGCAAATTCATAAATTCATAAACTTATCAATATCATGAAACAACACACATACAGACACACACACACACACACACACACACACACACACACACACACACACACACACACACACACACACACGGAATTCAAAATATACTTTCAGTTTTGTTCAGTATAATAAACATTTTGGGGCCTTTTCTAATGAATTTATGTTCCCTTTCAAATGAACAAATCTTCTGGCCTTGATTTAGCTCCATACAGGAGGTTAATGTAAATAACCAGATAAAAGGAAGATTTTTACTTGACTCCAACAGCAAATGTACTGCTTAGGTTTTACTGAACTTCATGTAAAAATGCTCTTGGTAAATAAAATACCCAAATGAAAGTACAGATCTCAATACCTCTTCATTCATTCTCAACAGCAGACACTGGATTCAATTTATCTGATAAACACTGAAGTCTGTAAAAATTCCACTGTGGAAATCTGTTCAGAAAACAACATCTACTCGTAAAGCTGGGATTTCATCTGATGAAATATTTTATTGGCCACCAAAATCAGAAGGTTTGTATATTGATGCAGACTGAATGTGATCAGCAGCAGCTTGATTCTAAAAGTAGTGATGTAAGTTAGATAGAGTTGAGTTTTTCATGAAATTTAATTCTCAAAATAGATTTCCATTTTGTTGCCTCTATTCCTGCATGTAATAGATTAAATCAAGCTAACAGTACTGATTAAAAAAAAAAAAAACAAAAAAAACAATGTCATATATAAGGACATTTTTTGGAAACTAGATCTCTAAATGAAAAATGACTTTATCCTCCAGAGCTCACATTACAGATTAAACAGGATCAGAGGATGTGTGTGACCTCTCTGTGACCTCTCTGTGACCTCTCTGTCACTTCTACTACAACCATGATTTTGCACCATATCAGGATTTCTAAATTATTCAAAACAATTTAGAGACCGCTGGAAAAACAGCCAACTCTGTAACGTAAGGTGTTAAAGAGCTTTCTTGGACAATATTTGGTAATTCCTCCAAGGTTTTAGATGTAAATTGATGAGACACAGTTGAGTGGCGGAACCTCTGCCATACTGTTAACAGGGCTGTTATCCATTTCATAAAGTATAAACTGTGATTTTAGTAAATTTAACGGCATTTACCATTTTATTTCAACTTAACAATAAAAGTGGCACAAGATTTATTCATTTACAATATTTCGGCACTGATTTTGAATTTCCCAGTGTTTGCACTGCCATGAGAGCTGAGCCTGTCTCTTACAAGTCTCATTAACCGAGGTGAGCTCTCCCTCTGCTCTAATCTCTCTTATTAACCCGTCAAATGTGATTCTCAGTTGCCTTGTTCAGACGTCTGCACTGACCCTCAAACAAGCGAAGGAGCACCGCAGAGAGGTCCTCCTCCTGTGAAATCTTCCTGCTCACATCTCCTCTCAATTATTATTGATTTAAGTCAGATATTAAAGCCGCACCGCGTAAGGTGGAGGGACGGACTGAGGAGCAGCACGGGTGGGACTGAACTGCAGGTACAAGCCTTAAATATAATGATTACCGGTATTATTCCAGAGGTCAGTGACTCACAACCTTTGTCACAGGTGAAGTATGGGTCTTAACTACGGCACATAGAGTATCTAGACCATGTGAGGCCGTCTTGAAGATGAGGGCTGACGCCCGCGTGGCGACCCCGGTGTGCTCTGCTTGAATTACGGTTCTTCGATTCCATTTCTGAGTGAGAACGGTGGTGGAGCTCATTTTAACAGTGGACACTTCATCCATTATCAGTCTGCTGTAAAGTGCTGCTGATGACAGTGACGATCGATTCAAACTGCTACGAGTTAAAAATAAAAGATGGCTCATTCATCACAATAAGAAGAGGCTGGTTGGGCTTTATAAACCCTCAAACCAAAGAGGACTGTCTCCACTGTTGGAGCACTCATTCAAAAACTGCATTTGTACTGCTTATAATATAAAACCATCTTGTCAGGAGTGTCTATGGTGGTATAATTAACCAAAAAAAATGGTAATAAATTGTTTCTAGCCTCTTGTTTTTGGCAACTATTGGGTCACCTGTGACCTAGAGTGGACACTGAATGATGGCTCCGTAATGCACTAGCCAGCTGGGGTCTGCTCCTGTGACCGTCAGTTGGATGAATTGATATGGAACAAGTGTCTTTCCATTTGCCAGGTCTTAAACCTGTCGCTGTGTCAGATTGTACTTGACACGACCCGCATGATCAGGATGTGGTCTCACACACGGCGACCATCACACCAGGACACCACGTTCTCAGAGAGCTGCTATTGGAGGCTCCTGGAGTTTCTAAAAGTAGAACATGAGGCAGAGCTCTCACTGATCTAGTTTCAGTTGGGAGGGAACAGACTGTCTTTACTTTGGCGAAAACTGATTAGATTATGCTGGTTCAAGTCACCCGGGGGGGGGTTTTCTAGTCCAGCTGCTGCAGGTTTAGAAAACTAGGAGATGATCTCTAATGCACTGAAACTGTCATTTTTATGTCTGTATACGTTCAGCTCACACAGTGACATGTTATGTGGGTCTGTTCCTCCTCTCTGATCGCTCGCTGCTCTTTCCAGTGCAACTGGAAGTGTGTGATCCGAGCCTCTCAGCCCCATCAGCTCTGCAGTTTATTGCCTAGCTCGCTGCTTGATGCTTTCTGTAGCTGTTCTCTTTTTCTCTTGTGCCCTCTAACCCTCAAACGGTGCAGCAGAAACCTTTCAGCCTGGATCAGAAAAAGCCCCCCCCCACTGTCAACACTTATTGATTTTAGAATGTGCCTTGAGATGGCAGTTGTAATTGGCACTATTTAAATTAAACTCAATTAAATGACAAAATATAGAGAAGAAGCGCAGGAAAAAAAATCAAATCAACAAAAGCAGAAAAACTCTCATACCCCAGATTTCACAGTATCTTAAGGCTAAATACGGTGTTTTACAAGAAACTTCACCCGTGGCTGACGGAGGACACTGCCTCTATTTTCAAGATGAGGCTGATTTCAAAACCTATTAACAAATTGTGCATTTGCCCGTTACACTGCCTGTATTTCCTCTGTCACGTCACCTTAACACAACAGGGAAACACACCCCACCACATAAAAGGCTCATTATAAAGTCATTTCTTAGTTTGTCTATTCAGGTGGCGGTAATTCACATGGTGGGAAAATGCAGCTACAGAGCTACTATTGAGACATTTTATATCCAGGTTTTCCAGGTTTCTAAAAACTACACAATTCCAATTTTTACTTAAGGCACAGATGGCTAAGCTAAATCTTTTTTTTTTTTTCCAGATTAATTGATCCTTTACCATTGAACCCCTTCGTCATCAGAGGTTTCAGACAAAATGAATTCAAGTAATAGGATTTGCAAGACTGACAACCTGCTTTGTTACTGTGTTATAATCCAAAATTCACATTCATCATGGTTTTCAATGGAGAGTAAATTAATTTTTTGAGAAAATGGTCAATGATGCATAATCACACCACGTATTCTTTAAATGATGTCTATAGACTGAATCATATGAAGAAAACTCAACTCTCCTCCGGCAGTTCAATCCAACGAGGCAGATGTTTAAAAACCTCATTAGGAAGGTTTTAAAGGAACTTTCATAATTAACCAGTGAAGAGTGAAAATGTTCACATCCTCGCTGCTTTGTGTCTGCCTCTGGGCTCGGTCCTCCCTGCTACTCAGACCTACCTGGTTGAACGAAGGCAGAACAATGTCGACAACTTCATCACTTTCAGACCAACCCCTCCTCTTTTTACCGACAGTGAAACGATCAATGGGTTTCAATAATAGATTAAATATACAGCAATTACTTATTTTTCCTCTTTATTTGATGATTTTATGTTTTATTTTCAAACAACAATTTCAAGCTTTGAACAAAAAGACTTCGACCACATCAGCCTGTGCTCTGCTTAATGACTTGGCTGTGGGAGGAGCGTAACTTCACGTATCAGATCCGCCCGGTGACTACATGTCGCCGTCACAAGATTCACAGACGTCTGAGAGGAGTTCGGCACCAGATCATGACACTTAAGAGGTGATAGCTGATTTTCTTCATGACCACAATGTTTCCTTGTAAATCTTGTATCTCCTTCCCAAAGCACATTTTAGTAGTTAGGCCACCCATGATAAAAATTAAAATTATGCGCAAAGTAAAAATTTGTGATAAAAATAATCACACCGCAAGAGTGCTCGGCCAAACCCGTCAAATGAAAGTATACAATAACGCATGTAAATAATAATGTTAATACTATGTGTTTGAACAATTTTTCCACCAAATAAAAATAAATTCCTTTGGTCAAGTAAAAAACAAAATGAAAACAACAGTGAAGTCTTCCTTTCACCAGTCTTGTGTTCCTCGTTTCTTTTTCTACAGTCATCCAAGGTTCTTGAGGCTCTAAGGCTGCAAAGGAGGTGTCAAGGCAATATGGTTATGGTGCCCCTGGCGCTCCATGCTGCAGCATGCTGGGAGTGGGACGAGAAGGGGGGGGGGGGGGGGGGGGGGCAGAGGCATTGAGAGAGGAGCGTCCTCAGACAGCAGGTGAAGGTGCATCAGGATCGGGCTCGTTGCTGTAGTTGTTGCTGTAGTGAATCCCACTCGGTGGGTGATTGGGGAGGATGTCCAGTTCGTCCACCTGGGGCCCAGGGTGCATCACGACCAGCTGGTCTTGGGGGATGTCCGCAGCGGCTGCTGCCAAGTTGGTGATGGACTTCGACTTCACGCACTGAAAGTCTACGTGGCGGCTTTTGCCCTCCTCCTTTTCCCAGGACATGCGGATGAAGGGCCTCTGGACGTAATTGTAAATGACCTCCGGACGACCGCCCGGCCGTTTCTTCACCTTCTCTTTATACGTCGGGTAACCTGTTGACAGACAGGCGGCACGCCGACAAAGCCGTCAGCTCGGTTCAGGTTGAGTGTTGCTTGCTATGTATTCAACAATCCTGGGCTGAGAGTGCTTCAAGCTGCAGGTGAAGTGGATGACCACTTCAACTCCGACAAGGACTGGCCTCATTTCTCTCATCAGCTGGAAGTAGTGTACACTTTATCTAAACCCACAATGAAACTTTCTCTTCTCAGTTGCACGGCAAGAGAAAGTGTCATTCATCTCACCCTGACGCATCTGTCAAGTGTGTAGACATAACACACATCTCCATCTTCTATAAACAGCGTTTCGACCTGATGTTACAACACCTGCAGGTAAACTCAGGGGTCCAGACTGAATGCAGAGACTTCAATCCCTGTGATCTGGTACAATGAAATATGATATAAATACTGCAGGCAAGGTTTTATATCTGCAGTTTGTTGCATGCTTTTGTACATCCATCATTCATGGGCTGAATGTAATCATGCGACATGCTTCAATTTCAATGAAATCAACATGAAATTCTGCCTGTAACACTTAACAATGTGTTGTGTGCAAATGGAAAGTCACCCATTTGATGATAGTTGTGAAACATGTTTTTCTGTACTTTTTCCTGTATTCGCAGTAAAAAAATTTTTGAGATTCTAACTTTGGGTCAAATCACAATGTCTATTTTTCACTGTGGTCAAACATTTGATGACAGATGTCTACAAAGTGAGGTCTTTTTCATTAATTTTAACTGTTTTGCTCCAATCTGCCACTTCAATACAATAACATAGTGAGACAATTGTAATTTCTGCCTCTCTTCACAACAACTGTCTTCTGTTTAAAACAAAGGATATATTTATTTATAACTATCATTAAATATATTTTACTAATGTTGTCTTACACAGATGTATTTGTCATTGGAGAGTTCAGCTTACCTTCAATGCCCAGTCTTATTTTCTTCAATCCTCTCTCCTTTAAAACTGATTTGGCAACATCTCGGTTTTCAATGTACTTGAAAAATCTGTACAGTTTTGTGCTGTAAATAACTGCAGAGAAAAAAACAAGATGTTTATGGTATGTTATGGTAGGTCCGTGTTTTTGCCGCTGCATGAATCTGTTTTCTATCAGTGGTTACGTACTCTGTGAATACTCTTCCCCCATTTGAGGTGGATACTCTTCGTCCCAGTCCACCACGTCGTCATCAGTAAGGACTACAATGTGACACTCCCTCTCTCCACTCTGAGCGCTGGTCACCATCAACGGCAGGACCATTTCCTCAAGGTTAAAACTCAAATGACGCCGAGCTCCGTCGTTGGACAGCTCATGAATCAGGGCACCTGTTGAGGAGAGGAAATGTGAATTTGCTGCAGCAATTTGAGCTGTGTGCAAGGAACACCGAATCAAAATAAAAGCGGAGAGGCGTAAACACTGACGCAGGAAGCTCATACGTATAATCAATCACACGCTCTGCCATTCATGCATCAGAAACTTTCACCTTTTCCCCAATGCTTTAGAAGGAAATTTATGAATTTTACTGCTTAGTGTCTAGATCTCTAGATTGGTGTTGATGGTATATAAACATTTTATAATCCCTGCATGCAAGCAAAGAAATAATGGTGCAGCGCCAAAACGCCCTAGGTAAACAGAAATTGATAGCTTTCCCTATACTGCAGTGCTGCCTGCACCATTAAAGAGTTCAGGGCACTGAAGGAGAAATCCTGTCCAAAGAGTCTGAATCCTGTCCAAACAAATGCTGCCACTTCCAGGCAGCTTTCTTCCACAGACGCACAAAAAAAAAAAGAAAAACTAATAAAAACCAAACACAAGCAGTAACTTAAAAGTCACTGCAGTAAACTCACAGGCTGTAAGGCATCTTTTCACAAAATAAACACATTTAGAAGCTGAAGTGCCAGACAGAATCATATCAGTAATGGTCCAGTCACTGCACCCGAGGCGAAGGGTTTCCTACGGCCTCCTAACTGTATTATAATAATGAACACATGTACAGTACAAAACAATAACAACCGTATTAATGACATGTAAATACAGGCAATTATACCCACTATGATGACTGACTTTTTTGTGGCTCTTTATCGACGATAAATAAGAGAACGCTGACCTAAATCAACACCGATCATGACTCAGCGATCATGTGCTCCAGAAAGTACAAGTCATCTGCCACGCTGTGTAAGACAGCAGAGGGCAGACGTGACAGGGCAGCGCTGCTCTCCTGGACTCAAACCGTCACTCGTCACGTGTTACACTGACCGCTTCAGCACTACTCACTGAGGTCTCTGCATTTGATGGTGCTGTAGTCGAAGGAGATGCATAGATAGTCACAAGCCTCCCGCAACTCAGGGATAGAGATTCCATCAGGGCAACGGATAATCCCAGATTTGTAGTAATCCTGCAAATTAAGAAAGAAATCACAAAGAAAGCAGTCATTTCAGATGTCACAAAGACTGCACATGTGAACACACACCTCATGAGTGAGACATAAACATATCTCTGTAACAGGATCTCACTGTGAGCTTTTGGTCGTTTAATAGATCTGAAGTTGCTGAACAAGCAGCACGCATTCATTCAACTGTTAAACTGTTATAAAAACACAGGACAAAGGTAACTTCAGTTAGTAAGGAATTTATATCAAACAGTTGCCTGATATGTTGCGTTATCTGCGTGCGTCAGGAAATGCCAAAGCAAACAACTTCACGTCCAAGTTTTGTCACTGCCTAATACTGTAAATTTCACATCCTGAGCAGGATAAAAAGGCATTTTTCATAGGGTGTCAGTGTCACGACACCCAAAGTACTATGACTATAAACTTTTACAAGTGTTCAGATTCCTTCAGTTATCATCAGTCAAATAATCTTTTTGTTGTTGTTGAAACAATGCATCACTCGTTTCTTCCCTCAGAAACAAAGTAAATGATTTCTTTATACTCTACTAAGAGTGTGTGCATATTGAAACATTGACTGATTTCTTTAAATTGGGCTTCAATGGAAATGGTCCTGTTTTAATGGTTAATCTGAAAGCTTGCTGTATTTATCAATACGCTATTTTTAATGTGAGCTCAACTACCATTAAAATATATTCAGACGTCGAGAGAAAAGAAATTACCAGAATTGCTCGGAAAACCGTTGAGCTAATGCCCTCCGCCACCTCATACTCGCCCTTGTCATTGGGCCGTGTAAAATTGTGTTCTCTGCCGGATCCAAACATTCTGGTTGGGGGAAAAAAAAAAAAAAAAAAAAAAAAAAAAAAAAAGGAAGATATTTATTTTCACAACGCAAACCTTCACAAACACATATGTAGAGATGTAATTTATAACTAAAAAAATGAATAAATATGAAAACTATTAAGGGACATAGTATGAGGAGGATTAACGTGTACTTTACCTGCCCAACATGGTATTGGGCTGTGCGGTGAGATGGAAGGGTCTACGACAAAGCGCGTGTTGTCAACGATTAGAGTGACTCTCTCTGAAGTCCTCATGTTTCGGTTTCCAACGGTGGCACTTGCGCCTCCTTCTTTAGCGTTCTCGTAGACGAAAACCATCTCTCCAACTCCCAAGCTTTTGAAAGTGCCTTCAGTACTTGACAAGCTACTGTTGCGACTGCTCACCACCCCGCTGCTGCTGGAGCCGCTGGGTGAGATCCTCTGAGGCCGGGGACTGCTGGGCCTCGAGGACGGCCCACCATCCCGTTCACGGTCTAAACACAGAAAGTCAGAACGATGACAGTTTCCATTCATCACATTAGATGGAAAAATATTAAACTCAACGGAAACAATTACTGCTAAACATCAGCAATTGCTTGTTAATTTGGAATTGGCTGTATGGTGAAACATTCTTTGGTGGCTTTGTGTTTGAGCTTCTAATCGATTCTTTCAAATAACCCATCTGAAACATCCACCTCACTCTGAACACGTATCCTGTATGCCAGTCAAAGTCCAAGCAATTCTGCTCTTTAAACAGATGAATCACCTCTTCTTTTGATCCCACTCACAAACAAAAACATCAAAGCGATAACCCACGGTGATCTGTAGGTTGATAAATGCACACAGCTGTTCTCAGTGTTGGCTGCTGACATCCAAATAAGCCTCTATTCTTTCCATGCATACTCACCACTGTTGTATTGGCGGGTGGGTGAAGTGACGTTACGAATGCAGGGAGTTAGCTGGCCTTCTCTCTCTGTGAAGAGTCCCTGGAGCGGTCACTTGAGCGGCGGCGGTCACGTGAACGGTCACAGCCCCACTGGCACCATGCAGGCTCATCTTCCTCTGCTCTGCCTCCGCTCGAGATGCTTGGGCCTGACTGCTGGTATCAGGATTAAAACAAGTAATGGTCAATAATATTGCAACACCAGAAGGTCATTCTATTTTCAGAGCGGGTTGTTAAAAAATTTTGCATAGAAATGAGTACCAGATCATGGGACGGATTTCAATCGACAAGCGCAAAATCCAGCGTTTTCTTACAGTTAGAAGTACCTGTAAAACACGTAAGTCTCAAAGGTGGTCATGACAACAAGCTTGAAAAAAAGGCCCCAGAAACATATCTGATAACAAGTTGAACCAGATGTACCACATTCTGCAAGCTTTAAGAAAACAGAATGACACACACGATAAGCATGCAGCCTTGGTGCCATCACCACTGATGTATAATCCAACACAAATGAAAACAGAATTAAGACACTTTATTTTGCATTATATCAATAACCTATGACCTGAAAGGAGTACACAAGAGGAGAAAGACAATTCATCTGATACGTGAAATGACAAAGAAAAGAATGAGAGTGATTGATCTATGGACCAGATAAAAGTTATTATCACATAAGGTGACAAGGAAAAATGCTCATCTTGTCAAAAAAATAATGTGAACACATAAAAAGGTAAACCTTTGTGTGAATAAACCCTTGTGACCACTGAAAAACATTACAATGAGTGAAAAAACTGATAAATATATGCAAAGGAAATCATGTAAGACTCTGTGGCTTTGTCCAGTACAGTAAGTTAAATGCCACAAATATATAAAAAAGACTTGTACATTATACATTATGATAAAACAACTCGCTCAGCCTCATTGGGCTTCTACATAAGAGTACTTTTAAGATGATATAGACCTGTACACTAAAAATCATCTAACACAAATGATTGAAAAGTCAACTAAATCACAGTTGATACGGTCTCACAATGAATCACTACTTATTTTAATGACAGATGTAGATGTAGACATAGAGACATAGTTCCACTGCAGAGGTTTCAATTTTATTTTCTTAAAATGGGGCCATGTTTCAGGGAAACCTCAGTGAAGGGAAGTGAAATATTTTACCAAAAGAGTTTGTACATCAGCTAAGTCTGTGTGAATTAGTTATTGGGGCAGTTCAACCATACAGTGGCAGGAGGGGTGTTGTATCTGCACTTAAGAGTCTAGTGTATCAAATAGCATTGTAGTGTTCTGTAAGAGTGTTATACGTTTTAAGTTAAGCAGAAAAAATAAATTTAGTCCATCTTGGCAAAATATATGAATATTTGCAAAGACATGAAATATAATACAGCTTTGAATAGAAATTGATAACAGAATAACTTTGGCGTCCACGCCAGACAATTAGACAAAGATGACTGCCTTAAAAAAATGCACAAAATGTTTATTCATGATTGGATCAATTTAACATAAGATAAGAAACAGACACTAGATGGGTATCACCTGTTACATTTCAACTTCTTTGCAGCATATGTTCTCACCAGCAGTAACTATCATATCACATCTTACTTATGAAGTCTTACAGATTTTCATCTAGCTCACCGCAAAAGCTTTCCAAGTCTACGAGGTCAGCTCGTACCCATTTCAGAGGTGACAGAGTTACTGGAGTTACAGTCATATGACAGAATCTGATCTGGATCTTTCACTGTTCATAATCTGGTCGACAGCTAACGATGGAATCAACAAGTCACACGGATCCCTGAACAGCCCCCAGCAGACCACTAGGCTAGCTGCTGACTGCTAACAAAATACCGATACTCTACATACACGTGCTACCGACTTCAATTTACAATAGATACCACAAAACAACAGTTATTGTTAAAAGGCTGTGTGAGCATCAATAACCTCACAATATAATACTGCTCTCAGATTGAGTCAGCCTACGATTAGTCTCCATACTTTTCTGTGTTAGCATACTAGCTGGCTAACATTAGCTAGCTGTGCTAGCGGTTCGGTACAACAGAATTTACATAAAAATCCCAGACGGTACCAGGGCTAGTGAAATAGCTCGATTAGTAGCAACACATAATGGCGTAAAGGGTTTGTGGAGTTATTACAGAAGAAGAAAGGAGATGAATACCTGTCTGGCTACGGTTTCCGCTGTGGTATAATCCCAGTGTCTCTCCTACTAACCAGCCATCTCCTTTCAAAACACCCAGCCAGCTGACGCACGACGTGACGACCGTTAAAGGTTCCGACGTGCTGACGCAAACGAAGCTTGGATATAAAGCTGCTGCCACATGCGCTGTTTGTTCTCCAGCCGTCTGTCTTATGAGCGAAATGAAAATAGAAAAATGTTGTAAAGGAACAGGATATGAAAGATTTATTCCTCAGAACTACGCGAGGATGACTACTTTTTTTCCCTAAAAAGGAAAAACATGACGAGGGAACCTCGCAGATCTCGCGATATCACGCGAGAACCACGCGTCTTTTTTTCCTTTCTTTTTTTTTTTCTGGCCATATTCAGAAACCCACATGAAATCCTCTCTGAGCTTAGCCTACAGTCAGGCTGTATTCACATAGATAAGATGATTTGAAAGCAAAAAAAAAAAAAAAAAAAAAAAAAAACCTCATAAACAGCTTTAAATAGGGTTTCCGAATAAGGATAAAAACAATCCTGAAAACTGTGATACACAGATGCAGAAGATAGTTAACCACCACTCTCCCCAAAACCACCAAGTCAGTTTTCTTTATGGCTAAATTGATGTATATATATTTTTTGAATGACATAGAATTTTAAATTGACTGTAAATAAAGATCCCACTAATATGCTCCAGTGCTTTGATACCAGGTAGATGAAACGCTTCAAACCTCTTATTTGTATGATCAACTGCTCCCAGAAGACATGGAACTAACTGCATTAGTCTTTACAGAAAGATATCCTTCATCTAGTCCCAAGGGGATACTGAGTACTAGATTCAGCCATCCAACTATAACATGATGGGAAATTTGACTTGGATATTGTTGCAATATGGTAAAAAAAAAATATGCAAAGATTACCAAAAACCTTCCTTTTGTATCAGAGACAAGACAGCAAGAGTACATTCAAGAAGAGCGATGAAAGTTGTTTCAGAGAAAGACAGAGCGGGAACAAAGCTTGACACCAGCTTTTATTGGAAAGACGTCAAGCTGGTTTGTTGAGAATTGTGAAGAATTTGAGCATGGCACTTGAACAAGTACTTTGTTTGCAGTGATTTTCAACAAGAGGTGATGTACGCTGCTCCAGAAATGTGAAATACAATTTATGAGAAGTAGACTGAAACAATAAAAACAGACTTTAGATCCTGACACAAAAGAGAGCTCCAGCTAGATATTCATCACATGAAACCAGGCCATGTCTTTTTCTTTACCAGAAAACTTTATTTTTGATGAATTGCCACATGAAGCAATAAAAAATGTGTGGATGTGTTTACTCTTCATTTTTTCAGTAATCACTGTTACTGTAAGCTGTTTCTTTTTGTATTTCCTAATTTGAAGAAGTTTGAAACAAGAAAACATCTGCGTCACATGGCTTTTACGTACAAAAGAAATATTTTTGAAATGGTTTACAGTGTAATGTTTACTGACATTTATATTAGGAAATTGTATCAGAAAGGAAAAAAAAAACCCCTGACCTGCTCCCATGGAAAGTACAAACAATAATATGAAAGAAGTCAAATTAGAATAATATATATATATATATATATATATATATATATATATATATATATATATATATATATATATATATATATATAAACAATGACAAAAAGAAACAACAACCCTTTCCGATAATTAATTTCTGAGGCAATTGTTAAGACTACATGGAAAGATAATGTGCAAGTGATGCAGTACACATAATGCATGCAATCCTTTTTCATTGGTCCATTTTCTTATAAAATGAAAAGTTGTAAACAACATTTATACAATCTTTGATATGTGCAAAATGAGGAAAGTCAACTAGTTAATTCTTCTTCTGTATGTTTGCTTGATGGGTGGTTGTTGATTCCAATCAAAATGAAAACATTGTAAACAAATTTCATAAACTGAAGAAAATCTATATTATTACCCAACAAGTAAGAGTCAGGAAAATATAAATACATTAAATAAATAAGAAATAAAATGTGATGCAAATTATATAAACTATTAAATAAACAAAAGTAATTCAAAAACAATAACAATAAGAATTATTAGATTTTCTATTTCACACAGCACACTCAATATCTCTGAGATTGTTTTCAACCTTTTTTTATACTTGATCCTAAAACATCTTTGGGGAAATATATTTAATATGTCCTGATTGTCCACCTTGTGATTTGGAGCTGGAAACGATTACATCCTTTAACTTTTCCTGAAGCCAGTCCTGTCGTTCTCCCACTTGTTTGTGTTCCTGAACGTTGTGCATAAGCTGCACTTCACTGATGGTTCTTTTTCTGCAGAAACATCAAACACCAAAGTTACCTCAAGGATTAAATCCATCATTTATTTTAGCTATGATAATTATTCAACATCAAATAGATATATTTTTTTTTAATTAACTTATTTCACATCATGAAGGCCAAGTTAAAAACAAGCGTTACCTCAGGGGTCTGGCCTCTGTGTGGAAACTGAGGAAAAAGACAATCAGAACCAGTATTTCCAAGTGCCTCAAAGGAAACATGTTGGCTAATTGGAGAAGAAGAACAAAAAAGATTATTGATCAAGTACAAGTCTTCTTGGAAAAGAAAATCCCTTTATATTCACAATGGAATATGCAAACACTGTTACTCCATTCTTACCAGATCCGTTGTCCTTATATCCAAGAAAAAGTAGTCCAGCAGCTGCTTGTGACAGGACCCAATCAGTCAGGGAAAGAAGTCAAACTTGTTGATCAGTCGTTCGTGCGGGGACGGCTCTCTCCTTTATATACAGCAGCCCTCCCCTGGTCATCAATGAGCCATTTTCACTGTTGATGTTGATGTCACTTTTCCAATGCATCAATGGGAACAGGCATCTGCATGACACCACCTCCACCACAATTCACCACTAACTCATCTTTCAACACCTTTGGAAAGGCCCCCGTTTGTCCCACTGTTTTTGAGCCCATTCCATTTTTGTCTTTCTTGCTGAATAATGAGACTTCTGCCATAACACATAAATGTTTTCTTCAAGTGTGGTAGTCTTGGAGAAACAAATCCCTGTATTGGTCAAAGTATTTGTAATTGGCTTTGCCTCATGCAATGGGACCGCAGTGAAAACATATACTCTTTGAAATGGCCATGACTGTCATGCTCAATTTATCAGCAATGCAATTTATTTTACGGTTCATCTCATGCAAGCATGTAAAGGTCAGCGAGAGGGGCAACTGGATGAGTCCAAAGGGTATGAAGCAGACTAATCCCGCGCAGGTTAACGGCTAAGATCAACCAGAGAAACTCTCAGACGAGCTAATCCAGTAAAACTTGATGCATAAAGTTTATGGAGGCCGGTGACTCCAATGAGTTTCCAGGGATTTTAAAAATTAGATGTCAATGTACACACGATGACCAACACAATTTTAAAATGTTACTTTACTTGTAGATCATATAAATGTGCTGAATATTAAGGACAGAAACCCGTACACTCACACTTAATGTACGTCTATATAACAATTCCTTTAGCATAAATAAAACAGAGTGAAATGTTTCTGTATTTACAGTACATCAGCTGTAGAAGACTGTAAATGGATTTACACAGCCGTCCCAGCAGCAGATTCTCTCAAGTCTTCAATTCTGCAGCGACGACTCAAGCATTTGAAAAACATACATTGAGCTCCTTTATAAATGTATAGTATCTCAGTTGTGTGGGGCACGGGTTATGGATCACCTTGTCACAGTGTCACAAGGTGCATTAGGTAACCATGAAAGACGTTTTCTAAATGTGGAGGAGGAATGGCTATGCTATGACTGAAGGAATAGGTGCCACTGAAGGACCTATATCTCACTGTCATTTAAGGGTCACGATAGACACCTTCATGTACTTCTTCAGCCTTGATCTTTTATTCTTTTTTTCTTGATGTGATATGCATTCTTACATGTGGCGACAATGCTTCTAATGTCCACTTGCATACAATTGCAGGCTTATTCAATTTTTAGTAATGTAAAACCATGAGAGAATGCCGTGGGAACATTAACCACACCAGTTCTGATGATCCTCTTAGAGATGTATCCTAGCAGGGGCTCCATCCATCTCCAGGAGAAAGAAGAACCATAATACATGTAGGGCCATATAGGCAGCCTGTCACTTCATCAGCCCTCTCCACCCTGCGCATAAACAGGACTCAGCACCACCACCTGTGGCTTCAACTGGGCTAGATTTCTTTGCACACGTGTAGTATACTCGACCAAGCAGCTCTCATTACCTCATGCGGTCACAATGTGAGCCATCTAAGTTATGGTATGCCGCTGGTGTGCAAGAGGGCTTGACAGCGACTGATGGGAAGAATTGCATGTAAATCTTTAACTCGGGTCACCCCCATGTCACAACGAAAGTAACGCACATAAAATGACTCATCCCTTTGAACTATTTTTAAATCTGTTGGCTGTAAATAGGCCACCTCTGCACATTTTAGGGTTCTTTTTGAATTATAGTTATTTTTTTCATTCAAATTTTTAAATGCTGTTATTCAAAGTAATTGAGTCATTTTTTTAATAATGGATAGTATTCTTTGTCTGTACATTATCAATAGTTATTGACAATCAAAATATGTCAGTTGAATTCATTTTAAGCCCCTGATTTTGTCATGTTTGTGATGGATCCATTTCTCTAGCCTCTGTATTGTATGTTTGAAGGTATGAAAGGACACCAGTACCATATAATGCTTTCCCTGAAATCTATAAATGGAGTTACTTTTTTCATGAAATGAGGTCACCTCGCTTGAAGGTATCATGTAATGACACAGGTTATATTTAGCTGGTTGACATCATGCTACCTTTGCTTTTAAAACCAAACAAACACATAGCACATATCTAAATCATACCAATTGGATGAGAATTTATTGCTTATGAAGCAGCTGGAGTTCAGCGCTGCAATAAATCTTTCCCATGTCCGTTGATCCAAGTCTTCTTGGAGCTTCTCAACAGTTCATTTGCCAAACCAAATGTTTTATTCCCCCGTGAAACAGGGGTTGCGGGGATATGCCAGTCTTGTCAGTGCCATTTTATGTGAATACTCACACCCACATCAATCTATCACACAGTTGTTGCAATTCCCATCTGACTCCCGGGCACAGGTGCTGGCGGTGTCAGATTAGTCGCCAGTGTCTCCCAGCGGCTGCACACAGACTAAGAAGAAGAAAGAGCCAACTGGAACTGGTCAGTTTTTTTTTTTCTCCATTATCAGAATAATCATCAATATTGCTCTCATGGCCACCCTGTGTCCAATTTCTCGAGGACTTGTTTTAATGTTCATTTTTCTGTAAATGAGATGTACGCCAAATAATTTACACTGCACAAATGTATCTATTGAAAAATCTTAGATGGTTAAAAAAAATAAAATTGACTTACATAAACATTGTTTTTTTTCCCCCCAACTGGTCACATACATGCATTCATAGACTAAATAGAAAAAGAACATTTCTAAAACACACATCATGAAAGAACTGGAATTACAAACAGACTTCAGTTCTGCACATCTGTTGTGGCAGAGAGCGAGAATGAAGTATAATTTCGTGTGTTGTTTTTCCTGGGCCACCTGTGCTTTGTGACATTTTGTTGATGGCTGTAATGAGAAACAGACATGGAGAGGATGAGAGGGGTCCTCAGTGATGATGAAGGTGGATTTTTTATCATCAACCAGCAGCTGTAAAACTCAGATAAAGAAATTTAACGAACCAGGTATTTTGTCACATTTGCTTTTAAAAGAAGTTTGTGAATTCAGCCACAGAAAACAACGCAGCCTCGGCTTTTATCAACATATTGAGAATGTTAACTTATAAGGAAGTTGCTACAGAAAGACTCTGTACTGCATAAAAAACAGGCCTCACCAATCCCATCTGAAATGTTACAACATTGTTGCATTTATTATGACGATGACAATTAAAGAAAGATATCTGAGGGATGAAAAAGTACCCAGGCGTTCTCATGTGAGGAGTGAATACCAGAACACAGGAGGATCGTTTAGCTGAACCTTCATTCATCCCTGGAATGTTAGGTGTGTGAACAAGCTTCACGCTCTGCTGGTCATCACATGCTTATGTCCTCAGAGCTGGGAGCTCCTGTCAGCCCCACGGCTCCAGGATTTACCGTCTTAACAATGCCTGTGCTTTTCCAGTTGTTCAGGTTTGAGACAATGTCTATTCAATATAATAAACATGGCATGACTGAAATATTAATGAATGATAATGGATTCTTTGTTATTTGGGATTTAAACATGTCCTCTGTGATGTGGGGGTTTCCCCAGACGTTTTCATAAGAGCTCTACATTTTATCCACAAGAGGTCACTGTGACCTAGCCGCTCAGTTAAGCAGGCTCAATTTGCAGAAAATTCCCCTAGCAAGTTGTAATAAAGGAAAAAAGAAAAAAAGAAAGAAATGCTCTGGCATTGAATCCCAACAGACTGCAAACGAATATGGAATGAATGAAAAGAAGAGCAAAAAATAAAAATGAAAAATTAGACAAGGAAATATTTTTGATTGCTCCTTGGCTGTTGGCTCAGGTTTATATTTACTGCGTGGTGCATTCATTGGTCATGCATTTGTAAATTAGCGCTTTGGTGTACCATGCATGCAAAAACAATTTTCACATTTAAACACACAAAAAAGGCTACACAAGTGATTTAGCCTTAAACGTTACAGTGTAAGCTATGAAGATCATACATCCGTTTCTTCTCTCATCCTTCCTTGCCACTTTATCCTGCAGTGGTGGGATGAAAAACTCTTCTACACGTTATTAGATTGTGCAAGTAAACTGAAACTAAACATGCACAGAGAACATACAAACTGCACACAGAGCTGCTGGTAAGCCTGGATGCTGCAGACACTGGCTGTCAGGCAAGACTACTGCAAACTGGATCACTGTCCGGTCCCAAATGACACAAATGTACAGACACACTGTGTTTCTTCAATATTTCTTTGCGCTACAGAGTTACCTGATGAATATACATGGCAGATAAAAAGCAAATCTCTTTTTTTCTTCAACACCAAAGAAATCCCATGTGGGTAAACTGGGAAGTGAAAAGGGTCAGGTTGGAAATGTAAGTGAGAGTCTCAGGGGATTGTGTCCCACGTGGAACAGCGTGCTTTAAAATGAAATAAAACATCAGAGCAGATTTATCCAGGGTAAGAACTGAGCGAAAACAGAATGCACAATGCCGGCTCCTACTTTCAGATGAAAACAAAAACATCTCCTGCTGAGCTTCTGAAGCAGATCCAGGTTCTCAGTAGCAAGTTGACAAGCTTGTCCCGTGTGGTTTGATGCAAATTTCAGGGCAAACGCAGAACTAGAGGCATAGTAATAGAAATATACAGCATGTGTGGTTTCCGTAAGCCACAAGGCATTTTCCTTCTTACAAACAAAACTTTTATATTTAATGTATTGATATCTCCAAATGCTCTTGTGCAGTTTTTTTTGGACACTTTATTTCTTACAATTTGTGTTATACGGTGTGTTTAGCCTGTCTTTAGTTATTAAAATGCTGGTTGTGGCATTGTATCCTTGACATTGCAGTGTAGAAAGCTTTGTGATGCAAAACATGGAGGTGGCATTAAAAAAATGCTTTGAAAATCTTTTCATTGCTTTAACAAACTATCGCAGGGAAAAAAGTGCGACTGCAATACAAAACCTAACAATAGCTGAATGTATCACGGTTGTTGCTGCCAAGGACACAAAGGTTGCTGAAAATGCAATTTAAATAAGAAGGTACTTAAAACTTCCCTTCATTAAGGTTAATGTGATGAGAATGATCACTGAGGCTGCAAATGCACACTCCACTCACAATCTCTTGACAAAGTCCACTCCGTTTCAATGCATGTCAGTGAGAAATGCAATTTGTGCAGCGGCTCACTTTAGGAACCATGAAAATTGATTATATGGAGGTAAGATAAACAAATTACCTTCAAGACATTCAAACTATAGTCAATGTATATAAACAGAAGGTTGTATAGATACAGGACATCAATGACGCTTTCTGTAGAATTAAATAAATATCTTTTTAATACAAAGGTAATCTGACAGCTGCCACTCTTCCAGATATCTGACTCATACTTCCATTGGGACCTCTGCCATCTGAATGTTATCTTGCTGCTAATAATGTATACTGACTCAAACTGAGCCACTGCTGTGCAAGCAAAATGCCAGCGTTGGCTCACTAACCCACATTTCCCACTGTGTGCGAAGGAGGCGGTGGAGCTTATTCATTGCTCAGAAAAACTACCTGTAGAGACTGAATCTATTCAGAAAATGCTTCTGTGCTTGATATTTAATATTTATGGCTACATATGTTGGCACTATATGAATTTTCAGCTTGTTTTTGTTATCATGAACACTCTCGCCTGAAAATTTTGGCCGGATTGCTTGATTTACAACTGTGTAGCAGCAAATAATGAGCAGAAAGACAAAAAGAAGCTTTATTTTTGTTGCACAGGACACAGCTGAATGTTGTTTAGCTGCAATCCCATGCAGCAGTATCTCCAGCTTGTATGTCAGAAAAAGTGTGTATAAAATCATTAAAAATATAGTGCAGTCAAATTAGATACAAAGACAACCAATTCACAGAAGATGATGTTTGCAGAAACCAGATCACACTTGTAAAACATTGTAATTGTCTGCTTACAATTTACATAAGTTGATTCAAAATATGGCATAAAATTGGTTACATCTCACTAAACTGTCATAATGAATAACATTCCCGATGACGTTAAGCAGCAAACACCACACTGTGGTTTCAGCATTGATAAGGGTCCATTTTCCAAGATCTTCACTACGAAAATTTACATGCAGCTCAGACTCTGTAGCCATGTGGGCTGTGCACAGTTGACTGCACATGCTTAAGGAGGATAACATGAGTGCGTGATTGGGGTGTAGTTGTTGACTTCACTGCATTATGAGAGTTTTTCTGCTCAACCTGCAACTGCCGGCCGCAGTACTTTACCGTAAACGTCATGGCTTAAGGCACAAACTCGTTGCTAGACTTTTAGAAAATATCCATTGGAGCCTAGTACGCTTCCAGTCGACCATGCTGCTCATTTCTTGCACCGTTTTACTGTGTTGTGCATGCATGTAACAGCTCCACGTTGCAGACAGATGCTGTAACCTACGGGGTAAAAATATTCCCTGGCAGAGCAGCAGAGATTATGGTGGCTTGTTATTCTGAGTAATGCCACCTCCTATAGGATGTTACATATATGTACAGTCGAAGGAAAAAGTACTTCTGAACTCCAGCAAATCTCTCTCCACAGATAGATGACTATTGTTTTTAAAATGAATTGTAGATATTGGATAATGCGGAAAACTTTGTATGTTTTTTTGTGGTTTTCCAGCACATATAGAGTAGGAGATCTGAGTATTGAAAGTTTGAATTAATCTTCATAGTCATGTAGGTTTTGCATACATGAAATAATGGTGGCTTAAAAGTAAGAAAAATGTAGTGAAATGAGACATAAATGATTGCATTTAAATCACACCATCCACCTTACTATAATGCGTTGCTATTGTAGCCTCGGTTTTAATAGCCTGATTCATCAGGAGTTAATGAAAGATTGTTGTTCAGAATCAGTGTTTGACTCACAAAATCTCAGGATTTCTCCTTTTATGGTCTCAACTTCTAGAGTGATAACTGTGGCTGGAAGTTTTCCTCAGATCTGGAGTTACACTAAAGGTCACAAAACAGCCACGGGAGTCTTCAACCAGCAAGTTTTACAACCATTTTTTTTTTTTAACATGGCTTTAATGTACAGGAGCAGCGCTGGTATCCAGCAGGTCAACTTCTACATTTTTAAAAGTTCCATTACATACTGGACAAATTTGACACTGCACATTAAAACATTCTGACATACACAAAAGTTTATTTCAAACACTAAATGCACTCACATACTTCCAGATCCATCTTTTCAAATGTGTTTATGCCAAGATCAGAGCAAAAAAGTAGAAGTAAAATAACAACAAAGACTGTGATGTATTGTAACTCCACAGAAACATGTCTTTTATCTGGGTCAACTGCTGAGTTGGAAGAGGGGTCCTCTTCCAATCCAAAGGTTGATTACTCAATCTCCCCTTTCAGTTCTTAAAAAAAAGTAAAACGACTTGAGGCTGGTGATGCAGTTAAATTTGTGAAATCCATTTACCTGCTGTGTGTTGGACTATAACTGTCAATTCCAAGACATGGGCGTACTCTTGATAATATCCCTGAAACATAAACAGAGTGAGGTTGCACAATTGTCAATGACAAAATTAAGTGAACATTAAATAACATCATTTTTCACCAGCTGTCAAGTCACCAGTCTTCAGCTGACCGCAGTAGCCGTGTCTTACTGCAGCACTCGGGAGCGACTGTATGTTGTTATGACAGTAATTCACGCCGGGGAGTGTAATCACTTGTGATCAGTATGTTCAACATCGGAGGTATGGCTACTATTCTATGATGAAGTGTTGCAACCTTCAGGTGAGATGTCAACCCGTTAGCGTCCTTGTTTAACATGCCTAATCAGCTGGTACATTGTGTGTACATGTTATATCCATATAGACACTAACATGTATAAATATTTGACTTGTAACTTTCATTTTTCTGTAGTTGTTTGGTGATGCTTGGGTGGCATTCTCATCCGCTTGCACTCCTACAGTGAACAAAGCTGAAAGCAGATGCGTCTAGTGTATGGTTCATCATTTGAAAACCTTGAGTTTTTGATCATCTGAATGTTTATGAATTTTGAAGTGCACATAAATGATGCTCTCAGTCAGTTTTCAGCCTCAATAAACTGTTTCTCCCGAAAGTAACCCACGGAGAATGCCTCACTTAAATATTTGTCACTCCTTCAAATAGGAGATTGAAAACTTGCCACATCTTTTTTTTAATGACAATTGAAACATTTTCTTTCAAGCCAATAGATATTTAATTTCGAAAAAGGTTTCTGTAATAAAATGGAGTGCAGGTCCCTCGAAGACAGGCCGGTACCAGCAGGTTCTTCAGGGGTTTCTGTTGCTTTCGAGGGAAAATATCAGTCCATGAAAACTATAAGAAACAAAAGCACAGTTAAATAAAGCGGGAAGGAAAATAGTGAGAAAAAGAGAGTACAGGGCAAATTTATCTGCACATGTATGTTACAAAATAAAGTGAAATTGCTTACGGAAGCTGATTTTTTTGGCTGACTCGCATTATTTAAGCATTCATTTTGTTTTTAGTGGACTGAGACTGTCAACTTTATTACTTTACTTGATTTTCATGTCAGAAATAAACAACAAGCTATTTAACTAGAGTCAGCAGCTTTTGGAGATGAGCTCAATAAAATTATTTTCATCAGTGGGGGTGTGGAGCCCAACTCAGAAGAGTAAACGGACATACAAAAACAAGACTGGCTGAGTTAAAATCCTTTCTCTAAAGCCCTATAACAGACTTACTTCAGTGAGAGCTTACTGCAGGTGTGACAGGATGCCACATTTAAAAAACAACAAAGAAAAAATAAACTTGGCACTACACACTGTTACTCATGATGCAAAAGTCACCTTGGGAACAGCAACCTGGAGACAAAAAATAACGCCTTTTGAGTCTCTCAGGAATTATAAATGCCTATTCTTTCGGATTTCAACTCAACTACTTGCAAGTACTTAAAAAAATGAAGAAACAAGTGATCTTGATAGTCTGCTGCACTGTGCCGCTAGGAAGAGGAGAGACTGTGCAAGAAAACCTGCATTGTTTGTGAAGTTAACAGCAGCAGACAGTAGCTGCTGAACTGGAGCTGAATATGTAAATCACACGGTGAACCATGGACCTGTCTGCAAGCTGTCTCCGACACACAGGAGGTCAAAACAGGGGTAGAAGGCTACAGGCTGTCTGCACTCCACTCAACCACAACGTCATTTGCAATTTCCTGTGTATCCTTAAAATATGCTTTGTTATCCAACCTCCTGATTTTAAATATTTGAACAACATTCGATAGAGTGACTGTGCAAGATATAAAGGTAACAAAAACACATCCACTTTAATTTTTTTTTTTGTAAAATTGCCTGTTCTAACAGCAGCTCCCTCTGGAAAGTGAAAAAAAGTGTCAGGGAAAATAAAAGAGGAACCAGGAGCAATGTGGAACCACGTCTGCCTCAAGCGTTTGGACGTTAACCTCTGCACACAATGACAGCTGCTGCTAGTGATGCTAGTCACACTCGAGACAATTTGCCATTGTTTACCCTGATAAGCTCCTGTCCCATCGGGTTTGAGAAGAAAGCACAGTTCATCATGATGAGCCCCAAGACATCCATTCTCTTAACTTTTTTTTTTAAAACTTCAAGAAGTTGACGGATATGCTGAGACTAAATCACATCTGCTATATTTTGACTGTTCATGTGACACACTGAATTTTACACATAAATGAGTTTTGTAACAACACACAGCAGTTTCATCAGAGTCAAGTACGATGTGACACTAAGGACCTTCACCCGTCAAGAGATATGATTTCATTATTGCTGTGTTCAATATTGGAAAGAACAGCAACAACAAGAGATGATGAGCATGTACTATCAGGAAATTGATTTTAAAATAGAATGGAAAACACTTTATTAATGCCGGGAGGAAATTTATTACAATGACCAGGCTTACATGACTGTTCAATCCAATGCTAACAACAAAATCCCACAATTGCTGCTTTCTAAGAGAAGAAAAATGAGTCAGAAACAATAGAAGGTGAGGATGAATTACTTTTCCACATTCTGTGAAGGACTGACAAATCTTTTCATAATCAAAGACTTTTGTGAAAATGATTTTCTCAGAAAATGGAATAGAAATGAGATCTGAATTCTGGTAAAACTAAAAGTAACATCATTATGAATTTGTTCCCCTTCTGTCAACATCATGTTTTCATCATGTTTGGTTCATTAAATAAAAAGCAAAGCAGCACTTACATTAGTTTCAGAGAAAATAACAAACAAACAAACCCTTTTGTTCAATCTGCCTGAAAATGAGAGAAAATTTACAAGAACAATGTTGCATATATGTAATTAATATGTTCACACATTTGTTTCAACTATTACTGTGTAGCATATGTTTAAATTACATTTCATCACAATCATTCCCAGTAAAAACTCTAATTGTAACCTGTTGAAAGATATTATTGCATCATTTTTTCAGTTAATGGAAATAGTTAATTTTATAGCATTTAAAGTTTGAGATTTGGATTTACTTGTGATGGAAAGCTAAATCACTTCTTTATTTTGAAAAGCATCAAAATTGTTTAAATCTGCTTTCTTTGAGCAATTAATACATTTTCTCCATCTTTTTCTTTTCATGACAGAAAAAAACCCCAGTGATTTAGTTCAGTAGGTAATGTTTCAATGCTTGAAAAAAAAATCAATGTATCTTCTTTTAAACAAAAGCTACTTAAGTATCTTGTATGAAGATATGAATTTAAGATCATTTCAAGAGAAAGATATATCGACTAAATGGTGTCTTTGCAGATTTACTTGGAAGTTCAGCGCCAAGGAGTTCCTCAAACTGGCTAACATACTGAGATCTACCCCCAAAGAACACCGTGGATACAAAGGAAGCAAGAACTGTGGTTATAGGTGAAAAATAGAGCAAAAAAAAAAAAAAATGCTTCCAGCTTCTCCAACCGTCACATATTAGCTGCTTGGCAACCTCACAGGGATGAAAATACCTAAGGAGGTTAATGCACTCAGCCACGCAACATCTCTATAAAACCGAAATGCATTATTCTGAAGAGCTTAAATGCATTAATTGTTGACAGCATGGTAATTAGTGAGCAGCAGAGGTGGATTTTGGTGCCTATAAATAAAGCCATGATGGTTGTTTCTCACTGTTTTCACTCATTAGATCATTAATCGTAATCATAGTAACGTGTTTAGCAATAAAAAGTATCATATGATGTGCACTGTAGCACGTGGAAGTTGTGGGGAGATTGTAATCAATGTCCTTTTCTTTACTGGAGGGATCATAAACGATGTCACATTCTGCACTGTAGTAATCTGTCATGGGTAAAGGAAGTGGCAAGTCTGCACTTATTTTTAACTGTACAGTTTGTGTTCAGTTGATTAAAAGAACAAGTAGCTGCACTCACCATCAAAGTGAGAAGCGTATGTAACCGTGTGTGTGTGTGTGTGTGTGTGTGTGTGTGTGTGTGTGTCTTTTTCAAGGTGCTTGGAACAAAAGATACATTCTAAGATACCAAGTACAGTAGTTCAATGAATAGTATGTTCTGAGAACATTGAGCACAATTTCAACTAGTATATGTTAAAGGATAAAAAAAAAATCAATAGAAACTCTTTATTTATTGAGACATGGAATGTTTTTTTGCACGGGTATGTAGAAGTCTGTTTTCTGTTGCAGAGTGTACAATAATAGAGTAAATCAGCTGTAGTCCATAACAGTCCATAACACTGATCAGCCGTAGCAGTGCTGTAACATATCCCTGACATTGTGCGGGTAACCCTGACCTCCTGAGGTATGGACTCCACTAAAAACCTGAAGGTGTTCTATGGTATCCTGGCAGTTTAAGAAGGTTTCTATGGTAAAAGGGTTTGTATAGTTTATGTATATACTGCTTGAGCTGTCAACAAAGTACTTTACACTTTACATTTACCCAGCATTGGAAGTAGATACCAAGCAAGGCATTCAATCCATCCATTGGGTGCAATATGAGTTTGGTACCTTGCTCAAGGACACTTTTACACGTGGACAGAAGACGGATCAAACTTTTAGCTTTAAAATTGAGAGATGACCACTCTACCAGCTGAGCCACAGCCGCCCCACATGGAACTTCCAGCCATGGCCACTTATGTTGCTGTTGCCATTCACCTCTGTTCCTTCCTTGGATCATTTCTGTTGGATACTGACTACTGCAGACAGGGAGCGCTCCACCTGAGCTGCTCTAGAGACGCTCTGATCCAGACTTGCTGCATCACAATTTGAACCCTGAAAAAGTTGCTCAAATTCTATATTGTTTCTTTATTCCTAAACATTATAGTTAACAACAAAACAATGTTAAGGACAAATGTTCACCTTCTGTCTGTTTTACATCACTTCCTGTCTCTTGTATTGAAACAGATAGGAAGTGAAGTTCTATTTCATCCCTACTGACCACCAGAGGCGGTGCTTAAAGCACTGGAATGTTCCCTTCGCGCATGCGTAGTTTGAGTATGTATACCAACAAAGTCACTCGTGACCGCTGGGTGTCCCAGGAACTGTATAAGTTCGGGGCTCCACCCACAATCGTCTCCTATTTTCTTCTCGCGTTCAGTTTGTGTACACCTGACGGAACGAGCCTGTACGGCGTCGTGATGCACCGTTGCTGGGAGCCTTGTGACCTCGGTCGGAGTTGCTTTATGCTCTCCAAAGGCTGTGACGTGTTGCGGTCCCGTTCACCTGACTCGGCGGCGCTGCGCGTCGCCTGTGGTGAGAGATTCATTCATACCACCAGCAGACGGTAAGGTTGCTGAATCTACTATTCCTCATGGTAAGTGATGAGGGGAGCGGCTGCTCCCCCCAGGCTTGTTTACATGATGACCACGGCTGTTGCGGCGTGGTCAGTGTTACTTTGGGCTCAGAGACGCCGCTGGCGTTCCTCACCCAGCTTCAGGTAGCAAAACAGCAGTCTGGCTGGTGTGCTACTGTGCTTCTGACTGTTGTGCAGCCGCATTTGAGCTCCCACGCCATGCGAGGCTTACCGTGGCGGCTGGCATGGGCTTGTTATTGCGCTGACGGGCGTGGCTTGCGGGGCACGGCGGGTGGCGGCTTACGGCCGCTAGCTCGGCTGAGCAGCTAGCCTGTGATGTGTGTTATGGTGTAGGAGGCCCAGCCGCCTCTTACAACCGGCTGCAAAATGTCTGTGTGTCTGCTGTGTGTCACCCCTGCTTCAGCGGATGACGACGCCGCTGGTGGACCGACGGCACCACTAGCAGGCGGAGGGAGCCCCCACGCTCCTTCTCCGCTAGTAGCATTCTCTGGTGTCTACGTTGTTGTGCAGGCCAGGGGTGTATCTCTGTTTTCGAGCCTGCATGCAACCCCCTGGAGGGACTGTGGGTGGTTCGCTACATGCATGTAACTGGCGTGCGGCCGTGGGCACCCCCCCACCACCCCACACTGGCCTGCTGTGATTCTCTCTAGCCTGCTGTGATGCTAGCCTGCTGTGATTCTACACACATACATGCCTTGGTGTATGGTGGTGTCGCCATTCCTGCGGGTACTCCGTGCGAGGACGCTGTTAGCGGTACTTATACGGTCGTGGTGTTTCCGCCTTAGCGGCGCTTACGCTGGTTGCGGTGTTTCCGCTGTAGTGGCGCTTACGCTGGTTGCGCTGTTTCCGCTGTAGTGGTGCTTGCGCTGGTTGCGGTGTTTCTGCTGTAGCGGCGCTTACGCTGGTTGCGGTGTTTCCGCTGTGGCGGCGCTTACGCGGGTTGCGGTGTTTCCGCACCACCAGGTTGCGGGGTTTCCGCCAGGTTGCGGTGTTTCCGCACCACCAGGTTGCGGTGATTCCGCCAGGTTGCGGTGTTTACGCAGCGCCAGGTTGCGGTGTTTCCGCAACACCAGGTTGCAGTGTTTTCGTCGGATTGCCACCAGGTTGCAGCGTGTCCGCTGGTGCAGTGTTACACTATTGTGCTGTCTACACTATTTGTGCGGCTGATCGCTCCGTGTTCTGCGCGAGCGGCAGCACAGCCTTCTGTTCTTGGTGCTAAGTAGTTGCTGTGCGGCCGGCGTTCCTGCCTGCCGTCCTGTCCTTTTCCCCACACCTGTTGCTCGGTGTGTGGAGCCGGTCCCGCAGGAGCAGCGGGGCGATCGTTTTCCCCCCGCACCCACTTGGTTTGCCATGCAGGCTGCGTATACGCCCCTTCCCTCGACTTACCGCACCACCGTCCCGGGCATCTGATACTCTGACTGATGGCACCACTGCAGAGCAGTGAGAAGCAGGTGTCCCGGCAGCCATTCCCTCCCCTCGACGTGGCCTTGGCTGGGACCCTGGCTGGTGGTTAGCGTTTGCTGTGCAGGTGGCGTGGGCTGCCTTCCCTCAGCTTCCCTCATTGTTGTCCTGTTGCCTTCTGGGTGCTGTGACCACCCCAACCCCCCCCCCCCCCCCCCCCCCCCCCGCCCCTGGCAGTGGAACTAGTGGCAGCTGATGGAGCGGGTCTGCCAGGGGCAGCCGTCCCTCTCTGGGGTGTGACTCTGCCGGCTTGCTGGCTGGTGATTGAGGTTGAGGTTGGGTGTGCAGGGTTATAGGCCACATGTGCTGCTTGCCCCGCTGTTGGACCCCGCAGTGGCGGTCGCCACGCAATGAGTGTTGGTTTGGGCGCTGCCAGTGGAAGCACTGTTGTGTTCTTCTGGCTTATTGGTGCCTGCTTTGGAGCAGGGTGCCTCTGGCGAGGGGGCAGGAGGGAGAGGGCACTGCTGTGCCACCGTTCCCTCCCCTGAGTGTAGTGCAGCTACCCCTTGTTGGCCTTGCTGTCGTGCGCCGGTTGGATGGGTGGCGTATGCCCCCTTCTTCAGCGTATTGCACTGACCTTGTCTCCTGACCCTTTTACCGACACTGTGGGTGTCGGTTCGGCAGTATCTGCCCCCGCCTCATTCCCAGCAGGTGCCGTCGTATAAGACGGAGGGGAGTGGGGGCCGCCATGCAGCCGCTCCCTCTCCCAGATGTGGCTCCGCTACTTTGCTGACGTGGCGATATTGCATCAGCTGTGCAGGTGGTGTGTGCCCCCTTCCTGCAGCTTAACGCCCTGACCCCGTCTTGTCCTACTGAGCCGCACTCTTGGTGTCGGCCCGGAGCCTCTAGCTGGTGACGGCTGTGCTTCGCCTTTTCCCAGGCTTGTACGGACCCTGCTTGTGGTGTTACGAGGCCAGCTTAGGGCGGTGGCCGCGGTTCCCACCGGGGGGGGGGTCCATTACCTTGCTCTGCATAGCTTCAGCCGGGCTTCATGGGCAAGCCCGTCTGGTGATGGCAGGCCTCCCAGTGGCATTGTGGACGGTTGGCGTCCTGTCTGGCTGGCCTGCAGGTTGTGTGCCTGCAGGGGCCTCACCGCGCTGACGGACTCCCTCTCCTGTTGGAATCCTCCACCAGAGGGGTGGTGCCTCCATGGGGGATATGTGCACTGGGGGTTGCTTAGGAGGTGGCCACTTTCCATCTAACCCCCCAAGAGCCGCTGGCCTTTGGGCCGAGAGGCACTCAAGCACTCTTGGCCACAAGTCCTTCAGTGGACGTTCCTGCTGGCCCTCTCCTTGGTTGACGCCCATCAGGGGGCTTTGGAGGGGCACACACACACTGCTGCTGGTGGCCCCCTACTGGCCGGTGCGGGCTTGGTTTCCTCTGCTTTGCCAGTTGTTCTGCGGCAGACCATGGCACCTGCCCAGCAGGAGGGTTCTGCTGTCTCAGCGCGGTGGCTGGGTGTGGCACCCCCGTCCTCACTGTTTCTGTCTTGTGCCTGGCAACTGAGGGGCTCGACTCGCTGCTGAGCAGCTGTTCGGAGCCTGTCGGGCGAGCCGCCTCAGATGCTGGGACGCCATCTACCAGCAGCTGTATGATAGTGGTGGAGGTTGGTTTCACAGTGGTGCAACAGCCGTGGGGAGGACCCGGTGCCCTGCCCGGTTCCCTGTGGTCCTGGATTTTTGCAGTCTTTGAACGTAGCCCGGTCCCCGTTCACCCTGGGAGTGGATGTGGTGGCAGTGCCAGCCCGCCATGAATGGTTGCAGGCGGTGCGATTGGAGACCACACGCTGGTGTGGGCTTTCCTCAGGGGGGCACAAGGCTCACCCCCGCTGGAGCCCGCGGGCACCCACCTCGGATCTACATCTGGTGCTGGAGAGCTTGTGTCAGCCTCCCTTTGAACCTTTGACAGCAGCAGAGCTGCAGTATGTGTTACGTAAGACCCTGGCCGTTACCACGGCGTAGCGTGTGGGGGCCTCCGCGCTCTGTCTATTCGCCCGGCATGCCTCCGGTGGCACCTGGATGGGGCGGGCGGCACGCCGGCCAGAGTTCTTGTGTCCAGTTGTAGCTCTGAGAAGCTACATGGCCGCTGCGGCGGATGTGCGGACATCTGACCAGCCTGTTGTCTACTACGGAGGCCCTAGTTGGGGCTCTGCTCTTTCCAGGTAGTGCCTGTCCCACTGGGTTGTGGACACCATTTGCCATCCCTATCAGGCCGCAGGGCGGCCGCTGCCTGAGGGTGTGCATTGCCACTCCACCAGGGCAGTGTCCGCGCCATGGGTCACCCTGGTGCCCCTGGGCAAGCTATGGCTGTCACCGTCAGGGCGATGCCTGACACCTTTTCCAGGTCCTACAGGTTGGCCATAGTGCCTCCGCATCCACTGTGTTTGGTACTGGGCCCTGCAGAGGCTTTTCAGTGGGATTGGTCTCTGGGATTCCTCGTGACCAAGTTGGCATACGTCATTCCAGTGCTTTAAGCACCGCCTCTGGCGGTCAGTAGGGATGAAATAGAACGGAAGTTACGAATGTAACTACAGTTCTATGAATCCCGAATGACTGCCAGAGCACTCTGTCATTCGGAATACTCGTGGTCACGCGAGAAGATTCCGTAGGAGACAATTGTGGGTGGAGCCCCGAACTTATACAGTTCCTGGGTCACCCAGGGGTCACGAGTGACTTTGTTGTTATACATACTCGAACTACGCATGCGCGAAGGGAACATTCCAGTGCTTTAAGCACCGCCTCTGGCAGTCATCCGGGATTCACAGAACCGTAGTTACATTTGTAACTTTCGATTTGTCCTACATCTTTAAAGAAACAATCATTGGTTGTTTCCTTGACTGGGAGACATCTGACTACATAGGCTTTGTGGTACAAACAGTTGCACTGCGAATGTGCTGCGGGATAGTGGCATAATAGGAAAACACATCAAACGTAGTGCATTGTTGCTTCTGTTTAAGAGAATGTGCTGGTCTGACTTTCTGACCTTCCAATTTTCCAACCTTCCAAAGAAAGTTATGGAAAATAACTTTTTTTGTCCAGTCCAGCATCAAAGCAAACAGAATGAGGGTTATGGCTGCTGTACTGTGGTAAACAAATTTGCTTTTCTAGAGGAATCTTATGAGTGTAAGGCTCCTCTTGATAATCGATAATCTGACATCTTCCTTTATTTTACTCAGTTTGAACCATCTGTGTTTTGCCCTAAATGTACGAAAGGCGACAAGTGTAAACAGTCGGGGTTCGCCACATGTGATCTGATCACCCGAAACGCATGTTAATGCCAGGTGTAAATGGGTCCAATGCTACAGCAGTTTGCTGTATGTATGAGGCTGCCACTGAGTGCTGCTGGAATCTCCTGCCGGTGGAGGCAAACAGAATTGTACGTGTGTGTCCTCATATTATATTCTTCTAGGTGGGCGGAACTCATCTCTGTCTCAGACCTACAGATTTATCCAACCACTTTTTGAGATCCTTTCAAAGACAGAATAATTTATCACTGTTCAGTAATAAATATGTGAACAATTGCAGATGATTACTAAAGATAAATTTCATATATAAAATGCCCAGTCATTAATTTTGCTTATGCATCTGGAGGTTTATAATCACTGACAGATTTAGAAGTATATGCTTATTATAGACTTCCAGATATTCATGAGAGGAATACAGTTGAATGTCATACAGCAGGACTGTGACCTACTTCAGATTATTGACCCATGTTCACAATGTGTACGAGTGTGGAGCTCAGTTTTCTGCCATGGACAGTTTTGTTTGACATGTTTCCGGAGATATTCAAGAAAAACATGATGAAAAACGGCTTACTGTCTCCATGGTGACTACAAGAGCCCTGTAACCATGGTTTGTAATTACTATCTGAGCTGTGAGCAAGCAACAGAGTCACCTTTACCCGGTTACATTCTTGCATAAAACTGGAGTTTGTTTTTGTTGAATTCAATACAATGACTTCCTTTTTCTCCGAAATGGAAAGAAATGTAAGAATTCATCCAACAGTCATTGGCCTTTAAAAGTGCAGTTCAGTCCAACTGCAGGGGTTTTAGTTTGCTCCTCTTAACGGGTGAAGCAGAAATCAAGACTGAGCAGAGGTTATTTGCAGCTTATGTTTGAGAAAAGCAATGAGGGAAAAAAAAAATGCTGCCTGTGCTGCACTCCTCAAACCACTACTGATTCCCAACCTGCCGACTCGAGCAGGTGACAGAGATGAGCGCTGTGGCTGAAATAAATTGCAGAGCTGTCAACTTGAATAAACCACAGAGCTTACTGGCAAACTGTCCCCAGCACTTTGAGTACAGAAGCTGCTCTGTGCATGAGAATTACATCACCACGGATAAAAATATAAATGTCTGTCTGAGTGATTTTTCAGTATTATGTTTTCACGATCTGCTTTTTTTTTCTTGAATTAACGCTGAGAGCTTTACTATTTCCTAGAAAATTTGGATTTATAGTTCAATATGAGACATAAATCCCAACACTCGAGCTATTGTGGGAAAGTGTCCTCTTCTTATCAGACAGTGGGACATGCAAAATTGTGGCAACAGCGTTTTAAAGAAGGCAAGGCAGCCACTTATACTCAGCAAAAGGCTGCAATCCACCAGTAATTTCCCGCTGAATGGCAGTATGCAGCATAGTTTGAAAGTCTTTGATTTTGTTGGAAAATGAAAGCTATGATAAATTGTTTGAACAGACTGTGATCTGAACATCATGTAGAAGTGGTGAATGATGTCTGCAGGACATAGAATGGTTTTACTTCACAGGATTTATGTGCCATTTAAAACCAGTGAGAACATTTTGTATCCTGGAGGATCATAAACCATGAAAAATTGAAAAATTTGACTCTCTTGTACAGTCATTGATTAAAAGAAAATGACATTACATGCCCCCAAAAATCTCTCATATATATATATATATATATATATATATATATATATATATATATATATATATATATATATATATATATATATATATGGATGACGTGAAATACTGTAGGATAGAATGTGCCGGCAAATTTCCCCCCCAACGCCCTGAGAATCACAGTAAACACTGAAAATGAAATATGAGATTTTCTACTGATTGTAGCTGTCTTTTTTAGATTATTACTTTCCGTAGTGTACATTGGGGATCTCATAAACTTGCTTACAACACTGCGTTTGACTGTGCAATATTGTTGCTCTCCACTTAACTACTGAGGTGATGATTAATACTTCAATAACATCTACGTCTGGCAACTACGCCTTCAGGAAATGCAGAAACAAGCCAAGAATCAAACTGTTGATGTACTAGTAGCATTTATATGTTGGGTAAAATTTTGGTGTGGCAAACACAGAAAGTGTTTTTACCTTCTTGGGGATGTGTAAACTACTGTTTTTGGGAAATCCTGGTTTCTCTTTGATTGCCACATTGTTGGCAGCCGTAGCTCGGAGCAGCAGTCACACTGTGCAGCGTAGTGAGACGGCGATAGAGAAATTTCTGACGTTGTCAGAAGAGAATCTCAGGCTGTCTGTGGTCACACCACCGTAACATCGGCCGTCTGTGAGTCTGTCTCACCACTAAGACAACAGATTTCAAGCCATATTCAAGGAGATTCTCCCATCTGAAACAATGGAAAACCAACATAAAGATTCAGATTTCTTTATTGTCATACAGGAAAATTATATCAGAGATGCACTGTGAGAACAAAATGACGATGCAGGGTCAGTGATTAGAAAAAAAAACAATTAAAAAAATACCTGATACATGCAGTGATTGGAAAAAAAATGTGAATAACAGTATACATGAGTTTTTCCACATGTCCCAGGGTAATTTTACATGTGAAAGGCAGTACAGAGTGCCTGTGTTGATATTTAGTGTCTGTTTAAAAGAGGAATGGTGATGGGAGAGAAACTGTTCCTGAAACTAACAGTTTTCCATCTCAGTCTGCCATTCTCCCTGCCTGAGGGGAGGAGAAAAAGCAGTCCACGGGCAGGCTGAGTGGAGTCCTCAGTGATCCTCAATGACCTTGGCGGCCAACATTGTTGTGCAAAGCCCCTTACAGGTGGCACCAGAACGATCGTGTCAGCAGCCTTCATGACTCTCTTCATGCCTTCTGGTCAGAGGCACTGCTGCCGCCATGCCTCAGAGAGTTGCTGCTGGTTAGCGTGACGTGCTCACATGAGTTCTCTGCAGCTTCTGCAGGAAGATCAGGCACCGAGGAGCCTTCTTGGCGATGGAGGAAGTGTGCAGACACCGGGTGAGGTTGTCAGCTACATGCACCCCCGGGAATTTGGTTACCTGCACTATGTCGACTTCAGTGTCTGTGCTGTAGACCAGAGTGTGCACTGGCTGTTTCTGCCTGAAGCCAGTGACTAATTCTTTTTTTTTTTTTTTTTTTTTTTTTTTTTTTTTCCATATTCAGGGTCAAAATGCTCCCGGTGCGCTATTCCACAAGGCCTTCACCTCCTCTGTCGTCCTCCTCCTCATCACTTTGAATGAGTCCGACCAAAGCATTCAGCTGAAACATTATGTTCACTGTCGAACTCACACAGGTGTTTTACATTGTGTTTTATCTATGTTTCTAGGTTGTCTGTGTACAATACAGTGGATAAATAGCACCATTGGACATATTTTGGGAAAATGGAGCATGGTTCACATTTTTAATTTGATGGGCTTTTGTTTTGTTTTGTTTGGTTTTCTTTTTTGCATTTCTTAGAACTCATGCAAATTCTAAACAGAAAAGAAATTTCAAATTTCAGTATGGGTGTCCCGTCTGATGAGTTAGAGTTTGCCCTCTTTATCTGTGCCTATGAACTGGACTAAAAGGAGCACAGAAGGAGAACAGAATTTGAAACAGTCTACTGCTGAGGTGGTGAGGATCCTTCATAATCCGACTAACTCCGGCTCTGCACCTGCTGTTATGTAAGCGCTGCAAAATGGGGATCCAGTGGTCTGGGCAGCTGAGCTGTCTGAGACAGTAAATCCGCTGGCTTTTCTTTCGTTTCAGGATCTCTGTGTGTGAACCAGTCCTGACTCTTTCAAAAGAGACTTCCCGGTAAACAAAGGTGATCTTCTTCTCTACACAATTCCTGTTAACCACTTTTTTCTGCATACTCAAAATCTGCAGTCATGCCGTTGGTAGAAGAATTATGTCTTAAAGATGAGTGAAGCATGTTATTAAAAAAAAAAAAAAACAGATTATCACAGCAGCTAAAGATCAGGAGATGTAGAGAAATGTTGGCATTTAGCATGGCGTGAATAGTACAAAATATTTAGAATTTTTGTGATTGAGGCTAAGCTTAACTCTTGATTGTAATTATTAAAGAAGAATGAAACATTACTTAATTACAATGTACAAAAAAATAGATTTAATTATTTATCAGTTGTGTGTGATATTAGAGCACAACACTCACCTTCAGAATGCACAATACATTGAGAGTCACTCCAAGAGCAAAACCCCCCCCCCCCAAAAAAAAACAAAAAAAAAAACTTCTTACGTTAATGCAGTCATGACTGGAACCACAAATTCTTTGGTTAGAGTTAATTTGTCATAGTCTCTGGTTTGACCGCCACGCACTTAAATCCAGTTAATTATGCGTGTCTTTACAGTATTTTATTTTAATCTTCAAACAGTGAAGGTGAATAATTTTCTTTGGAGAGGATCCTGGCTTTTAAATTAGGCCCTCCACGGCTCCAAAAGTATTTTAAATTTGAGATACCTGCACACATTAAGTGACTGCCCTCTCTGATCATTCTTATTTTCTCAGAGGAGTCTGAGCTGAGGGAGTCTGGCCTGAAGTCAACAAAGACAGGACGGTTTTCTGAAGAGCTCTGTTGAAACTGGTAAAAAAAAAAAAAGGGGGGGGGGAATTTTTAGAAAAAGTAGGATAGCACAAACATAACCTTTCTGTAGTGACAATCATTTGAAAGATACAAAGCAGAAGTCGAGATGAGTGTTGAGCTTTAACCTGCATCAAACTTTTCTGGGTTAATTTGTTGAAATCTGACACATCCACTCAGCAGTGCCGGGGCTGTGCTCCTTCACTGATAATGACACTTGTATTTCATATGCATAATTATGAGAGTAATATTTCATGGTCTGAGCCAGTGGGAGCGTGTAGATGCTAAATAAAAGATGTTCAAGGATGGAGCCCTGAGGAATGCCACAAGTGATTTTCAAATGGTCAAATACATAATTAGCTACTGATACAGAACAGTCCTAAAGTAAGATTTGAAGCAGCTTAATGCAGTTTAATTCACCTAAATCCAATCTGAAAAACATTAAAGGAATTGTTTTGTGTTCTAAAAGTAGTACATAATGTGAAAACTGCCTTTTGTATAAACTTACTTATGGCAGTTTTTATATGGGCCTGGCTGGACTAGTTAATTACTGATGAATTCAGATTACTCTTTTTAAAGCAGGTTTAATTACTGCTGTGTTTAGAGCCTTTGGGAATGTATCTGTCTCAAGAGGGATGTTGACTATTTTTAGTAAATCTGGTGCTATGCAGTAAAAAACATTTTTTGAAAAGGTTGCGTGCAGAGTGTCAAGACTGCAGGTCGGGGCCCCGAAGCTGCTGAACGCTTTCTGTCAGAGCTGCACAGCATAAAAGGTGAGAATATACTGAATTAGCTGAAAAAGAAAAAAACACAGTCAAAAAGCCTGAAGGGTGAGTCGAGAATTTCAGAATTCAAGTTGCGAGATGTGTCAGTCAGCGACGCCATGTCATCTGCTCTGACTGGTCCGCTGTGTTTTCTCAAGTACAAAGCACCACCTCCACCTACATGGAGGTTTTCAGGCACTTTGGGCTTCTGTCTGCAGAAAAGCTTTTCGTGATACAGTAATTTTCTTGTCAGGCATGCTCGACTGTACAGCTGCTCGTAGCGCCACAACTATTTCCAATCGGTCTGCTGAGGATCAATGTGCTTGATTGACTTAACAACTCCAATTATATGCGAAATTTAAAGAGAATCTGAATGTGTTGAAAGAATTATGAGAGATTCACAATTTAAAATAACAAATAGAAGGCCACTGTCTATGCTACCCCGAAGTCATAATACCTCAGCAGTGCCACAGGGAGCTCACCCCCGAGCTACGCTACACCAGTTAATGAAAAAGAGTCTTAATAAGTATAGATGAATATACTTTTCAACAAATTGGCTCTGAATTATGAATCCTATAACTGACAACAACAGTTTGTAATATTAAAGAAATAGATCGAAAACAAAATATGCTGAAATACTTCAGTGAAATCAAGACAGTTCTGCTCATAGATCAAAAGTTAGTAAAAAAGTTATTTAGTTTTCTAGATGCTGCTCCTCATTTAATGATTTACAGACATGTCAAACTGCATGATTTATATTCAAACTGTAGCTTAAATCTGTGAAAACGACCTGTGAGCTTGTTGAGACTTAACAACAGTGTTTCCAAAGCTTTGTCTCATAAAAATTATCATTCTCCAGTCAGAGCACGAAAATAATGCAGATATTGATTTGAGGCAGAGGAACTCTCACAGTGCAAAGCAGCAAGGAGGGTTAGATGATAGCAATTCATTAAAATGAGTTTAGCGTCCAAGGCAATGTCAGAAAAGGTTCACAGTACGCACACACCAAATGTGAATGAACAGATAAAATGTAGCCGAGCAGAGAGTTTAAGTGACAACAGAGCTACTCTTCTGCAAAGTGAATGTTAATTCTCATGAATACTTACATCCATTTCTATATTTTAATTATAGTTTTTTTTTTTTTTTTTAAACTGGTTTTAAATTTCTGAACCTTGAACACAATTCAACAGCTCATCTATGTTCTCTCCACACTTCATGCAGCCTTGGAGCACAGGAAGCGAGAGCCTTTCACAGCTGACAACGCGAGCTGACAAGCCCACAACAGGACCAACGCAGCTCAACAACTACGATCACCTACAGGCCATTTAGAGACCTAACATGTCTGTCTCTGTACTGTAGGAGGAAGTCGGAGCCCATCAATCCATCTTATATTTTGCTTTGGGATTTTTGGACAGTGAGGTGTCTGGAGGAACCCCAAACACACAAAAGGAGAACACACACTGTGTGGCCACGCTAGCAGATGAAGCCCGTGCACACATGAGCAGATCATGCAGACTCCAGGCAGATCGGAGGGAGTCAAGAGCGCTGCAACACTGCAACACAATGTGTGAGGGAAAATAAAAGTAGTGAAAACTATTAATAGCTGACCGAAAGTACATCAAATGGCCAAAAGTTGAACCAAAACAACAAGCTAGGAGGTCAGAATAAGTGGTTCTAACGGTGTGGAAAGTTGTATGCTAACCTCTCTGTGCTTGTTGTAATAAGAGCAGCTGCTTTAGCATGACCTTCCCTCTGTCATCTGTGCACAGACCGCTAACAAACATCCATCATGACAAACTGGAGGTGAAGGCAGCTGAGACCACTGAGCGATGATGTGCAGATGTTTTATGTCACTGCGGTCGTTTTCAGGTTGACTTACATTCAGCGCAGTTCACTACATGAAGAGAGGTGCTGGGTTTCAAGGTTATAAGTTATGATAAGAAAAGATGAACCTTTATTACTCCCACAAGTGAGAAATTACAGAGAAGACCTACATCTTGTACAATCTTACTTAAATATATACTGTGTGCAACAGATTCCTGGCATTTTTCAATGGCTTTGTACTCCTTACTGTTAACTATTGATTGTTGGTCCTTTGGTGCGACGTGAAATCAATAATCTTCCCGCAACAACTCGAGGATGCAGCCAGTGTCCCGTTCAGTAGTAGAGAAACCTCATTATGGGAAAAGATTTTTTACTTCTTGTTGTTTCTATCGGCAATGAACAGCAAATTGTGAACTACAGCAATTCATCACCAAGCGTATCTATACGTTCTCTGAAGTCACAGGCAAATACTTGGAACGCACAGAGTTACAAAACATAGCCGACAAATATCAGTAAACACAGATAGGAAATACTTCGACATTAACCTGAGTCTTTGCATTTGGCTTCGCCACAGATAAAACACACACCGTACACCACATGAAATACACAACAAAATGAATGTGACGTTTTTAAGAATCACTAATAAGACAGCCGTTCCTATTTCACAAGCTAGAGAAGTTCACTCAAAAAAATGGAAGATAAAAAAATAGTTGAAAGTCTTGGCAGCATCCAACAGAAAACTGCAGCATCTGTAAGAACAGTGACACACACATACTTACAGTAAATCTTGTGTATTATACCATCAAAAGATTTAAGTTTGTGTGTGTGTGCTCATGGGACGAGAAAGCACTATATTAGTAAAACCCATATAGCATTTACCTTTTCAGCACTACATCAATTATGCCATGTTGTTCTCATTTCTATGACTAATATGACAGAAGTTACTGTAACATTGCATTTTTAAAAATACAAATCCAGTCCTTCTTATCTCTATCGTTTGTGATTTCTCCTTTTAACTCACTTGCAGCTGTGGTTCTGTTGCCTCTAAAATATGTCGGGTTTCAGTTAATAAGTTGTGCATCTCGTTGAATTTGTCAACCTATGAATTCATCCTTTCAATGATGCAGAAAACTGTAATGGCTGTCCTTGTAAAATGATGCTCATGTCTGCTTCATACAGCAGGATACATGGACCATGGATTTTAATTGCTGCAGTTGTACACAGATTTCTTCCCTCTGACAGCAGGTCATTGAGTTCATCTTCCAGCTTAGGACACACAATCATAGAAATATCATTAAATCCAATCACCACATAATTCATAGTGGCTAAACTCCAGTATTTAACAAAAAAGTAAGTAATGGAAAAATAAAGTGAATCGACTTTTATTTAATGTACAAACAGTATTCAAATTCTTTAAAGTATTAAAAAAAATGGCTGAGAAGTGAGGGGAGCTGAACAAGTATTGCATAAAACACTTGTCCATAACCTCAGGTGGTGAAAACCTCATTGCTCTGAATGGCTCAAAGTGGTTGATAGTTTTTCTTTATGTCAGTCATTTGTGTGTCCTGCACAGCATTGATCTTTTCCAGCTTATGATGTTGTTCTGAAATGTGATTTCTGTGATACGTTATGGACGTGTTTATGTTTCCGGCCTCCCAGAGGAGGGTTATTTAGATGTTTGCTCTCACAAGAGCAGCTGTGCTGTTATAACATTTATGAATTCTGTTTATGCCTTTAGTCTGCACTATATAGAGTCATGCATACGGCCTCTTAAATATCCGGTGCTGCTCTGATTTTTTTTTTCCACTCTTGTGCCAAAACATCGACCTGTATATAGGATAAAGTTCCTCTTGCTCTTTTCTGAGAGTACTTTTTTGCCTGTTTGCAGCCTGGAGTTACTGCACAGTGACAGGCTGTGCAGCCGAGCTCACCTCCCTGCAGTGCTGAGCGTAATAGCAACATGATGATAGTCCAAAAAACAGTTTGTGCAGGCATGAGCAATAAGGCACAATAAACCTGGAGTTCTTGCCAGCATTTACTAAACACTGCTTGAAGCATAATGCTGAAAAGTATAAATGCAAAACCCGGAAGGATTTAGAAACAGCACAGACTAAACCACTGCATTTATTCTAACTGCTTTATTATGTGCACAGAGTTATTGGAGCCTAACTGGGCAGCAGCAATAATTCAAAAAAAAAAAAAAGCTTCAATGGTTTTTGTTGTGCTGTAAAACTCCCAAAGTATCTCTCTGTTTTTTTTTAAAAGTTTATCAATATTTGTACTTGAAAAAATGATTATGTATTTTATAAATACCTTTTTAACTCACTAACACTGTGCTATTAGCCTGTTAATTCGAGGAAAATCAATGTATCTAATCAGTGCTGCTGAAGTTGCTGCATTTCCAGTTAATATTTCATATGGACCCTAACAAAAAAAAAAAGAAAGAAAGAAAGAAAGAAAGCACACAAAATAGTTAAGATGATTAAGTTAGATTGTCAAAGCAAGGTATTTGGGAAATTACAAACATCACCTGAGGTATTTCAACTTTCCTTTGGTTTTTCATTTAGTGAGTTGAATGAAAAGAGTTCATCCAAGCTTTATCGCAGTAACTAAACATTTGAGAATCTATGGTTACTTTGTGGTTCCCATTTCTCTCGGGCTGAGAATTATCACTTGAATAATAGCAAAACATTGTAAAATCTGCAGGGCAGTTTTATGAGCCCATTTCACCTCTGTTTAAAAAATGACTCCACACTACAGCTTGAACAATCAGCAATTAAAAGTTAGACGACAAATTGCCTGCTGGTTAAAATTTGCAGATAGGGAGTCATTTTTTAATGCAGTGTGGCAACTTGCACTATCCATGAATCACAGACATGGTGTACTTCACTGACACCACTGCGTCGGAAGGAAACAAAAGAGAGCCAAGACAGCAATGATTCTGCCTGCAACTTTTCATTACATTGGTTGGGACGGAGGTGTAAAACATAAATTTGCTCGTTTGAAAGTAATTGTTTGTTTCAAAGTTCCCAGTCCATTTTTGTCAAGCAACTCAGCTCCATCCCAAATTCAAATTATACATGCATATACAGAGGTGGACACAAAACTATTCAAAGCTGTTCAAAGCAGTTATCTTAATAAATGGAAATTCCTCTTGTAAGTGCAGAGCTCAGCTGAAACTCGTCCACTAACAATGGCAATTCGTCAAAAAAAAAAAAAAAAACTATTCAGTGTAATGCATGTAAATACGCCATGACTGAAAGCAAATAAAACCCCAGCAGTTATTACGTGATAGTATTACGTACTGTTGGTCTAAATTCATCAAATTCTGGCTGTGATGTCCAGAATATTTTCTCTAAAAATGAAAATGGAAGTCTTTGTCAAAGGTTGTGACTCTGTGGGAAAGATGAGTGAGGAACCGAAGAATCAACTAAATAGAAAACAAGTTCCTCATCAAAGGTGTCAAGAATACTGCATGAAACATTTTCAAAATCCTGAATACATTAAGTTCCATTTTTGACAAGAATACTGTGGATATCAGACGTGCACCTCGTGTTTGGGCATCATGATGCCGATTGCAGGAAGCAAACCAATATGCAATGATGGAAGAAAGAAAGCACACCTCACTGATCCCCTTGGGTAAATTACTTCTTGGTATTTAACCTGTCCTCATCCTCCATACATGGTGGGAGCAGTGGGCTGCTTGGAGGACCCACCGTGGGATTCCCCCGAATCTGAGCACACGACCTTTTTTCAAATACTACAAGCACACACACAAGTTGAAAAGGACAGAAAACATTTTCGAATTGCAAAGCAAATCAGGACTACAAGACAATCTTTCTCAAAATAGTATAGAAAAGCAGATTGTAAGATTTAAGCGTGGGCTAAGCAGTCAGACTCTCAGCCGGTTGTGAAATTCAAAGCAAATTTAAGCTTCATACAAACCTGAATCGCTGCAAACAGAGATGGTGATTAGACTTCTCTTCATGATTTGTCCTATCAGTAACTGCTATCACCACATCTGTGGAGTATAGACAGACAATATGAGTACGAGAGCTTGTGGATACAGTGAATGCTTCCTTTGTGAGGCAGTTCCATTCAGACGGCCGGAACTCTGTAACATTCAGGCTTGTAGTGTTGTACTACTGTTCTGAGACTGAGTTTTGTTTTCCTCTTGCAAGCCTCCCCCTCTAAAGTGATGAACCTGAATGAGTGTACTTAAAAAAAACTTCAAAAATTAATATTGAGGGGGTTTTTCCCCCTCCAACAACAAATTGCACCTTCAATAATAACACCATGATTTGTTTTTTAATCTTTCCCTTTTTGGTCTTCCAGCTGCTTTGAGAGAAACCCTGAACTGGATGAACAGACACACGGAAGACAAAAAAAAAACAAAACACACACACATGCTTTCATCTTTCCATGTGCCTTGCAGACACAACAACTGTGGCCAAAAAAGAAGGGGTCAGAGGTTCCCTTCTGTCTCCAGGCCTTCTGCACAAGCTGATTAGGAAGAGACAGAAGTCTGAAAGACACAAAGTCTGGAGCTGCAAACACACAGCCAGAGGATTCCACTTGGAAACTTATCCTAACTTTTATACAGGAATGCACCATATAGTGCCTTAAGATGGATTAAAGAGGACAGCTTGATGAGGATCTTGTCCTCCTGTTCTTCTGAAACGTCAGATTCAACCAAAACCTTAATATATCACCGTGACATTGTCTCGCCGCCTTGAATCATTGATGTGATGCATATACGTAGCTCTCATTTGAAAAACGGGAAAGCAGTCTCCAACCCTCATCATCATGATCCTGTTTACTATTATGCTTATGTGGAATAATCTAACCGACTCAGAGAGTTGCTTTTATTTTTCATTTTAGCAAGAGAAAGATAAAGTTTAATTTCAAACCACATTTTGTGTTTTACATCCTGTGAATATCCTGTAAAACATTTATCCAGGGGAATGTCAACATCGGCCAGAAAAACTATATAAATTGCCTTCATATACGGGAATGGTGTTCAGAGCTTTAGAGAAAGCTCATAGGAGGACCTTGAGAACAGATCCCATTGTCTCACGGTTAAGTTTATACCTGAACTCACAGCAGACACTGGTTAGTTGATATTCATTGCGCTCTTTAGAAGTTACTGTCTTTCTCCCATTGCAAAAGTCAGCTAAAGCAGAGTTTCACAGAGAGCAAGCCGTGTGTCATATCTAAACATCTCTGCGGCATTCCTGTAAGATTCAGGTTGACATTATGGAGATAAACTGATTTTTAGCAGTAATACAAATGTTATTCATGTTCTTGTCTTCGATATCAACTTGTAAAACCGTGTTTCAGTTGTAATTCAAATAACCAAAAATAGCATTTCGATTTGTGGCGTTTACTGCCTTGACTAATGCTTTAACAATCTCTGTGTCAAATGGAGAGTTTAAGAAGTGCATGCTGCTCTGTAAGAGACGAAAGGGAATTGTTTTCTTGTCCTACACATTCCTTTCAAGCAATGCCAAAAAAATCCAGCATATATTTTATCATGGTAAGAACCATTTAGTGACACAGATTCTCAACGCAGAAGTTCAGCACATAGTTTGGCTGGCGAGGACTCGCCTCGGACTCCCTCCGTTTTGAACCGCTGCGCCTGAGGATGAGGATGTAACAACAGGGATGTGATGCAGACGATGAAGACACTGGGGTGAATACAGGAAAGAGATAATAAGCACGACTCCAGATGAACGCCATTCTGCAGTGTGGAAGACGCCACACCAGACATTTCGTATGGGAAACAAATAAGTTGCGCCTCGGGGTGGAGACGCTGGCTGCAAACAAGCTACTCACCGGGGAAATGAAAACTACAGAACATGCGGGAGCAAAGCGAGATGACTGAAAGAGGAAGTTAAGACAATGGTTGATGCTCTTCTTTCAAAGCCCGAGGGAAAGTTCCAGACCCGTCATCAGAGCAGTGGCAACAGAAAAGTAATTAGTCCTTCCCCAGAGAGCATTTGCTTTAATTGGAATTATTCAAGGGTGTCATTGGAGGTCATAGGGAAGGTGAGCGAGAGCCAATTAAATGAAATGAAAAGACAAACATTAAAAAAAAAAAAACCCAAAAAATCTTATTTCTTTTGCACAAACTCCAAAATACTTTCTGTGCTGTATCATGAAAATCCATGCATTTTTAAAGGGCAATTATTACTGAGCTAGAATATATATAAGCTATTTAGTATGAACTATATAAGCCATCCATCTTCTGTATAATTTATCTAAGTCAGACACAGGTGACCTGCAGCCTGTGGGAAGCACATGTCCCGCATCCACATGCAGCCGACAAACCGGACTCCAAAAACGAACAGATCATTGTTTTCACATGTAGTCACAGGAATCAGGATGATAGTTATTTTAAGCACATTTGAGTCCGGTTTCTAAATGGACTCTAAATGACTCTATTAAGACATTTATAATTAATTATTTTCATCAAATGTGCATTCATAATTCTCATACATACTTGAAGATGGTTAATAATTTGGTCCTCTGGTACTAATGATGAAATGTTAGTGAGCCTCACTCAGATCCCTGATCTGAATAATTGCTGAGGGCAGATGGAGTTTCACCCAGCTGAAAGGTAGGCTACACCATGGACAGGTCACAAGGGCACCGCAGGGCTAGCACACACACACACACACACACACACACACACACACACACACACACACACACACACACACACACACACACACACGAGTGTAATATTTTTTATTGCAGAAACCAGAATGTAATACCTGCCACTGAGGCAATCACATCACTTTTGCCATTTTAAATCGAATGAATGTAATAATAATAAAAAAAACAAATACATCCATAACTGAGAAAGAGTGCTGCATACAGTACTTCATATCCTCAATGAATGAATATGACCATTCTGTCTTCCACTATGCATTTTTATGACTCACAAAAAAAAAAAAAGTATTTCCAACAAAAGCAGTTCGGTTTATTTATTATCACCCTACATTGTTGGCTGCAGTTGTGACATTTTGAAGGTTTTTTTCAAAGCAATTTTAATAAAGTACTAACCAGCCAATATAACTTGGCAAAATGTTTTTTGTCAAATTGACAAGTTATTATGTTTTTTGGCTTGATTACATTTAGATGGATACATATTGTTGGAAAGTTTTACACTGTTGGGCGCTATACCTGAAAGTTTTTCAAGCCTTCAATTGAACCAGAGGTTCTGTCACTGTGAAGTGAAAGCACCACACACTGTACCACTTGTGTGAAACATGAAATGGTTTGCTTTAGTGAATACTAAAATGAAAAAACACAGGGGAAAAAAAAATCCTCCCTGTATGGCTGAAATGCTGTAAACATGCAGTGTCTGACATTTTCACGTTTGAGTGAATGCCAGGCTTTCCAATATTTTTTAAATTATATTATAGTAACAAAGTCCAGAACACACACACAAATGCACACGCACACATACAAAACAAAGAGAGAAGAAAGAATTGTGATATTTCTTGAGATCTTGTTTTATTTAAAGCTAGACAAAGGTTTGAAGGAGGGCATGAAGGACACTCTGTAACATCTCCAACTTTTTCTTAGCAGGGTCATGTTTTATGCTGAGCTATTTAATGAATAATCTCCTTATTGAACTTTCAAATGAAAGCCGGGAAGTGTCGTCGTTCCTGCGGTGTCTCTGAGGTACAACCAAGCTCCTTAACAAATGCCGCTGATTCAAAGGCTAATAATTTCAAATAACTTATGTGCGCCCCGTGGAGGTTCAAACGGCCCCATCGCTCATTCTCGGTCCCCGGCCAGGCCATCCTCTCTTACATCACTTCCACAGTATAAAATCTAATCAGAGGCGGTCATTTATCCCACTGGGGGGATATGACTGCCATTACTGGACTGAAAGTGCTGTGTGTGCAGGTACACACACTCATATATAATGCCCATCAAACTACTCATTAATATTGTGAGGCTATTTTCAGCCTTCCTCTCAGGTAAACTACGCAAACATGCAGGGTAGAGCCCCTCCATCTTTTTTTTCTTTTTTTTCTTTTTTTTTCCGGAAAATGAGGTTAGAAATGGGGATGCAGGACAGGAATTGCACCCTACACCTGGACAAGGTTTTTCATCATGAAAAGCCACAGAAAGTAAAACTGTGAGAGCATGAGCTACTTGTTCAGTATGAATAATATGAATCAATGTGATTAAGAGATTCGGAGCACCCTGCTCTCTTACATGTACACATGCAGATTAAACAGATGGCAGACTGTTACTCTGACAGAGTTTCACATGTCTTGGCATGGTGCTTTAAACTTTGACGGCAGCATTGCAGCAAATGTCTTTATCTTAAAAAAACAAAAGCAAAACATATTGATGGAAACAAGAAACCGTAGATACATGGAAACAGTTGTATTGCACTCATTTTGAACCCCGATCACTTTTTGCTATCAAGGAAACTACGGCTGATTCACTGGTGTAAATGGCAATAAAACACATTCTCCATTTCTCGATTGCACCAGTTTTGCAGCCGGATCACAGAATGTGAGTTTGTTGGATGGACTGACGCACAAAATCATGATGAATCCCACAACAAGCAATATAAATGACTGTATATTTTTCCCGAACATTACTGCTGCCACATTTGATAAATTTGGAGTTGCTGATAGTAAGAGGCAGCTAGGTGGTTCTGGGTTCACGTTGTAGGGATTGTAGCAATCACAGCATAAACCCTCAAATTTGGTCTGCTTGACTGAATATTATTCTGATTCTGAGGCATGGAGGGATTTCCCTTCCAGCACTGCCATGCATTTTAAACATCTGGCTGGAGGAAACACAGTTAAATAAGAGTGTTTCTGAACTAAAATGCAAAACTTGACAGAAGAGTCCAAACATTTTGCCATAATGAGGAGGAAATAAACTCAGAGTGAAGTGACGACTGTCAGCCTCTCGTCTCATAAACCGTCTGTCTCTATCTTTTCTGATTCCATGTACCTATAGGAAAATGTTATGTAAAAGTCATGTTTACATCATACATATATAATATGGTATTTTTCTTGCTTCCTGGCTTTAAGAACATACAACAAAACCAGCATTTTGCAAGCTGTCTTCGAAAAATTCCATATAGGTTTTTTTTTTTTAATGCGGTTCAGAAAACTGCCAAAGTGTGGTGTAATAGTCTCTGCAATTTGCTTTTTCTGCGATTTTGCTCTCTCCTCCAAAGTATCTCCCCTCACTGGCGAGAAGTAAGTGTACTCTGTTCAGCCATTATATCACAAACAGCTTGTCCAGCACCCCCCCCCCCCCGCCCCTAACAAATGACAGTTTCAAGCTGTAGAAACGCACACGTCCAGAAAACGTGGTGAAGACGAAAGCCTTTTTATCTTTACCAACCGTTATAATACATTTCTACTTCACTTCAAATGCATTAAAGACTGGCTTCCACAAAACAAATGCTGTATTGTTCTGCTGTCTAGTTAATGCTGTAGCAGTTAATAGTGTCCCGTTAGCATTCAGATAGTGTTGTAGAATAAAAGGAATACTAAACATTACAATGCTAGCACTTCACCGGGCCTCTGTCTCTGTCTGCGGTCAAGACTTGGTGTCTGAAATTGTACTGACCTAAGTCAGTCTGATACCCAGATCAATGTTAAGCGGCTGGGTCTACACACTGCAAAGTCTGGTAAACAAAGAACCCGTTTCATTTGACAAACAGCAGTCTGTGTGTGACAGTGGATTATAGTTCCCTCCATATCTGAGTCTGGGTCTGTCATGTCGGGCTGCACTGTGGTTTGTAGTCCGGCAGATTTATTCTTCCATAGGAACATCCTGGTTTCCACGGGGAAGGAGACACTCCTCGTAACCCAGTGAAGGATGGCCGGACAAGCAGCTGCTAATGTGCACTTAAGGGGGAATGCACTCAAATGAGTCAACCTGAAGAGGGTCTGTAAAGTCAAGGTGAAGGTGGTGCTGTTAAGATTTATCCTTTAACCCAAAGCGTGATACCAACATTTCATCAGGATACAGAGGACTTCAGTGGTTGTTTATGAAAGAGCCATACTGCATGTGATTAATGAAACACATAAAGCAATCCACTTTATGAGTATTTGTGCTGCAAAAAATGTGTTGCTGCATCTCTCTCTCCACATCTTCATCCGATCTGCTCATTGTGTATGGAAAGGATGGGAAATAATAAGATGTTACAAGAGAGATGAAGTTAGTGTGAACGAAGTACATCACTGAAGTCCATGTGTTGGAGAAGGTGTGAAGACAGACAGCTGAATACACTCTGTAACAGACCCACGCAGTTAGAGAAGCCCTCCTTATGTGAGCAACACACACACACACACACACACACACACACACATACACACACACACACACACACACATACACGCAGCACAGGAGGCAGGCGGTGAGTGATGACGGAGCCAGACTGGGGTCCCAACGGTCGGAGGCAATATTAATATCATGTGTAGGTGCAGGTAGGAGAAACAATTCAGAAAAGAGCATGTCAGCCCCATACTAGACAGGCCTATATGAGTTATATGACAGTGAAATAAATTGCTTATGAGTTTTAAAGTTTCCCAGTTTTGAAGAATTAGCTCAGGAAAGTTTGCTCAAAGCATATTGAGTTGGGCACGAAGCGCTCCAGTGGCTTATTATTCGTCTTGTTGGTTCCTGAGATGAAAAGAAGAATGTGATTCTCCGAGGACATGGCCGGACTGAGAGGTTAGATGAATTAGCTGGTGAGCCGTTGCAGTGATTTATACTTTACTGAAGCACTCCAAGTAAAATCTAACTTGATGATATTTTGTCCTCGTGTGTCAACAGATGATATCTTCATGTTAAGTCGTCATTATTCACCAGAAGAATCAGTGACTCTCACTCTCACTTTCTTCTGGGAAGCTTCCTGGGAAACGGTGAAAGCCACCTAAGCGATCGTGATGACACAGCCTTCCTGGTGAGTAACCTGACAAACCTGGTTTTCCATAAAACACAAATAAGCCATTTGGTTCCGGCTCCGAACAGCACAGAGGCCCTTTCAGAGAGCGAGCAGATGGATCATCAAACTTTGAAGGTGATGATGCTCCGATACATTAGCTTTGATTGATCGGTTTGTACACTGCTGCTGAAGAGGTGTATAATTCAGGGAACTCGATGGGATACAATAGCGGCTCCTTTGTCAACTCCGTGGTTGCAAACTGCTTTTTCAGCCTGCAGGTTGGAAAAGCACCATCAACTCTGACAGCAGCAGCAGCGGCAGCAGCCATGCATGTGTGTGACAGGGACAGCTGCACGATCTATATGTTTACATAGAAGACAGAGACATCGGGAGATACTGTTTAAAAGCTTCTGAAAGAAATCCTAAATCCCAAATTCAGTGCAATCAACCAGTAATGTTACTAGTAGCTCAAATAACTTTTTGAAAAACGTATCACAATTAGTACAGATGCACCAGATATATATTTACAATTTTTTTTCCAGTCATGTTTCAGCAAGAAATCTGTCATTCTTCTTACCAGAACAGAAGTGGAACAAAAAAACTGACCTTTTGTTGAACCCTCTGTTAACAAACAGCAGGATAGGATGAAGGTGCTACTATTCAGCTGGGTATTGAGTTCAACTCCACTCCCCAAGGTTCATTTTCAATTTAATGTTTGTTCAGAATGGCTGTGGCTCGGTTGACAGAGTGGCCGTCTCTAATCAGGAGGTTGATGCTGTCCACATATTGAAGTGTCCTTGGGCAAGACGCAGAATCCCCAACTGCTCCCAGTGGATGGACTGAACGTCTTTCATGGCGTAGGCCTCTCCTAGTGGGTGAATGTGATCAAATGTGTAAAGAGATTTGGGCTCTGCTCAAGTGGTGTAAAAAGATAAGTCAATTGAACTATTCAGTCCATTTTAACACGAAGACCACTCAGTGAATACACTGACCTTAAATTTCTCCTCCTTAAAACGGCGCACAAAGACTTTGAGCAACTTGTTTTCTGTGCAAGAGTAGTTTCCAAAATCTGTGTGAGGGAGAGTAACATTACTTAAAGTCTGTGGAAAACTCTTATGAATGATTTTTCTTATCTTAAAATATAATAGATTCAGTTTTTTGTAATTAGGATTTTACTCCAGTGATGACTGGGAGCCCTCAGTCGACACAGCAAAGCCGTTCCAATGACGATCATCCACTGTATTTCAATGTGTTTTTTAATTTTAGTTTGAACAGTCAATTTCCTGCGAGAGAAGCATGTAGTTCCCCATTTTAGTTTCTTTATTTCAATACTCTTTCTTTTGTAATTTTATCTTTCTGTGTTGTGCCTTTAGAATAAATTGGGTCCCTCTTCTTTAGAGAGTAACCACAACTCTGAATTGGATCCATTTTATTATCTATTTTCCACAATCATCTTCAAGCCTTCATGAAATGATTACTTCCAGTCTTACAGAAAATACACAATTTGTGGTCTGGGGCCTTTGGAGGTCTTTCTTCCTATAAAGCATCGTTCCCATGAGAAGATAGATGCTTCTGATAGATGTCCGTGGGTTCTTTGAGTCAAATTAGTGAGTACACCAGGCACACATATTGTTTCATTGATTGAACTTAAGACAGAGCATTTTATGAGTCACCGGTCAACCAGTGCACGCAGGAAACAAATCATTTCACCAGGGGACACATCATTTTTGTTTTCTTTGTTGAGTGAATGAAATACGTGGCCTTCTGTGATCCCTGTAGGTCCATACCGCAAGAAACAACAGGATTCAAAGACTGAGAGGCTGAACATAAAATTAGATTCAGTTAAATCAATGTTCTCTTCTCCTTCACTGAAACAGAGGTCTGCTTTGAAACACTGCAACATAGCACAGAAATGGTAAATTGATTTAACTTATTTAGCACTTTTCCACTGCTTTAGAAGCCCCTAAAGCACTTTGCACTGTTCATCGGATTCACCCATACACCAAGTCTCTCAGTCCATCCATTAGGAGCAATCTAAGGTTCAGCGTCTTGCTTAAGAACGTTTTAAAATATAGACAATGGGGAGACAGGGAATCGAACCAGCACCCTTTACGGCTCAGAGTTGAGTCGCATTATCTGCCACTACTGGAAACTGTTAAACTGGCAGTGAAGTTGGGTTTTCATCAGACAAATGAAGGATCACTTTTATTGTGTGAAATTAAAATAAGTACAATGAAATTAAAATATATTGTGTGTGTATGCCACTTCGTAAAACAAGCTTTGTTAGCTATGAAAATAATCAGGACGATAGGTACCGCTCAAAATAATGTTTGTGAATTCATCTCATACGTTTAATGTTCCCATAAATCAGACTTAAAGATCCACATATCATCATAAAACCATTTTAGATGTTCTTCCTATGGTTGGAGCCATTGGACCGATTACTGGATGTGCAGTATTAGGTTCATGTGGCGCACTTTCATGTTTAAATGATATAGAGCAGTGGATACCACTGATTGATTTTTAATGTTGAATAGATGTGAACAATCAGTCTAATTGCTGAGTAAACACAAAAATGGATAAATAGTGACAGTCATGCATAATGTTGCAGGTTACATCAATGGTATCAGCATGGAGAGGAGATTTAGGTAAAATGCCACCAATTAACAGATTTATTTGTATGCAAAGGTATTCCTGGGCTACTTTGCACTGACCATCCACGGGAGAAAACAGAAGCATGCAAAAGTGCATTAGATGTGCAAATACACCATTTTATAAATCAGATCATATGTTGCTGCAGCCCTTTTGGCTTTTGGGCGCACGTACACTTTATGGATCCTGAGCAATGTTTAATAAATGAGGTCACAGGGTCAAGCAGCCAGGATGCGTTTCATTAATACAGTACGATGTCTTCACGCTGAGGCAGAGGAGGATCTTCAGTTCTCAAAGTTTGCTTTGCTTTGCTTTGCTTTGTGTCCCCTAAAGGCTGAGCTTTTATCAATATGTCTCCAGTCTATTGCTTCAGTCCCTCTGGAGACTCTGCAGAGGGGAATATCAGTTCACTTAATATGCAATACTAAATTTTATTCTGTAAATACACTCAACTGGTTTGCTTCTCTTTTGCAGATGGAAGAGGCATTTTTTTTTCAAACTATGATAATTATTTCATTTTATTATTCAAATTTTTTTGTGCGCAAAAGTTCAAAGCCTCTCATAAGTTATTGCAAGGAGCCTGAGCAGGTTTGATCAGCTTCAATTGTGAACCAGAAAATTCAGGGCTAAGTCTGAGTTTAACTGTGTAACCTATTAATCCTGCTTTGTGAGAAAGGTCCTTGAAAAAAAAATCTCAATGTCACATCTAATCCAGGAAGCGGCCACCTCTCAAACTTCCATTCAGCTAAGCTTCTGTGCGCACCGGCAGCATTAAGTTGAACTCGTTAATAGATAAAAAGCTTTTTTCATTTTTCTTCGCTTTCTTTTTTAAAATTTTTACCACAGTTTGCAAATCATCAGCCTCATGGCATGATTGCCTTGTGTACTTTTCACAAGGGGTTAGTTTACCTGTGGATGTCTGGTAATTTGTGAATTACGCCCCCACGTCTGTGTGCATTCACACGAACCAGTGAACTCTGTGTTTTACTCAAATTCACTGGCATAACAGCCAGATGTGATATGAAGTTTGTCCACGTTCCAACATCCACTGTTGTCACGTTACAGATATGTGCAAAATGCTGCTACACCGAAAAAATTAAAAAAAGAGACATTAAACATAACTAAGCCAAGGAATCAAAGTCTGTAGTATGGGATAGCAGGGTTCAGAGCCTCCTGGCCTCGTGTGCTGCTGTGCTGCAGGTTTTAGATTTCTCCCAGTTGCAACACACCTGATTGCAATGAGGAGCTGATGATGGGATTCTCTATGAGTTTGATGAAGACGTCAACGTCAGAAAGCAGGAACAGAGCTGAAGTTTGCAGGAGGCCGGCACTCGATCCCCAGAGTTGCCTATCCAAAGGTTCATGGAAAACAAGTGGTTAGGGTTAAAATCATCACTTTTAACGTGGTAAGTAGTCACAATGGCAACAGTAAACATATCAAAGCAGCAACGTGAGTTGAGAACACTGAGCAGTGTTGTTGGGATAACAGTCCGTGATGGCATTCGTATCATCCTGTTGCAAAGTTTTCTGACTACATGCTGCTATGCATGTCCTCCATCTCAATATCCTCAGAAATAATTTCCACGATTTTTCCATATTGTATTTATTTGTGCCAAAACATGTCTCACTTGTTTGTACCTCCTCCTGCCCCAACACTTGGTACCTGCATGTTTCCCCACAGCTGCAGTCACCTGCATATCGGGCCAGCAGATCGTCCACTGCACCAAATGACATGAGCTGTGCTGTTTTCCTCTCTCTGTCCTCAACGATGGGGAGTCGGCAGATAGCATTACTGACCATATCCAGAAAGATGTTTGACTGATTCATGTAAATAGTTTTGATAAAAATGACCGTTTTCTCTGAATTGATAAATACATAAATAAATAAATAAATACATGGTCGCAATGTGAGACAGACATTCGAGTTGCAAAATTAAATTTCTTCAATTAACGTTAATCATCAACATGAGACATTGATGCTTTTAAATCACCTAAAGAGTGAAGGCTTTGAAAGTCTACCTCTTTAGAAATTAATTTTATAAATCTGAAATTGAAAGTATGGAAATAAGAGTATAAGAATCATTTCTACTCTAGAGTTGATTGGCAGGTTATTCCCTGCTGTTTTGGTAATCAGCCTTCTTTCAGAAATGTTTTGAAAAACCAAATGGGTCAATTATTTTGTAATTACAGAAAAATAAAATAGCGGAACATGGCTGTTGCTTCGTTTCTCAGCAAGCTGAAATATGTGTCCTGATGTCTTCTTTTTGTGTAGAGCAACTGTCAAGCATTAAGCTCTTGGCTAAATATAACAGTTTCGCAAAATCCAGTGGAGAAAACTCAAAAATGAAAAATACTCAAAATCAGATTTGCGGAAGTCCACAGATTTTTACTACATGAGTAAAATATTATAATTAAATTGCCACCTTTTGTGTTCTCGGCTATGCTGGTGTGTGTCACACATACTATCGTCCCCAGTAATCAGGGGACGACCACTCCAGTGGAACCCAACAACGAACCAACCCACTGACCTGAAACTCAACTCTTCCTTCACACACAGTCTTTTGTGTTTCTTTATCAGCTCACACAGACTCACACTGAGCCCTCATTAACATACCAAAATGCCAGGGACATGTGAGATGTGCCTGTCGGGCTCTAATCTCGGCGAGCGCAGGTGCAGTAACATGATGCAGACGAGATCCGGCTCGTGGGTTGTATCACGTGTTTCTTATCGAACACAGGTGGTCCGTTCATGTTAATGAGGAGGGACTGGAACAAACAGACAAACATTAAAGGCATGTTTCTGTTTCACGCTGTGAAGATAAGGATTTTAAAGAAGCAAGGTGACTTTCAGTAGTTACAAAAATTAACTCTTTGTGAGACCAAAGTTCAGGAGAGCATCTCTCCTCAGTAATTCAATATAACTCCGCCAAATACAACACAGTCATTTCAAGGCTGCTTTTACAGAGAAGACCCAACAGATCCACATGAGTGAGCATAAGCGACTGTGGAAAGAAAAAAACTCCCTTTTAAAACAGGAAGAAACCTTTGCAGAACCAGACTCAGAGGCGGCGGCTTTCTGCTATACCGGTTGGGGTGAGGGGACAGAAAGAGAGAAAAGAACAGGATGGACAGATTGATTCACTGACACAAAATATGTTCAGATGGAGATCCGTGAGGATATCCTGAGAGAGCGAGAGAGAGAGAGAGAGGACTGGAAGAGAGCCACGTTTACATGGGTGCTGTATAATCAGATTGAACGGCAGAGCGGATTGTAAATGTGTCAAATAAATGACTAAGTGGATCCGCTTCACCCCCCCAAAAAAAAAAATCTTTCAGATAAATGAAATCACGACAGCATCCTAATTGCTTTGCTCGAGAATTCTTTTAAATATATATAGATATAAAATAATTAAAATTTGGGTCTGTTCTGTCCCATTCCATCACAATGAAATTTCTTTTTACAGATACAACTATTGGAAAACCATGTTCATTTACTTTACGCTGCATTTTATTGTACGGAAGTGCTAAATAAATAATGTTTGACTCAATTTGATTAGGTCCTTCTTACTTTATTACTTCAATTTCTAAAAAGAGTTAAGTAAATCTAAATGAAGTTATTTTTTCCTCAGTAAACTAACATATATGTTTGCTCCAGTGAGATTGTTTGTTATACTTTATACATAATTTTTAGGGGTGGGACTCGATTAAAAAAATTAATCTAATTAATTAGGGCCTTTTTAATTAATTAATCTCAATTAATCGCATATCGATATTTGACCCGAGATCAGTGAGAACCTTTCTTTTTCTAATGGATTTTGGTATAGTGAATCAATATAGTGATACATAAGCTTAAGCAACAAAACACTGTTCATTTTTTCAGCAGGGAAGGAGGAATTTAACCAAGACAAATAAACCAATACACATTGATTAGTGCAACTTTTGTTGGGCTGGGCGAGGGTCCTTGAAGTAGTCGGAGTGACGTCCTCTTCAACTCTAGCTGTATGCGAGGCTTGCGTGTTGGCCGCTGCTGTGACAGGCTTAGCATTCAGATGATATAGCAGGCTCGATGTGCTGCGATGGTATGCAAATTCTTTGCTGCACAATGTGCATACAGCTTTGGTTTTATCCACGCTGCCATCCGCTGGCTTTTTAAATCTAAATTTTCTGTGCACGAGACCAAGTAGTGCGCTGTCGTCGGGAGCAGTGTTGCCAACTCCCCAGTAAGGAAAGTCACTATTGGCTGTCCTAAAAGTCGCCAGAAGTTGCTAGATGAGGTCGTTACCTAATTTGCAATTTGCATGTAATTGTAATGGACGCTGTAGGAGAGAGGAATAACGTCATGGGAGAAGCAAAATGTGAGTTAAAAAAACACCCTAAATATGTTTAGAACTACAAATGAATTTTCTTCTGTTTATTCTTGGTTTGTCAGCAAGTGAGCAGTGGCGTATTTGCGCACACGCGATTCATTTGAAGTGTGGAGGAGTGGTGTGGGTCTGCTCTCTGCTCTGCCTGCAGCAGGGGGCGCTGCTGAGACTGGCCGCCTGTGAGTGCTTTGGGACGGGGGAGGGGCTCACGCAGCACCGCAGCTCATTGAGGACAGCAGCTGCAGAACGAGACGTCCCGTCACGTCTCCAGAGCACCAGAAAAAGTCGCTAAATTTGTTGCTAGTCGCTTTTGACAAAAAAAAAGTCGGCAGGAGGCTTTGGAAAGTCGCCAGATTTGACGAGAAAGTCACCAAGTCGGGAGCTGTTTCGTTGTGGTGTCACAGCGAAATATGTCCGGGTGAAACTCGTCCGGTGACAAACGTTCCGCGACAATTTGCGATAATTTTTTTATCGCGTTAAAATTTCTGTAATTAATTAATCGTAACTAACGCGTTAAAGTCACAGCCTTAATAATTTTATTTTAATGTGTGCAAAGTACCGTGAGATAATTGTGTTGTAATCATAACGACAGCAGCGCCTGTACACTCAAACAATTCACATGTGGGCAAAACTGTAATATCGCTATAAGTTAATATTCATCAGAAGGCTGAGCAAAAATAGAATAGAACTGACAGACTTTATTTAAGTAGATGATGTTTTTTTTTCCTTTTACATTATACATGTGGGATTAGTAGTTTTCTTTCTTTCTGTTCACGTGGTGCATCAGTGAAGGTGGTGCTCAAAGCCCTTCTGCTCTTGTCTCCACTCTGAACCCGGGATAAAACAGGACAGGACCTGTTGTCTAAACTGGCCCTCTTTAGGCAGTTTGGCTTCCTGCCTGTATCCTACTCTGACCTGGAAATGAAAAGTGTGGATTGAGGGCTCTACAGAGATGACAGAGCCGTGTCCCCGTCTTCCTGACAGAGCTGATCTCTAATGCCGCTGCGCCTCTCCTCAGCTGTCAGTCTGCTCCCCCTCCAGCCGACAGCAGGTTGCTCCTTCCTTCTCTTAATTGTGTCTCTTAAGCTTAAGTTTGTCATAACATATTGGTGCATGGCATCGAGGCGCTTCTGTGCCTGGACAGCTCTGACTGCTCTGACAGGGTGCTGCTTGCCAAGCTTATGCCTCAGATGCCCTGTAGAGAATTTTTTTTTTTTTGCTGGATCCCTGTCCATATTTCACCAGTTTATTCCATAATGCAGCACCGGTCCCTCACCCCCTCACCCCCGCCTCCATTATTCTACACTGTCACAGCAGTCCAGGTTCGTAGCAGTGTCGTGCACAGCAAGGCTGCACTTTGCTGTGGTCTCGGGCTTTCAGGAGTCAGTTATCTCTGGGACATTGTCGAACGAGAGAGGCCTAATGACACATTAAGCTCAGAGGGGAACGGCTGTCATTAGATTGCAGAGGATGAAGCTGGCAACAAACTGCTTGTTAGGTTATTGGTAGGTAAGTAAATCGATTTAAAAAAAAAAAAAAATTGAGAGCAAAGCGTGACATGAAAACTTCAGTCACATTGGTGGCGACCGTACTCAGCTGATTTACTGCAAGCGTCTATGAGTGGAAACTGCATCTCTCAGCCTGACAGAAACTACACATTAAGAGTGAAATAATTAAAGGAACTGGAGCAGTGTTTGTGGTTGCACACAGAATACAAAGCAAGGACCACATGTTAAAACTTAAAAAGATGAAAATGTCTTGCGATGCAGCAAAATCAATGATATTGAACTGTAGAGAAAACTATGGAAGTGATTATGGTGGAATGATGAGCAAAACTGGCAAATTAGGATTCAAACAGAAGAAATTAATTTCAGTGTTGAAAGTAAATACCAAAACTAATTTAATGTTAACAAGCTTTTTAATGTTCTGGGTCTGTACTTCATGGGAAACAGGCTGTCCTTTTAAGAAACATTTTTTAAAAATGTGTTTTAAACAGTTCTATATTATTCCAGGAAAAATCTCAGTTTACAGGTTTGTTTAGTTTAAAGCACTAAAATGAAAGGTTGTATTTTAAAGAGTCATCAACTTTTCAGTTGAAATGAGTAATTGCTGAATAAGTCTTCTGTCCTGGTGATCATTATCTACAGCTGAATCAACATTGTGAAAATGTTGTCAAAATTCAAAAACTATAACAAAAGAAGTGAAATAACATAGTTAGGTATGAATTGTTGCTTCTTATGTTCTTCTAACTCAATCACTGTTGGTATTTTCTTCATCGATTGTTTCAAAATTCTTCAAGGTTTGTCACGTCTTGCAGTAGTTTGAGCTGCTATTTTGATTGCGCTCAGATATTCCCTCAGGATGACAATGAACCCAGGCATACGCATACATATCGAGAGCGATCTCCATCCACGAGAAGTAAAATATTCATGCAGCTGATGGTATGGCGCCCACAGATCACTGATCTGAAGATCATGGAGTCAGTCGAGGATTACATGAAAATATAGAACAAACTGAGACGCACTAAATCCACATAACTCCAGATTTGCTTTGGATAACCTACCTGCCAAGTGCTTCCGCAGTCTATATGCAAACAGATCCCTTCACGGTAACGATCACACTGACGGCTTGTTTGACTTGAAAATAATTTTGTCGTATTTGAAGCTGTTGTTGGTTGGAGCGCTCCACTGTGTGTACGCAGCATTTCCCCTTTACAGTAACTTGGATATAAATCCATAATAAGACATGTAACTCTTCAACCGTGAACTCCAGCATGTCCCTTTGCGCAGGGCGGAAATCTTGTTGCTGGTTTAAAAGATTGTTCTGTGCTTACCGTGCAGAACAGGGCTAGGCCTCGGATATCGCTGGATTTGCGGCGAGGCAGACAACTGAATGAACATTTGATAACACTGTTTGGCCCCCTGTTCCCGCTCGCATATTTTTATTTTTTTTTTATTTTATTTTTTTTTAGGGTGCTTGTGTTTCAGACAACTGTTGTTGTTGAGAGCCTGTTGTATGTACAGTATATTAGTGCTTGAGTGTGATTGGACAACTTTTCTTTTGCTTCACAGCAATTTGTCTGTTTATCTCATGCTATTACATATAAACAAACAAGGTACAACAACAATGAAACAAAAAAACAGGGAAGAACAATATGAAGGATATTTGTTTTCCATAAAGCAATGAGAGAGCATTCTCTGATGACTGGGCAGCTCTGGCTCAGCATGTTGTCCTATAAAACCCGAGGTTGTTGGCTCAATCCCCATTTTAGTCTGTCCATGTGTCGAAGTGTCCTTGGAAAAGACGGAGTCGTGCTGTTAAGCACTCAGTGATTAATTTCATAGACAAAAACACTGCACTGTTCTGTAACCCCTTTATCTTTCCCACAGCACCTCTGTGGAGGTTACAGCTTTGACTTTAAACTCATTGTTTCTGACAGTATGAGTGTGACATTTCTTGAGTATCAGACGAGACACTAAAGTTAAAAATGAGTAAACTTCACTAAAAGCATCACATTCTAAAGTTTTACTTGTTCCACTTTGGACCTTGTATCAATAATATCATTAACTTTGTGCTTGTGTGGACAAAACTCCTATGGCTTTTGTGAAGCTGCAGACTTTAATCTAGTGCCTTCCAAGGTGTAAAATTACATTTTCGCCACTGCTTGGGATAATAAATGAGCAGCAAAGACTTGCAATCTTGCAGGGTGACAGCTTAACCTTGTTGCCTTTCCATCTATACAACATCCAGTGTGGGATTTAGTCATGGTTTCTTACCTATATTTCAAAAACCAAACATGCAATCTGTGGCAAAAACTGCTCATACTTACTCAACAACCGAAACATCCATTTGTCCACAAGTTTTTCAATTTCTTATCTCTGTATTGGATTTTGTTTTTTTATGGTGCGACAGTCTGAAAGCTTTGCCTTATCTGTTCAGACTCACACCCGGTATTAAACTGTGATTTGTACCCTCAAACCTTCAATGGAAGAGGGGAGTCTTGGTAAGGTGAGCTTTAAATATGAGAACACTTTGGGAATGCACTAAAATCAACCCGGCAGCACCAGAGGCGATGCAGATCAAACTGGAAGGATTTTGGAGATCTATATCAAAAATAAAACACGCTTTATAACAATGCACATTTTAGCCAGTCTTTCTGTCTTTGACTACAAATAATTCACGTTTTACAAAAACTACAGCGTTGTGCGTGTATTTCTAATATAAGCATGTGCTCATCTTCTGATTCCAAGGTGAAGAGAGCTGAGAAGGGCTGAACTGATCGGACTGTATTGTTGATTGAAAATTTTTTCAACTACCAGGGAGACTTCTTATCACATGCAAAGCATGAGTCAGGATTAGATGTACTCTGCTGTTCAGTATATTAAAAATGTTCTCACTGCAGCTACGAGTGTTTGGACAGATATGATGACACACTCAAGGATATGATTGCATGCTGTTATTCAAAAAAAGAAAACCTGAAGTTTTCCACACTCGGGGGTGTTTGAGCATCTCATAAATGTGATTTATTCAGTATCAGCTCTGGCTGAGGGTGTGGAGACCAGTGGAGCAACTAGTTGCCCACAATTGTTTTTCATTAAAACCTTTAGGGCTAATTTTGGGTCATGAATTTCTGGTGACATGGAAAATAATCAGTCTGGTTATTACTATTTATGTAGCTCATTAACTTCATCCCCACTGAAGTCACGCTTTTCTACTTAATGTTCATTTTGTGCTGCCAGCTTCACTTGCTATTTTGATTCTATTATTGCTATTTAAAACTGTTCAATTAAATTCTATTGTCGTTCTGATTCTCAATGATAATGTATGCATGCTCAGTAAGCATAAACTAACATCATCGGTATCACATGTATACATGCATGACCTATGTACAGCATTAACTGATTAATTAATCTTGTTAAAAATGTCACTTTACTGTGGTTTAAGCAGGAACAAAGTTTTATTAAGTGAATACAATCAAAATTCAGAGGATAATAGAAGCCATCAGGGTTTAGTTGGTGTTTACATCTTGTATTGATGAGAGTTTGAGTTGGAGAGAACAGATTTACTGTGTGAGTAAGAAAAAATATACAAATCTATTGGTATAATAAGGAAAGTTAGCTGCCTTGTTAGTGAACAGTGTCTTCTTACTCTTTATTACAGTCTAATCTATCCTCATCTGTCATATTGTAATATTGTTTGGGGGAGTACATTTACAACCACTCTTAAAAAAATTTTAATTCTCCAGAATCGTTTGGTTAGACTTGCATCTCGATCTGTTTGGGACGCTACTGCTGCTCCCTTATTTAAAAAGCTCCAGATTCTCACTATTTGTGATATTAACAGTTATCAAACATGCATTTTTATGTACAAGATATTTTCTTCAGCAGAAAAGGTCCCTGAGCTTTTTAGGACATACTTTGCAGCAAAGTCTCATTTTCATTCTTACTCAACACGACAGGCCTCAGCTCTACATCCGCCCAAATGTCTTAAATCTAGGAGCCAATTTTTGTTTAGGTATAGAGGTGTCAAAGTTTGGAACAGTTGGTACCACATTGCCAAAAATTGTAGGTCTCTATCCATCTTCAAAAGTCGCTCAAGAGAGCATCTAATCCGAAAGCGTAGCCAAGAGAGCTCTGTACTTTAGCTTTTCCCTAGACTGCTAATTTGTTTTCTTTTTAGTTTATTTTCAGTGTGCCTATATTTGATCAGCAAAATGCTCATTTTCTTGAGCATGTCCTTATAAGGTCAACAGCGTTTTTCTTTTCTTTTGTCTTTTTTTCTCCTTTCTTTCTTTTAAGTTTAGCATGAAAGTTTATGTTGCTTTTTGTCATGTTTTGTATTTATTTATTTTTTTCATTTTAACGATATCTGTATAATTTTATCAGGTGGGGGCTCTTCATAAGCCTTTTGGCTTGCTCGCTCCTCCCTGCACTGTTTCTTTTAATTTGCACTTGTCTATGTGATATATTTTATTGTATGTGCTAAATAAACTAAACTAAACTAAACTGGGAACAACAAACAAATGCCGCCTGCAGTCTGCTGCATTATTGTCAACTAAACTATATAGGACGAAATGCCGTGAGTGGTTTTCATCTAAATCTGCAATCGGCGGATTAAGAAGACATCCCTGGTAAATATGAAGCTACGAATTTCTTTTTCTTGTCACTTTTAATGTTTTATTATATACCTCTCCTGTCACTGTCAGAAAACTTGGCATGTACAATGACAGAATTGAGTGTTGTGTAGGAGTGGAATGAAAAATATCAAGTGACTTGAGTGAGATTCAGTGCACGCTCATCCCCGTCCCCTCAGACACGTTCCTGCATTTAGAACACAGACCAGAATGATACCAGTTCACCAGCTTGCTCACTTTGCTGAGACAGACTGATCATCCTGCCTTCGGACGATACTGTGATTGCAGCTATGTTTTGGCTTTTGTTGTTATAATTATTGCTGCGACACATTTTTTTTTTCAATGCAACATTGCCTGCATGCGGCGGTGGTTTTGTAACGATGCTGCTGTAGTCTTGAACTCATGCGGTGTGTTAGTAACACATCAGTCATAGATGCACAGCGGGCCTGATCTGGAGCAGGTGGATACATGCACGATATCACAGATCTGAACGCAGCAGCAGATGAAGTCCAAGCAATAATCATTCATCCAGCCACAGGTTTTACAGCCACAGCCAGGAAAAGGAGCTGCAGCTGCACTCACAATAAGCAGCTGGATACTGTCAGATTTTAAAAGTGAGTAATGATCAATAAGTACAACAGCATCACAGCAGTCTTTTCTTCTTTCTGCAGTACAGAGTGTTTCCTTTAACTTAAATAGACAGGAGACATGTGACCTGTTGGCCAAAACCAACCTGCAGGAGAGCTCAGTCAGGATCCATGGGATGAAACTGCAAAAATAAAGGATTAATTACTGTTTTACACTAAAGGTGATCAGTGTTCTTGATTTTTCTACATTATTTCAGTAAGATAAAGGCGCAACACCGAGACCTAGAAGTGAATGTCTGAAGGCAACATCCCTCAGTAATGCTGCAAGGATCCGATCTCCCTGAGAGGAAAATGACATTATCATCAAAGACATGCCATTGTGAGAGTTTGTGAAAATACGAGAGGCCAATCCATCACTGAGCAAACACACACACACACACACACACACACACACACACACACACACACACACACACACACACACATATTGGGGTCATCACTTCAACATAAACTGAAGTTTTGATTGCAGGAGTCTAACCTCCCCAGACAAAAACCCTCAGATGCAAAAGGAGAACATGCAAACTCTCAAAGCACTAACCAGCTCTACATCATGCTGCACCGCAGAAGAATTCTAACCACTTCACCACTGTGAAAACACAAAGAAAGTTATTACATTGAGTGTGTGGAGACTGTGTAGCAATGCAATATTCAGTGTTTTACATGGCTCCATCATCAAATATGTATTGATCAGAAACATCAATAATGTGCTTACTGTAATGCGAATGCGTTTTGTGTTACTGCAGACACATCAGTCAAGCCTTTGTGTAGTTTTGAATGGTTTGAACTTGAATGGGGTTTTCTCCAGATGGCTGCAAACACTGCTAATTTTCACACTATTTCTTAACCAGCCATTTGTTTCCCTAAATTAATTATCTTCATTGAGGTAAATTGCCCAGCCTGAGACACTGTGTGGTGTCTGTTAGGACGCTGTGGGTGAATAGGAAAGGGTTTGAAAGGGAAAAAGCTGGCAGATAACTGAACAATAGAATCCTTGAATGCAATTAAGCAGAAGAATTAGAAGTGTCTGCAGTGAGAAAGAAATGTCCTGCCTCAGTAGATCCTCTCGTTCATGCAAAGAAAACGAACTCCGGTGTACAGATAAAGTAAAGCCTTTGATTCCCCGCACCGGGAGCTCATGGTGTCCAAGAACTGAGGAGAATTTCTGACTTAATTTTCATGCTGTGAGCTCAGTGTGCATGATATTAAGAGCACCTTCGTCACTCTGCAGCTCTATATTTTCCTCTCAAAACAGCAGGCGCTCTTCGAGAGAGAGAGGGAAAAAAGATTTTACAAGATGTTCCACATGACTGGCAGCGTATCGTGACTCGTGTGCCTTTCATGTTTCTGTTAAGTTTTCTCAAGGCAGGACTCGGCTTCCATCTGTCACTAATCAGACTGAAGGTTAAACCATTTGCATGTTTATTGAACCATTCTTGAAAACAGTGATAACTGAAAGGTGTGACATGAGATTTACATTTGAATCAACCATCATATTGGCTAATTAATGAAGATGTTATGATGTGATGAGACATTTAAATGTTCCGCTGCTGCAACCAGATAGATCGGCACAGCGTGAGTAATAAGAACACTGGAAATTGTCAATGTTATGCTTGTGTTGTGTTATGTTATATAATAATATGCATTTAAAATGATTGCACTATGTCGAGAAATTGCCCACAATCTATGGTTTATTATCTATATCTTTTGTCTCGAAAATGTGCCATTACTTCTCTCTCATCCCCCTTTAATTTTAGACCAAATATTTCAATTAAAAGAAAATCAGTGTTTCAACATATGGGGAAAAAAAAATAAAAGAAAACTTTGATGGAAGTCATGTTTTGTACAATTTTTTTTTTAAATTGTCCTCTCAGCCCGTATTGGGATGTAAATGGAAAAACAGACTCATCAGTGAAATGTGAGATATTGTTAATGGCAACACATTTTCCATTCACACTCATCTATCAGTGCTGGCAGCCATCTGGGGTGTCGAGCCAGGGTTTGACAGGATGAGATATTTTAAGCTCAAACCACCAGCACTGGGATTACAATCTAAAAGGCCAAGATTTCAGAGGTTTGCTCACCTATGCTACTATTCAATTATTAAACTTAACAATAACTTTAATTCAGGAGAGATTTATTTGGATGCAGAAACAACAGACTGTGTTTGTGCATATTCATTTTATTAATTCAATCATATACTCAGTTTAGGACTATTTATTTATCCTGTATACATTTCAAGTGCATCACCAGCAAGAGCTAAACTCCATCTCACTTGTTTGAAAGTCCGCTTATTCATTTGCTTATTTAAAACTAAAATGCATAAAACACGATCATAAACCTCAAACTGCTGTAATAAACTGAATATTTCATGGGCAGCGGGTTGCATATTTCAATGAAATCAGCTTCGAATTATTTCGTTTCTAAATATGGAGTAAGCCACTAAAAGTGTGGCCTGAAAGGCAAAAGGAGTGTAAATACCAAATTAAAGATGAAGCAGTGACGCTTTGCTGTGAAGCTTTTTCCACCGCAATGAATTAGCCGACAAGTCTGATTTACTGACATATGAAAGATTCAACTAATTGAAAGTAAGCATGGTCCCATTTATGAAACAATAGCTATTTCCTGCTTCCATAACCACTAGAGACACTAAAACTTTGACTGATTTACTTCAAAGCTTCATCTGTGTTTCATTCATTTGTCGACACCAAGAAGTGGAGGCGTAACTTTCAAAGCGCACTATGTGAGGTTTGGAGGGGAAAAAAAAATCAAAGGAGGGATTTTCGCCTTCACATGTCGCAGTTTCACATCATCATTAATTCTTCGTACTTTCTTTCTCACTTAGCAGATGACACTTTTCAAGCGGAGAAGCAGATGCGGGAGCTGATTGATGTGATTTGCGGAGCAGGAGCCCGTCATGCGTGGAAGATTATATCACACACTTTTTTGCACAGTTAGGTAGTTGGTGGAAGACAGATGCTGGGAGGAAACAGAGGATAGCTTGACTTTTAAATTATCTCGTCATACTTCCAATCTTGTGGGCAGTTTAGAAACAATAATGTCATAATTTGCAAAGTTTCTTTCTTTCTTTCTGAGCAGGAAAACCCTTTAAAAACAGCATTTGTCACTATGGGACTGACACATTTATATTTTAAAGATCCTTCATCCTTCACAGACATTTTTATTTACTGTTGTTGCCACTTTCTCACAACATTTAGATTTTGAGCCATTGTTGATGAGGATCTTGTTAATCTGATTGAGTGCTGCTTCAGAAACATGCAGGAGAAAATTATTTTTCCTTTTCAGCGCAAACAACACGGTCTTGATCGATGTGCTTCTACAAGCCAAACTATATCCTTGTATTGGTCTCTGCATTGTTTGTGTGAGAACTACAATAAACTCTATATCCTTCGCTGTTAACTTTATTGCATTGCAGCAGGCTGTATTGTGGTTCAATATAAATTGTATGTATGAAAAGTTATTAGAGGCCTTCAAAACAAAACCTGAGCTGGATGCTATATTAAACTGGTGCAATAATGTAGTGTTTGCTCTCAATGCTGCGGCGAGAGAATTGGTGAACTTTTCTAGAAGAGGAGTGCACACACAACCTGAATATATGAATAAAAACAGAAGGAAATAATTTGCTGTTTTAATTTACCCATAATTTATTCACACTGGAAGACACACAACATGCCGAAAGACATTTTAACATTAAAAAAAAAAAAAGATTGAAGGGAAATTTGATGGTCACAAGACATCGATGCAAAGTTGATGAAGAAGTAAGAATTAGACTGGAAAAGGGGAGGAACGCCTACATGGATGACCACTAACTTCCTCGGACAGAAGTGTAACCCTGCATACAATTGCAAGAAAAAGAAGTACCAAAGACGTTTTTCTTTGTTGTGGTGTTGAGCATACGCACGTTTTGAAAAAGTCAATGTTTCTTCAAAATATTTGCAAATAGCTAAAAAAAGAAATACTAAAATGTAATTGAAAATGTTCAAAAAACTTCTTCTTGCTGTTGCATTATGCATGTTTTTACAAACTCACCCTCACAACGTTGCTTCAAGGCTCATGCTAGTTTTCTATCGTGCACATCGCCAGTATCTCTGCTCAGGTCTCAGTGTGATGTTAAATCTGCAACTCTTGAGAAATCTGTGCAAAAAAAGTTCTTCGCAGTTTTTGAGCCTCGTGTGTTCCGGTTTCAGCCGACAGGCCTCGTGTTTTACATCCATGATTGAAAGGCTTTATGCCACGGGAAAAGTTCTGAGAAGTTCAGCAAAGTTCAGGTTGTGCTGCGAGCTTCTGTGTTCAGCTGTAGTGATTTTGAAAATGTTAACAAAAGCTATTTATTTTTCATCATGCAGAATGAGCCAATACTGATATGCAATAAAAAAAAAACAAATAATTTAAATTAATTGAAAAACACCTAAAGGATCATATTGAAATTAAATTATTAATAAACTATTTTTCTTTTTTTTTTTTTTAAATAAATCCTACTATCAATTAGAAAACCAGGGTTATTGGATGTCATGATAAGCATATTGTTATACATAGTTTTTCAAAACTGAGCAGGATGAAAGCTGCAGTGAGAAACCTGCAATGGCTGGGGCTCTCTCCCATAAGTCCCCGAGAGATCTGGGAAAGGAGAGAGGAGGAATTAACATGGGGGCTTTTAGCTATGCAGCTATGCTATCTGAAACAAGACCAAACAGGAATACAGGTCAGAATGGGCTGATGCACAACAGGCAGAGCAGTTTTTAAACAGCTACTACACAGAGTCAGAATATCATTTTGTTCACCAGACAGAAATGTCATTTGTAAGTATTTTCTGATCAAAAACCAAAACCAGGTCAACTTCTGCGTTTGCTGCTCCGTCAACTTGGCAACAGTCTCACCGCAGCCTCGCTGAATACATTTCAAGGTACAGCACTGATGCATTTCTGGATTAATAATCCTTCCCTCTCTGTTACTCGTGTTGTGACAACAATGGATGGATGAGCGAAAACATCTGAGCGTCTGAGCGTGTTGTTTGTTGCCTCAATGCTTGACAAAGCCCATTATATGGAGGGTAGCCAGTTGCCAGTGCGGTAATTACCAGGTAGAGAGGCGGCAAATGTGCTTGCTCTACCATCAGATCCAGTGTTCTCCTCTGTGCGCTTGTTTGTTTATCAAAAAGCCTACAAACGGAGGGGTTTATTAGTTTAGCTAAGAGAAAAATCAAGAACTGCACAGCAGAGGACATGCAGTGAGGAGATACAGCAGGTGATCAAGTGCAGACGGCGTAATGCATATGCAAACAGCATTAAAAGAAAAACATTTCCCTGAAGTACTAGATGTAAGCGCTATGCATAATCAATTTTAGTAGCCAGAGGCAACCTTTAAACATGGACCCCATCAGGTTTCGTCAGTACATATCAGGTGATGTGTTTGTTCAGATGTCTGAGGGCTAATACCAGCGTCTGACTTCCAATCACAGTCACACTTTGAAAGTCACATCCTGCACACATCCATTCAGCACAAAGCCTAAAGGACAGCCTTTGTTCAGGTGCTGGGCTTTAATACCCCACACTTAGGGGATTAAAGCGGGTGTGTGGGTGGAGGTGCAGGTAAGCGAGACTGAGTTTCAGAGAGGGCCACACCTGAACAAAGCCCCGTCGGTCAGACGCAGGGTACTGGGCGGAGACACGCCGAATGATCAGTCCTGGAGGGGTATCAGCACTCACTGCCGCACCAGCAGCCGAGGAGGCAGAGAAAGACCCAGTTTGATGGTTCAGTCAGCCTCAACCAAGGAGTCACTTCCTTCTTCATTACGCTTCCATTTTTTAAAAGTGTAACAAATGCATTGAACGAAACTTTTGGAAGCAATCAAACAAATTCCCCTCAATGTTGCTTCAGTCTTGTTATTTTGCAGCCACATGCTCCTCTCTTGAAGAGCTGGTGTATTTTTCCGCTTTATATTTCATGCTTTGTCTTGGCTGAAGCACTGAGGGGTTTCACTGTGACAGTCTGCAGAAGGGAGGCAGCCAAAGTCTCAGACATCCAACACCATCCCGTCTAAGTTTCTCCTCAGTTCTTTTTAGTAAAGTATGTGGATGAAGCACTACTGAGCTTTGAATCATATGGAAAAACTAAGTTTTCTGAAAGGCATGGAGGAATTTTAATCAGTCTTTTTAGATCAGATTGTAGTCTGTGATGGTGTAAATCAATCTACAATCACTTCTCAGCAGATTGCGTTGCTGAAAGAAGCAGAAAACCCTTCTGCTCATCAGGCTCCTGTCAGCCTCAACAACACAACGGCGTTTCGTATCAGCAGTTATACATGAACACAATAGATTGTCCATTGCCCTCTACATCTGTTGCCAGTTGGAGAGTGACAGGCTGATTTATGGGATTTGGAGGAACAGTAATGAATTAATTACAGTGATAAGATGCACTACTCAAGGTCACTGTCCAGTGATTTCCATGCATCAACTCAGTGACTGTGAATATTACTCACAAACTGAGAAATGGTTTTCAGCAAGTGACCATGAAAAGACCTGACGACGGCCAACATCATGGGTCCTTTTCCTGTTGGGTTTAGCCTTTTATCCAGTGTCCATTGATTACCTGATACCCAACTGAGGGTGTGAAAATGTTCCCAGTTATAAAGTCCTTCAACATCATACACTATTCGCTTAAAGAAATTATAAAGTTTTACTCAACTGTACATGAATCCTGATGTAAGAAACATATTTGTAGTTTCTTTGGTATTTCATATTGACATTGTTTATCAAAGTATTGAAACATTACAACCAGTATAAGGAAACACTTGTTAGGAGACTTGAAAATAAGGTAATATATCATTATTAAACTTAATTCCACTCAGTAAGAAAGAGGAAAGTGTGCATACGGTCATGCTTGATTGTGGTTTTCCACTCATCAATGGAGTCACACTCATAATGTTTCTGTTAATGGAATCTGTCCTCAGTTAGAAAATAGACTCATTTCTTTGAAGGCTGTTGAATCAGTCTGTACTTATTGTGATTTAAGGTTGTTTCAAACGTGAGGGAAATGAAAGGTGTGAGATGATGGAGGGTGTTTTGTTTTCGTCATGGCTGGATGGTTTCAACATTGAGCTTTGACTCATTAAAAGGTTTTGTTTCTCCATGTTGAGCCACTGCTGCGCCCTTTTATTAGATTGTGTGTTTTAGCAGATAATGTATTTAACTTATGAAGCCTCTGTTGCTGAAAACAGTTTTTAAAAACAATTCATACATCAAATATTAACATGCTTTACTGTTATGACCATGATGACTTCTGACACATTTACTTATTCAGACTAAGACGAAATGCTTCACGTAGACAAAATATGTACACCATGAATAAATCATGCTTTTTTTATCTTAGTTGTTATGTTTGATTAAACATTATTGTTCTATGAAGCTGTGAGTAATTTCCAGACATTATTGTCAAGGTGAAAATGAGCCGGAGTTCTAAACAACATATAATAGATTTAGACTATCGGTTAAAAAAAGGCTTCAGTTCTCTACCTGTCTGGCAGGTTATTAAAAAGTGAAAGAATTGTTTTGGAGCTCAAGGAAGCTGATCTCTTATAGAGCATCAGCTTTTAAGTTGACGGAGCATGTTTTTCCCCCCTCACATCCAAACTGTAAGGAACAGAATTAGCATTCATCCAGAGCGGTGTTTTCCAGCACCTGGCGGCTCTCTTTCTGCACGTGTTTTCAGTCTTTACAAAGTCCTGAGGGAGATCTCGGGTTCTCAGCCGCTAAATACTCTCCCATGCTCATCAGACACTCACTCGCTGTGACCGTTTGCCTCTTAGCAGGTATCGTACAGTGACTTTTATCAGCGCCTTTATTTCGGCGAACATCTGGCTGCCAGCTGAGCTGCACAGTTGCAGAAAAATAAAAAGCAAAAGAATGCTCATTATTATCAGCTGATCAATGATACCCAACCATTATCAGAGAGGAAGCAAATATTGGCCCTCTTTGCCAAATGGTGAAAAAAACAAAAAAAAAAACAAAGTCAACAAAAAAAAAGGATCAAAGCCATTTCAATTATTTCTCCAGGAAGTGAAAATCTTTCTTGATCGCTGAACAGTTTCTAAAACTTACAGAAAAGACGATGCACAGGCCTCTCTGAGACACACAGGGGATCCTTTTTTTCTCCCCATGGGCTCCTTCAAATGGTTAGTACACTATCCACTTCCTTTATTTCTGCTACCTTGTGAACCGGGAAACCAGATTTAATTTCGTCCCAAAATGAATCTGTCACCTGCCGTCACCAGCCAATTCCTTCAGAGCAGCAGAGGCACAGGAGACCGCGCAGCTCCCACTGTTGGTCACAGGAATTTAAGAACTTCCACTTTGCTGAGCAGAAACACCTCTGACTCTCTCCTGCGGAGGCCATTAGCTCTCTGATCAGAGGGAGTTAAGACGGGCAGGCTCCGCCCGGGCCCAGGCTGCGGCGCAGCGCCGGCCCGCGGGTTGCAGATTTCACTGATGATGCTGCCGAGCGTGCTCGAGCTGCAAGAAACACCCGCAGTGACCCAGCAGGGAGCTCAGAGGGGAGAGACTATTTCGCCAGCTCAGCATGTAAAACCAAGCAGGCACCATTACATCCCATTTGCAAACACAGGAATTGGGTTTGGATGTGGCTGTTTGAGGGAGCGAATTTTAATTTTACTGCTTACAATTCCTCAAGGGCAATATCAGTTAGTCAACACAACGTCTTTATGGGGTTTATGTCGTACTGTCACGTGTGTTTTCATCTCAGTGTTGGTTATTTAGCCATAATAAGCCAGCAGAGAAGAAACGCAGTTTAGAGAGAGGCTTCATCCCACTGAGGCAGGCTGGTGTGAGAGCAGTAACAGTCTGTATTTATTTATTTTTCTACAACTGTCTAAAGAAGGAAGCCAGATGTTGGTATTAATGGTGTCAATGGAAGATAAAACTGTGACATGATTCGTTATAAAAGTGACTCCGTTGAGTAATTGAAAGTATATACAATAGACACAGTATATGACAGTACACCTCCCAGGTTGAAAATCATATCTGAAGTGCAGAACAAGTACGTGATGTAACAGCAAAACACACACATTACATTGGCTGAAGGAAAATGAAAAACAGGTTTGAGTTAAACCTCAGTCTCACCGTGGTTGCATAAGGGTTTTTTTTTTTTCCAGAGTTGAGGAAATGTAACGAAAAAAAGGTATCCTTTCTTCAAAAGGGAAATTTTTCTTTATGTGGCATGAACCTGGCCTTTGTACTTCAAGCATGAAAGATCGGCTCCTTTGTGAATTGCGGGGTTGACTCCTTCCATCCTGTGCAAAGTACAAACAGGAGCAAAAAAAAGCAAACAGGAAGACGTTGCCATGTAACCTCACCGCAGACAAGAGTCTGGGTACGAACCCTTTCTGCATCATCTGATCTGTAAACCCTCCGTATTGCTCCACTTTTCCCTGAGGGCAGTCACAGTAGCTGTGCTGTTTCCCCTCCAGCAGCCAGTGGTGTTTATCACCCTGGAGGCTTATTTAGCTTTTCTAGTTTCAATTTATATGACCAGTGACGTATTTACAGGTGAACAGATGTTTCAATTTGAAGATGCTTGCACACATTAACAGCACATAACACGCCGGTAATAGAGGAGCAGGGTGGTGTGTGTCTCTGTATGAGAGAGAGAGAGGAAAGCAGCACGGTGTTGTTGGTTCTTTGACACTTCCGATGCTGACGCTGCTCCTGCACGTCACAGAGTTGTGTCTGTCGGGTTCAGGTTTATGTGTCCCTGGACACGTGCTTTGCAAAGTTTTACAGCGATCTTGTTCATTATGTCTTCAGACAATAAAAGAATAAAAACAAAGCATGAAGACTTTAAATATTTAGAATATGTAAGGTCTCCATTCGCAGCTACATCACAAGGAAGACTTCCTTTTTTATGTGAAAAACTAAAGAACGATTTTAAATCTCGAGAGATTTACAAAAAGTCAAGACTACCCTCTGTGAAAAGACAATTTAAGGTTTAAATGTTCTACGAAAAATTAAAAGAAATGCTTAGATCATGACAAAAGACTGATCAATGTCGGCGTGAACTCTAAAGATTGGCCGGTTTATCACTGTGTTGGTATGATAGTTTGTCAGATCAGGTTTTGTTTTGTTCTGAAGCCACGTCGGAGGAAAGTGGCCTTCCAGTGATATGAGCACGGTCGAGTGCTGAGGTTCATGATCTACACCTGACTCAGCACGGCATTAAAACAACTTTGATCCCAAAGATCAGAGCTACATTTTTTTTCTTGCTGATATGCCTCTGTCTTGTCTGGGTCCATCCCTCCGTCGTCACAGTGTTAATCCAGCATTAACCCGCACACCAGTGCACACAGGAACATACATGTAACCAATGGATAGATAATAGTGTGTAATTAGATACTATTTTTTCAGTGCGTAGATATGTAATCTGAAATTTGCCTTAATAATGGTGAAGCAACGTTTTTGTGTAATTAAGATGTGTGTTTTTATAACCATTAGGACAATGACACACTGTCTTGACTGAATGTAAGTTTTATAAATGCTCATATTTTCATTAATCTTGATCAATACCAAAGATATTGATTAGTTTTCGTTTCTGCAGATTTCAATATTCTTTCCTTGGCACATGATGCAATAGAGGTTTTCTCTGCTGCTTTTTGAGTTTATCATGTGAATTCATTATTGTTCAGTTTCCACAAAGCCGTGACTGTGAGCCAACATGCACAGTGGAGCAGGCTCAGCTGCAGTCATGTTTATCTGTTACATTAACGTGTTTCCTGCTGACATGTCAAACCGGCTGTTGTGGAAGCGATTTGTCTTTTAATGGACTTAAAAAGGCATTTGGGCCAATAAACAACCCGCTCATACATTGTGCTGTATATGTCCTTCCCCTTTTGATGAATGCCTTGTGGCTTGATGCCTCTGTTATGTGACAACATTGCTTGTCTGAGCTTTGCTAAGATGTTTGAAGTAACAGCTGTCAAAGAAATCTGATGGCTTCAAATAAAAATGACACCACATTTTACATTGTCAAAGAAGATTACCTGACAGCAAACCATTACGATTTGGTAGAAAAATTCCAAATGAGTAATGTTCCTGAAAGTTTTCAGAACTGATCTGAACCTTTTGTGCTCGGGTTACAGTTAAACAATCCTGGTTGGCTGAGTTACAGAGATGGTTTCCTTCAGTCCTCCGTTCCATTCCAATGTACGACCTTCATGTGTTCTTTGTGGCAAAAAATGCGAACTCGCAATGCACTGCTTTGAAATCATAAACCATTTCAACTCCTTCAAACTTTCATCCGACCAAGGACTTTCAGGACTTCATCTCAGTACATACCAGTTTAAGGATTTGAAATTTTTCATTTAGTACACAAAACAAAAAAATCCAAAACATGTTTTTCATAAAATCAAGAGGAGAATAAGACTTCAGTGGTGACTGAAACCTGAAATATGTCCAAGACTAGCAACAAAGTGGATTAGTGTTTTTTCCTGTAGTGTCACATATTCGATCTGGTTACCGCTGAGGCAAAGAAGATGCCACTGACTTCCACTAAAATCATTTTGTATTTTAAAGGAGCCCATATAGATTACTCAAACATGCAGAAATGAAGAGAAACAAAGATTTCACTGAAGTTTTTTATGAGGTAATCTCACACTAACAATGTTAACAGCTCATAAAAATCAATTTTTCAATTCAGCGCAAACTATCAGAGCTGTGCGATTTGCTTACTGAAACTGAAATCTGGGATTTCTCTAGTTACATCTTATACTTAAGACAAATAAAGAATGAAACTTGCTGTTTCAGTGGGGTTTTCTAACCATCTTTCATTCACAGCAACACAAGATTTGCAGTGAGTGAAGTTTAGCAAAAACAAATAAATGAGTGCAAATTGCTTGCTGTCACTTCTGTTTCCTTACAGAGAATAACTTTGCCCATCTATTGTTTTCCAAAATTTGCACTCAATCAAAATGAGTTCTTCTGTATTTTCCTCCTAATTCCGGCAGAAGAAACATCTGTGCATCACTGTAAGCTGAATAGTCAGCATATGGCACCATATTGGTTGTCATGGATGGATGGGTAACTGTAAAATAAAGGCTGTTGCTGACTTAATTAATGAATTTCAAAAGGAGGCGTGACTTTGTGAGTCTGTTGTAATTTGAAAATAAGTGCTTGAGTGTTAACAACAAACTGAAGTGCATTGTCTGTTTGAAAAAAAAAACAATAAGACTCGTGGATTTCACCCTGAAACCGTGAAAAATCTGAATCTCCAGAGACATCGGAGGCTTTTCAGCATCCCGTTAACTCTAAAGTAAATAATGTTTGCTATTTTAAGTTATGAGAATGAGGTCGGAGCTATTTTCAGGACTCGGTGCCGCACCTTGTCTTCTCAGAAGCTACTTCGTTGTCATGTATCAAAAAAAAAAGCAGGCAGTTCACAGAGCTTCGTCTTATAAAAGGAAACCCTCACAGAGGCAAAGGTTAGCAGCTCACGCCCTCCCCGAGCAACAAGGAAACAAGGGAGAGACAGACAGAGCAGCGTGATGGAGGAACTGCAGACCGAGTCGGTAATCAAAGCTGCGCCTGGATCTGAAACTTTCCAGCTGGGCGCAGAGAGAACTTTCCTGGCACTGATAGCAGAGGAGCCCCGACCTGCAGCAACCAGAGGGGACCCAGATTCACGCTTTAATTGACTTTACTTTTATGTTCTCTTGCTTAATGAAAATCAAATCAAAACTCAGCCATGGGCCACTCAGTCTCCCTTTCTTTCTCTTCCTTTTTCCTCCCTCCCCTGTCTTTTCTTCTCTCCCCTATCCTTTGCCGAGTTGCTTTGAAGTGTAAATCAGATTCCACTGATGTATGAAAGTAAAGTGCAGACTGAACACTAGAGACCACTTTGCAGCGCTGAGGGCACGGAGGGTGCAACCAGATGTAAGTATCTCTTTTTCATCAAATGTATAGGTCAATAATGCTTTATCCAACCTGGTGTGCTTGTGTGCGTGTGTGTGTGTGTGTGTGTGTGTGTGTGTGTGTGTGTGTGTGTGTGTGTGTGTGTGTGTGTGTGTTTGTGTGAAGTGACTTTCCAGAAAAGCTGCTCATTAAAATTCAAAAGGCTGCTTGAATGAGTGATTTTTTTTTTTTTTTTTTTAATGTAGAAACTGTACACCTGCAGTTTGTCCTTGATCTTTGTTTCGGCAGTAGAGAAAAATACAGTGAATACCAATTGTCAGGTGCTTTAATAAGGCACATCTATTCTTATTGTGGTCCTGTCATGGAAGTTTTATCTTAAGTTGTTTGTACTGTATTTCCTTTGGGTATTTCAGAATATAATAAATATATCCCTGAATCAGATAAACTCATCAGACAAAAACTATTACAGAAGTGTACTTGTTATTTAGTTTGGTCCTTTTTGTCTGATATCTGGTTCCTTTCTTGTATATCCCCTCCCATTATGTTTGTCAACAGTCAATAAATAAATCTGTTCTGGGTAATTGCTTTCTCAATTTAACTCTCCAGTGCACTTTATGAAAGGAGTCGTGTTTATCGAACATTTCAAGTCATTGTGGCAGGTTCAGATCACATTTTCTAAGCGGCATATGTTTTATATTTCTGTCCTGGTTGGACTGTAGTTTTGGTAAAATCTTTCAATACTTCTCATATGTTAATCTGCTGATGCTGATCTCAGCTTTCATTATGTTGCTGAACCCGAGCTTTTCTGCATTCAGACACTTGATCAGCAATCAGTTGTCAGCTGGTGTTTCATTATCAAGCCAATTCATAAAACCCAAGTACGATAAGGAGTATTTTAATAAAGGTTTTTTATCCATCCATGTCTTATCCACCTCAGAGTGCCATGGAGCATCAGACCCGATCCGAGCTGATTGTGAACAAAGGCGGCGTAGAGTAGACCATGAACAAGTCACCGGTTCGTCACAAGGCAAACAGAGAGGTACAGATAGTTACACACAGATACACACAGATACACAGCTGCACCTCAGAGAAAAGCCCACGCATGCACAGAGAAAACATCCAAACTCTGCAAATAAAGGCTAAAAGTGCGAACCACCACATCAGTATGAGATAACTGGATCATGACCCTTGAACTGGAAAAGCATGTGTCATGTTGTAGCGCTAGATGTTCATTAGTGAGACTCTTCCACCTTAAAAGTTTACGTGCAAACCGGAGTGTAACAAGAACTTGGCCGATGTAACGCCAAACGTTTGCGGTGTCACATCAGACTGAATGTTTGCACACAGTTATTTCATTTTCAAGATTTCAGGGGTTAAAAATAGACGTTTAAGATTCATTAAGATCAGAGAAAGCTTCATCGTGAAACCCGTGCAGTCGTCTCACACAATAGAGTGCTGTCGTCTTCAATATCAGTCAAAAGCTGCTTGAAGGGGATTTGTCGTATGACTTCCTTCTTTTTCTAACTCTTGTTGTATTTTTTATTTTTTCATTCAAAGTTTTCTCAATAAGTGTTAAATGCTGAGTCTTTTCAGAAATGCGACTCATTCCCTGCTTAAAGGCTTACAAACAAAGGGATTTAATCCAGATTAATGCTTTTTACTAAGCTCATAAAATAGGGCTACACTTAAATAGCCCCGGGGTTAAAACATTATAAAAAGAACACACACAATTCACTGATAAAGACGTGCTTAAGAGCACTTAAATGGTTACTTTATTCATCCATTGTGATAATGACAAAAAGAGACCCTTCTGTGGATTATACTGTTCGAACAAATGTGCAACGAATATTCACTTTAGGGTGATTGGATGTGCAGGGAAATGTTTTAATTGACTTTTAAATCATCCAAACCCCTGAGATGCCACACACTGCCTTAAAGAGATTTACTCATCTCCACCGTCATAAAAAATGACGTGCTGCTGAGGCTTTGGGATTCTCACTCTCTGCCATATATCTTTCTGCATAATGTCAAATACTGGGGTCTGTTTAGCTCAGTTTCATCAAATTTACTTCATTCCTGAGAGATGAAAAGTTTCTGAAGCTAAAATGGAGAAAGTAGGGCAAAGAAAGGAGATTTTATTCCGGGCATTAGTCTCCACTATTATAACGGTCACTGATGATGGCTTCATTTCTGCTCAGCAGCCGCTGAATAAAAGGCCACCAGACTTTGAAAAATCCTTCCTAAATACACTTTACTGAAACTTGAAAAGCATGAAGCTGGAAACACGGGGACAGAAATATGAATAGAAATGTGAAGTTTATGTGGCAGGTTCGATTTATTTGATGTTTTTCTTTGACAACACTTTTTTTCTTTTTTTTTTTTAGTTATCAGTGATTACAAGTCACGATTGCATGTTTGTCTGTCATTTTACCTGGATGGAAAAAGCTTATCTGTTATCTACAGTAAATAAAGAGAATGCTTGTAGCCCTGCTGTGTTTTGCTGTAGTTTGGTATTTGACACTTCAAAAACATCCACAAAAATCTTAAAATCTTCATGGTGGTTATATATGTGCACTTGTCCTTGTGCTTAACAGCTTCACTCAGTTTAATAAACAATTTATTTGGTTATTAAAGTATTTATTTGCACAAAGTTAAAAGTAAGGTTGCTTGCACGTGCACTGAAAATCCAATAAAAAGCACAATGCAGTGATTTATCAGATCAGATAATCAGATATCTTATCTGATTATGAGAAATTGGATTAACACACATTTATCATCAGTGCTCGATGTCTCTGAGTGTCTGTACCCGATAATATCCTATGTTTTGTTCTTTCACATGCATACATGTGCTTAAAAGGATTAGATGATATAGGAGTGACTGGGTCAAAACAACAAAAAACAGTAAGCGTGATCTCCAGAAGCGGTCGGTCGACAAGATCTAATTCTGCAGTGAAGAGGAGACACGTTGTGGAAGTCTTCTAGAATCTCAAACCATTAAAATGAGAAAACTGTTAAAGAATTGTTTTCTTATAAAAATTTCCAAGTTGCTTGCAGATTTGTGTGAAAAAAAAATCTTTCTGAAGCATTTCCAAAAAAGAAAATCCTGGTCGTTTAGAGAAATATTCAAAGCCACGGCAAACATTTAGTAGAAAACTGCACACAAAGCTTAAACGTAGGCTCAGGTTTTTCTTTTTGACTGCTGCTATGCACACAGATGGAGATAATCTAACTTGATTCCTCCCTGCTTGCATGGAGAAAGTCCTTTGACTTCACTCTCAGGGCGCCAAACTGAGCCTGTGAACTCTATTTCCTCTGAAAGCCCTGTTGACTTCACCCATTTCTTCCTTCAACATTCTGCCAAGTGAGACTTCTGCTTATCCTCAAGCACACTGACATCGCTGTCTGATACATCAGTTCGTCTTTCTACATCAGAAAAGACTCCGGTGCCTTCATCTGAAAAAAGAAAAAAGAAAAAAAAAAAAAGGTTTCTCCCAAGTTGAGAAAGTTATAACCAGTCAATTAATTTCTTACCCTCTGGATTCGGTTTTTAATATGCAGCCGTAGTCTGAGTCCATTTACTCAGCAAATACTCGTCAAAATTAAAGCTCCACATATTACTTTCTTGGTCGATTAAAGCCGTGCACCTTCTCGAGACCTGTGGCTTCTCATTTTTGGTGGTTTCACTTGAAAAGGCGAGTTGCCTGGTTTTACATGCAGCCTGCAGAGCACAGTGTGTCAATAACACCCAGAGCATCGATCCAAAATGCACCAATAGGTCAGATTATTAAAATCATCCCAAGCAAGATGAAAATACAATTTGAATGAGGCTTTATAAAGTCAATACCAGGCAACATGCACACAGATGAGCTAAACATTAATGCTTGACTCTCTGTGGGACCCTGGAATACAATAGATTCTTACAGATACTTCTGATAATGGACCCACCTCTTGTTAATTATGCGGATGCGGCTACTGTGAGGTGGGTGCTTTGTTTGTTGAGTTGCATTTCAATCGTTTCATCATGTGTTACAACACTTCATTCCGTCACGTGAACGATTGTGATTGGAGAGATCCGGGCAGGTCCACGCGTTCTCTCCCCGGAGTTCTTTGAGATGCACTTGTGATGAAGGGCTCTATAAATAAATGAGCTTGAACTTGATGTGCTTCTCATCTCACATTCCCTCTGTCCACCTCACCAAAAATTGTTTCGCAGCCACTCACCCTGATGTGAAACATTATTTAAAAGTACAAACATTCCTCAGTCTTTAGTGTGGGTAAAATTAGACTACTCTGATCTGTGTTTCTTTTTCTTTTTTTTCTTTTTTTTTTTTTTTTGCTGTTTTGCAGCAGCAAGTGAAAATGAGTAAAATCTCTCAGGTACACTCAAATCTTTTAACAAGGCGGATGATATTAAAAAGTCAGCTGGAGACCAGAAGTATGTCTGCAATGTCTATAAAAAATGCATGTGTCTGCCTGATTCCTGCGAATCTCTCTGGTTGATCCCAGATTGGATTAAGAGTTTAATGCTACACACCTGTACATGGAGATAAATCACTGAGAGACACAGTTTGGTATTCAAACAGAAATTGCTATCAGGTAAGACATACGTGGTTTATTTATCCATATATGTTGTTCAACTTTGATGTGTGTGGGGATTTCCTCCAACACTTTGAAAGCTTTTTTTGTGATCAGTAATGGTTTCGAGCACAAGCAAAGGCCCATTTCTAGTCTCACCTGCGATATTCTGGAATAAAATGCAGCGTTTCTTTAGTAACTTCATGTACACTCCTTTCCCTCTAGTGCAAGGGGATGTGCAGCCTATTTTAGTCATAACCAGGTGCATTGAATCATAAACTGGAGTGTTTACAAGCATCACTGATGTGTTTTTGCACCTTGATTTATGCATGTGTGTTTCTGGATAAATACACAGACATGCCTGAAACAACAATACTGGCCATCTGCTTCATGCCTGCACCAGATTGTTATTACAGCAGGTGACTTCAGAGTAAAAGATTTATTACAAACTGGAGAGTAATTGATTTTTGTTTTTTCAGGATCCTGTACGGCGATTAAAATCCATTAAAATCTCAAAGAGAGCGCATATTTATCATCATTTACAGAAGTGATTTAGAAGACAATATTGCAAAAGGGGAGGTTTTCAAGCAAATGTAAAATTTCACTATTATCTGCTTATCTTTTTGTACCAATTCTTTCATGTCGGACGTGCGGTTTTGTTGATTAATGGCCAATCTCTTCACAGCTAAGGAACTTAACTTGCCTTTGTCTCTGGGACCTCACAGTGATGATTACAGGATAACCTCCTGCGCACTGCAATTAATCAGCCAGGAAGAAGCACATCGGAGCACACTGCATGTGGCAGTTGCCTTGGTGGGATGGATCATTCGGGGGGAGGATCAGAGGTCTCTAATAGTGTCCTCCTGTCCCTGAGCCTGACTCCAGCTCAAAGGAATCAACAGCTGCAAGTTGAGCTCCTGCAGATGCTTGTCATTTATGCACAAGACTTTGAGGTCAGTTATGCCAGGAGATCCAGGAATCGTACTCTCATCCGCCAGCTGAAATGATGCACTTTAAACCGAGAAGTGAAATCGGAGCTGAAACTGTACACTCAGGATACTCGATACCGCCGCGCACCATCAAGTCAGCAGGATAACGCTCTGACTCAGTGTCTTCATCGTGACTTGGTGAAAATATACATTTCCGGAATCATCTTTCAGCTGCACACAGTTTGCAGCCACCCCTCACTTTGATCCAGTGAAATTGTAGTAATCAGAGTAATTAAACACTTCATATTTTAATACATGCCTCAGATACTGACAAAATAGTTAAGATGGTCCACATGTTCAGAGGAAAGGAGCAGTTATTTCATGTGTTGATGGCACAGTCGTCTCAGGAACTGAGGTAATACCGGAAATGGAAAACCTATTGGTGCAGCACGTATTTGGTTTTTTTGTATGTGTTCACAATGCAGTGTCAGAATATTACAATGAATGTAAGATGTGGCTAATTTAAAACAGACTGTTGTCACAATATAGTTTAAATTAAGCCATGATATTAAGCTAACACAGCCTCACACCTAAATATTTATTAGGACTAAATTCTGAATGATTAATTTCTTCTTACAAGTATTAAAGCTCTACATAAAGGTTTTCATTAGAAATTTAGTTTTCAAGTTATCAATCAGCCAAAAAAAAAAAAAAGGAAAAATTGGAAAAAAAAGCTGCATACATTGCAAATAAAACAAAACTCTGAGTGCTGTGGCAGGTCTGTTAGCTGAGACAAATGGGCTGCGTGGTCCTGCATTGATCAACTGACAGCCATAAACGGCTGCTGCTGAGCAGACGGGACCGAGGGGGAGAGTGTCATTGGAGCTGGGTTATCACATCGGAGGCAAAAAAAACACGTTCACTTGTAATGAGTGTTCAAAAAAAACAACTGAATAATCAAATCCTCTACAAATGAATGAAATAAAAGCAGTTTGCCACTTTTCTAGTGTGTCAACAAATGAAAAAGTAAATGAATATTTTACATTTTTGAAATTTTCTTTTTTTTTTAATCAAGCCATGCATGTTGCCTGGATGCTCCTAAATACCACCAAGCTGAACGTGAATTAAACTGCCGAACTCCTTTAACTTTCAAAGCCAGCAATACCCAATGTGAAAAGGTAGCCTACAATTGAGAAGAAACGTTCACATCAAATCTTTTGAATAATGTAAAGTTCAGATGAAAGTATCGTCAGTGAGAGCATTGACCTGCACAACTTAGAGAAAGTGGTTTGGTTTGTCACCAGTAGTTTGTCACAGGTGTGACAAATATAAACTTTTTTTTTTATATAAAACATATTTAGCCTCCATTTGCCAACATAAAGCAAAAGGGAAGACCTGCAATAGCAAATGTTAAAGTTGAAAATAATTGTTATCCAAATGGTGAATGACTCTCAGATTCTAATCTGACTGTAGCAGGTCACAAAAACATCTGTTCAATTCCATTTCGCTGGCAAAGTGAATTATTTTGATATCAATGCAAACAAAGGAATGTGGCAGCATTTGCTCTGTTGTCTTTCCGTATCGCACTGCACAAACATTCTTCAAGGAAAATACAGGGAATCAAGTGTCACAACAGAAGCTGTTTATTCCATTATAAATGTAATTCTCAGATTGATGTGCTTTATTTATTTTTTCATCACTCATCATGATAGTTTCACTCTGGCAGCCCGCTGTGCTCTGGCTGTCAGGCAGATTATGACAAAGCCTGTTATTAACAAATAATCATCTGGCAAAGACGATACTGCAAAGTACTGTCAAAACATGATCAAAAATACAAAAGCCCAACATTCACTCAAACATGAAGTTTTTATGTGCATTCAGATCATGCAGTGCAGGGAAGAACATTGTGTTACAATAATGTGATTTGATCTTCTTACAAAATGACAAAGAAACGACAAATCAACCAACCTTGGCTCCACAGGATAAAAGAAAATAAACCCGATAAAGCTGACAGATCTTCAGAATAATGAAAATGTTCTCGCATGTAGCCGTAACAGTTTTGCAAATTCGGGAATCAGCACACAGAATTATAAGAATAACCACATGGAAAACATTCTGCAGAGGTGGTGTATGTCAGCTTTTTCTGTGCTAAGTGTTATTAAAGAGTCCATGTTTTCATGAGCTGTAAAAAAGGACCTTCGTTATGCCAAAGAAGCACCTGTAAACCCTGGAAGCTGTTCTTGTGCTCACTCTTATTGAATATGAATTCAAATATGTAGCATTCACAAGACAGGCATGACATTACGTGCACGACAAACTGTTACCCCTGAGAAACAACATGAAAAATGGCTGTTAGTGCAGGTCTTGTTTTTTATTCACATTATTTACTTTTTTTGCAATTTAAGAGCTTTTTTGGAATCAAATCATTATTCTGGGAATAAATGATCAAAGCAATGAAATTGCATCTTTAAAAAAAATTGTACGTTAACCACAACACATCAGGGAAAAAATTAAACTTCCTTCAACTGAAACCAAAGAAACACACATGCAAATAATCAATCCATGTACCTGGCTGGCTGAGAAGCAGAGCAGCAGGATATAAACTCCACCTCACTGCTTCTCATGCAAGCATGGGTGATCCCCCTCAACCACCAGTCTGCCAGCAGGTACAGTCAGGTGGGCCAATCAACTGGAGGGCAACTCACTCTTTCAATTGCATTTCACAGTCTATTAGCTGCTCATTAATTGAGAAAAGCACAAATAGAGAACTTTAACTCTCAAACAAGTCCAAACTTGGCCATAAAGCTGTGCTCATAGCTGGTGATTACAGATGTACTTGTCCAGTAAAACAGCAGTAAAACACTGCAGTCATTCTGTGGACAGCCAGCTGGAAAACAAAACTATGGATGCTCAAGGTGCAGTAACGTTTTAAAAGTCATCCTAAAGGATGCAGATCTTTCAAGACTTCAGCTCAGATAACCTCACTGCATTTACAACAACACTAAGTATTTTAATCCTATGATCAATACTGTGTTTCTGCCTGTAACTTGATTACAATGACTTGCTGAAAAGATGCTGCAATTCATCTGAATACTGGAGAAGTTTAAATATCCATGGCGAAAACAATGAAGCTCTAGTTTCGCTGAAATTGAATCCTCTGCCTAATTTCCCGGCCTGATCGGATATTTTTGATCTGATCCATAGTCAACGCAGAATATACAGGTAATGGAGGCGGATGTTGTTGGCGGTGTGTTGGCTGTAGAGATGGAGAGTCTTCCTGTCACAGTGCAGGTAGTGAGGACCCACGCGCAGGCAGCACAGGGTGTGTAGAACTTCTTTTATTCCAAAGGAATGCAGGAACACAGCAACATAGGGACACAGGAACACAGGAACGGCCAGAGCTGACGCAGGCAAGGACACACCAAACAGAACACGTGGACAGACCCACAAGGAGCCGACAAGACACACAAGGGAAACAGGACTTAAATAGATGGGAACACAGGTGTCGTATATTAGGGCGGTAAAGAGGCAGCAGTGACTAGACAGGAGATCAAGAGGAGCAGGCAGGTGACTAGGCAGGAGAACTAAAGGAGCTAACAAACACAGAATCAGCCCTGAGCGCCCCCCTCTGGCCACAGGGGCACTGGGTGTAACACTTCCAGAACCTCCCAAAGCCAGATTGTCTACATTTCAACTATTAACTCACCTCTCAGGAAATGAGATATATGTGAACTTTATCCAAATCTTTGAGTTGCTCTCAGAATTTCCTGCAGTCAGTCTGCCTGCATTGGTTGTTTCTGCTGAGGGGAGCTTTTACAAGTTCTAATTAATAAGAATAAGAATAAGAATAAGAATAAGAATAAGAATAAGAATAAGAATAAGAATTTAAAAAAAAAACTACCTGAGATCATCAATTGCCCAGGAAAGACTCATCAGACGTGCAGTTGTCAGCATTAATAACAAAGCTGGCCAAGAGATAGATTACAAGGACGTCATTGCTGCTTTTGCCTCCAGGAAAGCTTGAAAGATTGTGAGAACATTGAGGCAATTGAGAGGAAGCGGTGATCATAATGTCCAAGTAATGCAGATGTACATTAGTTTTTCTGAAGAATAGCCCAGAGTCTGAAGCCGATGCTGAGAATTCCAAGTATTCTTTTCGTTGTTTTACCCATGGTGTCATTTCAGATTTCTGCCCTAATGTCAGGATTTCAGTACTTTATTTGTATATTTAATGTTAAAACTTAAAGCAACACTAAGGAACTTTCAGTTTTCGTTGATTTTGGCGGCGCCAGTGGACAAAAGCGGTAGTGTTTTGCCTGAAGGAATACTACAGTTCCCATGAGGACTAGCGCGTGACGTTGTAAAATGCTGCTCCCGGTGGCATGCTGTCGGACTGAACTCGCCTACATTTGTTTCCAGTGGCTGTGTGAAGGACGGATAGCGACGAGGTAATGAATCTGTTGGCTAAACAATGTTATATCATGATGTGACGCATGCCGCAAAGCAGTCTGCACATATGGAGTTTTTAGTGTGCAGGGTTCCTACCACCCTCCTCACAGTCGCTTAGTCCAAGTGAAAGCAATACTGACGCCCTCAGCCCGTGACAGAGGGGTCATTCAGCTAGTTGCAAGTCGATGTATCATCACAAAAGATATTAAAATGTTTTATTATGGTTTAAAAGTTCCTTAGTGTAGGTTTAAATAAAAATTGTATTTATTTACTTTGTTTAAATAAATCAATGTTATGTTTGTCAGTTTTCCTACCTATTCAAAAATGTGTCCAAGTATCATGAATATCAAGTTGTTGATTTAATTTTGTGGTTGATGTGTGCTCATTTATGGCACATTCGCACTTAGTTTAGTTTAGCTTATTTGTTCAGCACAACACAATTAAAGCAGTGCAAGGAGGGAACGAAGCCCTTCTGCTTCCATTATACTGGTTCCCAAAATAAAAGCCTTTAAACATGACTCCTGGATCACAGGATGCAATTTCTGCTGTTGTATTTTTACGTTTCCAGAACACTTTCAGAAAATGCCACCCGAGCGCTTTGAAAATGAAGCAAAAATAACACAACTAATGATTCATTTTCTTAATGGTCAAACTCAGATGAGCTCTAGGTGTTGAGAAGGGGCCCCAAAATGAACATTTGTATTTTAGGATCCCTCAGGTTTGGACCTGGTTTTCCTGTGAAGGAATCTGACAGAGGTGGAGCAGACTCCACCCGCCCGCTGTCTCTATCTCGTGGTTTGATTCAGTATTGCAGAAAGTACAATTACTCCTTCAAGCTCCTTTACATAAAAATATTTTCCTTGCGCTCAAAGCATCATCTACTCACGCAGGAAACATTAAAACATCTCCAAACACTCGAGAAGATTCGGCAAAAAAAAAAAAAAAAGCTTCACTTTGGATGGAAGAAGAAACCAGACAGCCGGAACAGACACGCAGCTAAATGACGGGGCGGTGCGGCTTGTCAGTGGAGGTGAAGGGGAGCAGGCGGTAAGGCAGTGTCCCGGAGTGTGGAGGCAGTCCGCTCCTCAGAGATCCGCTTTCACGGTGATCCAGCGCGCAGCGGGGACGCGTGCGGCGCCGCGCGGAGCCCGTCGGTCCTCAGCGTCCCTCCCATTGGCTGCGGCGGGATGCTCGGTTCCTCTCCCGCTCCCACAAGCCTCAAATGCAACCGGAGCCGCCGGAGGTTCACAATGGAGAGAGAGGGAAAGAGAGAGAGGGAGGCTTCACCTGTAGATATTTGACAATCGCCCGTATCTCTCTGAAACTATTTTGAAGCGTAACTCTGCGCGCTCTGGATTTCGCGTCGCTGCGCAGTCACTGGAAATAACATTACTGCGTGTTTTTTTCTTCTTTTCCTTTTATCGTTATTATTATTTTGCGGGCGACGATCGCCACGCGCTCCTGTTTGACGGGATCCTGCAGGCTGTATGGAGGGATGTCGGCATGGCTTGTACCAGGAGAACCAAAACTTTGGTGTCCACATGCGTAATCCTGAGCGGCATGACCAACATCGTGTGCCTGCTCTACGTCGGATGGGTCACGAACTACATCGCCAACATTTACATCAAGGTCCCGATGCCTCTGCCGGAGGGAAAGTTGGAAGGCGACAAGAGGGGTGACACTCTCCGGATCATGGAGAGGCTCGATCGGCTGGAGAACGTGGTCAACCAGCACATACAAGGTACAACCTCTGCTGCCATTAACTTAATGCTGTAAGAAAAAAAACCCACATAATTCCACATACAACTGTCTGATCGTTGTTTTGGAAAGTTTTAGCTTTGAGCAGCGTGCTGCATGTGCAAGGTGCATAGTGTTGCAATGTGTGCTGCAAATGGGAACAGCTGCACGAACTTGTTATTTTTTTTTCCTGCTGGAGATCGGGTTATTTAGAGGGTGTGTGAGGGAAGACAAAGCACGGGAAGACACGCTGCGTGTCCCCCCAGGCTCAGTACAGTGAGGCAGTAACCTGACATTACAGGAGTCAAACAGTGAGCCATAAGCAGGCTGCTGGTCTGCTGTAATCAGATATAATACATTCTGGTGAGCGTTTCTCTTCTCAGTCACACAATTAAGTGATCTGTTCTCATTTATTAGTGTGTTAAACATATGCTGGTCAGCTTGGTTGCACTGAAACCTACACACTATTCTCTGTATTTCTGGAAAAAGAAAAAAAAAACGGCCTCATGCTATGGCCCAACCTTTATTTATCTTGAAAATGTGCAGCAACATGACATAATGACCCCCTTTGAGACCAAAGGTTCCCTACTGGCTGCTAAGAAATCAGAATGAAGTAGAATGTTATCTCCACAGATTCATGGATTTACAGCAGCAGAACGTTTTAGAAGCTTGCAAAGGCAATTTTCTGATTTCCTCTCCCTGTAGATACCTCATCTGAGTGAGATGGACGAATAATTTGATAGAAACTTATTCTCTGCTCCCTGAACACGTTGGACTTGTCCTTATGCTGTTCGGAATGCCAGGAATCCCTTATACTGAGATTCCTAGCTGGTGTGCAGTTACTTTACACATGATCACACACAGTTAATTTCTTTCCACTCTGTTTCTTTAAAAGAGCTATTCTTGTCATCACAGGGGGGGTGGGGTGTGGTGGGGTGGGGGGTGCTCATTTTGGGCAGGTCCCAATTTGAAATGGCACAAGGCTGCTGCAAAAACTGAACTGCAGACAGAAATCTACTCATGCTCCTTTGAGCAATAAGGCTCTGTGCTAAGCCTGGGTAAACATTCCTCCTGGAGGCAGGTCTCTATTTCAGCTTGGCGCCCATCGACATGCGCAGGGCGGAACTTTATTGCAACGCCCCCAGCGACCTGTACCTGCAAGGTGCATGTTTCGGCTTCTTCTGTTACTCCAACAGAAGCGATAATCTCATGCGAGATTTGTGCACCCCCTAAAAAATCGCCAGTTTGCATGGTGACTTCAGTGATATTCCTCTTGAGCAAGCCTTCGCCTGTGACTAAAGAAAAAAGATTTTAGTCTTCAAAAGATCACTTGCAAACATATATAACTGGGACATCTCACTGGTGCTTAATCTTTATTTGCCTTTTCTACATATTTTGAAGTGCCAGCTTTAACAAAAAGTTTGACATCCCCATGAATGTGCTTATTAACTCTCTTGCATTAAAGTTTGATGAAAAGATTGGAAATCCTCTCTTTTCTGTAACTACGAGACTAAAGCCAGCCGCTGCTTAGCTCAGCTCCACAGGAAAGCGAGGAAACAGGGAAACAACTTGGCCGGCTCTATCTAAAGGTTAGAAAAGCCTGCATGCTGTACCTCTGAGGCTCACTAATTAACTTGTTATACCTCAGAAGTTTCTGTGCAGGGGTCTAAAAATACTCCCACATATAACCTTGTTTAAACCATACCATTTTGTCTGTACATTTTGGATTCCTTACAGATTAAATAAAACCAAGCACCGTATATAATCTTAATTGCTAACTTTTTAAGGTGCTGGCCGGTGGATTCTGTACTTTGCCAGAGATGCCGGCTTTTAATGCCTTTAAGCTGAGATATCTGGCTGCTGTCTGTAGCTCCACACTGTGTTCATTAGTTTTGTATCAATCCTCTCTTCGAACTCCACAAAGAGAATAAATGTCTCTCCCAAATGTGAAACTCTTCCTTTAGCAGCTGACTGCAGCTCATTGTCTTTTCAAGCTTCCTTTAAAACTGGGACAGCCATTCTTTAATTAGTTTTAAAAACGTCATGCATATCAAATATTTCCACATGTTCTGCGCTCATTCCGTGCTCAGCTTCTGCACAATCACCCAGCATCATTACAGACTGCTTCGGGAGTTCCCACCCACTTCCGTTTGGGAACCTGTTTTCAGGCCCCCAATATAAACCGTGGGGACATTAAGTCGAATTGCTGGAAGGAGACTATTCATAACATATTATTGAACGTATAGCATCAACATCTTAGATGGATGTTTTGCCAATTTAAGTGCAGTCTATATTTTCATTCTGTTGCCATATAGGTTGATTTCTTTAAAAAATTGCTTTGCAATTATCAAAGGAAGCAAATGCATTCAAATTGCAAAGTAAATAGATTCATATTCTGACTTTTAAAGTGGGTGTTACTGCTCTCAGTTTGAGACGAACCTGAAAGACATTAAAGCATCTTTGATCCCTTAAAAATTTGATGTTCTTCTTATATCTTTGTAGAAGACAAGCCATAAATTAATTTTCAGACTGACGCCTCTTTCAGCTTTGTCCTGGCTCTGCATTTACACATCCTGGTACACAATTCACACAGCCGCAAACAGTGCATGCACTTAGTTTTAGTGCACCGGCGGCCAAGTGGAGCTCCCGAAGCTCCACAGAGCATTACTGCATGTGAGAGTGAAACATTTACTGCGGCTGACTCACTGCGGACGGTCAAGACAGACGTCTCTGGTGTCAGCGTCGGACTCGGGACGGGATAGAGAAGATCAACCAGTGGAACTATATAGAGTAAAGTTTCTTGTTTCCAGCACAAAACAACACTGCAGTAGCACAAAAATCACCAGGAGTCTTTTCATACATGAAGTACAGTCAGCTGCAATGGATTTATTGGTTGGTTGGACTAAGCAGGTTCAAACATGCTCACCACGAGGTTTCCTGCTCACTGCACTCTACGCTTTTTCATCCCAAATTGAGGCTCATTTAGTTCAGTCTTTCAAACTGTAATGATTCATTTCTTTATGAGTGATTTCATCCAGTGTAAACTGAATTGTCAATGCTATAATTAGTTGTTCAAACTACTTGCTATGGTTTTTGCTTTTTTTATGCAAAAAGCAAGTGTCAAAGCCTTATTTCAAATTGTTAAACAAAATAAATGCTATTTTAATCTTATTAAATGCTTATTGAATAAAGAATGTATTTTTTTTTTTATCCTGACTAACAAGGTAATGCACTAAAGATACAATATACTCAACACTGAGCTTAATGCAGTTCTTGGCACATAATTTATGTGGGTAAAGCTAAAATAGTCAAAAGTTTGTTTTTCAGTGGTAATGGTATTGGACACTGGAGCGTTCTCCTGGAGAGGCCTGGAGAACTCAGGTATGGAGGAAATTTAAACTTTGTATAGAAAAGCGCTGCCTGAACTCTCTGAAGCAAGACTGCCCGGCACTACACCGCTCTGCACAACTGATATAATCAACATAAACTAGCATCACATAAAAAGAAAGAACCCAACAACGGCGAGGTTCACCTAAATGTGTGCCATTACAGACATGCCAGTTTAACAAAGTCAAGGTTTTTGTTTTTTACGATGGCATGCATGAAGAGGCAGCTTGTTTCATGGCTCAGTTTGACCTCTGTGATTGCGCAGTAGAAGTGTTCTGCCTGACTGAATGACCGTAAAGCCTGTGAGAGATAGTGATTAACGCGGTGATGATTTAGCTTCAAATGATTGTGACAGCTCCCACGATGGCTGTGAGCAAATCCAGCCGCCAAGTCAGCCGAGGAACTTGGGGAATCAGCATTTCTGTTGACGCTCAGAAGACAGTTGTATCTGGGTATTTATCTGATGTGAGTTTTGCAGAGTGGCACTGACTGCAGCATCGGAATAAATGAGTGAGGGAGTGGAACAGGAGGTGGGATTACGCTGGCCTCCGTGGATGTGTGCAGGTGTTTGTGTGCATGCTTCTGCAGGCTGTGGTATGCAGCTCTGGAAAGTACGCGCTATGCCCACACATACTTGTGAATTCTCATACCCCTGGTGTGGAAGCAAACCAAAGGACCCATTCATCCAGTCTGAGATGAAGGTTGGCTCGTTTACTGCAGTTATTCCTGAAGTTGTACACAGTAATATTGCGCCCGTTCTGCAGATATAATGGAATGCATTACGACTTAAACAAATTACCACACATAATTAACAGATCTGTTTCAATATATCTCCACTACACCACGGAAATATCTTTCTTTTCACGGGCTACATTTTCAGAGGTGCTTACCTCTGGCAGTGGTTGGCCTTTTTCAATTTATCATGTAACTCCTCCTGAAGCAGACTTTCATTTGGAAACTCTGAGCGCTCATTATCGCAGCAGGTGGCAGTGCGGCGCAACGAGCTACACGATTGGTGCTGCCGCGGCGCGGAAGAATAATGCGGCGTTTTTCCCGTTTTCTTAATTTTTCGTGAAGAAGACAGCATGGCGTCAGGCTACGGTGATCATTTTACTTGCAAATGTAAATGCTGGAGGTCTGAGCACATGTTGTGCTGACAGGGGATGCCTAATAAACAGAGCCAGGGATGCCCCCTTGTCTCGGCAGTTCATTATTTGCTTCTTTCCTCTGGAGCAACACAATAACACTGCGGAGGACTAGTGGTCGCGGGCTTAAGCTGAGTGCCTAATTTGGATAATTAAGAGGCAGGTGAGATGAGGTGAGATGAAACTTTACTGTTCCCTCTAGGAATTCCTGTGTTGACCAGGATGGCAGCAACAGACGAGGCTCTGGAGGGGAGGACAGACTCTGAGCGACGGAAAAAAATACAAAGACGTCTTAGTTTGGAAATGTCACCCTGGCAATGACTTCTGTTGTGATTGATTGGTTACGTGTCTGACAGAAATTGTGTATAAATTAGCGCATTTTTAATTTGAGACTTAAACTGTTCAGCTAAGAGGGAGCAGTGCTGACTGTAAGCTGACTGTCAAATGATACGATGGAACAAAGGTGACCGAAAACCTATAGGCTGATATTAAATTTGTTTAGAATGTCCATTATTTTCAACTGATTCATGCATTTTATTGCTGAAAAACACCACAAGTGCTAAATCAGCTTCATAATTTTAGTGATTTCAAGGATTTTATTATTATCAATGATGAAACTGTGGAAAAAATATACACACAGCAGGCTGCTGTACCTGCTCCATTCATAAGGTACCATAAGGATCTGCACCTTAGCACTAATCTCCCTGCTGATGGACTTTAGTAGCACGCCATTGCCCTTCACTGACTGAAAATGAAATTTAGGTTCGAGCTGAAACCAGCAAATGATTCAACAACAACCACATGATAATGAAGTTCATAACCCCGCTAAGCTGCAGAGCAACGCCGCCACATCCAGGAGTCTTAAAACGCCGTTTGGAAATCCTCCAGTCAGTAGAGGGTAAAATGTTGTAGCCCTAAGGTATTCAGACTAGGATGGATATTTTTTGCCAGATTTCCTGCACCGACAACCTGAGGATGCATCTCCAAATGAACTTCCTGTTTGAGCTCCTGTGTTCACAGTGTCCTTACAATACATCCACATTATTTGGGTTTATATGTTTTCGGATTATTTAAGTTTGTACAGCAGTTCTGTAGGGATACTTGACATTTAATACACAAGGATTATCATGTGGCAGTCCACAAATTCTAAGTCGAAATAAATTGATAAAAATCGTAATATTGATCCGCTCTTACACAGATCAGAGTTTTTCCTGAAAAGATGATGTAAATAAAAAAGCTACTCAATTGTTTTGTTCTCTACAAACTTCACAACGTATTCAATAAGCAGTCATGTAGGTCACATTAAGAGAGGCAGAGAGTTGAAAATATGAGTGCTTATAATAGCTCAAGCCCCTTAAAGGTTTTTGTGAATCGATCGTTGTGCAGTTTTACCGCTTCCTGGACCTGAGCATCTGTTGAAATAGAGCAAAGAGAATTTTTACTGTACAACTTCGCTGCGCGGAGCATTACCGTCCTCCGTACAGAAGTAATGCAACTCCGGCTATAAACATTTTGCTGGAGATTTATTATGAGCCAGATTCATCTGTCAGTGCTTACTGTGTCTGCAGCCTGTAGGCAGAGCCGGAGACGGCGTGTGTGAGGGAGAGATTGTGGGGCGAGGAGCAGGGATATAAAGCACAGGAATATTCTGGGTGGTGATTCCAATAAATAGAGAATTTATTGAAATACGGGGTTGGGAATGCACTGGAGGATGTTCGGTAATAAAAACAATTAATTATTATGACTCCAGCGGGCTAAATTGTTGTGAAGAGACAAAATTAGACCGAATAAAACCTTCCTACAAGAGTGTAAATTCAAAGGCCATCCCTTGACAATGCATATTAAATTGATCAATTCCCTATTGCAAATGGTGTGAATGTGTTCTTGTTGGTTTTATCTGCGCAATCATGTGCTGTGATTTATTGATAGGAACTTATATAAACTAACATAATGACTTTTTTCATAATAGACGGACTATTTTTTCGATCAGTATGCAGCAGACAGTCTCCAGAACAAAAGATGTTCCGGGGATTTGTTGACTGACATCCTGTTGTCAAAACAAAAAGTGTCTGCACTCAGCAGACACACACTTCCTATTAAAGTCAACTTTTTCTGTTTTTCCTGGGAACGATATCTGAGTCATTAGCATGCTAATTACTCAACTCTCCAAAACCAGCTTCATGAAAATTGCATTCATATACATATTCTAATTCGGCTTATTAAATGCAGCATGTTCTGTGAAAAACATAATACTTCACCAGCAAAAAGAAAAAAAGAAAAAAAAAAGAACAACAAGAAAAAAATAGCATTGTGTTATAGCGTTCACAAAATGCTCAGAGCCAAAACAAAATTGAGTGCAGCTGAAAAAGCATTCCCATTGAACCCACTGATGGAAACTAAATGATGTGAAATATGGTGGCTATATTTGTGGATCTCAAGCCACTCAGGAGAAAGGTTGTTTTAGGTACAATATGTTACTTTGGATAAATTGAATGAATGAATAAATGCACTAACAAATAACAAACAAACAGAATACCATCTGGATCTGGATGGGCGGTGTGTATGAGACAAGAGGTCCCACATCATGTTTGAGCTGAATTGGGTCAGATCAGTAAAATAACCTGTAAGTAACAGTTTAAACTGTTGATCTTTGTTTTTAGTGTAAAGAAAGTTTCATTAAAGATTGTTTTTGTTGTGATTTTTAATCACTGCAGCGTCGTCTCACGGGCTGGGTTGAACCTTGTGGTGATCCACAGTGGAGTGTATGTTTGACACTCCTGGTCTAGACAGAGGGTTCTCATGCTGGGGTGGAGGTCCAGGGCCACAGGGCTGACTGAAGAATTTGCCGCTGACGAATGTGCCGGGCCCGCCACACTTTGGCTTCAAACCAGAGATCAGGTTAGGGTCCACAGCCATTTTTAGAGGGACCGAGGGAGGGAAAAAAAGTTTAAAAAACAATGGTCCAGACTGCCCCTCATCACCGGTGTCTGCTAACTCACTGTGACGGTTTTACACCTTTGAGCTGCAAAGGCATGCTGAAGCAAAATACTTTGTCACTACATGCTTTCAGGCGTTGTCAGCTGTGGGTTTTTTCCCCTCCTCTGCACTTTTTCATAATTAATGGAGCTAAATGAGGAAAGTGTGCTGCGGTTGAAGCACGCCCATGACATTATGTACAAAACATTTTCATCTACTCTTTGACCAAGTGTGATCTGGCATTCTCTTACGCAGTTTCATCTTTGCTGAACTTGAACCTGGAACAGCCTGATCTCAGTCAGCACTTTCAAATTTCTGAAGTTACTTTAGGATTGGACAGGAAATGCTTTTCCTGTAAAATGGTCAAATGTTTCATTGAGAACTTATTTCATGCCCATTTTTTTTTTTCCCTTGAGATGTCCGTGCACATTTGTGGAGTGTTTCTACTGCACCAGCAGCAGTGCCAGCATCAAATAACAAACCCGGATATTTGATATGTTTCATTCAGCTCTAATGGCTTTTGAAAGTCAGCATGCTCCGTCCTTCTCTTGTTTCATTAGCCAGCCGCTATATGGGATCAAATCTCTCTGATGTCCATTTTACAAAGTCTTCCAACAAACAGTTAGTGTAAAATGGATGAGTGAATTAAAAAAAAAAATAACAATAATTTTATTTTACTATAAGAAAACAGTGATAATGGCAATTCATGGCATTTAAGGTTGAAATGCTATACCTTGTTGGGCCATATAGTCAGAAATTCTGAGGGTATAATCAGGTTGTAATGTATAATTCCAGTTTTTTGCTATGATCTATAATGTTTTTGCATAGTTGGTCAGACTCCATTGTGAACAGGGAACATGAGCTGGGGGTTAGGCTGCCATGAGACAGGTTAGCTTTACCCTACTGACGATGTGTTGTTGCAACAGTGATCCTGAAATGGTAAGCCTTAAAGCGAGATGCATGTGAAGAAGCAAACTTGATGCAGCATGTTGGGGAAGGTGATGTCAAATCTGAGTACAAAACTGGATTTTTCATGTTAATAGGTCTGAAAAAGTGGAGTCATTTTATATTCAACTCCTCCAGAGTCCTGCACGCTGCCAGCAACAGTAAACCCCAAAAACAGGAGGAACATATTGGATCCGATCTGCAGACTCTCTGACTCAGCCGGTCAGATCAGACTGAGGATGCTGCATGTGCTGGACACTGTTGTGAACAAGTCGTTCAAAGCTGGAGCAACACTGGCGAGGAAGGAGATCTGTCAAGTTACATTGTGGCATAAAAACTGGATTTGGGTTGGAAAACCTCGTCTGTTGAAAAATTATGATTCATTAAAGGCCATTGGGGGATAATGTGCTATCTCGCCATTCAGACTGAGTTTTCATTGAGAAAAACATCAGATTTTTAGCCAGTAGCTTCAATTTTATTTGAAAAAAATAATCTAATTCGCGCTGTACAGATGGTCATTTTAGAAAGATAAATTTAACAAACAGCCAAAACGACACGCTAATTCACCGTAAACTGCCACGCAATGCATATTAAAAATATAAGTTCTTGTTCTCAGTGAGATGATGTTTGTTTTTCTTATTATTAGTGTTAAAGATGAATTTTTCTGCTGATCAGTGAAGATTTTAATTTCCTCATGTTCCGATGAAAGCGAGGTCGATCATGGAGAAAACAGTCTTGCGCTGCTGGTGGTGCATTCAGTGTCAGTCTGGTGCTTTGTGTTCCCATGCCAGTGCCTCGACTGCCAGCTGCTCGGGTCTGCTGTCATGTACCATGTGGACCTGCGGCACGGTAAATGTGTAATGCGGAGTGCATATGTGCAGTCGGTACACAAAGCCAGCCTGCTCACCATTCGACTGAAACTTTCAGCAAACGGAACGAAGCTCTTTCAACTAAACTCCCCAGCTGTGTTTGAGGGAACCGTCATTTTCACGCATTGACTGAAGAGATGCATTTCTGCCACTTAGCTGGTCTGTCTGCAAGACGGTGGACTTCTTCTGTCGGGGTTCGATTTGTCTTTATTGGGTCAGCTGCGGTGATGGCGATGGTGGAGATGGATTACTGGATGACGCTCCACAAGAAAGAAGTGAATTACTGTAGCTTCGAAATGAGATTCATCATACCAAGCTGTAATTGAGATCTTCCATCAAAACACATTTTCCCAGCCTTCACTTCTAATTTATCCATCACACACACAGAAAAAGCTGCAGTTAGTGCCACAGAAATGTCACACCATTCACAGCCAGAGAACATTAAATTACAGTAATTCAAAAAATCAGAGTTTTATCTTTGCTTCCATTAAAAACATAGCAATTCGACAGCTCTCTTGCCGTGATTGTATCTATAAAAGCACTTCAAATCTAAGCCTTGTTAGGATTTCTCTATACGAGTGAACTGAATGATGATTTGTTTTTTTTTTTTTTTTGGTAGTTGAGCAGCATTATAGCTTTTATATTTCTACTTGGAGCCAATTAATATCTTGTGACTGAATTACAAAGTTTGTTTGAAAATATATACATTCACGTTTGTTTCATGTTTCCATTTGAAAAAGAAAAGAACAAAAACCCTCAAAAATCAGTCTTCTAATCACTCCACCCTGATCTGATGTTTTTTTGCCCCGGTTCATTAATTTTGCATTCAGTTATTCAGGGCTTTTTTTTTTTTTCCCCCCTCACGTCTTTTTCGTTCCTTCACAAACTGCGGTGTTTTTTCAGGTCCAGAAGCTCCAATCTGCCCCTCAGTAACCCCGACCCCTCCCTCCTCTCCTGATCACCTGTTCTCTTTTCCCTCATTAGCTCTCAGAGTCCTGGTCCACTTCCACTTGCCCTCTGCCAGATTGTCTATTGTGCTTTACCGGCTTGCAGCTCTCAAGCCGCTCTCCCTCTTTCTCTGGGCTCCAGCCTGTGTTCTGCTCTGCCTCTTGCCTTCCCCCTTTCTGCCTTCGGTCACCTGATACTTTTGCCTGCTTGCTGACTTCGCCCCTCACCCAATCCCCTCTGCTTCTGGATGCATCACCTTAAATAAAGGGTGAGCTGCTTGAGCCTGTGAGTCTTGTGTTGTCTGAACTGCGGCAGTCGGTGTGCGCTCTTAAAGTTTATCTCTTCTGTGGATTTTGAACTTGCATGCTTGAGTATTTATCCACCTGGAGACCCAGTGCCTCACGCGCTTCAGATGTCTCCCTGCTCCAGCACGTCCGATTCAGATGAATGGGTCATTAACAAGCAGAGCTTAATAATGACCCATTCATTTCAGTCAGGAGCACTGAAGCAAAAAAACATCTCACAGATGTAGTACAGTTGTCTTCTTTGCTACAGACGTCTCGTTTGTACAAAGACCATGAGGTTCGACATGTAATCTACACAATTTGCTTCAAACACAAGTCAGCCTCTATCATTTTAATTCCTCCGTGAAATATTCTTGAGGAGAAGGCAAACATAAGCAATTCTGAGCGAATGGTCTGCTGTATGTTTTTTTCTTAAATCACTATAAACCTCTGATGATCTGTCATTTTCTCTTAATAAAACAGGTTCAAATGTTTTTCATGCATATTGCATGACAATAACTTGTCGATATGGACTGCATATCAAGAGGAGAGTTTAATCCTCATCTGTTGCCATACATTCAATAAAAGCTAATGCATGTAGGACTATTAATATGCAAATAAAATCTGACGCTTAGGAGAATATCCCATCAGAAAGGTTTTTCTGTAGCGATGCATCTGCAGTCGGTTTTTCCTTTAGCCCTGCTGCACGTCTGGTCGTCCTTAAATAAGCATTCAAAGACAGATCCAGAACGATGTTCTGAAGTTTTTATTGCTCCATTGAGGTATAAATCAGCGACAAAAACTTCCTGTCATGTTCATGAAATAGAGACGTTATAAAGGTGTCTTTTATTCCCAAGTTGTCAACCACTCAACCTTTACCACACATCACTCTGGATGACATTTAAGGCTCTGGATGAAAGCTCTGAGAAGATCATTTTAGTACCTGGAAGTGGTGAAAAGAAGTTCTCCTGTCTTGTCTGCTATTTCTGGCACGTGGAATGCCACATTTCTCATGTTCATACCAAAGTGAACGATCTGAAAGCCAGTCGTGTTTTCCTTCAGCTGAGAGAAACTTGCTCACTGTGGTGAACAGATCTGATCCAAACGATTCATCAAACATTAAATCTGCAGACAAATGAAATTCTTAGCAGTTTTGTAACTTGTACATCATGCACATCACACGTGATGAAAAAAAAAATCTTCAGAATGATTAGGTTTTTGCCTCTGTTGTTAAGATTTCCTGTTTGTTATTAGTCTTTTCTGATGGTAACATTTTGTATACTTGTTTTTTTGGGTCAACGTCTGTGAACAGAAAGATTTTTATGAAGATGTTGCACCGAGTTGCTGACAGCTTAAAGCATTATCTGGTGTTATATTGGCCACATGGTTTTCATCTAACGAAAATAATCACTTATTGAAGGATTCATTGAACTATTGACACAGTTTTTTATGCGAACTGCAGAGAATTTTCACATTATTGAAGCCACACAGGTGAATGATCAGTGCCATTATGCTCTGTAAATAAAGTCAAACTGCTGTATATTCAGAGTTCACAAGATTCCTTGAATAAATAAGAAACATAAAGTCTTTGCTGTGCATGAGGCTTTTGTGTGAGAACTTCTCAAAAGCAAATGCTAAGTATGATAACAATAAAACCAAGTGATTTTTTTTGTTGTTGTTGTTGAAGTGGCTCCTCAAAATGACTGTTTCCCTGAAGCAGCCATATTCTAAAGAAAACTGCATACCTGCAGAAATTCAGCTCTGTCATCTAAACTCTGACGCCCTGATGCAGAGAATACAAATAAAAATTTAGTAACATATTAATAATTGATCCCACAGTAAACAAAAGTGTGTTTACTTCAAGTTCCCAAAGACGGGATTCACAGTCATGAAACTGAATGCATGAAATAAATATAACAGGGGGAAACGGTGGAATAGAAAGGCTGCATTGAAAAAAAAAAAAAAAGGAGAAAAAAGAGCACACATGCCTCTGTTTGTACAGCTACTGAATCCCTCTTTGCATTTCATTAACAATAACATGAGCATGTAACAGATTTTGGTCACACTGATGCCTAAAGCGCTGCACCGGCATCCCCAGCATGTCTGAGCCGCTTCCTGGTGCAAGTGCAAAGCTATAAAATATTCACAAATGCCTCTTGAATGCAAATGCTTTGCATAAAAATAGACCCAATTCTTTTAAGGAGGTAATTCGGTGCAGAAATGAAGTCATTACATATTCTCCCAAAAGATAATACCCGGGAACTTGGTTGATATTTGCACGGGCACGTCTCTTCTGAGTTGTACACTGAGGAGAACAACAGTTGGTGCATCACAGCCACAGAGTTGTTTCTTTACGGCATGTTTGGTTGCCATCTGTACTTGTATGAAGGATCTGCTCTGGGCTGCAGTTAAAAAAAGGAGAAGTGGAAGGTTTGTGAATTCAGCCTTAAACCGTGATCACAGTTTAACTTGTCATATGTTGCATCTGCACATTTTCGCAAAAATGCAAGAAATGGAAGATATTACAACTTTTTCCACTGAATCCCAGAGAATCTGAGGACTTACAGACGAGGTGTGTCTGCTGACATTAAGCAATAACTGTTAACCTTTTTCAGAGGGCGGCGCTCTGGAAGGCTTTTGATCTTCTGACTCGACATGATAGGACGGGTGCGGCGTTTTGTCAGCCTGTCTCAGAGGGCAGCGGCTGCCATCAGCAACAAGCCGGCAGCCGTTCACTGAGCCTGGCCTGAGGTGCAACCCGGCACTGTGCAAAAACTCCCCTGTTGTGTGCTTTTCTGGGGCATCTGCTGCGTGGCGATAAGGGCTCGGCTGCTTCACTTTTTTTTCCCCCCCAACAAAGCGCAGAGTTTCGGAGCTAATTATATATCTCATTGTATTGTGGGTAGAATTAATGCTCAACCTATACACCCGGCAGCAGAGTCATGACTCGTGATAGTGCGACGACAGACACGGACGTGAAGCTTTTTTTTTTTTCCTTCTTCTCCTTCTTCAAAATGACGTGTGAAACATAAGAGCAAGTCTGCTCCGCTGCGATTACTGAGCTGAAACACAAAGCAGCTAAACCTCCGTATTTCTCGGGTAGTTCGTGTGAATCAGCAGCCTCGGGTTCCTCACATGGACTCGCCGGACTTCTCCAAGACCGCCGTGGCGCCGCACGCCGAAACACTGTTTAATAGCTCCTGGGACAGATTACTGGCGCGCTGAAACAATACATCCATCCCCTGCCTGAAGCCTCCAAAACATTTAGATATGTTTTTAGCTGTTGTGAAGACAATAGAGGCTTTGTGTGTTTGTTGGTGTTTTTGCAGGTCCTTAAATGACTTCCCTTTGCCTCGTCTGCTCATTTAGTTTTCGCATATGTGGTGTTTATTTTGCAGCCATGCACTGTGGTACTTTTGTTTCTGAGCAATACTTTTTTTTGTGTGTTTGTAATGTCTGCATCAGCGGGAAACAAGGGAATTTTTCATGTTACTTAAGAGAGAACTGCCACCCGGGCAGCGAACAAACTGAGAAATGTTGTGTTAACTGTTGCTTATTTCCTTCAGGACCTTGGACATTACTCAGTGTCGCGGTTCGTATTACTGAATAATGAGCAACCGAGTAAAGATTTTCTGGTTATTGGCTCTCTCTATTACTGGAGCTGTGAAAAAGAGGCTGTGAACGCTTCTTTGTATAATCCAGGACAAACACAACACTTGGTGTGTGAGAGCTGCCAGTGAGTCAACATGTGCTAAAACGACATGCACTGCAAACTAGCCTCATACGGGACGTTTAACAGGTTCGGCTAACCAGCGGCAAAATGACACTCTCTCCAGCCGCATGAGCTCCCAGATGTTGTGAAAGACTCCATATTCTGAAGTGTTTGTCTACTGACAGGCGGTGGTGGGATGAGCCTTGTTCCAGTTCTGTCACAGGTACAGTGTATCTAACAGTGTCAGGTCAAACGTGTCTGGAGTATTTCTAAAGCTCTTCTTTAACTTTAAAGAAACAGTGTCTCTTTAGTTTCTTCCTCGCATGAGGAGACTTGGAGCTTCAATGTGTGATTTTCCTCCTTTGAATAACAAACTGTTTGCAGATGAGTCACAGCTGATGAGATATTGTTGCTGTTTTACTTGTTTGCTTGTCACTGGAAACCCACTTGAGGCTTGACAAACCTCAATATGGGGCTTTTCTTCACCCTGAATAGAGGATGTGAAAGGTGCCACACATTTATCCAGCTGGTTTTGCAAAAGAAAGACAGCCTGAGGCTGTTTTCCTCTCCGCGGGCCTGACAGTTCATGTTTATATCTGGACTGTGAAGGTTTTAAGTATCTGAGGTTAATGACACCTGTGATTATAACATTTATTCATCTTGATGTGATGTTTATTCCTACTTTCTTTCACTTCCTCCCTTGTGTTTTTATCATCTTTTGTTTATTGTTGACGGCAGCTTTCACTAATCAAACGTTTGTATGAAACCGCTGAATCACTGCATCAATCTTTTTGTCCTCTTTCCTTTGGGATGTGCAGCCCCTCAGATTCTTTCTTTCTTTTTTTTTTTTTCCATTTTGTAATCTTTGTTGTTTTTGTGACCTCTGTCTCACCTTCATTCATCAACAGATCAGAAATGCATGGTTATTCAGACTGTGTCGCATCCTTCCGCCGTGCAGCAGAAAATTGTTCCGTACGGAGTATAATCAAAGCTCCACACAGCCTGGACGTTTTTTTTTTTTTTTCTTTCTTTCCAGCCAATCACTGCAACATCTGATTTATTGATCTTTCACCTCCCCTCAAAACATGACAAGTAGCAGAACAGAGTGCAGCCAGTATAGCAAGTCTATTGTTTAGCTTTCACGCAGCGAACACACTTTTCATTGGTTCTGTGCGGCGCGTAGCAACACTAAGTCCTCAGTCCATGATTTTGGATGCTGTTAAATTTCACAACCCCTAAGTAACAGGATGCCATTTTTATTCCTACATGAAAGCTGTAAAACTGAGGCGAGGGGAGAAAAACAAATCCTGACGAGGCACAAAAAAGAAAAGACACTTTACTGGGCTTTTATTTATTTATTTATTTTTTTTCCCCGAAAAAAATCTCCCCAATAAAAGCAAGGGCAAAAAAATAACAGAACACAGATTGAACTGAAAGCAAGGCTTGTGGAAGATAACAGCAGATCACACTGGTCCACACTAACTGTTGACCATCAGACCGTACCATTCAAAAATGGCCTCAAATCAGAGAGTTGAACTCAAAGCAGAAGTGATTATCGTTACATTTTCTTATCATCAACATTTCGAAAGATTCTCTGCACATTTGGGGTGTTGTTTTCAGGAATACTGAGGGGTGATGGTGCCAAATTCATATCTGAAGCAAAGACCACCCTGGCTGATGGGCGAGATTGGCAGTGATATACTGACCACATCTGACCCTTTTCTGAAAGCAGATCAAAGTCTGTGTGATTTAAAATGATCTGTTTCCTCGTGATCAAAGCTGACGCGCCTAATTCCAGTCATTCATCAACAGTGTGAAGTGGAGACCGAGGCACGGTCAGAGGAAATAAGCTGACCACTTTAGTCCGTGAGTAAATTAGAGCGGAACAACAGCATTAAAGGGGAAAATAAACAGTGGAAAAACCCAAGGGTGTCCTCTGATGGAATTTGGAGCTCCTGGGTTTGACAATAACATCTGAGCGTTTCGGCCTGCTTTTATTCCTCCTGCACCAGCAGCTCTGCAGCCTGACCTCAAATCTGCTCTCCTCTCAACAGAGAGAGAGAAATCTTGATTGAGATCATTGTCCAGGTCTTCAGCCTGCTTGCAGATGTTGGGAATGGATGGTCAGTGATCAAACTTTAAGAGCTGGACCATTACCGGTCTGAGCCAATCTACCCTGCGAGCCCATTTTCTATTTCCCAGAATTTGTCTCAATCTATTTCCTCTCACGTTCTTGTCACTATTTTCACCCACAATAATGTTGCTGTTACTCATTTCAAGGCTGACGTTTTCTGCATTCACTTTTGGTGTGAAAACGTCTCATTCATATTAATATTTTCCAAAAAAGCACATCCATCTTCCTTTTTTTTTTAACAGTAACAATTTATCATTCACAATTATGCTGCATTTTGTGCTGAAAGACCATAAAAATAATTGGATTACAACATAAATTACACCTGGTCAACATAGCAGCCATTAAAAAAGCCTCAAAACTAACTGAAACATTTAAAACAGGCATATGCAAGTGCCAAGTTGTTCAATATCCCATAATATTAAATATACGTATTTGTCATTGTTACTTTTGTCTTACGGTGAAATGGACTTTTTCCCCTCTGCCAAATGATCGTAAAACAACAGCAGTGTTTTTATTGTCACCTGCTTATTTTGGAGACATGGTTATTTTCTAGTACATATAATAAATATGATGAAGATTTAAGACAGTTGGCCTAACGGCATTGCTCTTCCTGCAGCTGCCTCCACTCTGACGCTGCACAGGCTTCATCTGATGCCAACTAGTAAGTTTTTCTGTAAATTTTGTCCTCTGTTGTTTTGGTGGAATTGTTGTCTGTTGGGATCCATAGTCAGTAGGAGGCATCATTTCAAATATCTTGGATGTTCTTATACACAGTTGTAGCTGTGTTATGCTTTTGTAGTAAATCTTATTTTAATCGTTTAATTGTTTTCTAAACTACTCAAAAAGATACAAGAAGAAAATGTGTGTTCAATGGCTAATTGGTTCACCCTCCATATGTTCCTTTCCAGAAGAAACTATGACAAAAGATTTGTGCTGGGAAAAGACATCCTGACTTTTGAGACTTTCCCTGGTGTGACAGAAACTCTCAGGTGTGTTTTAGGAGAGAAGCGGCTCACGCTGTGAATACCTGTGATGCAGGACAATGCCTCCTGGGTTATTCTTTTACTCAGAGTTCAGTTTTTTCAGTACTGGTTAGTACAGCGTTTTGATAGAGGGCACTAAATTTCTTCAAAAACTGCCTTTGCAGTTGCAGATTTTGAGTATAATGACTCTGATTGGAGAGTGCTGATGGAGCGATTAGAAAACATTCTCTGGTAGAGAGTCCAGTCGTATTTACAGTTTGGTTGATCCTGAATTCTGCACAGAGTAGACTGTTCCGTGGTGGAGGCTGACGTACCAGGATGCCTGGAGGACACTTTTTGTTTTTGAGTCATTTTTTCTGGAATGATCTGACTCACGAGGCTGTGTGTCCTGCTGCGCTGCCGTCACACTCATGAACAAGTGTACATTTAAAAATCTGATTAGAGGTCTGCTTACATGGTTGGAAAAACTGATCTGGCATAGTTACATTTCTCTATTTCCCCAGACTGATTACTGTAGGGCTTTTTACCAATGTGTTATTTCAGAATCCAGGCTACTGAAGTATTATCGCTTTATATGCTTATTCAAATATAGCAGCTCTGACAGTAACGCCAGAGAAGTCATCACACGTTTCTATTCAAGCCGCTTTGGAGAGTGCGAACGGCACATTTTTAGACGCCGTGTACTATTCACCGGCTCTTTCATTTGAGAGGAATCATAACACAAACCGCTGCGCGGGCCTCTGGAGACGAGCAGCAGTTTGAATAGCGATCGCACAACGCTCCAGCTGTTAAGTGACCTGTGCCTTGTTTCCCTCAGAACGCCCCTGAGTGGAAAATCAAGGAACCGGTCACCTGAATTATTGATACGGACTTCTCACCAGCCGTCAACAGAGGCCCTGATCAAAAATTAAAGATGAAATGAAATACGGGATGTCTGTATCTGGCGTCTAAATCCGCGCAGGATTCATTAATGCGGTGCGGAGATTTCCAGGCGACGGTTAAGAAAGGGACGAGCTCAAAACTCAGGCCGATTCTGCCACGATACTCAGCAGTGAAATATTAAATACGGTGTGTCGCAGTCCCTAGAACTCTTTGTATTCATTAAAAAATATCTTTTTGTGGAGCTATGTGAGGTGGACATTTTTGTACATGCAGTCGAGATTAATTTTCATAGCTAGAAAAATATAAAAACGTTACAAAACAAGAACTGCGATTCTCTGAGGAGCTTCTATTGAACAAGAAAAACCTTTTTGTTGTACAAGTAGCACAGCAGTTGATGACAGAGCGACGATTCACTGTACAACAAAAGAAAAACTACTTTTAATGAGATGACGACACTAAAGTTTTGTCTGTGATTCAATGTCATCAATTTGAATAAAGGACCACCATGGAAAACTCAATCATGTCTTTATTGGTGGTGATATTTTGGTACTTCAGCCTCATTCTGTCCTTCAGCAGGCTTTCAAACTTTTTCTCTATTTGGTTGGAATTTGCGATGATTCAGAGACTAACCTGCCTCTTATAGACACCAGTGACTCAATACATTTTCTGGTTCAAACTTGTATTGCACCAGTTTTTTTTTTGTTTTGTTTTTTTCATTTTTACTGTTTCTGTGTGTGATCAGGCTTGAATTTTGGTTTTTTGTTGTTTATTTTTTCCTGTTTTGTGCGTATGGATGGATCAAATTTATCTGATCAGACTCAAATCATATGCCCCCCAATCAAATCTGTGCAATTGTCTCATTCATCTGATTGTTTTTTTAGGAGATATTGGTTCACAGAAAACTAAACTATTACTTGTGGTGCCTTTAAAAAGCAATTTCAAAAATCTATTCGTGTAGTAATTTGACATTTTCCATGTATCACACAATCACAAATTGTTTTTTTCTTTTCTTTTTTAACTCATCTTGTGGCTGTGAGTCCATGAATGAGACATCTGTTAACAGCCGCTGTATTGTTTGTTGTGAAATTTGTAGCACATGAAGGCGGGATTGTAAAAACTTCGCTGAAAACCTGACATTTCCGCTGCAGTGACATTTGAAGGAAGTGTCTCAAATGTTTCACAAAGATTACATCTGAGACGGTACCTCCGCTACTGCGCCACAATCCTGAAGAAAATAAACAAACAAGCAAAGATCTCCAGTCGTCCACTGATTTGAGATCAGTCTAATAACCCATCCATGTATATTTTAAAGATTTGGTATTTCCTAGAAGCATGCAGTTTCAATAACTGAGCGATAACGTCGTCTTTTCTGGAGGTTTCATCATGTTAGTTTCAGGAGTGACTTTTCCAATTAAACTTTTTCGTGTGATGTCGCGCCGCTTGTGAAATTCAGCCCCGTCAAACATACTATTTCTCACTTCAGAATTAACTTCAGAAGGATCAGATCAAACAGGATGGTGGTGTAAACACACTGCGCTGAAGGAATAAACCTTGACCAATCATGTGCTGCCAATCGATAACATGCATCCGTGTGTCTGCTGAGCTCGTTTCAGTCTGAGCTGAGACTGGCGCCGCCTCACACTGCAGAAAATTGTGTTTTTATTTCTAGTTGTTATTAGCCGTGCTCCACAGGGATCTTGCCTATTTTGCTGTAGTCACTCGGGGATGCTGAAACATTTAATTTATTAAAATTTTATTCCATTTGAAAACTCTGATGAAATTTTTATTTGTATTTTAATGTTCCCTCTCGGAACAAATGTCATCAGATGTAATTAATTTATCAGTTTATCTTGTATTTGTTAGGGCGTGCAGCCCTTTTTGTGTGCGACTTTTTTTAATATACTCGGAAAATTCCCCAAAAGCAGCAAATCATTTTGATGGAGAGTTGTCTGAATGGTAGATCTTATTTTGATAATTCCATGGGTTATACTTTAAAACTTGGTTGGCAGTGAATGATTGGTATTGGCTCAGAAAGATAGATGTCCTTTGTCAGAGATTAATACGATTCTTCACCCTGTACTTTTCCGTGCCTTGGGCCAGATCAGTTTATTTTTCTGCTTTCAGCTCTCCGAAATATTTGTGATTTATATCCAGGGCCGATGAGAGTCTTTCCACGCCCCAGACTCCCAGAAAACATCTCACTGTAAAGGACAAATGGTGTTAAATGCAAGGTGCAGATAAGAATTGGAAAATAAAATGTAAAAAGATAAAGAGAAGAACCTTTTCTCTCACAGCTTCAGTGCCGAGGATGTGAAATCTGATTGGAGGTTCTAGAACAAGCACCACAAATTACTGAATTTAAAAGAACGAACAGCAAGAATGAGAAATGCATCTAAGAAGCAAAATGTCCAGAGCTTGAAATCAAACAATGCCGACACTGCTTCGTAGTATCTGCATTTCTTCAGAGGAGGGAAAATATTGCAGCTAGTTGCTCAGAATTTTTTGGCGTTAATGACGTTGAATATCTGGAGGAGAATCCATTTCATGAGGGATGAGGAGGCACAGAGAAAGCCTTTGTAGCCTTCTGAAGGGCATGGGTGATTTCAGCGCTTTAATGAGGAGAAATGAACAAAAGGGGGAGAAATGACAAAGGCTGCTCCGAGTAAACATGACCCTCCTCCTAAATTCTGCCACTGCATACCGCCTCTCGGGAATAAACAAAGAAACAGACAAAGCCAAACTCCCCTCCACTCTTTGGGAGAGGAAAATGTCAGCGTGACGTGCCAGCTACTGATGCGTCCTAATGAGAGAGTTTCCCCTTCCTCAAGACACGGGGGCCCATACTGCACCTATACGGCGGTGGGCTCAGCCGCACGCCCGGCAAACAGACTAATTGCTTATTATCTTTATGAACTGTCAGGAACAAGAGGCTGTCCAGTGAGAGCTGAGTTCTAGCAGTAGTTAAGTGTAGCTGTGTTGTATATACATGCCGAGCTGATGGTACTCTATAAGAGCTGCTGTGTTCTGCAGACATGAGCAAATTTCTCATAACAGGCTTATGCTGGTACGACATTTTGCAAGCAACACATACATACTAAGTTTTAAACAGAGTATTATTTGACCAAAAATGCATTTCCAGTTCAAGAACATCCAATTATATTGAGCTGTATTATTCTATATTTCAACCCCGGTGATAGAGGACAGGGGTTTACAGCAGTCTTGTTCTCCTCCCACAGCTGAGAGAAGTATCAGCTGGCGTTTCAGCAGCTGAACCTTGAGGGAGATGCAGCTTCAAGCATTTTTTTCAGTGTGTGTAACCGACACCATTTACATGGCACTTGTTCCTCGACCTAATCCATCCATCCATCTGCTGCACTGCTTGCCACACACACTCACACACCTGGGGCCAGTTCAACACCACCAATTAGCCCCACATACATGTCACATGCAGCTGTGCCTCCTGAAATGTCCAAACCTGAGACAGAATCCTGAACCCAACTCAAACCCTGATTTCCTTGAACAGAAGCATATTCCACATTTTAAGAAGATTTAAAGTAAAAAAAAAAAAAAAAAAAAGGAAAGTACCAGATTTAGGGCCAGAAATGTGCTTCTTTCCAGAGGGCAGTGCCACACAGTTAAGGTCAGTGTTGGCTTGAGCCGATCCGAGCCGACTGGGTGGACAGCGGGTCACATCCTGGTCACCACTCTGTTACACAGAGAGACAAACACATTCACACCTGTGGGCAATTTAGAGTCACAAGTTAACATCAAATGCATGGTTTTAAGCTGTGGGAGCAAACCAGGGTACATGCAAACTTCATCCTACGACATGCAAAGTCAACGGTACTAGAAACCACATGACTGAGCAAGTCTTTTCAACCACACATTACTCCTAAAACATCGATGAGTGAGTGCCATCTCTTCAAACCAAAACCTGTGAACAGCATATTGTGCAAGTTACCAAAACAATTGACCACAGTTTGTAGTTACTCATATGAGTAGTGGTGAGGTTACTTCACTTGTGAAAAATAAAAACATACACACATTTGTCTTCTTCCATTAGGTGTGTCCATTTAATGGCAAAGTCGCTGTATTAGTGAAGTGTTTCTGTGACTCAGTAGAGGAACTATCGGAAGTCATTAAGCTCAGCTGAATTCGGCCTGCGGACAATGCTCCTTGAACTGGACATTAGCAGTTGTTTAAAGACAAAGATTTAGAGAATAATGATGTAGAAAATCATCAAGAAAACAGCTGAGATAAACTACTGATCAGCAGTCGACAGATAAACTGTTGTCTTAAATGCAGCTTGATTGAAGATGTGTTTCTGGCAGTCGGAGGTCCTACCTGTTTCTGTCAAGAGAAACAAGGCAGTGCTCTGACAAACAGGAGTATATTGAAATAGTAACATTGCTATCATCACATTTGTGTTCCTAAACAAAGAATTGCAAACCATCATGTAACCAAAAGTGTGAGATTGACGTGGTACTTTACACGTTGTTCCACTCAGTGATTATTATGAGCCTTTGTTTAGTTGTTTTTCCAATAATGAATGATTATCTGGCGTGTTTCATTGTTCTCTTGTGTAACAGCAAGCCTTGGAAAAAAAATGAAAAATTAAATTTGTGACCCTTGGTTCAGTTAATAATGATCCCAAAACAAAACCACTCTGGTTGTCAAACTGAATCCTTGTAAATGCAAAAAAAAAAAAAAATTCCAAGTCCCAATTATAAACTCAATTCTGTGTTTTTCCACTTATTTTTTTCTGTTTGCATGTTTTGACATGTAAGGCACTGATTTCAGGCTACTAATTGGAGTAGCCTGAAATCGTCGGCAGGCAGAATTTTTTTAAATTTTAGCAGGACTGACAGCCTGCACAAATCTTTCTTTTGTTTCTCCTGATTCAAGGAGCCTTTTTCCTTTCAAGTGTGCTCACATCCAATCAACATGCGAACCAGAGAGAGTTTGAGAACAATAATTGCCACATTGCTGATTAAAAGCAGAGGTCTGTGTAGGAGAAAGATCTGACACTGAAGGCCAAGTTAATCTTCAGTCGAGACTGTGGACACGTTTTGCAGTTATTTCCCAAAGATCTGAGGCCCATGGGCCCGGCTCTTTAGAGACCTGCGAAATGGTTTTGAACCAGGCAACGTCAGAATCAATTACCTCGTTAAACTCACCCTAAACCTCAGAGACAGAAAGTGCAATGATGATAAAACTGAAGTAATACGGCTGTGCCATTTGGGTTCTGCTAAAGATCGAGCAGAAATATTTCCTGCGACTCACAGCTGAAGCAGCGAAGACGGCAACCGAGCGAGTTACAAAGAGATGAAAGTCTCAGGGTGACCTTCTATATGTCACTGTAAGATAAGAGCAGTCTTATCTTAACTGTATTTATATGCTGGAATACAGATTACACAGTTCTCTATTCATCTACTGATATGTCAAGTCAGGAATAGAAAAAAACCGGACTTCTTTGGAAATCGTATATTTCGCCTACAGTGTTAGAAAAATGTGTGAAGGACATCATCGGAGTCAAGCTGTTATAAAATCCTCGCTGGCGTCCATAATGCGAGTCCCTGTTATATTAGTACTTACATGTTGAAGGGGTATCTGTGATTTGCTTTCGGGAGAGAAGATAAAGATGAGCAGACCAAGAAAACGTGCCTCAGCCTTGGATAATCTTGTGCTGCATATGCGAGCACACAGTCCTGGTAGATTACTTGGCGATATAGACGTTGTATTCCTGTTTAGTTTGCAAATTTTAAGGCGAAAGATACACAGAGATAACCTTTACGTCTTGGATGACGTGTCTGCCGTGTGTTGTTTGGACAAGAAGCTCATCAATCTTCGACTCCGTCTGGATTTCCTGGTTCTATTGTTTAACTTTACAACATTGAATGTTTAACTGCCTATTGGAGTGTTGCTCGTTTCACTCATTTATGTTGGAATTCTGATTATTCAGAGGAATTTACACCTCTTCTCGCTTGAGAATCAGGTGTTTAATTAGTGAAATCTATAGTCCCTCATTAGTATTCAGTGTTTGTCTTTTGTGCTCACTTATGGATGTGGAAGTTCATCTTAGATAGCCCACTCTGAGTCATGGAGATTATTTAATAGAAGAAAAAAACATCTTGTAATTTTCCACAAAAACCCCCACATCAAAACAACAACAAAAAAAAAATACAGCTGTTTATAACATATTTGTTGGTAGATCAGGAGTGGGCTGTTAGTTTCCCAGGGTAGATTTGAAGGGTTGAGTCAGTTGAATTCAATTCTGTTCAATATTGATAAATAATTTCATTAATCTCAGTACATTACATGGTTTACTTTTAATTGACTACATTTCCAGCTCTGCATCTGTCAAGTTCTTGTATTTCTTTAGATGTTATTTATAATAATATTAATTCAGACTTGAATTTGAAAGATCCTTGAAGTTTCAATATACTTCTGTAGAAATTCAGAAAATGGTTTTACCTCTGACTTCTCTTAATAAGTACTTAGAGGCTCACATCATGCTTAGAATACTAAAATATTGGGTCCCAATTCTTTGTTTTGCTTGCCACCAATTTAAAGATGTGTAGAAGTGTTACGACAAATTACATCCCTGAAATCATTTTGATGATTTAAAACTGAAGGCAGAGCAGCTAAATTTCCATTACTTTCATAATTTTGCGTTTTTCCCTGCAGTGACGTTTAGCTGGAGCTGTGTTTTCTTATCTTAATTGTTTAAACCTTCTCCCCTGTATGTTCCAGCCTTCTCAATACACCTGATTCATGGATTACTACAGAGATCTGCAGAAAGCGAGTATTGATCCAATTGTGTGAACTGGCTTTTCGCTGCAGCAGGAAGACATTATAATTTTGTCCTGGAGCAGAGGTGAGCTCTTCTGGCTCGGCAGGGGAAACGGTCCTGGACGCTTTTAATACATCGACACATGTAATTGTAATGAGCGGCATGTAATCAGTCATTCTGCAGAGCTTAATGACGACTGCATTCATTACATTTTCATTTCGGAGCAGGTTGACACTGGAAACATGGACGACTGTGCCCTTCTGCTTGAGAGTTTTAGTCTTATTTACTTATTTATTTTTGACCGAACTGCAGGTTTTAGAAGCAGGTAAACCGTTTAAGGCTGCTTCATTTATGACTGTAGCAAAGATACCGTTTTTATGGCTACAGTGTTATTTCCATAAACTCTATCTGAACCATGTGAACAATGGGAATCATAACAGTAGGATCCTCAGTGAAACGTGGAATAAATGCTGCAAATGATCATAATATTAGGTATTATAACCAGTGCTTAGCCACGTGCTGTGTGCCTTCCCACGTGCTTCAGTAAGTGTGACTAATACCGGGCAATATTTAAAACTGGAAATACAACAGTGGGAACATGCTGTGATTTTTTTTTTTTTTTTTTTAACTTTGAACTTCAGTCAAAATCGTCTTTAATGTTGAAAGTTTAAAGGTGCTTGTTCTCTTTTATTTGACAGCTTCTTTGATATCAACTTGTATGAGTGTCAGTGTAACCTAAAATTTTCATGAGGATGATGAGACCTCCTTTTTTCTTTTCAACAAACTGTAGTTTACGTCAAGATCTTCTCCTTCCTCTCATTTGCGATCGTAATGAATATACAGCAAATGTTTCTGACTGCAACACGGCGTTTGATGTTCTGGCTTCGCACTCTACTCTCATTATGTCAGATGTAAAATGACACAATGACTGAGGATAAATTGCACGCTGTCTATTTTAATTGGATGGTATTTACAGACGGTGAATTCACGAGAGCAGACAAAGAGCCGCGGAGCGGTTTTGAAACGCCTGTCTGGTGTCGTGGCTGGACAGGGATCTCAAACTGATTAAAGCATTATGCGCTTGTTCATTTTAGTTTGAAGTTAAAAACTCGTGACTTCATCTATAGCTGCTTTTGAGTAACTCTTCTTGCCATATTGAGGATTGTGATGCTCTGTATCTCGGTGAGAGCTCAGTCAGGATGCAGGGGTTTATTAAATTATTGAGGCGGCGCTCAGATGTGAACTGTTCTTCATGGTGGACTCAGAAACACTTACAGTAAACGGAATAGTGTAACAGTGTATGCCCGATGGAAGTGTACCGCAAACCTTTAAATCACACTTAAATAGCATTAATAGCACTAATAAACAAAAAGATATTCTTTCCAGTAAATTGACTCATTCAATCAGAGTTAAATATTCATGATTGCTTTATACGCCAGTTAACATCATACCACATTAGCATCCATGAGAGGATCTGAACATTAGAAACATGAAAGTGGTGAACCTCAAACTACACTTTAAATCCCCCCAAAAAAACCTTTTTTTTGATAAATGCCATCACTGGGTTATGCTTAATTTTGCACATCCATCCATCTTTTTTTTTTCTGTTTTATCTAACTGAGGGTTGCGGGGCTCTGTAGCAGGTCCAAACAAAGGCATGATTCACTCTGGACTCGGTCCATCACAGGGTGAACACAGAACGACGGAAGATCACACACTCAAATATTCAGACGTAGGAGCAAATTCAAAGTGACCAGTTATTGTATTTTATGGACTAAGAGCCTCTCATTTCTTTCTCTATTTACGTGACTTGTATGTAATAAGTCGCTTACTAAAGCAACATATAAATCAAAATACACCTGTACTTACTATCCGGGATCCAGATATTAATGCGTAGGAAACGTCCCTCAAAGTTGTACCACCTCAATTATTCCCATATCTGACTGACGACAGCAGAATTTAAACTGAAGGCTATAAAATATGAAGCAGAAAATGGAAACAGGGCAGCACAAAGAGAGTTCACTGTCTTAAAAAGTTGAGAGAGAAGAGTGCTAGGCTCGCCAAAAGCAGAGAAAACCAGTGTTCCAGTGATGAAGTAAACAGAAACAGCTCAATGATGGCTTGAAGCACAATGGCCAGAGTCCGAGGAATGAATTCTCACGTGGTTCTTTAACAGCAGCTGCTGGCCAAGAGTTATCAATGGTGCAGTAACATCTGGGCATGGAGAAATAAATGTGTCTTGTACATCAGGGTGACCGGGGAGGTTTTTTGTCTCTCCTCATGGTGTATTTTTTTGATCGATGCCACTCATATTCAGTGTGATTTATAGGTGTGGTTGATATTGTGGAACATACCTTATACTCATAAATGAATGTTTCTAGACTGTGGGAGGAAACCGCACTTTGGAAACTGGGCTCTATATATTTTCAGTACGTTACAGAACTTTTAGGCGGGTGTGATATAGTGATACTGATTCATCACGTTGTACCGGGAAGAAGGCATCTGATTGGCCGCAAAGGAAAAACAACCACAAACACACAGCCACTGATTATTAGGAACTACCGTCAGGTGAAGGAGTCCTGAAAACGACGGCCTGGCCCCCGCAGAGCCCTGATCTCAACTTAATAATGTCTGTGTGGACTTGAAGAGATGGAAGAAACTGATCCAGAGAACATCCACAAAATATCTGTGCTTACATCTCCAAGAAGTTTTTTAAACAACCTCAGTGCAAGGTCCTTTGAAAACTGTGTGCAAGTGTGTAGCAACAAACTAATGCTTTGAAGATGAAGCATGGGAACACCAGATAATGATTTCTTTCCTCATATTTCACTGTGCAGTTTTCATTTAGTGATAAAAAACTGAACTTTAGCCACATCATTTCTGAATCCTCTCACAGTTTATTGCACAAATACTTATTGACACAAATGTCAGTTTACACCATTATTCTTTATTTAGATGTCGTTTGAAGAGACTGGAAACAGTTTTGTTGGTTAATATCAGATTGTATCAGTGGACCTAATGGAGTGGTGGTCATTTGAAATGGTTGTAATCGGGCTCGTGTTTTGGGGCCGGTGGGCTCTGCTCATGTGTTCAGCACATCAGCACTGGTCAGTATCTGAAATGCTCATAAGAGTCCCACAAACACAATACAAACCAAAACATTTCAACCTCTTTGACATATTGACTGTAAGCATATCGATGTTGATGCCGACTTTCCAAGGTTAATGAGGATGATCTATGTCGCCGCTCCACTGACTCTCATTGTGCGTTTGACAATTTGCTGGCCGCGTGGTACAGTAAGGATTTATTGACTGAGATTTTACCCTTTCATTGATGTTCACTAAATCACTTACAACAGCCAAATGTTCTCCCTCTACTTTTACCTTAGAGTTTTTCGAGGCATGTGATAAAAAAAAAAAATCTAACTGCCTGCAGCGGTTTTATCAAATGCCTACATCCATACCGCTGTGAGTTAGCATTTCATGGAATTGCTTTATCTCGAAGGTGTCAGAAATGATAATGGCTTGCATTTGAAATTCAAAACGTTTTCCTCTGCACAGGCCAGGATGGAGTGTATAAATATAATTTGATAGTCTTTGTGCATTGTGGTACGGTTTCATCATGAGGAAGTATCTTTCATGAGATCAGAATTAATAATTCAACATGTTGAGCTCCGTTTCTGAAAAGTCAGCTCATGCAGGACCTGGAGGTTTAAGGTCCTCTTCATGTTTCTGTTGAACATCGCTTGTTCTTTGGTTCTTGTTTTGTAGTTGGGTTAATCATAAGCAGGTTTTGGTTGCCTGTGCATTTCCCTTTTCTCCGCTGACCACTGGGAGCAGGCAGCCATACAAGTGATGCAGCACACCCAGTGAAAGTGCACTTAGTGTTGCACTCCACACTCGCCTGGAGTGATGCTGTGAAGCCTGGGGAATACTTTCTCTGTCTGCACACACACACACACACACACACACACACACGTGTCCATACGCTTTCACGTGCGCTCTGCGCCTTCCCTCAGGTGCTTGGCTCTGCTTTACTTGAGTTAGCACCAAGGTTAGTTGACTGAATGTCTCCTCAAGAGAAAATCACTCTGCAAACACAAGGTTAAAGTACATCACATGATCTCCTCAATCAGAAAACAATTCGTCTGGCACGCTGTGATGCTGCCGTTGTGGCTTTTTATGTGATTTGTTTGAACCTCGGCGATGAGGATGTGCCAGCATGTCAAACATCTGCTTTATGTTCACGTGTAAAACAGAGCAATTTTCCAAACTTTGCCCTGTCTAAACAAAACCAACTTGCCTTCGCTGCTGCTTCTGGGATTCACCACTGAGAAAGCTCTCCGTAGACTTAATTAATCACCACCACAAGCTGTCAGAGGAACGGGCCTGCAGGCGTACTCGCCTGGATTGAAAGACTCACAGAACTTTTATCGTGTCCTCAGTCTAATCACAGTGTTGTCTTATCAAGAGCAGAAACTCTCCCCCTCTGCTTCACAGCAGTGGAAGTTTGACTGTGAATGTTGAACGCTGACGTTTTCTTGCCTCAGGCTCGTATCAGTCATTCCGCTCCATCATCTCGACTTAAATTTTGGTTCACATTTTGATTTGGTGAGGTTCACAGAACTTTTTTTTCCCCTAAATCGTGCTACGCAGGAAAGATAAATGCAGTCAGCTAATACCTTTCTATGCACTTAAAATAAATACATTATAACCTGAGATTATTATATTATAATACACTAAATTACATAATTTAAAGGTTCCTATTATCAAAGTTTTAAACATAAGTAAAAATTAAGATAAAGGTAACATAAATATAAATTGCTCAGGTAGTAAATTATAGAGACAAGGAACAGAAGGCACATAGCAGAATTATAAATGCTTTAAGTGCAGTGAAAATAAATGAGTTTATACAATTAAAATGTCAATTGTTTAGAAAAATTGTTCAATTCTTTAAAAATGTAATCAACATTATTATGGCCTCTAGCAAACAATTAAAAAAAAATTTAAAAGTCTGGCCTTATGAAATATTTTATTTTTTTAATAAATGGAAAGGAAACAGCAGGAGAATTTTACCTGAATTAAGTTTTTATTTACACCCTTTTTTGTTTATTAAATAAATCCATATTTGTTTATTTAGACTTTTGACTTTTGAAGTGAGAATTTACAATGTAAATAGCGAAGAAAATTAAGAAAAAAAAATTGAAGGAGAAGGCATGTACAAACATTTGACTGATAGTGTATTTTAGGGCTGAACGATATGGGCAAAATTTCATATCTCGATATCCATGCCAGATATCTCGATATTGATACAATATATTACAATGGATTCAGTGAAAGTTAAGCATTTTTCAGAAAAATAAAAACATCATAATACGGATGTAAAAAAAAATGCAGTTTTATTTATGAGAACTCACTGCCACTACCACCAAACTCGTTTGTGCAGATTCTGCAGCCGCCCTCTGCCATCAGCTGTCAACCAGTAAAGGAGGTTTGTGGTTGGCTGGCCTTACCTGTGCATGGGCAAGCTTACATGCAGGGCAAGCAGGGGAAATCTTGATATCATTGATTTTGAGAAACTAATGTCCTGAATGCTCATATCGCGATATCGATATGATAACGATATATCGTTCAGCCCTAGTGTATTTTATATATCACTTTATACAGCTTAACCATAATAATCAAAATTGACACAAGAGCCTATATATATTTTATATATAAAAATTTGAGTGTATGAATTAAATTGTGAATATAATAATCGTTATTTGTTTGTGATGTGTCAGGATAAGGTCTACAGCTATCAATCTTGACCTTTTTACAGATCATGGCCAGTTGCTTTAACACCCCAGTTTTAATGCACATTAAAAGAAGAAGAAATAACATTTCATCATTACACTACTGTTAGCAAAAACTTTGTTGACCAAGGAGAGCGCCAGGCCATGTTTCCACTCTTTATTTTAAGTTGTTCCCTGGTTGTAAGTTTGCATTTAGTGACTGTGACATGAGGCGCGAGGCTGGTGCTGATCCCCTCATATAATTCTGTAGAAGCAAAACAATATTTTTCTCCACAGTTCAATATTTACGATGAATCCAAACATGCGCACAGTGCTGTCAAATCACTAGCGTTCAGTGCTGCCATTGGTATCAATCTTTTAAACACTATGTATTTTTTTGCTTTTCAGTCTGCTGGTGAAAGAACTTTAATTACTGTGAAAGAGGTGGATGCATGTTTCCCCCTGAGGTGAGAATAATTGTGCAGAAGTGGGGATGTATCAGGTTGATCCCTTTATCCCAACCAGCAAATTGCTCCTTTTGTATGCAATGTTGTATTCACTGGGAGAGACACCGTTTTCCTCACCATTCTAGTTAAAGAAAGTGTGATATTAACTTGGACTATTCTATTCTATTCTATTCTATTCTATTCTATTCTGTTCTGTTCTGTTCTGTTCTGTTCTGTTCTGTTCTGTTCTGTTCTGTTCTATTCTATTCTGTTCATGCTCTGCATATCATCATTCTTATCCAACCATTCATTGTCATACCTGGGACCTGTACTATGAAACTAGATTTTCTCTTGTCCAGGTACCTTTAGGAATCAAGCTAGTTTCCCATACTGTGACACTGGTTCTCTTCTCACCAGGGTAAATCACCATGGTAACTTACGCTGAACAGAGTACCACCTCCTGACTAATCAGTTCTCATGAACGATGGCCTGCCCATTCTTGTCGCTGAGCAGAATGTTTTAGAGGAATGTTTTTGTACTTGTTCTTTACTTGTTCTCAAGTCCGTTTCGCTCCACTAAGATTGCATCTGAAACAGTGATGTAAATAATAATTGTCACACATGGCGTAGCTGCAGAAACATGAATTTATGAACACACAACTGTTCATGCTGTCATGGTGAGGAATTAATATTCCAACACAAAATGCACTCACATGAGGAGCTGAGCCTCAAAAGAACTCAATGGAATATTTAAATGAAAGGAAGGCCACTGAGGAAGCTCTCTGCCTGAAATATCTGTGCTGTAGTAAAGTGAAATTGAGTGATCACAGTGTTGTCTCTTGAATTAGCATCGTATAATTTCACGAAGCTATGCAATGACAGAGTCTGCCAGCACTTGTTCCTTGCTTTGGCTGCGGGGACTATGGTGGAGTTGTGTATGGTTGAATTGAGTAAGAAAAGAAATAATTACCTCTTTTTTGAAAGTGCAAATCAGAAATTACATCTTAATCTTATATTGTTTGTTTATTTAAAGTGATACAGACATACTCACCAACAAATTGCATGCAACTTTGCATTAAGTGTACTTAAATGCTTTACTGTGTTTACCTGCTCTGTGTTTGCTGAGTATTTGAAAAAGAAAAAAACAAAGTTTACATGCTTTTGAAGATTACTGAGTGTTTTGTACTTATTCTCTTATATAGAAATATAGGAGAAAATGTGGAGAATGTGGGACGAATGGTTGCTTAGAAACCCCATATGTATACTGATGTATACTGAGTAAAAAACAACTACTCTCACTCAGTACTGAAATATCCTAAGGAGAAAACTACTGTCACAGGTGGAGATTGATGAGGAAAAGTGTGCCTTGTCCACGGTACAAATATGCTACAGCAAGGAGGAGTCAGGATGCTAGGTCAATATGGTGAATGGTGAGTTCGTCATCACCCCCAAACGGCGAATATGGGTACCAAACTCCAATAGGAGAACTGCTCAAGGGGAGAGCAGCTGACCTGAAAGAGAAGTTAGTCATGCTCCCCTCGTCGGGGAACATGACTAACTGCTTGCCAAGACTAAAGAACAAAGTAGCAGAAAGAACTCTATTAAACGATGTAAAGAAAGCACTGCTAAGTATCCCTACCTAGAAAATCACTGAGGCCAACCTGATGATCTACACTATGGCATCAGTCATCCCTGAGATACTTGGCTACAAGGTGAACAGCATGAGTAGCCAGAAGTCAGAGTATCCATGGAAAAGAAGGCTAGAGGCAAAAAATCAAGGCAAGACGGAAATAAGTTAGCCTCCTGACAGAACTGAACAGAGGTATGAAGTTTAAAAAGGAACTGCAGCATTCTGCCCACAGCTGAGGCACTGGAGACTGCTATAAGCAAAGATTCACAGCCCGAGCGACCCACCTAAAGAGATATACAAGAAAGGTGTAATCCAACAATCCTGTAAAGGTATGCTCTCAATGGCAGGGCGGTAAGACCACAGCAGACCCACCCAGGACAGAGACTGAGCAATACTGGGAGAGTATCTTGGAGAAAGAGGTGCCACACAACACTAGTGGACAGTGTCTGGCAGACCTGCTAGCAGAACATTGTAACCTCTCAGAACAAGGACCAGTAGTCATCACAACAGCAGACATCCAGAAAAGAGTGGCAAAAATGAAGAACTGGACAGCTCCAGGTCCTAACAGGATTCACACTTACTGGCTGAAGAAGCTAACTGCACCCCATGAACGCCTGGCAGCCCAAATGACCCAGCTGGTAAGAGAAGGGAACCACCCACAGTGGTTGACACAAAGTCAAACTGTCCTCATCATGAAGGGCCCCTTACAAGGGAACAATATCATCCAACTATCGGCCTATAACCTACGTCACTACTACATGGAAGCTCCTATCTGGCATCACAGCAGCTAAGATGAACAGGCACATGGAGCAATACATGAGCAGAGCCTAGAAAGGAATTGGCAGTAACAGCAAAGGAGCCAAGCCCCCATTACTGGTTGACATGTTGCTTTGCACAAGACTATAAGACCAGAAACACCAGCCTGTGCACTGTCTGGATTGATTACAAGAAAACCTATGACTCAATGCTGCGCACTTGGATGCTGGATTGATTGAAACATGGAACTGAGAACTCTCCTGGGAAACTTAAGAAAGCTACGGACGACAACTCTGGAAGCCAACTTGAAGCCAGTGGCAGAGGTGAGCAGAGGTGAGCATCAAATGTGGCATATACCAAGGAGATGCTCTGTCCCCATTCTGTTCTGCGTAGGCCTGAACCCCCACTGCCAGATCATTACCAAGAGTGGATACGGCTACCAATTCCGCAGTGGAACAATCGTCAGTCACCTCCTCTACATAGATGGAATCAAGCTGTATGCCAAGAGTGAGCAGGACATTGACTCCATGATTCACCTCAACAGGATATTGGTGACATTGGGATGTCATTTGGACTAGATAAGTGTGTGTGGATGGTATCATGGAGATGGAAGGTGATCACAACTGAAGGGGTTGAAGTACCTGAAGGCAACATAAGAGATGTGGAAGACAGCGACAAATACCTGGGGGTTCCACAGGCAATTGGCAACCACAATGAAGGAGCCCAAAGGTCAGCCACAGCCAAATACCAAAAGAGGATGAGGCAAGTCCTGAACAGTCAACTAAATGGCAAGAATAAAATCCAGGTCATTGACATGTATGCCCTTACCAGTAATCAGATACCCAGCTGTAGACAAACCCCTACCCGGCATGTACCACCGACAAATTGAAGAAGTAGCTGCGGACATAGAAAGAGCATACCAGTGGCAGGACTAAATAAAGCCATCATCAAACAGAAGATTAATAGAGGCTGGGGTGTATTACACTAGACAAGACCCCAGGTGCAGACTGTGCAAGGGAGACCATGAAACAGTACAGCACATCACAGCAGGGTGCAAGATGCTGGCAGAAAAGGCAGCCATGGAAAGCCATAACCAGGTTGTGGGCATAGTATACAGAAACATCTCTGCTGAGTACAGACTGGAGACCCCAGAGTCTAGATAGAGCACAACCCCGGAAGAAGTGGAGAACAACCAAGAAAAGATCCTGTGTGACTTCAAGATTCAGACTGACTGACAAACTGGTGATGGCCAATCAGCTTGCCATAGTGGTGGTGGATAAACATGAGAAAAGAGCAGTAGTGATCGATGTAGCGATCCCCAGTGACAGCAACATCAGAAAGAAAGAACATGAAAAGCTGGAGAAATACCAAGGGGCTGAAAGAACAGCTAGAGAAGATGTGGAGTGTGAAGGCAACCGTGGTGCCAGTAGTGACCCGTGCACTATAGGAGCAGTAACCCCCAAGCTGGATGCTTGGCTCCAGGAAATAACAAGGACAACATCTGAGATCTCTGTCCAGAAGAGTGCAGAACCCTCAAGCTCCCAGGCCTCTGGTAGAGGACTACAGCTTGAAGGAGATACAGCCCAGGAATGGCAAGAACAGAGGGATTTTTTTTTTCTTCAGTTTTTTAGATGTATATATTACTTTTCTGTGATATTTAGTGTAATCTGGTGCTGTGAGATTAAGTTTTTGGGGCTTGGCTCATGATGTAATCCTATTACACCTGCCTCCTCGCTGTATTGTTGTTTCAGCTCTTACTTGGCTGACACGGTTTGTCACTCCAATGTTAAAACAATCTGCTCATGAATATTAACCATTCTCAATCTGCTTAAAGCACACACATACACACACACAAACCTAACCTTGTAATTTCTGTGCAGTGTCACTAAAGATTCAAAGCTTCTTGTCTTTCTGTATATCTGAGGCCTCTGATAGTTCACATCGTCAACTCTCACTCGTTAAAGTTTTATGTCACTTTAAAATGTGTCTTGGTCTTCATTAATTTGGGTAAACTAGGTCATTCGTCTGTCCCGGAGGTTGACATTTTAGACACGTTTATTAATATACTCCTAATCCACAAAAACAAAAAAACTGCTGAAAACACCACAATGTTAATTAAAAGAAGAAATTATTCTTGCCATTCTCGTTTGCCTTTCAGTTTTTCTGGGAAAAAGAAAACAAAACCATTTATTATATCTGGCAGGATGTGAATTATTCTTGATAACCTTAATCTGTCTGCAGCAACTTGAAAGACTGAAGGTTTTTAATGAAATGTGTCTGTTTTTGTTGTTCTTTGGCCTCAATATGCTGCAGGGAATCTATGCCTTTTCTCTTAATGAAATTATTAACTCGTGATATCAGAATTAGTCTTCATTAGGTTTCATTTCCTGCTGGTTTAGAGATTTTAATTAACAGTATACCATCATTATCTGTGACATGGAGGCAAATTATTATGATGTCAATTAGTTTCCAGTTTATTATCTGAGACTGGGTTTGCTGTACTGATACACTCTACTAAGAAATAGGCTACATGATGGCCACACAGCCTTATAGTGGCTTCTTTCCTGTTTGTAGTCAATGCAACACATTTCTATCCACGTAACATCTTATGTCTTCTTTGGCAATGCACTGTGGGTGGAACCTTTCTGAAATGTTTGATCCACCCCTTAGCAGGCTTCGGGAGAACTCTCTCCACACCCAACATTCACTGCGTGATCACTGAGAGATCATGAACTTTCAACCTGCATGCTGAAAAAAAATCTTCAGCGGGGTTCAACAAGGGCGGGCATGGAAGTAAAAACAGCACAGACGTCCTGGGATGTTCAGTGAACCACGTACTCACTGCAGCAGAGTGGTGGAATGCCACATTGTCCCACACAACAACAGATGTTGTATTTCTTGCCCTTTGACCAATCTCTCCTGCTGCCACAACTAGAATATGGAGGTTGTATAATGAAGACACGGGACGCCGTGGACTCTTGTTAGCAACGTGCTTTCGCTTTAGTAAACAGGAAGTAAAACCACACACATAGAAGCATTGCACTATGGGACATGGAGTCCACTATGCCTACTACTACAGAGGTCATCTAAAAGAGAAACGAGCCTCTCTGTGCTCTATGGGCCAATGAGAGGTTTATGTGAAAGCAAACCATCAATGTAGAGAGCAACACTCATCGTAATTTTTGCACCTCTCTGGCCTGGTACATCAACCGTTACCTGCTGCTCAATGACAGTCCATACTTCCAAAAGACAAAGAATCCAAAGCCACCCTTTTTTTTATGGTTTCTGATGAGGCCAACGACAAATGACCTGAATTGGTTTCACTGACAGCTACCCTCACCTTGGAATTACATTTTTTTTAAAGATTTATTTTTATTATCAATATTTTGATTTTCTGTAGATTTCAACGTGGCTGCAGGAGAACTTTCACATATTTCCCCCCATCATTCTTCTTCAACGGTCGTTTAGCTGTTTTGAACAAAGTGTGTTAGCATTTGAAAAACGTGCTGCAAAAGTACAGTATAGTGTTTTGCAGGTGGTGAACTCGTAACTGAGAAAAGAGTTAATTAATTTTGGTGATTGTAGTCACTGAATGCATGAAAAGCAGTGTCATCTGTTTTCTACACAACTTTGTCTAACTTAAGGTCATGTGATGCTGGGGCTAATTCCAGCTTTCTATTGACTTTGGTAAAATACACCAAGGAGAGATCACAAGTACATCTCATAGTCAAACGCAGGCATTTTCATACACCCACATTTCTGCCATCAGGAAACACTATTAAAACTCAAACATGCTTTTGGACTGTGGGAACCAAGAGAAAGAAAATCACCAATACATTTGAATAACGTGCAAACACTACACAGTTTAGTCCCTTGTCCACACAAAAAATAAAAAAATAATAGCATTAATGAAGTTTAGATGTCGAACAATTGGAGAATAAATTTGTTTTAACAACAAAACATAGGTGGTGGTTCAGTGCCTCATCTAATTACGTCTGTGTTCTTTCGCAAGGCACTGACCTCCCCTTTGCTGCCTGGTTACAGAGCACATTGCATTGCATTTCACCGTGTGTGTGTCTGTGTGTGTGTGTGTGAGAGAGAGATTGGGTGAATGAACACTTTGAAACTGCTGAAGCAGTGGAAATGCTTCATCATTGATCACCAGTCCATTTGTCATAGTTGTAGTTCAAGTTAAAAAGTATTTGACAAGTCAAGAGATAATGACCCCCGTCAGCAAAATGGACTGTATGCAAAGAACAACATTTAAAGTCCTCTCTTTAAAGGGGACATATAATGCTTAGTGCTGTCATGCGATCAAAAAAATTACTCTGATTAATTACAGGATTTGTAATTAATTAATCTAATTAATCACATTTTAATCTCATATCTGCTTTAGGTCCCCAAGTAAAGAATTCAAATTCAGGGACGTTACAGAATTGACTCATCAAATGAATATACTGAGAAGAGAAGATCTTAAATCCACATTTTTGTTAATGATGAATGAAAGGTAAGTCAGGACGTCTTGTCCAAAATAAATTCAAAGCCCAATCAGGCAACCTGAATAACACTTTCAGTGTGTTTCATTAAAGAAATTCAAAAGAAGAAAAAGGCCTGGTGCACTATTCAAAAATGCACTACAAATATTGATGAAAAAATTCTGAAATAAAATAAGGCAGAGTCTCAAATAGTCACTTAAGCAAACTAAATTCAAAATGAATACTAAAGCTAACTTAATACAGCAATTTAAAATGAATACTACAAGTATAACATGCCTCTAAATAAGACAACAGTTTCATTCACATTGAATTGCCAGTCAAGTGTGCCAAGTGTGTCAACGGTGTAGCAAGACAGGGAGGAGACAGTGTTCAAATTTGAACGTCATAATGAGGCTATGGCAACACATACTACTATAAGAAACTCTTCACAAAGTGAAAAAAGCATAATATGTCCCCTTTAAGACAAAGTCAGTGCAAATCAGCAGGGGAATGCGTTGTTTTCTTGTCAGGGAAAAAGAAGTTTTAAACCTGACATCTTCATGACATCTTCAAGCGAAAGCAACAGCTTCATTTTTCATGAGATTCTAATTTGGAATAATCTGGCTTCAAACATTTTATGTGTTTCATTTTATTATCTTGGTGGTCAGACTTGAAATGAATATGTTAAATAACACCCTGGTTTTTCCACTTGGGGTTTGTAATATTGGGCTATATTACTACTCACATATTCATAACCTGCATGTTGCTGGTTATTGAGCTTCTGTAAAATGCCCTACTGGGACTCAAAAACAAAACTGTTTTCAATAAAGGTCCAAGGAAAGCATTTTTTAACACTGAGATTTTTTTTTTTTAATCCAGAAATTGTAATCATGCAACTATTGTTGAAAAACTTCTTCCTGTTGATGACGTTGCGTGTTTCTACAGTTTTTTTGTTTATAAAACTGCTGTCCATTTGGATCAAGCTCCTTAACTGTTAAGGACATAGAAGTTTGCCCCTGAATTGCTTTAAAACCTCTTGGAAGAAATTCAGAATGCTTAACAGATGCCACCGATGTTTTATTAACTCTGGACATGAAGCGAGCCAATCAACAAGCTGTAATGGAGAGTAACTCAACATGTTTTTATTCAGTGTTTCTCTGATCTCAGTGCTGTTGCTCTCTCATACTATTCGGCTTTGGACTCCTTAGAAAACAAGACAAGTCCTCATGCAGCCCTAAGAGCACACACAGTGAGAGAATTGACCCCTCCAAAAGTGATCACACATTACCACTCAATTAGATATTAAAGGAGTCTTGTGTGCTTCACAGCAGCGATACCTTGAGGGAACTGAGATTCACTGTGCAGGTCAAAGAGCAGTGTCAGCTACATCTCAGTCGAGCAGCTGCAGGTGAGAACTGAGCACTTTGTTCAAGGACGTCATGCATATGAACTCCTGATGTTTGCGCTGAAGGACAGACACTCAGTCTCTTTAAATATCAGGCCAGCCTTCACCTGCTAAAATACATTACAGCACAAGGAAAACCTCATTCATCACGCTGATTATATCAGCGCGCTCATTTTTTCACGTTCTTTAAATGTCACCTGACAAACAGCGTCTCCGGCAGGTTACAGTTGTGTGGCCTGTGCAAATATTAATGTCTTCCTCTTCTTGTTCTTCTCACAGAGACCCCAGGCAGGGGCGAGGACGGCCAGCCGGACACGTCATTTTCCGACTCGTCACTGTTTGCTCACTGGGGTCAGGAGCTCGGTCCAGACAACCGGCGGGTGGCTCTGAAGATGTTCCAGTACTATGGATATAACGCCTACCTCAGCGATCGCCTCTCCCTAGACAGATCAATACCAGACCTCAGGCCTGAGGGGTGAGTATATCTGTATATCTATTCTTAGTCACTGCTATTTACAAGAAATCACAACTGTTAAACTAATACTGACTTTAGTACAGTGTCTATTTTAAACCCAAAAGTTATTTAGATGTAATGAAAGCAACTTTTGAATTTAAAATAGGATTTAGTGAACAACCAGAGTCTAACATGTGCAACAACTGCAGCCTATATAAAACTTCCACTTTCATATTGAAAGTCTCTTTCTAGCACACATGTCTGCTTTCTTTCCTTTGGATCCATACTGCTGTTACCATGAAAATCTTTCGGTTCGAAAATATGTACGAAATGTGCTGCTGAGTGTGAAAATACATGCCGTGCATGATCTAAGAGTTAGTAGAGTGAGATTCTCTCTTGATGTGTTAGTTCGCAGCTCGGCTTTACTTGGATTCTCAGATACAATTATCACCCTTCAATTAATTTTAATCTCAAGAAGAGGAAATGTGTGGGCCAGAAGGGGGGTAGATCCCCCCATCTGTCTACCAAACAGTTCACTCCCAGTCAGCCTGGAATATGTGCCGTTGTGCACGACAGTATGAAAACTATTGGTGGCTTAAAGTCACTTTGGAATTAGCTTTTTTTTTTAGGTTTTCTTGTTACCTTATTAACTTAAAAACAACTATTTTATTGTAGAATATTTACATAATGTATATTAAAGTATTACGTGGTGTAAATTCACACTTGATTAAAAAAAACATAATAAATACACAATACAGCTGACTGACAATATTACAATATTAGTGCTTATAGAAAGTATAAATATAGTTTTTATCAATATAAGGTGAGCAAAGTAACACATCTAAGGAACAACTCCTGTATATTCTTCTCTCAGTCGTAAATACACCTTGAAAAACGGGCTAATCGTATCAGAGGTTTGTATTGTCACTACAGTAAGGTGGCATTTTGCTGCAAATACCACAGTTTTACCCAGTTTTTCAGCTGTTTGATGGAGGTGGCAGCAAATGAAATGGCCCTTTTAAAAATATATAGATAGAAGACGACATTTTAATGGAAGTAATAGCTGTTTCTGGCACTCTTAGGTAATAGTGGCTGTCATAAAAGTAACCACTCTGATTGCTCTTCACAGTGCGCATTAGTACACTGTGAGGGTGACTTTGTACAAACATTCAGGCTGAAGGCTGCAGAAATTGTGTTTTTTGAGAAGTATCGGGGTTTTTTTCCAACATCATCCAGAAAGACGGAGAGTTGGTTACACTAAGTCATTTGTTTCATTTTCAGTTGTGTATTTTTTCATTTTCAGATGCATTTTTTTAGCAACAGTCCCTCGTTGTTGTCCAGTATGTCTGACTGGCAGCATTGTACTGTTGTAGGTTACTGTGTGTCAACACATGGCACCACCAGAGGGTCTATTCAGAGCTTAATTTTTATACAATGGTATGTTTTGTTTCTGACCTATTCACTTTGGATTGCACTGTTTCAGTAGGCGTAAGGTTCACAACATTCGAATGAGCTTGCAAACTAGTGAAGTTGCATTAGCATCAGAGCCACACTGTGAGGGTGAATTTGTGAGAACATGCTTGCTGAAAGTTGCAAACGTCATGCGCTGCGAGAAGCGCACAGTGTGGCTGATAGCAACGGAGAGCTTTCAGCAGATTTGCAAAACAAAGCTTAAAGTCAGGTCATTAGTTTGATTTCTGAATGCAGAAAAACATTCGAGGCAAAACGTGTGAGAAATGCTGCTGGATTTTAAAACAGCAGGCATAAAAAAAATGGCATTTTGCCAAAGCTACATTTATTTTTCTTCAACAAAATTCAACTTGTTTAGGTTTCGTAAAGAGGCACCTCAGTAAGCGAGTTGTTTTCACGTCGTATTTATACTCTTTCACAAAGGGGAACTTTGAGAGTTGTTGCTTGGAGGTTGTGATGCTCATTTCATCAGGTTCGCCCACGCAACGGCGAACTGGGAGGAGCTTGGCCCCTGAACTCAGGTGGCTAGTTTGTTCTAAACAAAAGCACTTAAGTCAATGAATGTAAAAGTTTGTGTAGTGAGTAGAAATTCAATGAATTGGATTTGTGGAGCACACACATTTTTCCAGAGGTGCAGATGTACTAATCGATGGTCAGAAACCAGCTGGTATCATCAACTCACCCACAGAAACAGTGAAAACCGCATGCCTGATCCACAACATCTTATATTTGAATGTAGAATGTGGGTATGACGGTCATTCTCCTCTCCCCCCCCAAAAAAAAGCATCTCATCACGGCTTCGTGCACAATAACATTTTGGTTTCTGTCCCAAACACTGAGTGCCTGTAATTGAAAAGCAGTGAGGAGTTTACTTTAGCCTGCAGCGTTCAATGTCACTTACCTGCTCTCCAGTTAATCATGATATAGAGCTCTGGGAAAACTGTGGGTTGCGCGGGACTCGGAAAGAAATCATTTTTTAATAAACCGTCACAGGTCAGCCATGTGAAGGTGGACGGACAGCTGCAAATTAATGGACACAACACGAGCATTTTCAAGGCCGTGCGCAGGCATTTGTGGTCTATAATCAAACTGCAACGCAGCTCTGCAATATCAAGGCGTCAACATCTTTTCAGAGAGTTATTGACATCGTGCCATGTTGGTTGTGATTCAGTTTTCAGCAGAGCTTTTATGTTCACATCACCAAGGTTACAGGAGATTGTGAAGTTGACATTTGGGTGCAAAAGTTTACACAGCTCAAGGATCTCCAGGGCATTTAATCGCTGCACATCAGTCGACTCCCAGCAGACCATTCATTCCCACTAATACTGACTCTGTACGCTCACTCGAATCTGTTCTGGGGCAGACATTAATAATGTGCAGTTTGCGTCTTTGATTCGCATCGGCTGAACATAGTGCCACCGCAACTCTGTAAATACAGCAGAACAGGAGAGCTGTTATCTTTAACAGGAAACTAAGATTTGATTACAATATTGTAAAATTAACTATGAAGAGGTGTATTTTGTGAGCGCGGTCTACTGCTGTCACTGTGAAAACAATTCTGTCACAATTGTGCGAACAAAAACACAGAAAACTCCATTAAAACGAGAAAAAAATTACCTGGAGCTTTACGGTGACATTGGTACGCCGTGCTCGGACTATATTTCTTGAAAACAGACATCGGTTTCCTCTGGGGAGAAGACGCGGGACTCCTCATCCACAATCCACAATGGAAATGTCAACATGTGGCGACAGAGTCAGTGTTCTCAAAGGAAAAGGGAGCTTGACTGATGACAGAGCTTGCCACATCGCCAATTATTTGTGCATCCTAAAACAATTTATTTTATAGCTGCATTGCAGAAGCATCACTATTGCAATGCGACTCTAGTTGTTAGATTTCCAACAGTCCTCTGGCTATAAATCAGTACTGGGCCAACTTTTTACACGGTGATTAATGAATGTTGGGTACAGGTAGTCGGCCAGAACAGGCTGGGTTGGCATGAACACTGATTATAGCCAGCGCTCTAGGATCCAGGTATGTTTGCTGAATTTAAAGGTGCGTTGGTTTACATAAAATCTGCCTCGTGTCGTCCACAGGTGCAGAAACATCACCTATCCTTTAAATCTCCCTCAAGTGAGCATCGTGTTCATTTTTGTGAACGAAGCCTTGTCTGTCATCCTGCGGTCCATTCACTCGGCCATCAACAGGACGCCCTCCCAGCTCCTCAAAGAGATAATCCTGGTGGATGACAACAGCAATAACAGTAAGTGTCGAAATGAGATGGAGAATTGATTGAAACTTTTTTGAAGCCTTTATTCCCCACAACGTTGGTCCAACTGTGACAAATGAATGGCTCTGAAAAGCTGTGACTTTGTAGAAAATGAGGAACAAATGAAAGGTTGTTCATTTAAATGACCATTTTAGAAAGGATTAATACAGAGGCAGTAGTTCAGATGATGAAAGCAGAACTATTTTAGGTTTTGTTAGAACACCTGTTTAATGCATTAGTTTTAAGTAGTTTTTACACAGCGCGCTTAACCTTGAAGACTTTCTTACATTGATTGAACGTATTTTAGAAATTTGTTTTTTTTAAAGGAACAAAGATTGTCAATGTATAATGTGTTAGGTACAACCATGTGATAATCTGCTCTGCCCTCATTTGCAGAGAAGATGTTTTGTGTTTTCAAGTATTTATCAAAACAGATTTATATGCAATACTAGAATAAAAGAAAAGATAAAATAAACCGTTTTGATGATCAATAAGTCATACTGTAATTCTCAGTGTGTCGTATTTCCACACTTCCCAAAATGGTCTTGATGCTTTTGAAATGTTTCAGATAATAACCTTAAATTCACCAGAAAGCTTTGTTTTCTTTGCACGTTGAATTTAAAACACTAATATAACCTGTGCAAAAAGACAGTTACTGAAATGAGTAAATCCACATGTCCTTGCGAAGTCATCTCAAAAAAATAATTCACTACAGTATTTCTTTATGCTAAACAATAGAAAGAATAGAAGGAGATTTGTTTTATTTTGTCCTGTTGGGTAAAATTAAATTGTGTTTGCTACACAGCAACAGTGCACCGACAGAAACAAAGAATAAAAATGAACACAGAAGGCAGTGCTGTCCTTCTTTAGGATTTGTTGTTTTAATTCTCAATATTTTATTCAGATGAAATGAATTTAAGTGAGTAGTATTGAAGCAGCACAAAATACATTTCACATCCTCCAAAGGAATTACTTATCAGACATTACTGAAACAGAGCAACAGAGATGTTGGGTAAATTACCAAAGGGCTTGGCAAGATAAGACTCCTCTCTGCGGGATATGAGAGAAATTAGCCAGCCGGTCAGAAGCGCGGCTGCTACCTGCAAGAATGATCGTCTGATCTGACCGAGCTGCAGACGAACATTTCTGAAGATTGTATGGAGTTTGGTAAAACACATCTGGATATGTCGGAACACGGGTTTGTACATGTCGGTGTTTACATGTGTGGAGAAATCAGAACTGCGGGGTTTCGCTGTTCTGGTCTCCATCCTCTTTTATGTTAATTGGGAGGATGTTTTCACTGGAATTAACTGATAGATTAATAACACTAATTAGCTTCAAAGCCTGGAAATGCACCACGGGGCAGATAATAATCCAGCTAGTTGATGAAGTGTTTGTACATACATCCAGCTTGCATTTGCATCTCTGATTCTTAAATCTGCATACACTGAATGTGAAGTAAACAGCACAGGGTCAAAACTATATTGAGTGTGTTGACGGCGTGTTATTTCGAGCGCCGTTCGTCTGGTGCCGTTATCACCGCGATGACTCACGTGTTAGATCGCTGATAGTCTTCAGTCTTCAGTCTGCCGTGCAAGGCACAAGAAATAGACTCCGAGTCGCCAGTGAAAAGTGGATCCGGTAATTTACTGTGTGAGGCTTAACTACATTACAAAAGCAGAAAGCAGGCCATAAAAAGGTAACGATACAATACCAAGGTCATTTATTGGCTTGGCAATTTTAAATGGGCTGAGCAGCTTGCAGCAAGGACTGACACAACCATTAGACACAAGCGACGTGGGAATTAAAGCAGAGGAACGAGTACGTTCACCAAGGTCTGTTTAACAGTGAATATATTTGGTGTGTCGTGATGTCTTTTCCTAACATGCAGAAATAAGCGTGATCAGTTTCCTCACCCGAATCTTGACTTTGCCCAAAGAAAAACCTTTTAAATCATAAGAATTGAAATCCCAAAATGTTCCCCGGCCTCTCTGCGATTATCACATCACAACTTCCATATTTCATCACATGATTGAGAGTTTGAGGGCAGTTTGCCTTTAGCTTCTTCGGATACCCAAGTCACGCCTTGACATTTCGCTGATGGCATTTCACCCTGTTTGCTTGAGCACTCTGTCAGGCTGTGCCTGATAGGCCTGCTGTTATCATTATCACCATGACTGTGAATCTTATCTGTGCTAAATGTTGTTAGCCTGTTGACCCGTGATGCTGCTGAGATTGCTGGGGGAGGTCACCATCCAGAGCTAACCTCCCGGCGTCCACGACTTTACATTAGTTATCCGCCACTGTCACGGCCCACCTGTGAGAGGCATTAGCATGCGGGAGAATGTGTAGCCATCAAGGGAGAAAAGGGCAAATTGACCTAGCTGATTCCTCTTTAATTGGATAATGTCCTAAGCTGTGGCCCGAGAAAGGCTGGTTTGTGTAAGAGGAGGATTTTTGAGGGGAGTTCACTTATTAGACAGACAGTGAGAAGACTGATGATTCGATCTTTTACTTTAATAGCCCTCTCCACTCAAAAATATGTTTTTGTCCTGTTCCTGCTGTTGAGAGTTTGGCCTCCATGGTGCAGAGTGATGAATGTACGGAGTCGTTTTACAGGCAGAAGTTCGAACTTTCACTCTGTTCAGTGAATCATAGTTTTTAATGGTGAAGATGATTTTTGACTAATAGCTTAAAAGCCACTTGAAACTGTGAAATACAGAAATTTGCAGGCTGGGCTGAGCTTCATAAATACTGAGGGTCCATCAGGTAAACAGAGTTTACTGAGGGAAAAATACATGTAAAAATATCAGAACAATGAACTTTTCTCAGTGGGAAGAAACACAGTTTAAAAATGTGTGCATGGATGAAATAAGTAACTAGTAAGTCCTGTGACCTTCTGCACCATTCACAGTTGAGTTGTTGTAAATAGAAAGATAGATAGATAAATAGATGGATGTATAGATAGTAGGGATTCAAACAATTAATCGATTATTGATTAATTGTCAATAAGAAATTACTCGATTAAAATGAATTAATTGCAATTAATCGTTACCTTCATTTTTGTTCTGTTAATGAACGTACTATTTGACAAGTTTGTTTTGCTTCTAACAGACAGTGCACTTTTTTATTTTCATGTTTCTAGTAGCATTAAAGTAGCCTTGTCATTGCGTTGTTTCATGTGTGAATGTGTTGTTCCCTGCTGTTAAGAATAAATCTTATAATAATAAATGCATTTTCTCTATAATTAGAAAGACAGCATTTTCGTAGAAAGGAACCTATTGATTCAGAGGGAAATTCAGCTTCTCAGAAAACTTGCCGCTGATCAATTAATCGATAATCGATCAATAAGATGAAACAACTATCGATTAATGAATTGCTCGATAATTTGCATCCCTAATAGATAGATACTGATTATTAAAACTGAGCCATCAAACTTACTGTACTGTCATGCAAAAAAGAATTAAAAAAAAAGAATTAATTACAGCAACCGAGGGTCTAATTGGCTTTTCCTTTTTACAATGGATCACGCAAGAAGTGGTTCAAACTTACATTGTAGACTTTTTAAGTTGTCACACCACATGCATTTCCTCCTATAACCTCACAGTTGAGGTAAAATAATTCAAATAGAATAGTACATTGAAGCTTTGTTGCAAAACTATCATTAATACATTAAAAATGCCTGTTTTCACTGCTAAGATTAAACACTAAAATAACACCAGCAAACCAGTATTAACTAAAACACAGAATAAATCATAATAACAAGAGCAAAGATAAATAACAATGAAACTAAATCATAATTGAATACCTCTGTCTTGTTTTGTTTTCTCGGTCTCTGTTAATAGTCTGATGGATGTTCTGTCCTCCGTCCTGATTTCCTCACCAGTGAGAACATTGGCATTCAGTGAAGTTCAGTGTTATTATAAACAAGCTCTTGGTGTCTGACTGAGTACATTTGGATTTCATTATATCCGGACTACTAATGCTTGTTGCAGTATTTCCATATAGTGCCATATTCCTGTGTCAGAGACGTATCATTGTATCATCATATGTCTAAGGGTTCACTCTCTTCTCTCCCACAACACAGACAGCAGGTAGACTTTATTGGAAAGAGAGTTTTTTTTTGACAAGAAGAAATGTGTACATTGTCTTAGCTCTCTTTTAAAAGTTGTGATTAAAAAAAAAAACACTCAATGTGTCATTAGGCACTTTAGGTTTGCAAAAAAGTCGCAACTGCTCTTGAAAATGAGTTGGACTGCCATCCAGCCGTTGCTGCAGGCCTGGGCAGTGGAAGCTGCGGGGCATTCAAACGCTGGGCTGATATCAGCCACAAAAAAAGAAGCCAAATCTGGAGTCTGTGCACTTCTGCCAGCTGTAATAAATATACAAGCAGGGTCCATTTGTGCTTTACCAACATGTGCCCACAGTGTTTTGAGCAAACTGCCAGTGGACCCATAATCTGATCATGGAGCAAAAGCTACTATCAGTAGGATATTTTAAAGTGACTTTAATTTTAAGTTTGGGTTTGTTTGTTTTTTTTCACAAACACCAAGTTGCAGGGTAAAAAAAGACAGAATGCGCAGTGCAAATTGCACAAGAACTGTGAGACTTGCATCCATGCAGATTGACCATCTGCTGTGCTAATAGAACGGCCTGCTGGGTAATGAACAATATTTAGTTCGAACATGCATGAAGAGAATACACAGCAATTGACACGCAGACAACCATCTCAGGTTACACAAGCAGTGTTGTCAATCAGTGATCAGTGAAATACGTGTTGCCTGGTGACAGACACGTCGTACATACGTATAACTTCACTGTGAATTCTCTAAATAAAAAGGTAAAGAAAATGTTAGTCAGCTATAACTAAAGAAAGTATTTATTGTTTGCTGTTGAGCGCAGGTTCCTTCAGTGGTATAATAGAAGGAAATGAAACGATGCCTTCACAATAAGGTTGGCTCTTTATTTAATGAGCAAAGAAAAAAAAAAACAACCTTGAAAGTCTGAATATGAAGGATTTACTGAACGGCTGCACAACGTTGTTAAAGACCTGTTAGCTGTTTGTTGCTGTTCAACACCATTCCAAAGACCATTGCTTTCCTCTGTAGCCTCAGCAGGCGGCGAGTCCCAAGAGACTGATGATAGTTGACTGTCAGCCCTTTTGTGGCATAATAAACTATATTATGATTTGTTATGAATCATGGTGGCACCTCATCATCAATTGATACGCTCATGAAGATATCTAAATAATTGATGAATTAGGAATTATTACTGATTTGTAGCAGCTGTTTGCATGAGTAACTACGGTAACTGTTGTTTTGTTAGTCCAAAGTAAAAGAATTATGAGAGCAATCTCTTTGATAAATGTATGGAAACTTGAACTTGTAGAAGAAATACTTTGCTGTAACTTTATGTCAGACAGTATAAAAGTTGGGACAAATTACTCATATTATTGGACTGCAGGAACTCGCAGAGGGCTCTATCTTACAAAGCAGGACCAAGTGTTGCTGGTGTCAAACTGATACATTCATAAATTTACCAACCATCAGCAGCACTGTTTAAATAATAGATGCGCTTACGTATCTTTCCGAGCAGCCTTGGTCATATTGTCCTTCAAAGGGTGGAGCTGTCACGCCCAGTGATGGTGCATTGCTACCATGAGACGGCTTAAAAGTAGATTAACCACAGAAAACTCAGTCTCGAGTCAGTGGTTCAGCGTTCTAGTGCTACTTCAGGGGCATGTTATTAAAGTAACCCTCATGTTGCCAAGGAAGGATGCAGCACAACAGCAAACAAGCATGCGGCGTTAGAAATCAGTCTGTACAATAACAGTCTGTGAGGGGATTGGTCCTGTGGCTTTTAAAGGGACGTTCTGTCAACTCTAGTTTATTTTTTCAGTTCTGTTCTTTATCATATCTATTATTAATAAGATAACATAAGATAACACAAGATGACATTGCACCTTCACCCTATATATACTTTATGGTCTATATACAGCACACATGTGAGTAAGACACATGATAAAGCACCATATTCACCAGGCCGGGCTCGGTGTTCTGGAGGACTCTGCGGGAATGAAGCACTAGAGGTAGAGCCCTCTTTCACATGAAGAGTCCAGCAGTCTGCTGCTGAATGAGCTCTCTTCACTGAAAACTCCTCTCATGCAGGGTGTAGGAAGAGTTGTCCATAGTAGATGGCTGACTTACTTATCATCCTCTTCTTTCCCACTTCTGTTCCGTCTTATCCGGGGAAAGCCCAGGACCACGTACGCCCCCACCAACACTACCCCAGTACTGCAGAAAAGATGGATGGTCTCAGAGTGTTACGCTGTTATGTTGTCTACCTGTGGACTCCAGTTGTTTACCTTTAAACAAGTGGATTTGGGGAGACGCTAAATGCACTTCAGTTGTGTGTTTCAGATCATTAAAAGAAAATGAATCATTTCGCTCTGTATCAAGCTCTTGCCTATAATATATTCTTTCAGTATTCATTGTGGTGAGAATTATTCTGCCTCAGATGGGTTTATTGCCTTGTGGGAAATATTTCAGTGTCTCAAGAACCAAGATGCACAGAAAAAAAACTTTCTGAATCTCTGACTCTAATGTGTCTCTATGTATTTCTTGTTAATATTTTTATTTTCTCAGCTGACTCTTGCGGCCACCACTAAGTTTCTCTTCATTATGAAGTTTCATTGTGCCATTACACACTACCAGCCTCTCCGTACAGGTGACTTAACTGGTGTTTCCTGGGGACGTTTCCTCTCAGGACAGTTTGTTTGCTCCAGCTCTTGTATTGAAGGCGTGTTAGATCTGTTTAGGAGGGTCAGCTTATCCTTGTTATTATTCTCTCTGGACTGTAGATATCACATTCGCATTCAAGGTCAACCTGAGCAAACACCCACTTGGGGAGAAAAGTGGAATACCCATGAGGTTGTGCAGTTTTAAAGAAAACAAACTTCTAGTTTTTTCATTAGCATTAACTATTACTGCATTTCTTTAATTATAATCTTCAATTGTGACGTTTAAATTTTCATGATTTTAACCACCTCTGCAGGACTTCTTCTCATGGACACTTGTCTGTATATGAAGACTGAAAATCTAGCTCTCCACATATAGTTAAAAAAATAATCACTTCTTTTTTCCAACCTCTGAAGGGGTTGCTGATGAAAAGATTAAGATCCAGGTACATACTCCAGCTTTACCTATTGATATTCAGTATTGTAGATGTGCTCAGTGTTGAGCTGTGAGACTTGTTTTCTAACAGGTGCCAAACTATCAAACCAAATCGGGAGAGAGAAAAAAAACTGCTGAAAAGATATTTTAACAATTATTTCACATATTCAGATGAGTCAGTACTGAAACAGCTTCCAGTGTTGCTGTGGGATTGGGATAAATGTGAATATATGAAGAAAATGCTCTCCTTTTATTTGTATTTCTAACGAGGCAGCTTATTACAAGGTAGCAGACCAAACAGAACCCTTTTGTTGTGAATATCAGACTTGTTTTAACTTCATGAACCTGCCTCTAAAAAAGCCCCTCACAGCATGATTTCACAGCAGTCACCTTTTATCTACTCGCTGCTGCTTTCCTTTAAACTCTAAAGGTACCACTGGTTAAAAGCGAAACAGTGAAAACACAGCCTAAGGTGATTTACATAAAAAAATTATGCAACATGCCTTTTTTTTATACTTATGTGCTCGATAGTACAGTATGAAGTTGTGTGATGATTTCGTTTTGCCCGAAGTCCTTTTGAGATATTGACTGCAGTTTCAGAATGTTGACAGTCTGAGTTGGAAAGGCTGCTGACCCCTCATCGCGTTATTATGATTGCCCTTAACATGTGCATATCTGATTTTGACAGTGTCAGAGTCGATGAAGCCCCAGGTCGCCTTTGTGATCTCTGGCACCCCCTTAAGGAGTTCCAGACTCTAATCCAGACTCCAGGCTGAGAAATACTGCATCGATATTTCTACACGTGTCTGTTTATTTCTTGCTTTTTGAGAATAATTGTTGAATCTGTGTAACCGCTTACGACTTGAAAGGAAAATAATGATCCGCCGTCATGTCAGAGATGACCATCATCCTTCAGGGCGGGCTTAATCGGACAGTATACGGCTCAGGTAATAATGGAGATAAACCTTTAAGCCAAACATCAAGCTGCACGGACTTCCCTCATCTCCTCGCTCTGTGTTCTGAAAAGCACTGCAGGACGAGTACTCAATATTGCAATATCCCGTTATGATTGGTAAGCCCCACGCGGGTCTGCAGTGTCGGCTCAAGCTGCTGTCTACGTGGTTCAATGATCAAAGCAGCGAAGCGTGAGAACTTCTGGCCTCCTACCAAGAAAACACTTCCCACTGGAGGACGACACGATGACGTTTTTGCGGGTGAAAGTTTGCTCACAAGCGTGTCCCGCTCATTTAGATGACCTCTAAAGGGATCTTCGGATGTTTGAAACAGCGATGTGAATTTCTGGTGTGTGTCTTTGTGTTTTGCAGATGAGCTGAAGGAGAAGCTGCAGGACTTTGTGTCTGAGACAAACAGCCAGCGTCCAGGTTTCATCAAGATGGTGCGGCATACCAAGCAGGAGGGTTTGATCCGGTCCAGAGTGAGTGGGTGGAGAGCCGCCACTGCCCCAGTTGTTGCCCTGTTTGATGCCCACGTCGAGTTCAGTGTCGGCTGGTGAGTCACTCGCCACAAGTGCAGCGTGAGATTAGCTCAGCTCAACAGAAGAGCACAGGTTCACGAGTCCAACCACTCTGCGTGGGTTTACAGAAAATCATTTCATTTAAAAACAAAAGCCTGCAGCTTTGCTCTTTTTCTACCGCTGTGTTCCCATCATAGACAGAAACTCTCTCTTACACCCAAAACTGCCTACACATAACAAGCATTGTCCAGGCTAATGGAAGCTATGGTATTAACTGAGAGCGTGCTACATTTTGTGTGCTTTGGTTACAGTTTATATTTCGAAAGGTGGTGATAAAGAATCTATAGGTTTCTTTTCACTGCTCCATCCATGACAGTGGTATAAATCAGAGCATCTCACCCTCTGGTGAGACTTGCTTACTAACAAGAGCCAAACTAACTTTCCAGCCAAAGACGCAAGAAAAACGAAGTCTGCTGAAAAGATATTCAAACATTACTGCACCGATTCAGATGAGTAGGTGCTGCTTGGATCGACTTCAAATGATGTTGGCAGATCATTTCAAATATGCGTGTGTTACAAAATATACTGAATTAGCTGATAAAACACAGCTTTACCAGACAGTGTGAGAAAAAAAATATTTCCATTCAGCGGAACTTCATAAACCTGTCTCTAAGAAAGGAAAATCTGCAGCATTATTCAATTTAAAAACAAAGCCTGCAGGTTTGCTTTTTATCTAGTGTTGTATTTCCACCCTTGAAAAAAAGCCTCTATCAGGCCTAAATCTGCCTACTCCAAACAACCAGTGTACAGTGTAATATATCCTACAGGGAGATTCAGGGGTTTTGGTTGGCGAATGTTGCTTTCTTTGGCTTTAGTTTATGTTAAGCTAAGCTGAGATAAGATGCTTCTGGCTATAGCTTCAGATTTTACTGCAGCCACAACATGACGGTGGTATAAAACAGAGCGTTCCAGCCTCAGTCCTGGGGGCCCGGTGGCCTCGCCATCTTGGATGTCACCTTGATTCAGATGAATGTGTCATCAAGCCCTGCAGAAGCCCGATAATGACCCATTCATTTGAATGAGGAGCAGAGGAAGATGGAGACATTTAAAACACTTACAGCTGCGAGGCCTCTCAGTCAGGACTGGATGAAGCAGGTAGAAAGCTCTTTTTAATGAAGCTATTTTTGACTCGCAGCATAAATCTAAATCGGAATCTTCCACAAAATTCATAACTTATGATTTAGATATTAACTCTGCATTTCTTTTTCTTTTTTTTTTTCCCTAAGCAATTTCCCAACATCAAGAAGGTCACTTTGTTGTGCCTGGTGCAGACTACAGTAGAAAAACTGTTGGACTAGTCATCAGCTGGCGGATTTTACTGGGACCATAAAGACCTTGAATCTTTTTCAAAAAAAAAAAAACAAAACTTTAAAGCTCATTCAGTCTCTGACCTTATTCGCCAATAAAAGGAGAAGATATGGAGACTATAAGATTGTTTTCTGCCACTGTTTACTGTAAATGTTTGCTCACAATGGAGAAGGATATCTAATCTCTTCACATTCTGATAAGAATACCCGTTTAATAAAAAGTTATAAAATGGGTGGAAATGCCTTGTCAGAATAATAAATTGAAGTGAATTCCTCCTGTGAAATTGTTCTTTTTCAAGTCCCCTACATGACAAGCGTGATCACAGCAGTAATGAAGAAAGCCAGTCAAACCTAACACTCACAGTGAAATGACATTCTCTCCCCGTGTTTGCAGGGCTGAACCCATTCTGCAGAGAATTAAAGAGGACAGAACTCGCATAATCTCTCCGTCATTCGATAACATCAAGTATGACACATTCGAGATTGAAGAATACCCGCTGTCGGCCCAGGGCTTCGACTGGGAGCTTTGGTGCCGCTACCTCAATCCGCCCAAGTCCTGGTGGCACCAGGGCAACAGGAGTGCACCAATCCAGTGAGTGAACGCAGCGCTGACTCCATTCCCACAATCACTTTACGTATGTTTCTTGAATCAAAAAAAAAAAAAAAAAAAACAGTCGTCAACCCAGCTAAAACAGCAATTGATACAGCACTCATGAGTGAATTATATCTTCAACAAGGTCACTCATCTTTTCTCCTCATTGCTGTAGCTATAGCAACTGTGCCCTCCTAACATTACCTGTGGAACCAGAAAACAAAGCTCATCTGCATCTTTTTATATCCCCTCAGGAGCCCGGCACTGATTGGCTGCTTTGTGGTGGATCGGCTGTACTTTGAGGAGATTGGTCTGCTGGATGAAGGGATGGAGGTGTACGGGGGAGAAAATGTCGAGCTGGGCATCAGGGTGAGTGTAAAGTCCCTCCTCTGACCACTGGCAACTGTTCATCCAGGTAAAGTGTGGAGAACACGCTGCGATGTCGACAGTTAATGTCCTCAGTCTGGTCTTCAGATCTCATTTTTCTCTGAGGGCATATGACTCATGGGTTTAAAGATGGCTCTTGAGGTAGTGAAGGTTTGAAGGGGATTTTGAAGCAGGGTTGTCGTAAGTGGTCAACACCGTCATCTCACAGTGAGAATGTTCCCGGTGTGATTCTGGACTGCTCAGGTCTTTTCTGTGGTGAGTTTGATTGATGTGCCTGGGCGTTCATTGGCTTTTTCCAAGCACTCCTGCAGTTCCTACATTCGTGTTTGGTTCACTTAATTGATCTGTAAGAAAATGCATCTGTGTCTGTGTTGCTATGAGTCTTTCTGGTTTTCCCTGTGATCACCTGGTGACCTGTCCAGGGGTCACCTAACTTTCGAACTGGGATCGACGTCGGCACAATAAGTTGTATGGAGCGGGTTTAAAGGGGCTGAATAAAGTCAGTTAAAATGTTTCTATACTCCTGAGTTGTATTTGACAAAGTCACATTTCTGTAGGTTGGATTTTGTAGATTATGACTGAAAAAATATGCAATCATCACAAAAAACATTAAAATTATGCAATGACTTTCATTTAAATTACCATTTGATGTATCAGCAGTGTGCCCATATCATCACCAGCGTGTGTGTTCTTACCTGATTTGTTCAAAATAAAAATAAAAGAGTCAGTATGCCAAATCCCACCCTCTGCAACAAATGTGAAGCGATGCCAATGCTCAGAAGGAAGTGAATAGAGAGAAAATTAATCCCTTTGCTCTCCTTCTTTCTCTCTCTCTCTCTCTCTCTCTCGCTTGTGTAGTTTTAGTTAGAACAAATGATCATTGCTAATTAATTCTGAAGTCTGAATGATCGCCTCCGTCCCTGGTTGATCTGCCGGGAGCGCACGTGAGACTCGCAGGGCTCAAAGTCATTGTTACTGTTCTCGCTGAGGTGTGAACCGAATGCTAACATTGTTCACAGTAGAGAGACGCGCTGCCTCCGCCGCCGCCGCGCGTCTTCGTTGCAGTGCTATAATTAATTCGTACAGCATCATCAGCTCTCGCTGGGAGCTGGAAATCATTTGGTGTGCTTTCAGTTCAGCAGCACGGCACACAGATGGGCAACGGACAGAACTGCCCTCCTTAGGAATGGCTAATGATACCACACATGTACTGTACCTCGGCCATTAACGCAGCTATCAGGGTGTTCAATAGCAGCACGGAGCGGGGGATGGCTCTTCCTTAGCTGCACTCGCGCTAGATTGCTTTGTGAGGAAGGAAATGGAGACAAGTTTATCACAGAATGGCGAGTGTGGAAATATCCATCCTCGCTAATGGCAGAGATGCAATCATCGCTGAGAAAGAGAGATTAGTCTTGTAAAGTAATTTTCTGCAGAAATTGCATACTTTCAGAATTTTTTATCCCGATAATAGGCCAACTGACTGTTTTAAAACTGGTCGCAGTGATGATTTAATCTCATACAATCATTTGAAGCCATCCTTCTGCTTCGTTGCTTCATGTCTTAGACTCCGGTTTAATTTTGCCCCACTGTGTTGTTTACTTAGTTGGCTCCAGTGTGTTTGGAAAAAAAAGTGCCCTTGCCTGGAGGTGAGTGTAGTTTATAGTTATGTAGCGTTTTTGAAACAGAGGGTGACACAGGGAGCTGGGAGCTCCGGCACTGGAGGACCTTGGCTTAGCCTCAGATTAGCAATCCCTCAGCTGGGGCCGTCTGTATCTGCCTGTCTGTCTGTGGGTCTGGCTGCCTGTCTGCCTGCCTGCCGATGTGTCAGGGCAGCATTGGTTATGCCTCCAGACCACCTGCCAGTGCACGGACTGGCTGCTGACGGATCCTCAGAGACGCTCACAAACCAGGCCAACAGGCTACAGGCTTTGGCTGGGCTTTGAAAGGGCTGTCCTTGGTAATGTCAGGGTGGAATGAACTGCAGCTCGCTGCCCATACTTAGTCATAAAGTGGAAGTGTAACGTTCGGTCTTTCTATTTATTTCTATCCAGTGTTCTGTTTTTTTTAAAACCATTGAACTATAGATGAGAGTGTAGTAATTTATGAGACTGAGATTTTCAGCTGGTTAAAGTAGGATCATCTCAATGCAATATTATGTGATTGTTTCAGTTTAAAGCTAAGCAAGGTCATCCTTGTCTGTGAAAACTGTCATACCGTAATCATTCAAGAGGCTTCATCAGATTGAAGATACTTTGAAAGAACATCCAGAAAAATTTTACGCATTGTTGGACAGAACAGATCAGGCCTCTGCGATGAGATGGGAAGCATCTTTAGAACAAGAAATTATCGTTTGTATTTGGTGTTGTATTGTTTTCACCTCAAACTATTGTGAAACCGTGGCGCTTCCACCCAGATGGACCCTAACCCAGCTCTTATTAATTCACATCTTTCAGTTATCATGTTTACCTTTGGCGTCAGGCAGGCTCAACGGCCATGTGAGTTCAGGGAAGTGGCAGTAATGCTGTCTCTGGCGTCTTCCAGTAAACCTTTGAAGAGTGGCTGTTGGAGCTGGGAAGTGTGTTCTCTGTATATTTCAGTGCAGCGCGAGAACCACAACAGCTGTCTCCCTGCGTTGGCTGCCCAGTCGCGCTTCAAGGAAACAATGTGTTGATTAGTTTTTCTGGAAACCCGAATATGAATTCTGGTGGAAAAAAAACATATAGTTTTTGTGAGGCGATCCTTCAAGGAAGAATATACGAAACAACATACAGAAAATTGCCTCAGGACCTTGAAACGGAATTATAATACAAATGATTTCCCAAAACACCTGTGAGTTCTGGGTGTTGCGCCAAATGCAGCCGGCTTGGGACGATACATCACAAGAAGACCTGAGCCCTCACCATCACTCTCAGCCACTGCCAACAAGGTTGTGTTGAGGGATGGGTATCATTGAGGGCGATGAAAAACAATTATGCAGCGGGCTTTGTGCACAGTATTTATGGAAGTGGCAATAAAATACCATTACTGTCAGAACAATGATATACTCAGTAGATTCCATCCAAATACTCCGCATACAATTTATATTCCGTATAAGGAAGAGCGTTATCTATATGAGCGTTTTAAATAGTAATTTCAACAGGACACTTAGGATGTAGAATAAATCAAAGTCAGAGAAATGTAAAACCAAGGCTGTGTCCTCCCTGTGACATTTTATTCTTCTATAATATGTTAAATTACAGACATCATTGATCAGACCTCGAAAGCTTGCACAGTGTGATCAACTACCAAACACAGGACGCTCTGACCTGTTGCTCCGAACAAATAAATCACACAGGCTGCCCTTTTGATGAATGGCTTATGAAGGGATGTAATAATAACTGTATGGCAAGGCTGCAGCACGTCTGTTTTACACCTACAACAGCAGTACACAGCAGAGCAATTTGATGTAAAACTCTTATTTGAATAAAGTTTGACTGAATATGCTGAATGAGTCTACTCTTTCTTATTCTTACCATAATCTATATTTTGCATTCTTGTGAAAGGCAGATTTTGGTTGATTCATGCCGTTATGACTATTTCAGGACACAGCAATTAATTTTGGCTCTATGACTGTCGAATTTTCACAGAATATGCAGTGAGTGAGCGCGTGTGTGCTTTTTCCCCAGACAACCTCTGGCAGTTCTTTCATGTGTTTTGTTGATGGACTGTCAGCCTGGGAGCCGTCGTAATCAAGAGTGTTTTGGAGCAAAGTTCTGTTTCTTTCAGTTTTCAAGTTGTCATAAAAGTCATGTTCTAAGAAGTACACATGACAAATGTGATCACTGGTGACGGGACAGAAATCAAATGGTCAAAACTAAACCACTGCATTCAGGTTCAAGTGAACTGGGAGAAAATAAATCAGACTGGTGCCAGTATTCACTCTCTGCTTTACTGTTTTTGCCTTTTCCTGATCATATGAAAAATGCAAAAAATTGATTTCTGTACAGGATGAATAGCAAAACACTCTCCCACTCTGTCTGTAATTGTAGAGGAGCAGTGATTACGTTTCATGACCTCTGCGCTGCTCAAAATCTATTCAACCCTACTGTGAAATCTCAGACCAACAGGACAATCAATGAGAAAGTCTTTTGTGTAACAGAGCTAATGTGGAGAGTGATTCACTCCTCCGGTACGAAAATCACGGCTTCGTGGACCACAGTAGCTTTCTGGTTGTTCAGTAATTGAAGCTAAACAGTACTAAATCTAACTCAGCTATTTTAATATATTGATATATTCTCTGTAGCCAACTATCTTTCTCAAGAACTTTTAAATATTTACCACTATCGTGGCCCTATTAAAATTTTTCATTCATTCATGATGTTATTATTAATGACTTAAGAACTATAAGCAAGTAAATAACAGCTCACCTCCAATTAGCAACACGCCTTTTCTTTTTGAATATCTGGTAAGTCTAAATGTTCCCTGAAGCCAAGTGCAAACACAAACTCTGAGCCAGTAAATTCAGAGAAGTGGTGCCGGGGCTTGGGTTGGTGGAGGTGCTCAAGGTTCACGTGGAAGTCCAGGTGGCGGTGAAAGCGTGGTGAGCCCAATAAATGCAGCAGGGGAGCTGGCACTTCCTGTTGGCCCTCAGACAAGGGAAAAAAGGTCAGGGGGGGATTTAAAAAAAAATCTGAAAGGTACACTGACTGCAACGCGGGTTTATGAGCTGGCAGGGCTCTAAAGGACGAACATAAAGGTGTGGTGAATGTCCTAAACACACACACACACACACACACACACACACACACACACATTGATGACACTGCTGGATGGGAGGAGGCCTGACCAGAAGGTGTAACATTAAACCCAAAATGTAACTGATACACTTTTGATTTTGCACTAAAGCTTTTTTCTGCTTGCTCACTTAAACTAACAACAAATTTCACTTTTTATAATAGTATTTAATAGTTATATTTTTTAATCATCTATTCTTAAAAAGAAAAAGAAATGCTCGTTGTACAGGGGAAAGCCATCTCTCTGCAATGTTAACTAGAGATTGTTTTCTATTAGAGCTGATTCCGCGCTATACTTCATGCTCTATTATTGAATGCTGTTGTTATTAATGTTGTTGTGCAGCCGTCTAAAAGTGGATTCGATGTCATTTCCGTCCAGCCACGCTGTGCTGATCAGTGCTCAGAACATATGCTCATATTTTGTAATATCGCCTCTGTGGTTGCGGGTTGAACCTGTCCTGTACAGACCAGCAAAGAGATTCTGGGGCCACAAGAGGTCGACTGAGACCACAGGGCTATAATAACAGAGGACACTGTGGGCCTGATTTACTACAAATCCTGTATAATTTTTGTTAAATGCCACTCTCAAGCAAATAGATTCGATTTGCCTGTTTGCAGGTGTTGGTGATCAACAAAGATTATTACTTATTAGTAGGGGTGTGACGAGATACTCAGCTCACGAGACGAGACGCGATATTCGTGTCACAATCACGAGACGAGATTTCCAGTTTACTTTTAAGAAAACTAAAATGACAAAATATCTGACTGGAAAAAACAACTTTCACAAAACAATACAGGTTCATTTTGTGCACAGATACCCTAAAATCCAGGCGGTAGTGTCCCCTGGAGACAGGCGTCTTTAGACGGACAGGCTATGAGGACTAAATGGAGGATATGTTGAAAACAAAAAAGTTGGAGTTCATTGCTGAACATGAATTGTCAAAATTGCCAGTGCAGACATACAAACAGCTGCTCAGTGATTATATAAAGAGATCGATTGCTGTAATAGCTATTGAAGGCTTTTCTATTAATTTTTGAGAAGTGTGTGAATAATTTTGGACATGCCACTTTTTGTTCAAATGTAAATAAAAGCTGATAATGTTTGGAAAATTCCTGCATCATTTCTGGTAAATATAATTAAAAAAATCTTTTTGGTTGAATTAAAGTACCTTCGAGGCTAAATTTGCCTGAAATCGAATTAACTTTGGGCTTAAAGCAGAACTATGCAAATTTTACTCTCGCGCTCCCCCTACTGGTCTCCTGTGAAAGCGCTCTCCACGTCACCCCACCGCCCCCACCCTCGCCCTGGCATGCAGAGAGCGTCTCACTCCTGTTTCCTTTTTTTTCTGCTCGTCAGTCGTTTTTTATGTCTTTTGGTTCTGCCATCCATGAGCACCTAAGGGTGGCGTTGCTAACATTAGCGAGGGTTTCATGTTTGTTTTACGCACTTTTATCCTTGTACTCCCGTATGAGCGCCGTAAAGCAGGTTTGTTCTCGCGAGATGCAGTCGGGTCCGCTCCTCTGAAAGTTGCAGGTGCTGCTTTCAGGACACAGACCCCGGGGGGAGTGGAGGGACCGGCAAATCACCGCGCTACAAGTTAAGGTTTTGCATAAATCGCCCTATCACAGTGCCTCCTCTGTCCACGTGATGTGATCACGTGACAGGCTGGACCAATCTCATTTCCATCCGGTTTCAAATGTTCAATATGGAGACGTCCTGCTGAACTCCCAGAAATCTTCAGAACGGGATTTTGGAACGCTATGGGTGACGTCACGAAAGGTTCATATTTCTTTATACTATCAATGGTCTGCACCCACAAGTCAAAACGATGTAGTTCATATGCTAGACCTTTTGGTGGCGTTGCCACAGACACTTTAAGGACTTAATAATTGTATTTTGACCGCTTTTTAACCATTTTCCTGTCTGCTTGGACTGGAATTTGCCAGACAAACTAGTCCACAGTCTGATAGTCTTCTGCACTGCGCCCGCGAGACAGCTTTTCATTTATATGAGAAATCTCTTCATGAGTTCATCTCGTGAGATCTCGTCACACCCCTACTTATTAGTGATAATATGCAGAACTTTTTATTTCATTTCTAGTATTTAATGATGCGTTTGTGTGCATTAATGCTTGTGGAGTGACTCGATGGAGCACTGAGCCCCACCAACACAAAATGACTTGAGCTATCACTGAAATGAAAGTGTTGGTGGAAGCTATCAGCCATAGCAGAGCGCTGCAGCAAATAAATCTTAATTTGGCAATAAATAAATAAAAATACAGGATGTGATCTGTCGCAAAGTCAAAAACTGTGAGAAAGGAAAAGAGCAAGAATATAAAAATAAGAAAAAGGGAAAGAAAAAGAAGACAAAGCCTCTCGTAATAAACGCTGTATCCCTGCTGAAAACGGAGCAGATTTGCACTCAATACTTTATTTTATCTGATTACATCTTTTGTGTTAGGTGGATGATTCATATATTTGCACTTTTGCTGTTATACTCCAGCACAGATTAACACTTCAGTGACTTCCTGTCTGACTAGCCAGCATCTATAACCCCCTCAGAGGAGTCCATGCTATAGACGGGATCTGATGGTCGGCTGTACATTAATTATTCAAGGCTATGAATCTTCACATAGCTGTCTGTATGGATTACTTTGGCCCCGTCTACTACAAATTACATTTATATGCATTTATTCTTCATTAGCAATTTATTTTCAAGGGCAACATCCACAGCCAAGTTAGGATCAGCAGAAATATCAAAGGATACGGTGGTGGATAGCCGATAGCCGTGGGAGACACGGACACACAGCCGGTTTCGAACCCCCATTTTCTTTTTTCTCTTTTTCATTTCAAAAGTTTTTTTTTTCTTTCTTCTTTAAATAAAATTCTTATACACACTGCAGAAATAGTTCCATAAAGAGAGGGAACCTGAGTGAACTCCAAACAGCAACAGTTCCCATTGGCTCCCTTGTCAAAGTCTTTTAAACACAGTGGACAGGTCGGTCATTCAGAACATTTTCACGCAGCTGGATTCAGGCTTTCTCTGTGTCCTCAGTCCCTCATGTGATCCCAAAGGGCCCCGGCCATCTGTTGCAGGACTCTGCAGAGAGTTCTTACTGATTGTCCAGCTGCAGAATAAATTGGGATTTGATCAAATTCCTCCTTGAAGAGATTGAAGTTAGAAGATAGCTGATTTTAGATAAATTGCCAGCAGGTGACCCTGGCTGTTTTTGTTCCTCAGAACACAAAAAGTGTTCTTTATGTTGTTGTTGTTGTTGTTGTTTTTTTGTTGTTTGTTTTTTCATTCATTCATTCATTCATTTTCTGCCGCTTTATCCCTTTTGGGGTCGCGGGTGGCTGGAGCCGATCCCAGCTGCTGTGGGCGAAGGCGGGGTACACCCTGGACAGATCGCCAGTCTGTTGCAGGGCTGACATGTAGAGACAGACAACCATTCACTCACACATTCATACCTAGGGACAATTTTAGGGTGACCAATTAACCTACCATGCATGTTTTTGGACTGTGGGAGGAAGCCGGAGTACCCGGAGGGAACCCACGCACACACGGGGAGAACATGCAAACTCCACACAGAAAGGCCCCGAGCCCCGGCCGGTATTTGAACCCAGGACCTTCTTGCTGTGAGGCAAGAGCGCTAACCACCGCGCCACCGTGCGGCCATGTTTGTTTTTTGTTTTTCCCAAATGTGCTAGATATATCTGGACAAACATATTGGATAGAAGAACTACATGGCATCTCTTCACTGAAAGCAGGATCCAACCTGGACACGTCAATCACAGAGCAAACGCAGGAAGACACATGATCACACACACACACACACACACACACACACACACACACACACACACACACACACACACACACACACACACACACACACACACACACACACACACCAGCGGGAGACGTCAGAGTCACCAGTTATGCTCAAATGCATGTTTCTGGTGTGTGGTGGGGGAAAAAGCAGTTGCTGGAGAAAAGCCATGAGCGCACAAGGAGAAATTCCACACGGAAAATGTCCCAATGCTCAACTTTGGACTCAAACCAGAGACATTCTCACTGTGTGACAAGAGCCTGCCTGGAACTGAATATTACATTTCAGTTTCCAATATCCACATGTTCTTGACAGTCCGCCGAAGAAAAAAATAAAATAAAATGGAGCTTTCACCTTTGGAAAGATGAATTTAGCATGAACTGATGCACTAAATGAATAAAATAGATTTCATTTCCATAAAGGTGCATTTCAGATTTCATAAATGCCGATGTTCTGCTTCGATAAAGCAGATAAACACTAAAAAAAGTGAACACTCAGACATGTAATCTGTACAATAGTCTTAAAAATAGGACTTTCTCTGCGCATGAAGCTGCTCTGCACGTCTAATTGGACTGCCTTGCAAAGCTTGGGCTGCTAATCGGTGCGCTCGCCCTGCAAAGACAAAACAACAAATATGCCACGTAAACAAATTGTTTTTAAAATTTATTCTGTACTCGAGTGTTTATCTCTGCAGTTGAATTAACAATGGTGGTAAGTAAGTGGCGCGCTCACCCCCTCCCCTCTCCGCTCTTATCAAGCCTCAGCATTCCCTAATAATTTTCTCATCAATGTCATTATTCATGCGATGGAATATAGAATTCAGTTGCTGCTTTCATTGCCCATGATGTTGCTCACTGTGTCTGCTGACAAGCTCACGGAGCATCACTCTTAGAGATTTTAATATCTTTAGGTTATTCTTTAAACAGGTGTGACGATGAGGCAGAGAACATGATAAAACATTCATTAGCAAATTTTCTGTACTAAAGGAAGATATTCACATCATAGAAAAAGCAGGTTTACTGCATTTTACATGGATTCTGGTAAATGAACATGCATTTAGCGCTATTCAGGTTCAAAGATAGTTCTGATCTGTGTTTTCACACACTGGCTTTAAATTAGCCTTTCACATTTTGATGAAGGCTACTCTCTGGTGAGGCAATCAGCGGCAGAAAGCGAGGCGACACAAGATAAATGCTTGACTGCTAAGTGATGGGAGTCAGTCGTCATGTAAAAAAGGTTCATTAAATCACATGTCGGTCCAAGTCAGGATCAGGATCTTCTATTCCCAGAGAGCAGTGGGGAGACTCTTGTAGATTTTTAACATTGTGACATTGTGAGATTGATATAAAAAGAAAAAATTAAATAATGAAGTTCAAACGCAATTCAGTTACATGCACAGTTTTCATTTACTAAACATGAAAAAAAACTGGACCAGGCTTGGTGAAGTGGTCATGGGTAGGAGGACTGGCTAGACCTTGGGGTTGTGGGCTTTCTGCGAGACGGTGCACAATACAGTATATTGCAAATTTATGGTTATTGCTCGTATCATAAATCAACATGTGCAATATACATATCATAAAAGACCGAGTGAACTGCAATAAATAATGTTTACATGCACTGCACTTTCACTTTCTTCAAATTCAAAATGACAGAATTTTAATATGAATGAAAATTGTGATGAATCCCTTTTAATCCCAAAAAGTGTCTGTGATTGGCTTATTTAAAAATATATACTTATTACATTTTTAGCACCATATATATCATTTCATATCTGGTCACTACATGGCAGAAGTGCACAAAATTCAAGGAAAACTGTCAAAAACAAGAAAGTCAACAAAATGCTCTTTTTCAGAAACGTTGCTTGTCTGAACTGCAGAAAACATATGATGGAATGGAAAATAGAAGGATGAACTGTAGCCCAGTCAGAGCTATAGTGGATTAATTATTTGGAATTAAGTGCCTACATTTATCCCAACTCACATCATTATCACAGTAACATATTAATGCATGTTTATGTGCCGAGCGGTCCGATCCTGGAACTGCCTCGGTTCTCTCTCAGCAGTTCCTTATCCTCCCACAATCCATAGACATGTTTATTAGGTTAATTGGTGACTCGGCATTGATTTTAGGTTTAAATGGATTTGTTTTTGCCCGTGTTTGCCTTGGATTGACTGGAAACCTGTGCAACATGCCTGCAAAGTGTCAACTGAGATGAGCCTTATTGCCACTGCTGCGAGCAGCAGTTTACTTACGAGGATAAACACCTTGAGATCTATTATCTAATTTCCAAAGGGGCCCAAACGTAATACGACGAAGTAAGTAACAACAAAGGTCAAAATGACAGTAATCATTATGATGACAGATGGAGGAGGAATAAAAAGCAACACATTACAACCGCAGTGTCCCGAAGGATTTTCTCAATTACATTTAAGAGACATAACAGATAAGTGCTGCGCGTGAACAGAGGCGGTTTTATTCTCAGCAACAACAGTTCATCATCGGGTAAAAAGATAAGCTGCCTAAATGATGGAGTGGATCTACCGTTGTTGGGTGAATTATTCCAGTGAAATTGGGGGTTGAACCGAACCGTCGAACAGAGTTTCAGGTTCGGTAGTTGAAAGTAAGGAGTATCAGGAGGTAAAGATGCAGAGAGGATAGACATAGATATTTTTCGAGCCACACAAACTCGGCTTCCATCTGGAAATACTCAGCCTCACTCCATTGTCTTTGTCTGTAAATAGTTGGGTCTGTAAATAGTTTCTGTGGCGAGGATGGGAGACATATTCACCCTTTTAAGCAACAGGCAGCACGAGCTGACGTGCATCCAGCACAAACTCTATACTGTTACTCTACTTTAACTCCCTGCTCTGGGCAGCTAAAGAGGAACCTAAGCTTTACCTTTAAAGCAAGTCTGTGCTTTGATGTGCGGGGTTTTATCACCAACTACTGAGGAAATGTAAAATGAATGCAGCGGGAAATTTTAGGGTGTTTTTTTTTTTCGAGCCAGTTAAGGTTTCTGGAGGGACAGAAGAGGTGGTGCAGCGAGATGAAAGCAGATAGCTTCAGATGCAGAGACAAGTCTAAAATGAAAAGAGAGAAATCCTGAAGTTGCATAGAGAATCACAGGAATATTTAGGGCGGAAACTTCCCGTGGTTCTGCTCGTCTTGTCAGGAGTGCGGCTGTTGCCTTTGGTGTTGCGTTCCTTTTCAAGTTTGATGCGTCGTATCGACAAGGTGTCACCGTATTTTCTTATCAAAAACTAAGCTTGTAACATCAGTGCTACGCATGTTTCACTCTAAATTAACAAGAAAGGATTTGCTCATTTCTATGTTAGGACTCCAGATTGTGGATGTTTGCCAAAGATTGATTTCTGCATTGTTTTTACTAAAGGTAACCCGTGAGCTTGTCCTTTTGATAATGTTGCTGAACATCTCTTGAGATGGATCGCGTACTTACACCCACAGGCTTTCCAGAGTGACAGTTTTCACCAAGAGGCTTGATATTTAACAGGAAAAATGTACCACACCTCCAGCGTGCTTGCCGTAGTGACTCATGGCAGGAGTGATGCATGCATTCGTGCTTCTCCAGATATCAGTCCTCCAGATATTGTAAATTCTCCGGTGACTCCATTCTGCTCCTCATGCACACTGACACAGAGGACGCCAGAATGCACAATGAGCAAAGCCCGATTTACAGTAAACCGTACGGACATGCTGCAAAATCATTTCCACGGAGCCATTCGGAGCATGGTTCAGTGGCCTAATGGAAAACGTAAAGACTACACCTCTGTGAAATCTAATTATATCATATTATGTAGTATTATTGTTCGATGAAATGTCAAGGATTCATCTACAATATAAAAATGATGGTTTATGCAGGTCTGAATGTGACTGTTTTTTACCGTCTTGCTTGTGATGAACTGGTGACCTGTTCAGAGTTTACAATGCCCAAAGTCAGCTCAGATCAATTCCACCGCCACTCGGCCGTGAACTGGATAAATATGAATACATTAATGTACACTAGCTGATAAATATGGCTTCTCATTTACGAGTTTCATAAACTTCTTGAGCATCTTCTTCTGCAGCAGTCAGGCGATGGTTTTCAGGTGTGTTTGAAAACAATGGATGAATAGAATAAATCTTTAACTGAAAATTAAAACATTATGATTTCTAACAGAATGTATCAAAAATAACTTTTCTTTTCCTCAAAATGACCTTTAACTTTAGGTTTAAGCTGAAATCATTTTTAGTGAGTTATTCAAAATTACAGTTAGTGTTATCCAAGCTAAAGAAAACTAGTAACAAGTCAATACTTTTTTTTAGAATTCTCAATAGCAAGAATATCTGATGAAGTTGCAGGCGACAATGAAAAGCTTTTACTGCCGTTACAATATTGGCTGTATTTAGTACATTACTTTGAAATTATTCTTTTGAAATGCTACTCTTTCATGTAACCTGTTAGATTACTGTCAAAATGTTATTAGAATAATGGCTCCAATATTCTATTGCACTGTTGACAAACAATTACTTCAATGGCTTTGTTTTTATACGACATGGCCAATATCAATATATTATTGGAACACATTTTGTTATATTATCATTGGTTTTATCATGTATCTGGTAACTCTTTCTCGTATTTAACACTAACACTGAGATCAATGAGACAGATATTACTTGTCTGGATTTCTGTCACATAATGTAAATTCAAGGTTTACACTCATCATAGGAAGCTTGCAGATCTGATCTGCCCACATGTTGACGTGTCCTTGAGCAAGGCACTGAACCCCAAATTGCTCCCCATCAGACGAACTGAGCACCGTGCATGGCAGCCGCCTCCATTGGTGTGTGAATGTGTGTGTGAAAGGTGAATGTGATTACCGTAACAATGTAAAGCGCTTTGGGGACTGCTCAAGTGGTGGAAAAACACTCTATAAGTGCCCACATGTTATAACTATTTACCACAGCAACATTTTTTTTTTATTCACCGTTCATTTTAGTTCAGACCCGGTTTAAAAAGGAAACCTTCTTTAGCTTATGCTAAGCCCGTGAATGCGAGCTGCAGAAGATGCTTCATGCTACAGGACTTTGATCCTTTTTTTGTTTTTGTCTGTAAAAGCGTTTCAAATCTGTTGTTGCAAACAACTTCAAGCGGCTGCTGTTCTGAGTGAAGAAGAAAAACTCAAACATGCTCCAGCTGCCTTTCAAGCCTGCAGGGGAGCCTGTTTGACACTCTGAAGATACATTTTTTTTTGGGGGGGGGCAGGATGGAGCACATTCAGGCTGTGCACCATGAAACCACAAGACAGTGCTAAAAGATGAATAAATGACTAATTGACGAAGCAATTATGAATCTTTAACTTGTAGACATGTGCAGTTTGAAGCAGTCGATCCTTGTTGTGCTCAAAGATCCACTAAAATAACCTTGTGAGTGCTCCCTTCAAAATCCACTTTAAACCCTGAGACACTCCAACTGACTGGCACCGCTTTATGAATAAAGCACCTCCACTCACGTCATGTTCGCATTAAAGGTATTTAACTCTGCTTTTATCCCAAACAAATTACAGTGAGGGCAGTAGTAGAATTAGCGTAGACTCAGGCTGATAGTGCCCTGATAAAAAGATCTAAGCAAACGTGGCTGTGATATGAGACGGCTCTTCTAGCCAGAAGTCTTCTATAGAAATAAATTAGAGGTAGCACAGCAAGTGGGCAAAGAAAGTGAGATTTAGCCAGACGTATATTTGGAAGAGGACACAGCGGAGCGGGGTTTGATGCAGGCGGGAGTGACGGACGTGAGGTATTTCTTGAGTCTAAAGTTTACAATGAGCAGGGGTGGGATTGTTCCTTTGCCGCGAAGTGAGGACCTGACTGTTAATGACACAAAGTGAAACACGGACTGTAAGCGGTGGAGCCGTGATTTATTTGCGCCACGGCGTGGGCGCAGCACGCCCCCGCCCCCTGAATGGCCCGAGCGTCAGCAGTCACTGTTACAAAGCTTCTCTCTGACAGCAGGTAGGCGGAGCGCCGCCTCCCGTCCAGGTCCGCGCGTCAACCTCAGAGCGAAGTGAGGTGTAATCGTTTACTGCAGTGCTGTTGATTCGTGCTTTTCGCCTCAGCAGCACGCTGGAAAAACAGATTGCGTGAGTCAACATGTAAATTAGTCGGTGGGTTTGATCGTTCGAGAGGATCCCACTGTACAGAGCTGTTGTGTTTTGAAAGGAAGAACAATACAGCCGTCCGTACTAATAGCAGACTCTGACTCCCATCTTGACAGTAATGGCCCGTTTCTTGTAATGAATTTGGAAAAAAGGCAGCAGACAATTAGTGGTTAACTGCAGGGGCGCCACGCTGGCACACACTCGGAGGCGCACGGTTCGTCGTCACGGAGGAAAGTCGACGCCGGAGAATGAAAGGAAAATTATTTTCAGGCAGAGGCGGCATTCAAGTTGTAATTGACTGTGTTTTTGCAAAGCGCTGGTACAGCCGCTGGGGCTATAAGCAGAGCAGTAAAACGCCTCAACGCATCTTCAAAGTCGTACATTATCCGTTGATCTGTACCAAGCGCTGCTCGAGGAGCGACAGTGTCAGCTCGTCCATCACTTTGGTGGAGACTGAAATATCTCAGAAACTCTTTGATAGATTACCGTGAAATTTGGTAGAGATAGCAGCGGGGCCCGGAGGATGAGTCCCGCAGACCTTTCCTGCAGCTCCGCAGTGATTGTGATAGTTTTCTTTAAAAAAAATAAAATAACATTTTTTGACCCACTTAAATTGGAATTTTAGAAATATTTCTTTCAAATAATGATGCGCAGCGTCCCCTCAGGAATGAGTGCAACAATCTTCAGGGAAACAAAGTTGTTTTTAGCACTTTGAGGTTCTCACAAATGTGAAGTACACTACAAATTAAGCGCATTAAAATTATTATTCATCCATCCAATAAGAGGCTGAAAGCAATGTATGTCCCATGTAAAATCACTGGAGCAAGTTGGAGAAACGCGAGGAAAACCCAGGCAGCTGTTGTGAGAATATGCAAACTCTGCTGTAGACAAAAAAAAAATAACTCTCAACCTGTGATATCTACTGTGATGAAACTGTGAAACTTGCACATTTACAAACTAAATACTATTAAATAAGTCCCAGATATTGAAAATTTAACTTGTCTTGGATAAAGGGACAGAAGCATCCACTTTGTGGAAATGTTCTGACCATTCTGAATCTATAAAATGAGTTGTAAACTTTGCGTAATGTGAAAATATGTACTTTACATTCAAGTTACTATCTGCTTCAATGACTAAATCCAAAAATCTCCATAATGTTCATGAATTTGTTAAACAAACAATATGATAAAGCACCTTTAGAAGTGAAAAACCGGCCTATGAAAACGATGGGAGCAGTTGTTTTTCATATTTGTCAGTGATATTAACATACTGACAAAGTCATGGTCAGATCTGTTGGACGAACGGTTTAAAGCCTCCAGAGAGGGTCCTGCCATCAGAGGCCCACTCATACCCACAGTCTGGATCATAACTCATGTTTGTTCGACGTCCTTGACGATGCTCATTTGCATCAAATTCTTCTTTTTTTTTTGTGGAAAATAAGAGGAAGGATGTCAGCTGCGCTATTTGGTCTTCTCATCAAAGCACAGTGTGACGATTTCAACCTCATTCACACTGAATCGCCGGGTGTCCTGAGCAGATCTCATGCTCGGCTCGTGCTTAAAGCGTTTCTGAGTGTCCTTAACTGGCTCTGCTGGTGACGTCTTCTTTGATGACCCCGCATCAATGAGAGCGTGTAAACAGAGGAGCAGAGGAGTGTGTCCTCATCGCTTGTGTGTGCTTTAAGGTCTCGTTTAAATTCTGAAGATACTAATCAGCAGCTTTGTACAGCATGATCTGTTTTCTCATTTATTTCTTTGATTTTTATGACGGTTTTCAGTTTCCTTACTTCAGAAATTCAAATCGTTTTTCTTGGGTTAATGTTGTCTGAATGAGTTAAGATGTTTACACAGGGCGTCATGTGTCTAGTCAGGCTCTTAAATAATATCGGAAAGTATTAAAATAATGATTAATATTGGAAACATACAGTGTGTTATAACAGTTTTTCCTCAAAGCACAATCCCAGTGTGAAGTGTTTTCATGCCCACATATTACAGATTAGAAAAAAAACTGTCCCTCAGCCTGCACGAGGAAACATGCTTTCCGTCGCCAGTCACTGTTTTCTGGATCAAGATATTACATTTGGCAAAACTTTCCGGGGTCCTGAGCCTCCCAGTGGTCTTCATTATGGAAGGAGTTAGTGCCACCGGCTTCTAGTCATGGAGGAGTCGTGCTTTCCCTCCTGGGCAGCAGGACTATTCTCAGTCTCCACCGCAGGGACTTCATCTTCACAGTCTGAGATGCAGTGGGCGGCAGAGGTGACGGGCCGCCTCGGCTTGTCATGCAGTACATGCTTTAAGCTGCCATCGCGGCCCGCCGCATCGACTGCGCGGAGTTCAGCAGTCCGCCCTCCTTCCTCAAGAACAGCCTTTTCTTTAAGTTGAAGAGTGGCTTCAAAAGAGAAACTTGGACTAAGAAGCAAAGGAGAAAAAAAAAAAAAAACTCCAGAAATTTAAAATTAAACAACGGAGGGTAATAAGAGTTCACATTTCAACACAGGAAAAAAAAAAACAATTTCATGAACTTTAATGAAATGACCCAACAGTTAAATTGTATTTTCTGTGACATCTTTGTTCCCTGGTGGGATGAAGAATTGAGCTCTTTGGGAAAAACTTTACTTTTTCAAGTAAACTTCAAACAACTTTTCCTCAGTCGTCTTCTCTCTGGATATCTGCAGGGCCAGTAATAGACTTTTCCAAATGAACTCTTCCAAACAAAGCAGACTCTTTTTCAGACTATTACTTCTGTTGAATGACAATTTTCCCTCTCTTTGACTTTTTACCGTTCAAACCCAGGTGTGGCAGTGTGGGGGCAGCGTGGAGGTGCTGCCGTGCGCTCGCATCGCCCACATAGAGCGCGCTCACAAACCCTACACCGAGGACCTGACGTCTCACGTGCGCCGCAACGCCCTCCGAGTGGCGGAAGTCTGGATGGACGAGTTCAAGAGTCACGTGTACATGGCCTGGAACATTCCTGTGGAGGTTAGTGGGTGTGTGTGTGTGTGTGTGTGTGTGTGTGTTTTACTGTCGGTGTGCATAATGTTGAAAAAAGGTCTTAATGCAGATCCATCTTATCTGGAAAATGCAACTTGAGGAGCGTCTCAGATAATTGCAAAAACACTAAACGAGAAAATCATTACATGTAAACATTTACATAGGACTGTACACAACTTTCTAGCTTGTGTGTGTGTGTGTGTGTGTGTGTGTGTGTGCGTGCGTGCGTGCGTGCGTGCGTGCGTGCGTGCGTGCGTGCGTGCGTGCGTGCGTGCGTGCGTGTGTGTGAGTGAGTGAGTTCTTGGGGGGGAAAGAGTGCTTTCGGAACGGGAGTGTTAATGGTTTATTTGTCAGCACTTCATGCAAATTGCAAACTGAATTAGCAGGAGAGTAATCACAATTTTTGTGTGACAACAGTTTGCTTTCAGAGCAGCATCAGTTGTTCTCAACACACCTGCGCATTTTTTTGAAAACAAATGTTGGAGAATGAAGCAGAGATTTATTGTGGAGGAAGCCTGGTTCATATCCTTCTGTCTGTTCATGTAAACCCAAACCGACTTGTTTATGTTAAGATTCAGGCTCTGAATAAACGCTGGCTGTGTGTCCGGGGTTGTCTCACACTGCCGCAGCATAAATTGAGTCAATCAGACATTAAACCAGCCTGAAGAACTGCAGTAGTGGAGATCTGTACATGTACGGTATATACTCGTGCACACACACTGAGCAACAACACTAGATATGGAGACGGGGTCCATTCAAACAGTTGAATCAATGAAAAATGATCAATGATGGGAAAAAAAATAATGTGCAAATAAACTTCAGTTAAGGGAAAGTTTCTTTTTTTTTTCTTTTTTTTTTTGCAATCACTTCATGAAAAAACATGTCATGTTGAGCTTTGATCTTGAGTGAGAGTCCCTTGGGTTTCAATCCCCATTTTCAACCAGATGGACATCTGAGAAAAAATCTAGCCGAGCCTACGGGGGCAGGCTGCAGTGGCTTGCTGTGGTGACCCTGTAAAAGGGAGCAGCAGAAACGACACTTACTATTCATGAAAAGTCTCTGTAGATTTGATGTCTTCTGGAAAAGTAAGTACACCTTTGTTAAAAAACACATGTTGCCTGCTTTAGCAGAAATAACTTCTTGTAGGCATTTTCCATGATTGTCTTTCACTCTTCAACTTCAATTTGCTGAGATTTTTGACCATTTTTACAGGCGAAGTTCCTTCTATTATCAAACATAAAAGTCTGATTTTTTTATTCCAAAGCTCTGCCTATTTCGAAATGACAGTGAATGGGACTCAGTTCTGAGCTTTGACTCGACCATTCATAACTGTTTGATTTTTTTTTTCCTCCCTTCTTTTTGAGTCTTCTGATGGTTTTTTGATTGCTGCTTTAACTTTTAGACTGATGGCCTCACGTTACCTTCAAGCTCTCTTTGATAAAATGCTGAATTCGTTGCTGGCGGCAAGCTGTCCCGTCCCTGAGGCAGCACAACAACCCCACACTGAAAACATTTCCGTCTTTGAGCTTCACGGTTCTCCCGATGCTTCATCTTTGGTCTGCAGCGAGCATGTCCTCTCAGTGCGGAGGAACAACTGTGACGTGGGATTGTCTGTCAAGAACACATTACTCTGAGCCGCTATGGTCACTGCCAAGTTGTACATGATCCATTACTCTACAGTGAAGGCCTTTTCTTGGCACGGCTTATATTATGCAGGTCCTAGTTGTTTAATTGAAGACGTGCACAGTTTGGCAGGATCGTCATCCTGTGATCAAACTTTAGGGCTGCAGACGTTTTCCGACACGTTGTTCCTGGACTGAGTCTGGTGGAGCTGTCAACTCTGGACAAACTGAGACTTCTATGAATTATATACCATTTCTACATTATTTTATTACAGTTTCTGATAGTCTGTGGTGATACAGGCCCCACTTCTTATTCCATCTTGAAGCTCCTAATGTTGGCTTAGAATGTGCGCCTCATTTGGTTTGTTTAATTAATTTGTCATTTACATGGCACTTTTCTTGACAGAGTTCCAAATTGCTTAGCAAAGAATAAATGATAGCATTATTAAAATAAGTATTAGATAGTATTAGATGATAAGTATCTATATTCTGTTCCACTTTATTCTCGTTAGGATTGCAGGGATCTTGAACTACAGCAAACAACGACAAGCAAAACCATAGCTGACGCCTCTGGGCAATTTAGAGTCAGTGGTTATTATAATGTGCATTTTGGACTATGGAAGGACACTGGAATGGATGAATTAAGCTCATGCTGAGTGAGAAAATGCAAACTGGAAACAGAAACTCAGGCTCAAACTAAAGGCTTCGGTCAGGTTGTTAACCACAAGTTCACAAGTTTTTATTACCTACATCAAATTGAGGTAATATATTTGGCTTTATCAGAGTCTATATATGAACTTAAAAATCTTGTGTAAGAGCTTCCAGGACGCAGACTTTCCCCGATTTTCTTCATTTTAATCTTCTTGCTACATTATTTCAAAGGGGTTCTGACAAGAACAATACTTTCTGAACTTGTTGTTCTCAGAGTAGAGGATATAATAATATTTTGACATCCAGGGACATAAAACCTTGATTAAAAAAATAATGAAAAATTACATAACGCTAATCAATCTGTGTATCTCATGAAGCAGAAACTTATTACGGTACTTCATTAAACTGACCTACTTGAGGAAATACTTTCAGTTTCGCAGACAGAGATAGAGCTGTGTGCTAGACTGCATGGATTGAAGTTCTTGTGCCATTTTCAAATGTCAGATGTCAGCTATGAACTGGCCAAAGGCTACAGAAGGCGCCGCCGCCGCCTTTTGAATGTTTGCAGAACAGGAAAAAAGCAGACAATATTCTGTCAATTCCTACTTTACAAAGTCGCTCTATCAACAAAGAAAAAGAGTTTTATTCAGCTTAGATTGTCATAATCTCATTAATGTAGAGGTGTGAGTCTCGGTCCTTCACACTGCAGGACTGAGTGTCGTCCGTCCCCCGTCGCTCTCTTTCCACTGCAGGTGTGGAGCTGAACAAGACCCCCGACACCTCCTGTAGGCTCCAATGAAACGATTTTCTCATCTCGCACTGAATGGCCTGATTTCAATATGTGCGGCTGAATAAATAAATACTTAATATGATTCAATAAAATGGTCTAAACGGAGACATTAGTAGCAAGGAAATCCATTGTAGAGGCTGACAATGAAAAGCTCAAAGTTTAATTAAAAGCACTAACTGGATTACGGCTGTGACTTGGGACCCAAATGATTCATAATACATAAAGAATAAAACCAAATCCAGAGATAAAAAATGTGCGTAATTTACTTCAATTCAGTTTTGTGGTTTTTCAGCAGAAATTCCATTCATTGATTCCCTGTTTGAAATCTGAGGATTTAGAATGTTATCAGAAATGTTAAATGAAGAGATCTGCAGTGTCAAGGACTCGCACAGTAAATATTATTACTCACAGAAGAGCCATGAATCCGATGCAGTCTTGTGTTTTTCTTTTTCCTTTCAAAGCTCTGTCCCTTTATTTTCTAAACATGCCATCTTCTTCTTGATGCTAAACTGGATTCTCTTAATTAAAGTAGATAATCATACTATGTGATGTTAAATGGAGTATCCCTCAAAGGCTAAGTCAAATGTTTGTTCACTGAAGCTGTTTTTTCTTGTCCTGCATAATCTGTTTGAATATGTAAATCCACGTTATGAATAGATGAACATCTGCAGGCAATTCATTCAGTCAATAATGAGGCGTTTAACTGGGTCTCTACTCAAGAAGCATGAAATTTAGACCCAGCTTTAGCCCCATGAATGAACTACACAGCAAAATCATCGACTGTAATTTACCTCAGAGAGTAGGAAAACCAACAGCAGTGTACGACTTACGTAAGTTTGCAGACGTCTGAGCTCACTGTGTGTGTTTGAGCAGCGTTAAGCACCCGGTTTGTTTAGATCTTGCTTCAGAATAATTGACTTAAAGTGTTTGTAGTTCATGAACCTTGACTGGTGGATAATGAATCTAAAACCCACCTCTTTATTGTTTTGTAAAATCTGATTTTTATAACTTTATTCCATGAATTCCATTAGTCTGTAAATCTTTAAACTCTATGTTAGCTTTTTTTTTATTACCTGACTAACTTTGACTTTGCACTATAGAAAAAATATTTACAAGCACCTATACTTTCCTATATTTAGCATGCATTAGAAATCATTTTTGAGTTACATTTAATTGTCTGAAAGGAGACAAGGTCACGAGATTGTTTGATACTCTGTTAAGGAAAATCAATCAAACTCATTTTATAAAATACATTCAGAAATAAATTAGTACACAAAAATATATATTTTAAATCAAAATAAACAGAAGAGGAAGCATTTAGGTCTTTGGTGCAGTTCTTCAGCACTTTATTTTCCCCGTGATTCAGACGTAGCTGCTACAGGACGCCTCACCGAACATCTTGCTTTGTATTTTGAGATCACAGTATTTGAGCAAATGTGTTATTTTCCCAAACTGGTAGCATGGGGCTTTGTATCCTTGAATGATTTTTTTTTTTCATGCGGCAGCTGCATAGTCAATGATTCTGTGGTGAGAACAAGTGAAAAATCAAAATCTTATGGGGGCCATTCAAATACACAGCAAATCATCGCGCGGTGCTGCTCAATCGCTCGTATCTGATTTCCTTCTTTACAAGCCACAGTTAATCAATGTTCCGTTTTGTGTGTGTGCGTGTGTGTGTGTGTGCATCTGCTTGATTCCAGGATGCAGGGATTGATATTGGCGACATCTCTGAGAGGAAGGCTCTGAGGAAGCGGCTGCAGTGTAAAACCTTCCGCTGGTACCTGGTCAACATTTACCCTGAGATGAGGATGTACAGCGACACCATCGCATACGGAGTAGTAAGCTGCCGCCTTCCTTTTCAGCCAAAATTCAATTCAGTGTCTGGAAAAAAAAAAAAAAAAACCCAAACAAGGCAAAAAATGTGTCCGGGCAAATCAGTTTAATCCCAGTGTTGGGATCCGCATGGCTGCGTTCAGGAGCACAAACAGTTCACAAAGACAAGGTTTTCTGAAGCAGGTCTGACTTTTTCATTTTTTTTAAAAAACTTCCTGAAAATATTTTTTTTCTTTACCTCATCGCAGTCGGCTTTGTTACATATATGCATGAACATACAGATCATTTGGAGCTTAAAATAAAATAAAAATGAAGCGTTGTTCACTAGAGGGCTTTGCAGCTGAATTTTATTAGTCAGAGACGCCGGAAAAACTGACAGCCAGCAGGGCTTGCCGGCACCGTATCTTTTTGCCCGTTCCTAGTTGTTCTCACAGAGCTTTATTTCCACGGTCCTCCCACCTCACATCAGCGTGATGCATCCTAATGCACGGTGACATGCCGACCGCAGGATTACCACACTGCTCCGTCTTGTATGAATTTAATTTTTTTTTTTTCTCTCTCTCTCAATGATGCACGGATATGCGAAGGAAATCCCCTCATCCTCATTACATTAATTTCTATGAGATAGCTGACCTTATTATTTACGTTTGTGGCATGCGTTTCATGACCTCGTCAGTCAGTGTGGTTCGAGGATTCATTCTATGCAGAAGATTCTCGTCATTTTCCCACAGTAGTAACAGAAATGGCACGGCCACAACAAGCTGTTAAACTTAAGTTCAGTTTGTTTTTATGATTGCTGAAAGTATGCATTATGCATTTGTGTATGAAGCTCAGCATGTATACACTGAACATTGTCTGATGTTTGCAGTAACAAAGCTGACTCGGTCTAATTTAATTTCACTTCATGCCATTTGGTCTGGTCTGCTCTGGTTTGTTCTGATGAGATCTGATTTGATCCCTTATGACTTCATTAAATTTGATTTTGTTCATTTTATCCCAAAAATGTAGACCGTTTCACAGTCCAGTTGCTGGCATTACAACATATATTAATGTATAATCAACTGCTCTTTTATTCACATAAAAAAAAATACAAAAATTCCGTGTCCGTCCTCCTAAATACCCTTGTTTAATTGCAGGCATTTGCTGATTAGCTTTAAACAACGTCCAAAGTGACTGATAGTGATGTTACTGCTGCAGGCAGCTGTTCACAAACAGTTTTTCCAAAATAGATTGAGGATCAATTTGTTTTCATGGCTGCCTGTGCTTGAAGTTTTGCGGCTGAATGAATTTGGAAGCTGTCACATCTCCTCTTGATGATACTGAGTGATGGATGGAAAACATCCCGGGCCTAAAGGTGTCGTATGGCGCTGTAATGCAGTGTGAGTCGAAGTGGTGGACTCAGCAAGTGACCTCCTAAAGTGAACGGCTGGTATCTTTTCTCTATAGAAAAAAACCTTCCAGAGACCATTCTTCAGGTCTGTGGGTCTCCTTCATTTCCGTCCCCCTCGTCTAAAAGTTCTGGGCGAAGGCCAGCCGTCTTCACTACTGCACTTTGTATTTGATAAGCCAAGCACACAATGCCGCCGCCCGACCGCATCTGAGGGATTAGGTTTGATTCCCTCCTGCACCCACACTCCACACACATATTTCACTCAGTAATACAAGGAGCTCACACTGATTTGGATGCTGTATGGCAGTGACGGTGTCCCCCACAGGTGTCGCTCGGTGTTGCATATTCACTATTTTTTCAACTGTACTCAAGATGTGTAGACTTAATCTGTTGACGGGAACATGCTCTGCCTGTGGATTCGCTGATTATCAGATAGGAGTACACATCTCTGGAGTCGATGGGGGAGCGGAAATCATCCCCGGCTGTGTTCTTCGGATCTCGCGTCTCTTTTTTTTTTTTTTTTTTTTTTTCTAATTCACTCCTCACACAATCCACTGTCCCTGATACTCCCTGCGGTGCAGTTTGTATCTTGTAATCAGTCAGACCTTTGTCATGACATGCATGAATACCCCTCTGGGCCTCAAACACTGAGTCATGTTCACGAAGCGGAACGCTCCTGATTTACATTTTCATAAAGCACAAACGAGCTAAAGAGGATTTAGATTATCCTTCACTTTTTTGCTTCTTTGACCCCGTTAAGGTTTTAGCGTTTCTCTGTTTTCTCTAACTATACTAGGCTTTTCATGTTTTCCTCTTCTTGATCCCGGGGAAAACGCTTGGCTCATGCACAATGGCGAGAGACAGTCACAGTGGTATTTAAGTGTTTTCCTACGATCTATTTTTTTATTTGAAACTGCAGCCTTAACTCTCACAGTTCTGCAGAGACAGTTTGTAATAAAAGCAAATACCGCAGAAAAAAAAAAAAAATCTGTATTTCAAGTTTGGATCATCGTTCCCTCTTCCAGTAGAAATGATGTTGCACTAGAGAGCACAGCCCAGCAGGCGATATGCAGCTTTTTCTCTCTCTCTCTTTTTTACCTGATGACTTTTTGGCCACAGATTTTATCTGCAAACTGGGCAGCACACATAATCAGAAATTATCTCTCACAATTTGTTATAATCCATGATGAAAATAAAAGGCAACACCAGCCCTCCACAGCTCATTTCGACATGATTTTAGCAGTTTTTCACTTCATCTGGGTAAGATGTGACTTACTGATCAATGGATGAACTAAAGAAAGCGTCTTCATATTACTCCTATTTTTGAAATGAAACTCATAAAAACACATTTGATGGAATTAGGAACAATTTTTGATAAAAGATCGTTGGGTATTCAGAGCCAGCCGAAAGTCTCTTCTAACAGCAGGACCACTCCACAGTGCCACCTGATTCATCAGTGGTTGCCTTTACTAGTAAATGTTAGCCGATGAGTCACAAATTGGCAATAAAATGATAGATTAACTACAAGAAGAAGAAGCAGCACCAAAACAGATGAGGAAAAACTTATAACATGCGGTCAGCAGCAGACAGCTCTATAAAGGTAGCCAGTGTAACACAAATTATTAAATTCAATTAAATATTTAGAAACTCTAAGGATTCCCTTGGGGAATGTTTTTTTACCTGCTTTTAACCAGTCCTGTTCATAGTCCATTCATTCGTTCATCCATTCATTTTTTAATGCCTTTCTTTCAAGAAAAGGAAATGGGAATATTCGTTATCCGAAGACTCATTCCAGTTAATCTGAACCAGTTCATCCTGAGATATCTGCCTCTTACCTGGACGAATGAGAGTCGCCATAAACATATTTCAGAACAGGTCTTGTGCAGAGTGCGTGACGACTGAAAACTGAGCGTCACCCTGCAGAGCCCATGCAGTTAACTGATTATTATTAAAGTCTGGGGTTATTTATGTACAGTATGTAAACACTGTTAGACTACTGACTTATCGTAACGCTTTCTTGTTTGTTGTTATTTGCGTCTTTCTTCACTTGTCAGCTGAAAAACTCCCTGAAGAATGAGCTGTGCCTGGACCAGGGGCCGGACAACGACAACGTGCCCATCCTCTATCTCTGCCATGGGATGACTCCACAGGTTAGAACTCTCTCTCTCTCTCTCTCTCTCTCTCTCTCTCTCTCTCTCTCTCTCTCTCTCTCTCTCTCTCTCTCTCTCTCTCTCTCTCCCCCTCCCATATCACTGGGTTTGATATACGTCTATATTTTTATTTCCGTTTTAGGGATTTGTCACTCAATAAAACCTACTCCATCATGAAGGAAAATAACTCCCCTTTTTTCTGCTTCACACACCAGCATCAGGTTTTCTATTTTCTCTTCAGCTGTCCTTGATGTTTTTAAATGTTTATCATCTCATATAAACCTCAGCTTAGAGGTGGCACATGCTGAAATAGCACAATATCAACAAAACTGTATAAAATTCTGCTTGTGATAAAGTTATATTGTTCCCGCACGCTGCCTCAAGCTTTCCATCTTTTAATGAAAAGGGATTTTCTATTTTGTGAAAGAACAAAAACAGTTAAAGCCAGATAAATCCCGACTACTTTCTCCTTTTTTAACCTCACTTTTGCTTCATTGTTGCCTTTCTAACTCTTGACTACTGGTTCAGGATGTCTCTAAGCTAGAATAGCAGAGCGTTTAAGTGTCTCCAAATGTTAGCGGAGCTTGATTATCATTTGCTTTCTCCCCCCTCGTCCAGCTCTTATCGATCTCTCAATTCCATTACGTCTGAGCTGATTGTAGTCAGAGATTGTTTAACCTTGCTGTGGCAGTGGTAAACTCATCCTATTGAGTGCAGTTTGATCTCACACTATTCTCATCCAATTCAAAGGAAACTACTGGAGTATTCTACACTAATTATATGTGGACTGATGTTTACACCAAAGGCCAAATCAGAAGGAATTCAGAAGTAATCCTGTGTGACGAATGTGCGCACGTCAGCCAAAATATTGTAGCAGGTTGGACGATTTAACCGTCAGAAGTGTCTTCGTTCTTTCACACACCAGCGCCGTTTGGTCTGCCGTGGACTCATTACAACTGCAAGTCTCAGTCTCAGCTCATTTCCAGTTCATTTCCAGTGGGAAATGTCAGCAGGCTATCCAGCTGAGGAAACACAGGAAGTGAACCGTAGACTGTGGCAAAGTCATTGATGCAAACCTGAGCGAAACAAACAAACAAAAAAAAAAGTTTGGAAAAAGTCTCACAGCAGAGGTGGAGTAATAGCAAGGTCTAGGAACTTATCGATAGATGGTCAGATAACTGTGGATAATCAGGTATTCTTTAGCATTGAAATGATGCTCAGTTATTATAGGTGAAAGAAAATATCCCCACATCAGTAGCATCACCAGCAGTGGCGTGAAATACTGTTGGAAGGCCGACTGGTTGTATGATTTCATTTATTTTAACATGAACTCTGTCCCTACAATCCAAATGTAGCAGCGCAAATCGAGACTCAATAGAAAAGGCAACATTTTTCCAATCCTCTGCGGTCTGTTCGGTTTGCCTGTGTGAACTGTACCCTCAGTGTTCTGTTCTTAGTTGATGATAATGGTCTTCTGCTGCTGTGGCCCAAATTTCATTGTGTAAACTCATAAATGTTCTTCGTAATTTCGCTTTAATATGTGGTTATTTCAGTAACTGCTACCTCCCAATCATCTTGAAACAGTCTGGCCACTCTCCGCTAACCTCTGGCATCGACTAGGGCAGCTGTAGGCAACTCCGGCCCTCGAGGACCACAGTCCTGCATGTTTTAGGTCTCTCCCAGTTGCATCACTGCTGATTCCATTGAGTGGTTCATTATCAGGCTTTTTAAAAGCTTGATGGCAACATCAACATCAGAATGTTGCTGCAGCAGGGAGAGGTCTAAAACAGGCAGCACATCGGCCCTCGAGGCCCAGAGCCGCCTACCTGCCACTCACTGGATAGTTTCTCTTTTTGGGACTCTGTAATCCAAGTACATCAGCGGTTTCTGAAATATTCAGACCAGCCCATCTGGCACCAACAACCACGCCATGTACTCAAATCACTTTGCTTCCCTGCTCCCATGCTTGGTTTGAACTTCAGCAGGTCATCCTGCCCGTGTCTACATGTGGTAACAGACTGAGCTCTCAATATGTGAATGGCTGATTTAAGGTAATGAGTATTTTATCAGGTGTGCCCAGAGATGATCTAATCTAGTATTCAGACAGCACCTGATTGCAAAACCAACACATTACTGAAGTTTATTAAGTTTTGGAGAAGACTGCAGTTTGATTGGTGACTGTTTTCTGACTTTATCTCAACATTGCTGTTCAGCAAATAGCAGTATGTTTGAGTCGGTTATTTTTAGGCGGCAGGGCTAAGATTGATGAGGCCGTAATGACAGTCAAGCTCAAGCTCAGTGAACAGGTTCGCATTGAGTTAAATCAGAGATCACTTTACTGTTTGACCTGTTTGCTTCTCAGGGCTCTGTTTTTGCTGTATAGAGCCTCTGTTTTTCTAATGCGAAGAAAGGGCTGCATTTCAATGTATCAAAAGTGCTTCTTCTACTGTGCAAAGTTTTTTCGATTTGTTAAGTTCCATGTGCTTGGTACAGAATCTCAGGACCAAATCTTTGGTCTCGATCATTTTGATTTCTGTGTGTTCTCACAGAAAACTGCATGATCTGATGAGCTCCAAGCAGCACGTCTCGTCTCTGAGAAATGGACAAAAAACACACACAGCGCTCACATTTAACACATCTTTAACACACACAACTCTGCAAAACTAAGGCAAAATAATCTTAACGCCAAACAAAATCACCCACAACACTTTACACTCGAGACACAAGTAACTTTTTAAAAGTTCTCTCAGGGGAGCGTGCTCAAAGTGGCTGCAGGTTACAGCTTTGTCCAGAGTACGCATGCAAGGAATACATCTCCTAGATGGATTAAAAATAGCATATACAAACATTAAATGCAATGATTGTAGTTTCTTTTAGTGAAAGACAAGTGTTTTACACAACAGAGTGTTAAACACAAACCCTCCAACCAGGAAAAACACCTGGTAGTACAGTGACAATAAAAGCAGTGAAACAATCAGGGAGAGAAAATATAGCTACGGTGTTATTATTTCTGTGAAAGCAGAGTTGGTTATTAGAACGTGCTATTATGACATGACTCATAATTCCAAAATGTGTTTCATTAATCTTGCTTTTCTTTGTCGATGCGATTTTTCATTGTATGAGGCTCTCCAGAGTTCAGTGTTGCGCTGAAAAAAATATTGCATTAAAAAATAGCTTTCTCTGTTCTACCTGAGATGTTGACTTCACACAGTGCAGAGCTTGATAAAATGACAATACTTCTTCGATATATATTTCTACTTCTTCATATATAAAAAAAATGATCATCTCAAGTAAACATGAAGAAACTGACCCGACCATCCATCTACTAGTTCCTTTGCCAGACTGTTTGCCACCTCAACAACTCTTTTTGAGACCAAGATGACTTCAAAACTAGTTGATTCTAAATTTGTTATGTGCTATAAATCCAAGCATATCAAACAAAGGGATTGGAGTAGCACCAGCATTCCTAATGAGATTAGGGATCTCCTCTGCAAGACAAATCTTGTCTGCTCTATTTTTATGTTTCAGCGTTATATCATCAAGAGGAATTGGATTCTGAATTTCCTCTATAAAGACACATAGACCGCTGCAAATGTTTGCTACCATTAGTCAAAATGTGCATGTAGAATGAGGATCCCCGAGGGCCTCATACGGTGGTGTAGTGATTAACACTCTGGACTCGTTGAATTTCACATTCTCCCTGTATGTGAAGGCTTTAACTGCTGCGGTTCAAAGACTTGAGTCTTATTGGTGACTCTAAGGCCATGAGTTACTAAGATTATGTATCAACCATTAAATAAACGTTGCTCACACAGATATATTGTGTTCACAGGTTGTGTACTTTGTTGGTGATCAATTAAGTCTAATAGGAGCGTTCAAAGGAGTGTTTTGCATGTATTTATGCTTAATTTTGCCATTGCCAACAAGCACATTATGATAGTGTGATATCCTGGTGTTGGACATGTTGGTGGAGGAAGTTAGCAAACAGATTGGAGCTTGACAGGAAATAAATCTAAATTCGAAAAAGAAAACTCTTATTGGGAAATTAGTCAAAGTCTTTAGAAAAAATGAGGCAGACAAAACAGATTTGGGAGAGACTTCAAGGCCAAATAAGGATACAACAAAGAAATAGAATAAGAAATAAGAACTGTGAGCGTGTCCCATGGGTAGATCAGTTCCCATATGTGTTTGCATGCAAAATCAAGTCTGTGCCAATTTTTATACATACAAAGATGTACATGTTGTTTGCAAATGACAAGTACAGCACTTCCAGATTACACTGTAATGAAGTCTCCAGTGATGAAGTACAGTGTCAGTAGAAACCACAACCTCTTTACAGGATGTCAGTCTGCAAAGCTCCAAAACTGAGCAACGTTGCAGGAAAAAAATCACACTTTAGGCAGTTTAATGTCTGGTGTGAACGAGGTGGGAGGCAGTTTGGGCATTTTCAACAAAATAAGGGGAGAGTAAAGCAATGACAACACAGTTAAATACAAGCAGGAAAATGAGCAAACATGGTCTTGGGTTTCTACCAGCTGAGATTCTGGGTAATTTTCTGCTCACAGCCCAATTTTACTCTGATATAATTTCCCTTCCTCACCCTCTACTTGCAGCTCTTTATCGTTTGGATTCTGCCACCCAATTAACATGCTCTCTTTTGGCTTTTTTTTTTTTTTTTTCCTATTTGGCAGCTATGTTTAAATAAATCACAGACTTTTCAAATAAAACATATGTTCCAAAAGAAAAAAATTGGACCAAGCCACTTTCTTAGATAGTTGGAATTGATGCACTACTGTCTGAGAGCATTTGAATATTTGGGCCTCACTTTCATTATTTTGTGAAACACTCATTATGTAAGTTTTGCATTGGTTTTAAAATGATTGCTTTTTATATTAGTTTCATTAGCTGAGAGCGTATGAAGGCATGATCTGTTTTATTGCTGCAGAGGGTTGTCAATGACAGTAAACTTAACTAGAAGTATTTTCTTGCCATTCCAATTAATCATCCAGGGGATGTAGGCTTATGAGTTGTTTGCAGTACTTCTTTCTTTCTTTGTTTGTTCATTATTTTCTTGACTTTTAGAATGATAAAGCTGATAAAGCTGTCATTAAATACCTAAGGACCTCCTAGTGAGTGTTGTTCATTCAGGAGTCACAGTTTGAACAGATGGGGATGGACTTTTTTAAACACTAAACCAGCTGTCAGAATGATTTAAGAAATGTACCTTTTTGTGTTATTGTAGATTTAAAAAAAAATAAAATAAGACCTTGAATTTCACATATATATTAAAAAAGAATGCAGGTATTGCTGAAGTAACTCCACTTCTGCAGTGATGCACAGGGGAAGCCTTTCATAGCGTGATTACCCAGCATACAGTGCAGTGCAAAACACCTTGTTTATCGCTTTGTGTGCACTGCGCCAAACTAATTCCAGCTTTGTGCTGCTGAATACATAACATGCTTCCCCTGTTTCATTCCTGCGACTGATTTTCAGCTTTTTGTCAGCTTAATGTGAGCAAACAGTTGCCCTTGAAGAATGCAGTTGGGAAGCCTTCTATCAGAGAGAGCACAATTATTCGGGTTTTCTCCCCGATCCTGAATCATTAATGAGCTGCTTTTGTTTGTCTTCCCTGGTCTCTCCTCGTTCCCCCTTCAGTTTGGAAAGTCATATAAATATTCATAATTTGTATATGTAAATCAAACACATAGGAGTCACTTTCATATTCGTTTAATACCTGTATGATCATTCATGGCTTTGTTGGGGGTCGTCACGTAAATGTTCGAAGCAGCACAGCACTGTGACCTTCCTTGACAGCGCGGCATGCCGTGTCTTTCAGAACGTGTACTACACCAGTACGCAGCACCTCCACATCGGGCTTCTCAGTCCCACCGTGGACGACGACGACAACAAGTGCCTGGTGGACGTGAACGGCAGGCCGCGGCTCATCGAGTGCAGCTACGCCGCGGCCAAACGCATGAAGCTCCACTGGCTCTTCACTCAGGTGACGCACAGATCAGACGCTGCAGGCCACACGGTGCACAACTCACACTGTTGTCCGCTCTCGCTCAGCCAAAGTTTAAATAAGCTGCTGAAAGTGAGAAAACGGCAAATGCTGTTTGTTGCTTTTAATGATAGAAGTGGTTTCATTTTCTGTCTCTGCTGCTGTGACGTTGTTAATTTCCCCCTTAATTTTCACCTTTCCCGGAAAGTTGTTGAAACTTAATGATTGTCTTTTAGAGTCATCAGCTCTGTGATTGCAGAACGTACCTCTGCAGCACAAGCAGCTGCTTCACTTCAGCCTGCCAGCTCGGCGCTGTGTCACATCTGTGTCAGTGTAATGGTGAAAACTTTTTACATGCTCAAACTCATGTGTCAGATGTGCTTACGTTCATCTTTACATGGCGACTTTAGATAACTCTGGATAATTCATGGAGTGGAACGGGGACGCGTCAGCGAGGCAGAAGCATATCATGTCTGTGAAATGTGACATCAATTATTGACACAGTTTTGACTGCACTTGAGCGAAGTGTCAAGCTCAAACAGAAATAGATCGCCTTGATCCGGTCGAGGCAACGATGGGGGAACAGGGGCGCTCTACAAACAAAAGATAGAAAGTTGATATTTTAATACGGCGCCATCCCGCATGAAGTCTGGCTCACTCTAGATATTTTTAATCTCCCTGTGATGAAATGCAAAATCGTGCTTCACCTGTTCCAATCTTTGTGACAGTATCTCATTAAGCACCGAAGATCTCATTTGTGAAATGTGTGTGTGTGTGTGTGTGTGTGTGTGTGTGTGTGTGTGTGTGTGTGTGTGTGTGTGTGTGTGTGTGTGTGTGTGTGTGTGTGTGTGTGTTCAAATGAAAAGATCAGGGATATGTTGGCAAATTAGAGAAGAAACATATGTGCAGTGGGTGGCTCTGCATTGCCGAGTTTTCCTGTGTGATTTGTAGGGATGAGTGGGTGAGGACGCCTTTTCCATCCGTCTCTAACAAGGACCTTTTGTTCTGTATGTGGTGTAGTGACATGAGTGCAACCCCCTCTTCAACAAACACGCATCCTAAATCAAATCTCCATGCATGATGTATGCTCATAAATACATTCATTACAGAAATCCTGCAGGCTTTTTTTTTTAAAGAAGCAACACCGACACTTAATATAGAAAACTTGCTGTAGATGTAGTTCCAGTGTTCCAGGGAACCCGGGTATTAATTACAAGCTGGTGAATCGCCGCCCACTGCTGAACTGTGTTCAGGATGTCAGGAGCCGGAGAGCCGCAGAGAGGCTGCACACTTCACTACAGCTGTACCAATTTTCAATTCAAGCAACACAAATTACAGATGCTATCTGCAGTTGTTAAATTCTTTAAGCTGTGTTTGGAAAGAAATACTCATGTTTTTTTTAAGTACGACTTGGTCTAGTTTTTGCACATCATTTTTTTACACTCTGGTCTTAACCTTATTAATAAAAGCTAACATTTTTCGGTGTTCGAGCCAAACCAGCACAGCCGAGTTCAGCAGCTGACTTTACATTGTTGTGAAGACCTGCGTGTCCTTCTGCTGCCCTTCACCCACCACAACAGCTTTGCCTCACGTCTCATCCTCCAAACCACCTTTTCACCTCCCCCGACTCCCCCCAGGGAGGAACGCCACGCGTTTTCAAAGTGTCTGCTCTAATTTAAACAATCAATGGTGCCGTCTTTGGTCGTTTGACAGCCTACCGCTCCACTTGTTAGTGATGAAGTCGTCTTGTTTCCCAACAGATCGCACTTCAAGACGATGTTAAGAAGATGTCATTAGTTCAACCTTCATACATTCAGCCTTTTTAGAGCACTGCAGTGAACTGGTGAGGTTGAAGCAAAGACAATTCACACTTTATATTCTTGAAAGTTGACAGAAAAACTTCAAATACAGATAATCCAGAAGTCCATACATTGATGTTAATGCTTACTTTCAAATTCACTCACAGCATCTAAAGGCATGTATGTAATACGTATTATTATTTATTCAGACCTGTTTGTAAAAGCTCCCAAAATTAACTCTAAACTTTATTTTTATTTAATTGTCCAATTTCATACTGATTACATTTTAACCATTCATTGCCAGATAGATAAATATCAGAAAAAAATCTTTTCAGGAGATTAACTTTCACTTTTTCCTCACAATTTCTTTTTTTGTTTGTTTGCGGGGAGGAAAATAACAGTTTCAGTCAAAAAGACTGTGACTCCCTGTCCTCGGCTTATCAGTTATCGAAGTTGTTCCGATTTGTAAATCATCATTAAAATGACGAGTTAGCCTATAAAATATGATCGTTATTTCCTCGTGCTTTGGCCAAGCTTCTTTATGAGGATTCATACTAACGGGATCTGAGGCATTTCTCCATCTGCACCGCTGTCGTCAATATGCTCTGTGGTTTAATCCCCTTTTCCACTCTGCACCATCAGCTGGCTCCAGCCACCCCTACATAATGCTTCATAAATGCCCCCTTCCAGCAGTTACTGCCAATCTGTTACCTATAAAAACGTCTTTGGACCTCACACACAGGCCAAACTCTCATGGAAATATTGAAAGAATAATTTACCACACAGATTGTACAACCTGTCCGGGTTCTTGGGTCTATTTCCTCCCACATTCCTCTCATCTTGCTGAAAAGAGCTCTCGCTCCTCTCTGCTCTCTTGACGCCGTATCGACTGCTGAAGGTCTCCTCTTCAGATACTTGCCCTTTGTCAGCCCCTGACATCGTAATGAGAAAGTCCTGCTTCGTTTCATGAGGACATGGCGCAATATTTTTTGCTCAGCTGACGCGCTCAACAGCTGTCATATTAAAGATAATAAATTGTCAGGCCTTTATTTCCTTTCACTCCAAACGTTTTGCTCCTCCCCTGGCCCTCATATATCTCATTTGCATAAATCAAGTTCTTCTGTCCTATCAAATATTTGATTTTAGATTCTAACAATGATGTCAGATCCATTCTGTTTTCCTGACCATATTGTTGCTGCTTGCTTTGCTGAGGGAAACAGTCAATGTGCCAAAAAAGCCCATCTTGAGGCACTCGAGGAGCTCGCGCACACACTCACTGCAGCACAGGGTGTAAAGGACGCCAGCTATATTGTGCACACAAATTGTGCTTCTGAAGTCCAGCAGAGTTTTAACCAGCATGCTTTTTTATCTTTTCAGGGAGGATCCATTCAGAACAAGAAATCAAAGCGATGCCTCGAGCTGGTAGTCAGCAGTGACAATGAGTTCGGCTACCAACTGGCTCTGCAGAAATGCACCGGACAGAAATGGTTCATTTCAAACGTGCTGTTTAGCAGTTCTCTATGATCGACCGCTGAAAGAAGCGCCGGACTGAATGGGAACCGGGCCGGAGCTGTTTCTATTGTGTGCACTGGCGTTTGTGAGCGTGAGGAAGCAGGAAAACACTGAAAAAAGTTCACTTGGAGGACCGGGACGTCCTCCGACCAGAGGTCGGCGTCACATCGCAAATGTTAAACATTTTATTTTGCCTACAGGATCAGCCATAACTGGCTGATATTTTACAGATTTAACAAGGTAGGGAATTTAGTATATTTTGTGGTAAATACCGTGCAGTCAAGATTTTTGTTTGACTCAAAATATATAACAAGTCTGAAATGTTTTTGTACATTGTTCACATTTGCTACTGTGTAGCAAGCTTTTCCACCATGTCCCTGCTGTAATTATTTAATTTTAGTGTCTCAGGTTCCTAGGTTTATTATGCGATTCAACTGTAACATTGTTGGAAATGTTGGAATAAATCTTGATATTTTCTATATGTAAATATTTTGAATATTTGTAATATATAACAGTAAAATTACAGATGTTAACAAGAAAGCACAGGTGTTGTTTTTTTTTTTATTAACAAAGATACAATCACTGTGTGACACACCTCATTTCACAGAAATTATGAAGATAAACATCAAAGGTGATTCCCATTTCACACATGCACCGTAAAAATGGTACATCAAATCAAAAAACAAAAACAAATATAGAACAAAACACAAAGGTTTCCAGGGCGCCATAAAAAGACTGATGAACGGCCTGCAGCATGCTAAGTTGTGTGATTTACAGACTCTGTCAGCTCTATGAATCTTTACATTCTGCTATATTTACTCCACAAGATGACTGAGAAAAACAAAATAATTAGATTTAACTCTGGAGACCCAACAAGTTGAATCATCTTGTTTTTTTGTACCTGTGCTTAAAAAATGTTTTGATATCCGTCGGGGTCTTTTTTTTTTTTTTTTTTTTGCGCTTTTTCCTTTTATTTCTTCACGTCAGGTTTGATTCTCGTTAGACGCAGTGCGTTTCTTAGCGGGGATGTTCTATTGAACACCTCACACAGGGAGACAATATGTGCAGACGCGGCAGTCAGAAAGCGCCGTGTCATGGACGCGATGTTGTCGGTTTGTCGTGACAAATAAAGGGGCAGAAACCGAGAAACAGAGCAGCCTTCTGCTGTGGCTGTTGTTTGCACCTGGGGAGGAGACGAGTTGTGCAGCCTGTTTTCAACTTGCCAGTTCTCATTACCATCCACATTCAAGCGGAGCTCGGCAAATCATGGCATTAAATATACATGGGAACCCACTTTCATCAAAAGGACCTCCCAACTAACCCGTCTTAATATATGCAATAAGAGCGCCTCTGCATGCACAAGTTTCTGAATAAAGGCATACCAAAACACAACTCTCAGGAGCTTTACTTACATTTTTTTTTTTTTTTTTTTTGGGGAACTGACATCTTGTCCTGATTGCCTGCTTTCCAAGCATTAGCCTCAGCTTCAAATTAGACTGCAGAACGGCAATATGTGCATGCGTTTGTGTTTGATATTTGATTATGAAATCTCCATTTTTTCAGGCTTGTTGGTCCAACACATTCAGTAAACTAAGTGATACAACAAAGTTTTTCTGTTTTTGTTTTTTTTTATTAAGTTGGCCTGGATTACACTTTAGAGAATTAAACACTTGTAAATGAGGGGAAAGAGAAACCGTATCCCGCAGTGATGGAGCCGTGGAGCCGTCTCTGTCTGAGCATGAGTCACACGCGGTATCTCAGAAAAGTGCTGGCCTGATTTCGATGAAGCCTGGATGATAATGTCTCTCTCCCCTTTGAGATCTAGCATTTGCAAAATTACTGCCATTTGCCTTGCTATGGGAATTAAATCCTGGCTCTTGTCGGGGCATGTACATGTCCTGCTCTTCTAAGTAACTGTCATGAAAATTGTATTGCTCCCGTGAGAATACGTGAAAGTGTTTTTCTTTTTCATGGAGATTTCAGCTTCAATTTAATCTGTGCAGAGGTAAACAGATTTTTTTTTTTTCCATTGGTATATCACAGATATTTATAATAGCTACATGAAGTGGATGGGAAACGCAACGGTTACTGTCGAGTGGAGAAAGTGGAAAACATAAATACTGATTCCCAAAAACGTTATCAAAATGATTTATTGTTCATTTGCCACAAGGAGTTCTTTGAATGGCTTTTTCAGTTTTAAGAAAAACATACTGTCAAAGCACTTGGCTCTGAAGAGCATTTTTGCGTGAAGGTATGTGTGCATGTCACAATGTAACTACCAAGGAATATAACCCATGTTTAGGCGGAAACAGTTTATGTGTATGATGAAGAGGTGGTAATGAGGAGAGGAATGTGCAAAACAGCTATATTGTTATGAAATCATTGATTTTAAATACTAATCCCCTTGATCCAACTTAGCATCACTGGAACACAGTGCAACTCCTTACTCAGTGTCTCCTAATTCTTGTACAATATTTTTGTCATCTTGGGATATTCTGGAAATGTTTTCTTCTTCTTACTGAAGGTCAGATGAGATGTTTGATGCCTTGGAGCCAGCAGCAGGCTGCCACCCAGCAGAGCATCAAGACTGGAAGCGTGAGGAAGCTGGAAAGACTTTCCAAAGTGACAAAATCCATCCAGCAGCAGGTCCAAAGCTCAGTCCACAACACATTGTGCTTCCTACAAATACTAAAGCTTAAAACTATTTGGGGTTTTTTTTCATGGGTTTATGTTTCAAACTGCTTCTGAGAGACTCTATAAAGCCTCAACCACGAATCAGACATATGTTTTATTTATTTATACAAGTTGTTTGAGTTTATGAACTTTTCATTTTTTTGGTTTTGGCGTCATATATTGTTATTGAAAAATGCTTGTAGGTTATGGAAATCCATCGTTGCTGTTCATAGTCCAGGATCAGCACTGTATTGACCTCATATCAGGTTTGAAGCCAGTGTTTTACAGCACACACACACTGGAATAACACAGACCACTTTTTGTGTTCTCATGTTTGCTGCCTCCCTGTGTTTCCTGCGGATTGACGTTTCACTGCGTTCTTGTGTTATATAACTCAGTTTTGGACTATTTTCTACTTTCTACAACGAATCCTGGATTTTGGACATTGGCCTAAGTATTGACTCCTCGGGTTCTGGACTCTGCCTGACTTGACATTGCTTTCGGGCAACTTCTGACAGTGTTACTGGTCAGCTCACAAATCAAACCAACACCTGACTGACTTTGGCAGCCAGCGACTGGATTCCACTTTCCACAAAAAGAAACCAACATTCATCCCAAAATGTAAAACTGTTCCTTAAAACGAATTTGAAGTCATCCTCTTGCTCTCGCTCCCACCTCTGTATATTTATCTCTGTGTCTCTATAATTCATGATTTTGCCCCCTGCGGAAGCTCTGAGAAACAACCTATCACGACTTGTCATTATTTTCTGCCCCTGACACGGAAACATAAAACATTGAGGAATACATTCCTGGCAGAGGCTGTGGCGTGATCAAGGGAGTCGGCTGAGTTTTTGAATACCATATGGCAAAAGGGAAGCAGCTTGTCAGAAGTGAGAATACGCGAACGCCCCCCAGGATCCGGCGAGGAGCTTCTCTCTGTTGTCTCTCCTGCAGGTGAGCTACAGGTAGCAGAAGGGGAAGCTGTCAGTGCCGCCGGGCGTATGGGACATCACACACGCTGCAAAACAGAAACGGAGAAAAGCAGCTCTCTGTTAAAAATAAACATTCGTGCTGCCAAAAGATGAAATGACTTTTCACTACTGCAGCGGCGGCGCTGTGGAGGATGCTTAGGCAGGAAAACACGTTCACCAGGACAATACATGTGGGTGTGAAATCTGTGTTCACCACACAGCCGAAAACGCTCCACGTGTGGATAAATGTCACTGTTTAATTGTTTTCTCTGAGAGGGAATTTGAGTTTTTACTGCGTCGCTATGGTTACAAGTACTAAGCTGCATGTCAGACCAGGGGCGAGCATATTAACTGAGCGGACCTGGTGGGATGAAATCACCTTCAGATGCAGATATAACTTTAATCTCTGAGCTTTTTTCATGCTGCGACCTACACAAAGGAGCCAGCTGACAACTGCGTCTGTTTTTGTTCATATCTGTCTTTGTTGTACGTGAAGTAGACGGAGCATAATGGCGGGATTTGCTGTAAGCAGAAAGGCTGCTCTCCACATGGATGAAACGAAGGAGTGCTCCGCAGTGGTAATGAAAAGGATGAACTCAACAGTCCGCCCCTTCTTTAGTCTGTCAGGAAGATCTATTGAGCTACAGGAGACTTTCAGCAATGAATGGTATTAGCAATGCAAAGTCCTGGAAAATTGCAGAATGTGAAAATCAGAAATAGACCAATGAACCCTTGAATAATGGAAATTTGTCCAATCAAAAATATAAATATTTAAATCCTGTTTTAATTTAGTTGTGATGAGTATTTATCATCTTCATATGAAAGCAGTAGTTTTAACACGTCTGTTTCCCTCAAACTGGCTTGACAGGACACGTCTTTGAGCGTCAAGCGACATTAGTTTAAATCATCCTATCATCTCTGCATGCTTCTTCCAGACCAAAATAAAAGGGGACATTGTATATCACTGAATATATACATGTCAATATACAAGATCATATCCAGAGGTAATTTCCAGGTCGATGCCAGAAACCTGAAATGAGACAAAAACAACAATAGCAGCAGCAGCAGGTTGAAACTGAAATGGAATATATTCATAGGAAATATGGTTGATTTCAGACCACGAAAGGCATCACCTCAAGCATGAACTGAGACGACAAAGTGCATCGCATGATTTAATACTGAAGAGAATTAATCTATGATTAGTCTATGAGTATGATGTTGATTGAATGTTTTGATCAGACAGATGAATATCAAAATAATAATTGCTATCATGTAAATAATTGAGTGTAACTGTCAGATGTCCCAGTTGTTCTCAGGTGATGGCTGCAGATCACTCATACACTCATATGAGGTTTCTCCGTTTTTTCAATCTGCCAGTGAATCATCAACCGAGCTGAACGCTCACTCCACTATCTGATCCACTCCTGTTACACTTAATAAATATTAACACGTGTGGAGATGTGGTGACATTTTATCCATTACAATTAAACTGACTTTTGACAGTGATGGATGAGATTCCTTTCACAAGGCCATAAATCTGATTAATCTTTGAAAATGGAAATTGACTACAAAATTTACGCTTTACTTTTTACATGTTAGTTACTTCAGACTGGAGTTAAATCTGCTTTCATTTTTAGAAAGACTTTCAAGGTGCCCAGAAATGACTGTGTCGTATTTGATACCATATAAATAAAGCTGAATTTTATTAAATGTAGTCCAGTGTCCGTCTTTATGTCGACTAAAATCTAAATGCACCCTGACTAGGGGGTATTGGCATGATATTTGATTGTGAGAGAAATCCCACAGAGACGCCGGGATCCAGTGTGGAGAGACGTTGCAGTAGTCTGGGCCGAGCGTCCTGGCGGAGGGAGGGGTGGAGAACTGAGGAGAGACATGATCCCGGGTTTCTGTTTCAGTGTCCAGTTATTGGATTATTCACATGACTCACATGACCAGCATCATGGCTGTGTGGGCCATGGCAGTGATCATGTGGAAAGAGAAATGTCTAAACTCAAACAGACCCCAGGCCCTATGTTTGAACTCTACTAGCTAAAAGCAAGCATTTACTGTAATTGCATCTGTTGTAGTTTTCTCTCAAATCAGTTTATTAATGATCTTCATCCCAAAATTTATCAGATGGAGCATTAATTAAAGGCACGAAAATAAAAGCACTAACAGGGAACTGAAACACACATTATTAATCAAATCCTTGTAATTTCCACCCACAGTCATCGAGAAGTATTAACAAAAAGTTTGCTATGAATGATTAATTGAAGATCTTTTCCTCAGGTTTTTAAGTTTTATTCAACTTTTGTAGGAGGTTTAAAAGTTTTTGTTTTTTTTTTTTTTGTTTTTAATAAATGCTTAAAGGCGTCGTGTGACATTTGGAGGAACAGGGCTCATTTGCATTCTTGGTGAAACTCAGATGAGGAGATTGATACCTCTCTCACATCAGCCGGTCTCATTCCCGGGGCATCAAATGCTACCGTTTTGTCAAAGTGGCTGATGTCTCACACAAGGTGCCCTTTCGCATCAGAGACAGGAGCTAAAGAGACGGAGAATAAAGGGATAAAGTCTGCACAGGGAGGAGTTCAAGACTCGTTGGATGGATCAAACACACAACTTTCACCCAGGAGTCCAAAGTTTGTGTCTGTGAGGAGAACAGTGTGTAGTTCTTTCAGGAAATGATATAGCATAACCCTCAATAAACAAAAAGTATTTAATTCAACCCTAACAATGGTTCATTTCTTGAGACTCAGAGACTCGTGCCCAAAGATCTGAATATACTTGATTTAATGAAACAATGAATGGAAAAATGGCATTTTTCAATTGTGGAGCAAATATGAAGCTATTTCCAGGAAGCAGTTAGTCTTTATGGGGCACTTATTAAAACACTTTTGAGAATACCCTCAGCCTTTGCAGAAGGATAATTAACTTAATCTCACTTCAGGGACTTTTTAAAGTGTGTGAAAATGGTCTTTCAGACTATAATGTGTAAGAAAGGAAATTTAAAAAGATGAAAATCAAACTTATTTTGGAATTTACGGCCAGAAATTAAAATGTCAAGGAGTAACATTTTTCACTGGGTGAACTGTAAATGTTAGCATATTTGCTCTGCATTTGATTTTTTTTGTCTACTCAGTACTGTAGTTAATCAAATACCTGGATGTGGTAGACTTTTGACATTTTTTATAGAGTAAAAGATCAGTAAGTAATAAGTAAGCGAGGCTTATTCAAAGTAAAGGGGAGGAAATAAAACAGTTTCTGTGTTATTATGAGGAGTTTGAAGCAGATGTTGCCATGTTTGGTTGCATAGCCTTCTTTGCTCACAGGTTCTCCACTATAGCATTCACCATCCGACCCTATTTTCTATATTATCTGCTGCCTCGCGTCACATAAGCTGAAACTCAAACACTTGATGTTGTCAAAAGTTCCAATTGTTCTCAAAATATTAACCAAGCTACACCTTTTCTCCATTGTAATGGACAAAGATTTAAATATGCATTCACTGATTGTTCTAAAATTTGTATTTTTAGTTTGGAATAAATGTGAAAAAAATCCACCATCAGCAGCCCGAAAAGTCAGTAATTTAGACCTAATGTACATCTACTACATCTCCTTTGTTTTAATTCTTTTCAGGATAAATTTAGGATTTGCTGAGAGGAATAGAAGGAATAGATCGTAGCTCTGGTCAATGCATCTCCATTTCTGCTGGATTATTATTTTCTTTACTACACCTTGGGATAGAATGTATCTCCCCTATTAAAGGTATTTTACTAGTCCATATAAGATTTAACATTGAAGCAGAACAGTAAAATCACGCACTGAGGGTCAAAATGACACTATGTTATGAAAGTTATACTCTCACTGCACATCCTTTTCCTCACACCCAGCTGGAAATTTTGGTGGAATGCAAGATATGATTACTGCTGACATGTTCGGGGTGTTTTCTGCCCTCCAGCAGCCCACGACCCTGAACAGGATTAGGTGCTATGGAAGATGGATGAACGGATGGATGGAAGATATTATTTTCAGCAGCTGGTCAATAAGCAGTAAATGATATCTGATAACAGGTGGCAGGTGGAGACTTTTATTTTGAAAGTTGAAGCTATGGTAAGTCTGCAACCAGAGCATCTATACCTTTTATTCTATATTCAGACCTTAGATTTTTTTTTTTTTCTGGACGCCATTTTTTTAAGGGTTTTTTTTTTTAAATAAAGTTGCTCTGCTCTGCTATTTCAAAATGACATCCTCCCCAGTGAGGCTGTGCCTGTCAAAGCACCTCAGAAACAGAGTGTGAGAGACAACATGGACTCATCAAAATGTTCTCATATCACAGTCTGTGCCAGTTGCCACACATGCAGAACTTTAACTGGACCAGACGCACACTGATCCCTCACTGTCTGCGGCCATCCCTGACACCGCTGACCTGAGGACCCTCAGCCAGCCTCATTCAGGGCTGCGAGGCTGAAAAAGGCTGCAGTCCATGAGCTCACATCCTCGACACTCCCTGACAATGTCTAATCACTGCAATCTGGATTTAAACTCTGCCCCGTCACTCCCACTGCTCTGTTGAGAAAGACATCTTGTGCGTGTTGCAGCAAAACTCCATTTCTATTCTTGTCCTCCTGCACACCGAGCTGCTTTTGATTTGAGCTCCACCCCAAACAGACAGAGTGATAATGGTTATCCGGGAGTTGCTCCTCTGTTGGATTCAGATCTCTCCCTCCTAGATTTTCAGTTTGTCAAAGCAAACACAAAATGATCACAGATCATAATATTAAAGATATGTGGTTTTGTCCAGATTAAACTCGTTGGAGAGGATTTTTTTTTTTTTTTGAAGTCACATGAATCCTGAACACTATATTCTGAAACTGCACTGGGTGCTGAATGCAAATAAATCAGAGGACATGCAATTTTCTCTGCAATTTACTTGCAGATTATTTATATGTCTATCTACCTTGTCCGTGTAAGTGATGAGTGGTAATTAAATGGATTTATTCACCATTGAAATTTGTGTACTTCAACATTTCTACAGTTCTACCCTGATTTACTTGTGGAATAAATTCAATCTGAAATGGTGTAGCGTTTTGCTACATGCAAGGCAGCAATCTACCAGCTAAAAAGCAAAACACATTACAAACTTATGAGAAATATTATAAGAAAGATACGTATTTTAATTTAAATCTTCAACAAACAGCTGTGACCTGTGCATAACCTGGTACATAAATATTTGTAGAATGGATGGATGAATAGAACTCATTGTGTTTGACATCTCTGGGATCATGAAGTAAACTCTACAATGCAAGTATGAGAAATAAAGAATCAAAATTAAGCTTACAAACAATACTGCACTTTATCAGTGGCATTTGGTCTATGAAGTTTTTGAAAATTTGTTTTATGTTTGAATCCTCTTTGAAATCCATTTTGGTGTTATCGTGTGTTTGATGTTCAAAGCTCCAAATATTCTGACCTAGATGCAAAATTAATCATTTCTAGCAAACAGCATCTGTCAAGCAGATGGAGAGCAGTGATCTGATGGTATGTGCTTTACCGGGAGAGGAGCTCATTTCTGCGGCCACCTGACTCTGAACTTATCCCGAATACACACAATACAATAAGCTGTAATCCTCCGTATATTGCAGGAGAAAATCCATCAATAGGCTTTTTCTGAATGTCTTTACAGAACTCAATTAGAGGAGCTTGGGAAAACAGATTGCCTGCCATATTGGAACTCAGAAATAAGCATCTCTCTAACAATGTGTTGGTATTTATGATTTGCACCACTCCTCACTTCACTCTGCTATACCGTCACCAAAAAAACAACCCCTGACCAGATGGTGTATAGATTGCTGTGTCTCTCAAAGGCACTGAAACGTGGAAATAAGAGTCCTCTTACAATTGCACAGGGAAGCAGATGATACAGTGAAGAACATCTTTTGGAGAGGTGGAATGAGCCGTGCCGATCTGCTATCAGAAGAAAAGTTTTAAATTTCTGGGGTGTGTGTGGTTTGTTCTGCCAAGAGTTGGAGGCTAAAGACTCGATCTTCCTTTGGCAACTTAATTATTTGAATCTGTATTGTTATCCATTGTTGTTCACACATTTAAAAAATGCAATATGGTCATTTGCTAGATTTAGTAAGCGCTTGACGACAAGACAACGGTCGGCAATTTCCAGCAACAAACAGACACAACAACACATTTAGCTTGATGCAGACAACTTGACCTATTTCCTCTCAGACAAATTTGCTTACATTATGAGAGAGAGCGGACTGCATTTATCACTTCAGAGGCGTTAAGTGGGATAAATCTAATCATTCCTGTTAAAGGTGAAACCGTGTTGTCTTTGATTGGCCACTTAAAAACGCTCGCTCCCAGCTGTGGATCATTGAGGAGCTAATTTGTGAACATAAAGGCTTGCAGGGGAGTCAGCAGGAGACTCGCAGGTGACAGCTGATGGGTCTGAGTCAATGACTGGAACAAGTGAAGATCTATTAGCTAAAGCCGGAGCTGGGATGAGGTCAGACGCAGCTCTTTTAGTGAAGGGAATCGGGTGAGAGGTGGAAAATGAGCTTGGCCCAGTCAGTGTTTTCATACTGCTGACTTAAGGTTTGCGTTAATTGGAAAGTGACTGGTGATGTGTCAGAAAAGGGTTTGTCAGCACATCGCTGAGATGAGACATGTTTCTTTGAATAAAAAGAGCAGACGGAGTGTAGGACGTGCGCCTGCAGGGCTCAGACAGAGATTAGCTCTTGACAACAGATTAGATCAGATGCCACCAACACTTCTGAGATGAAGCCATGTTTTTTATGCCATTAATCTCTTTTTCACTCACTTTGAACTTCGGTCACTGACTCCCACTGCATTAGTTTTACAACCGCTGTTGTTTTTTAATGAGCAAAAGGTGCTTTGGTGAGTGCTCAGAGCCGATACCTATTTCTGTTTCATAATCAGTGGCCCACTTTTAATTTATTTTCTCGAGTTGCTGATTTCACACAAACCCACTGGTGAAATGTGCCTTTGAGCTCTCCTTCATCTGCCAAGGGTAGTGCCAGGCACTAATTGCATAATTAGCCAATGCTTTTGTGAAGCAGACACCACATAATTGCCAACAGCAGCCAGAAAGTGAAGACGAAGGTTTCATGTCTTCAAAGTCAGCCTTTAGTCTTAATTTCTGTTGACCGGAGAGAAAACAAATAGGTTTTTTTTTTAGATCCCTTTTACCACTAAATCCAATTTTCAGTTTTGATCACAGAAATACTAATTATGAGTAAGAAAAAGGCTGAAAACAAAAGGACAGAGGAGCATGTAGCTGAAAACAGTCTGATTACTTGTTCAGCATATTTGGCTGCTGTAATTATTCAGCCTTAAAAGCTACAAAATGTTGACTTTAAAGTACTACATGTTACATCAAATAGTGTGTGCAAGCAAAAGCCTACATTGCATCAATAATGAGAGAGCTAAAATTCAGCAACAGTTAAGTGAGTTATTATCAGTGTGGCTACCTGCACATACAATACATGAAACAAAACCTCATTATAAAACAGGAGTGTAAAAGTCAAACATTTTCAAAATACTAAAAGTAAAGTTATGGGTGCACCCCCTCCGATCATTACCTAGAAAGAAGACCATTTATAAAAAGGACGGAGGATGCAAATCAGCAAAGCCAAAGTGTGGTCTGTTAACAATTGCTTCTTTAATATGCTCCTCACTGCCTTCCTCAATGAAAACAAATGACCGGAGCAGCCAGAGACTCGGGGTTGGCAACTTTCATCTTGTTATCCCAACAGGAAAGATGTGACAGATTTTCAGATGCTGATATTATTTGCTAATGACCTGAAGTAAAAAAATAAATAAATAAATATAGATGAAGGGACGCCCACAGACAGCCAGAAACCGCTGGCCGTCACAGGTTGGCACAAAGACAGCAGAGAACAAACACATGCAGAGATAAATACGATCCACTGGTACAGGCAACAAAATATATATATATTCTATTTATTGTACAAAGCAGTATTTTTGAATGCATGAAGGGGTTTTTTTTGCATGGAGTTTTATTACAACTGAACTACAATTCAGGCCATGTAATTTACTTTTAAAATCCCAAGTAGCCACTGAGGGCGGCGTGGTGGAGCAGTGGTCAGCTCCTCTCCCCTCACAGGCAGAGAAGCTGTTTTCAATTGTCGGTGGGTTTTCTCCAGCTACGTTTCCTCCTACAGTACAAAAACATGTGGGGTTAATTGATGAGATGCGGGTGTGTGTGTGTGTGTGTGTGTGTGTGTGTGTGTGTGTGTGTGTGTGTGTGTGTGTGTGTGTGTGTGTGTGTGTGTGGGTGGGGTTGTCTACATTTAGCCTTGACTGGCTCCACCTCCCCACAACCGGTAGATGAAGCAGTAAAGACGATGGATGGTGTACACCCACTATTTCAAATATTATTCAAATCTTTTGATCTGTATTTTAGAACTCAATAAGTTTATTTCCAGATTCGTATCTATGCAAATAATTACGAGGCTGGATAATTTTATTGTTTATCTGAACCTGAACCATTTAAACATATAGATTAAATTAGGGCTGTCAAAAAGAACGCGTTAACGGCGTTATTTAATTTATGTAATCAATCTAATTAAAATTTTTAACGCAGTTTAACGCATGCGCATCATGACAAGCCTCACCTCTACCAGCGGATGGCGGTAGTGCACCCGCATGGAATGCAAGCTGCTGTTAAGCACAAGAAGAAGAAGAAGCCTCACCTCACCAGAAGAAGAAAGCAATATGGAGGGAGATAAGCCGGCTGGCCCCATGGATTCTACTTGTTTGATCAAAAAAATGTTGAAGCAGTTTTCTGTTTTCTACTCAAAAGGAACACTGGCTAAGAATGCTCTGTTTAATTGTGTAAGAAAAAAGTGTGATATTTCTTAGTTTTACTTTTCTTGCAGTACTACATTTGTTACAGACCTGAAAATGTAACTCCTGCCAAAAGCCAACATTAGAGGGACTGCAGAGGGAGCACTACACACACACACACACACACACACATTATGTTATGGTGTGCATGTTTTAGTTTTTTGAATATTTATTTTATTTGGAGCCTTAAATAAAAAACACATCTTGTGCTGAATATATATAATCATGTCCTGTTGTTTTTTTGTTAATGCAATACTGGAAAAAAGGGTATATTTCAGACATAGTTGGAAATTGCGATTATTTGTGATTAATCATGATTAATTAATTTGTAAGCTGTGATTAATCTGATTAAAAATTTTAATCATTTGAAAGCCCTAGATTAAATATGTTATGATATTATCTCCATTTATATTGTAAGAAATGCTTTTCATTCTCCAGCACAGTACCTTGAACTTTCATTTATTTGCATTTTAACTTGTAACAGTCATTTTGAATAGATAGTGCTGGATAGTCCTTGACGTCTTTGCTCCTGTGAAACTTGACTGATTCTGGGCTTCTAGTCTTCTTTTTGTCAGTGGAAACCTGCTCTTTGACTTACAGGTTATTAGCCTGCTAACGTAAGCTATTTTTGGTCCAGCTGTAACGGTTACCTGCAGTGATTTATAGCCTGGGCGTATGACACTTTTGCTATTCCAGCATTGCCCACTTCGGTATCAGACCTTGGTCGTAAAGACAAGCCTTAACCACAAATCAAAGTTCTTGGTAAACTACACTGTCTTCGTCGCAACCATCGCTTGTTCAAGCACCTCAAATGAGATGCCTGTGAGAGTGAAGCCGTCACACTCCAAGTGGCACGATGAGGAATTTGCAATTTCAGGAGAATCTGGTATCAAGCTAGTGCTCCTCCGCGCTGACATGAGCCCCCGAAAGTGGCTCAAGCTCCAGATAAGAAAGCACCACTGGTTGAAGGAAACAATAGGGCAATTTCTGCCAGTCTGTAGGGATAAAATATGACCGTTCTCCTCTCTTCACTGCAGCCCTGACCTGAATACATGGCCAGAAATGAAAGATATTTCCAGTCACTTTTCTGTAGCAACGTTCCTCTGATTGGTCCAGTCCTCTTCAGCATTGCTGGGTTACTGAAAGCTGCAACAAGAGAGATTTTGGTTCACAAATGAGCCTCTTTCTTGTCATTTTTCAGTCTTGAAAATATGAAATATTTAAATATTGAACTTTTGGAGTATTTAAATGAAACTTCAAGTATGTAAAGTGCAGTCAAGTAGAAGATTTACAGCACATACAGCAGCAAGTGCAGCGAGGCAGTTTGGCCACTTGCTGAATTCCCATGTGATCCATTCTGACAGTCTCCCTGCAACATCTGTGCAGAAATGTGGCACCTACAGCTGTTTGCTTCCTCTGTGCAATCAAAGCAAGTTTGCCTTAAAAAAACATCTCAGAAATAAATTGAGATGAGATAAATGTCACTTATGAAAAGAAAAAAAAGTAGCAAAGTGACGTTGTGGTCATATTACAAATGAGGATGCCATATTTATGATCAATAAACTCACTGTCCAGGGTCTTAAAATGGCCTCAAGCTCAAATCCCAGGATAAGTGTGAAGACAACAAAGAAAATGATGAATGAATTTTAAATTAAAGCAACTGCTGTTTGTAATCGACGCATCACGGTGTTTTAGTAAGAGGGGTAGAGGAGGCACAACACCGAGACTGGAGCAGAGAGGGCAGCGACGCCGCTGAGAAAGCAGCCCGCCTTGAAGAATCATCAGCGTCACAGCCCAGCAGTGAGGCGAATACGCAACAGCATGCATAAAGGCTGTGAAAAATTATTTATAGAGCACCATTCACGGTGCTTCACAAAGAAATAAAAGATTATACATTAAAGCAAAGAATCTTAATGTTAAGCCAGTAAGATTATGAAATACATTAAAAACTCTCTCTTTCTCTCACACACTTCCAAAGGCTACAAAATACTGCAAGTAGAGCAGTCTTCACTTCATCTTCAACCAGGATGCATCAATGAAGATGGAAAATTGTTCAAATTCTACCTTTTTTTATATCTGAATTCTCAAATCAAAAGTAAACTTTTTCTCAGTGTAGTTCAGTTGTTGTTCGGTTGTTCAGATGTGAGTCGGGCCCTCTTGTGGTTCAGTTGATAAATATGAAGGTTTCAGGTAAAAAAAAGAGTGATAAAAAAAAGTAAAACTTAAAGCTCAAAAATGTATTTTTGCGTTTATCGTTTGTCATTTATGTATTTGTGATTGAATGTTCAGTCGTTTTACCTCTTTTGGCTTTTGATGTTTGCTTAGCTGATTCAGTAGATAATTATAGCCCTCGCCAAACTGGTAGAGAGAGACTTTATTAATCTCGAAGGATATGAAGACAAATACAATAATCTTCAAACAGTACATTGTACACACTTAGAAATGCATAAATGGTTTTCCACAACCAATAAATGCACGAATTAACAGCCTGAGGGAGGAAATCTATAAACTGGGAAACCTCAGAATAATGCTGGAGTGTATATATTTACATAAGTTGGAGAAGTTTCTTTCTATTGCTGCTGCTTAATAGAACTTATCAGTTCTTCTCCTGCTTTCCTCACTCGGTATCATGCAGATAAGCATCTGTTTTTGACACTTATATTGGATTCTTAATGCAAACTGAATAGGATCATTAAACATTTAATGAAGCACAGCAGACTCGGGGGAGGCCAGAGAGTTCCTAATCGAAGGAGGGTGATTCAGTCACAGCAGCAAAACGAGTGGGAGGTGCTGAACCAGTTGGAGAGCGGGTCGCAGCTTTTGACCTAACAGCTCGCAAATCATGTACATAAGGCTCGAGTAGAACAGTGAAAAAGAAAAACACCGAGGTTCCACGAAGCTTTGAATGCCAAGGACGCCTGCAGACATCTCCGGACAGCCGGTGCGAATACTGTGAGGTTGTTAAGTTACTGTGGAGCTCATGGCCTTGAGCCCACATCTACTGTAAATATCTCCTGGAGGGCAAAACAGTTTCTATGGCTATTTAACTGTCCTTATTACAAAGAGATATCTGCATGTTATTGATTATTCATGAGTAAATAGAGCAAGTAATTAGCTTTTCTGTTGTGACACGATGGAATAAAATTAGAGTTCAGATAAAGGTTAGAAGGAGGTAGGAATTTAACACCAGTCATCAGTTTAATTACTCTGATCGCAAATTCATTCTTGATATTCAGTTCTTCATTACGTTTGTTAAAAGAAATAGTTTCGTTGTGTAGACTGCATGCTACTGCAATATGAATAAGATGTCCTAGTTTATTGAAACATATGGAATTGCCATATGAATCCCAACAGAGATCAAACATTCGCTGGATGATTCATTTTATCTTGAGCAAAATAAATAAATAAATAAATAGAATCACTTCAAAAACAAGAGAACATCAAATGTCACTCAGCTGTCTGCTTGTCAAACAAGATCCACATAAACTGTCATCAGCACTCGGTAACCGAGATCTCCATTTGCAGCTTTCCCTGTACTTTGCAGCACCTGCTGATGTTTTAAAGGCTCAAACACAGAGGAAAAGAAATCACAACACAACGGGGAAAAAAAGGAATCTCAAAGCAGTGAGAGGACGTTAAAAGGAAATAAAAGTGGCAAGAGCGCAGACGTCACGCCTCACCGTTCTGTTTAGCAAAACAAAAGAGACAAAATTTCTGTGTTCATTTTCATTTTAGTCACACAACTGTGCACCAAGAGGGGCGGGTTGGATGTCCAAATGCGAAGTGCTCGTCTCACGCTGAGCTCCACCAACACAATGCTTGCATTTTCCTTTTTCTGTTACATTAGTTTCAGTGAGCTGTAAAAAGGGTTTGATTATCCGTGAGCCAATGTGTCCTCGGAGATTTACCCCCTCCTGATGAACAAGTTTCAATTCCAACACAGAGAGGCGGCTTTATTGTGATATCCGTTTATTTTTAAAATCACAAAGAACAAGATTTTCCAACAAGAAGCATTTAGTTTGTCAGCAGCAGTGCTACTTAGCGCCTGTAAGTCAGCACTCCGTCTGTTGAACAGCTCCTATAATTGATCTATTCTTAGTTTATAACAGCTCTTAACCCTTTCACTCCTATCTTGCTGAAGCTCTCAGTATTTATTAAGTCTACTTTGCTAGTCCATAACTCACAGTCTGTTTAAAATATCTAGAAAATTCAAAGACTACGAGTGCATTTTTCCATCTACAAGTTGTTAAGCTGTACCTAAGGACTTCTGCAGAAGGACCATTCAAACACAGACCAGACTCTCTGGTGTGTCAAATATTAGTAACATCAACCTCACTATGTTGTCAAAACCGTAATATTTTGGAAGAACTGGCAGACATTGAAAGGTGAAGCTATCTTAGAAAAAGTAGGAGGAATACTCCACTTGTTTCACATTTTTTGACAATTCTATGGCGAGGGAGGTTAAAGCTGACACGAGCGGTGAAAAATAAAGCCAGAAATGAAGCGAGAATAGGTGGTGCCTGATGGGTCTTATGAAAAAATATGAACAGTTAACCTACTGTATTTGCATTTGCTAATTGCCTCTTCTAAAATATGCATAATGCTATTTTTATTCATAGTTAACTAAACCTAATCATACCTTAATGAAATTCCTGTCCTGCATCAACCAATCCTATTTTGAGGGTGTGAGAGATGCAGCCATACTGCTGTGCTCCTGATAGCTGACGGGGGTCAAGCACAGTGACTTACATGTTTATTTCCTGTCTCTTAATTTGTTTGCTGCCTGTTTTTGAGTGCTTGAGTCTGAATCTGAACAAACTAAAGTATTCAAGTATTCACAGGGGTTGTAACGAAGGAGCAGATCAGCCAGCGTTGCAGTGTGACTCAGTGAGGCTTTTAATAGGAGCAAAGTTGCTCATATGGTGCAAAGGAATAAGATACGGCTGAGTGAACTAAGAATAGAAAAGCTGTTAGTCTAATGAAATCAGAGATGGTTTTGTTGTTTTGTTACCTTGTAAATGTAAAGCAGATCAGGACAGGTCAAATGTTAGAATGAAAGAAAGAAGAGTGTCTCTCTCTCTCTCTCTCTCTCTCTCTCTCTCTCTCTCTCTCTCTCTCTCTCTCTCTCTCTCTCTCTCTCTCTCTCTCTCTCTCTCTCTCTCTCTCTCTCCCTCTCTCTCTCTCTCTCTCGCAGTATGATGGTCCATTAGGCCCACAGAGCTCTGGCACTTACCTTCACTTTCAGTAGGTACCTTATAACTCAGCCAATGGCCAATCCTGACCATACAACCATGCAACATTAAGTGTCTATGGTTAAATATTTAGCGTTGCATTTTAAAGTGGACAAAGACTTCCTTCCCTCCCTTTTCCTGTCTCCTTCCTTTCATAACAGATCGTTAAAAAAAAAAAAAAAACGCAGACAGCAGTCTTTTTCCTGCTGCTACACAGAGTCAGTGTCTGCAGGCACACAGTACGCAGAATCAGACCACAAGTGTGACAAGTCAGTGGCACATCACACCAACGGCATAGGACAGTGCCTGGGAACGACTTCACATCCTTTCAGGCCCTGTGCGGCCCTAACTGAACTATAAAAGATGAGTAAGGCTGAGTCTGGGGTTTCTGCTTGATCGCTATCGGAACAGACACCAAATGTTGCTCCTGCAATAGTGTCATTCTGTGGAGGCACGACTCAAACTAGCCCATAAATCTGTGCTTTAGATTGTGTGAGATCGCTTTTGTCTCCTCTCTAATTGATTAATTTTCAGCTTGTTGTACATCGTTGTTTACATCCTTTCAGACAACAGAAAATGTTAACACATTTGATGTTATAGCATAGATCACATCCGGTGGAGAAGATTACATATTATTTTAATAGAAGTAAGTTTATAAGCTTTAAAAAATACCAAACATGTCTGTTTTCTGGTAACTTTTATTTCATGTACGGTAATTTACTCCTTCGTCGTCACAGTAATCCTATATTTGACGAAACTGACTGAACGAGCCATTCAAAATGTAATTTACTGTTTTGGACAGACTGTGTTTTGTTCTTAAATGCAATATCCGGAGCAGGAACTGTCATCTATTTTTTTAGATGCACTGAGATTACAATACAAGTTTTTTGTTTGTTTGTTTTGTCTTTTCAGAAGTTATAGAGCTGTTGCAGGAATTCATTACCATAAGTCAAGTATAAAAGAAAACCCTGAATGCGTTGCTCCTTTTTGAAATATGCTCGTGTGGTAAACATTGTCGATGTGTCTTCAAGATCAACATTTGACATTGAGTCAGGCTCTTTGCAGGGCAATAATTAATTGTTATCCTCTTTCTATGATACTGATGGAGACAGAGAATACTAATGGCGTCTCTGATCTGTACAGAGATTGAGAATGGATTTCTAGTCGTTTTCAATCTTCTATATAGATTATTGCCTGTATGCCGGCCTCACATGTGTCACCATGATCCTACATTTACTGATGACACAAAATCAATTCACATGAAGCTGGGAGCAACTCTCCTGGTTACATGTGTGAATTTTCACTATATATTCTTCTGTGCGCTTCTTGAAAGGATTATGGATTATTTCACTGCTGAACTTTATTGTAAAATCTAACCAAGAAGCAGCAATCCTCCGTGACGCTGCAATAGAGAGAGAAACAACTTCCACAATTCCTTAAATTCTAATATATATGTATGGAATTTATTCATTTTGCTCTGTCAGATATGCTAAGCTCCTCCTAATTCTATTCTGATTTTGATTTTATTCAAGAGGTGGGAGAAGTCAGTACCATTGGGAGAGAATGCAAACCTGATTGAATTTAGTTATGGAAGAAAGCATCATCGACCATTCATCCATCTTCAATAGCATATGCACTTTGTCTTGATCAGGGTTGTGAAGTGCAGACACCTTTCTTAGCAAGCATTGTGCACGGTTCAGAGAAAACCTGGAGGGAGATGACAGTCCATCATACTCACATGTATGGAGTGGAATCATCACATAACATTTAATTTCAGGCCATGTTAGCTGGATTGTCAAGCCAGTGCTCTGCGCTGACTTGGCAGGTTGAAACTCTGCGGGATCCACTCACTTACAGTAAGGTAACAACGCAAACCGCTAAACAATGATGGAGCACAATTATATAAATGCAAGACTTAAAGATTGGAGAGTTGGTTATTATTTATTATGTATATTCTGATTAAAAGAAATTATTTGTTTAAAAAAATGCATGAATGATATGATGGATGCTAATCTAATCCATGTTTTGGGAGAATGGTGGACAAAACAGAAGCAGCGTTAAGCTGTATTCCCCATAAAACCAGTGGGAATTTCCTTAATGGAAAGTACTGTGAAGAATTACCAGGCGGTATTAATAGGAAGTAAATTTCAGGCCTGTCTACAATGACTCTGATCTATGCAGGCATTTTGAAAATCCTTGGTGTTTTGCAGAGCTGATGTGAGTCGCTGGACAGAAAGACAAAGCGATGGGCCGGCCGGCGGGAGCCGGGCTCTCCTGGTGCTGGGCAGACGGTCCCGGGCCCAGTCACATTACTTCAGCCTGAATAGAGTTTGTCTCCCAGCTGCCGAGCCGAGTCCCGGCCCTGTCAGTCCACTCTACTGGGATCCGTCTCTGTCTGAGTCTATGCTGGGAGACATCTGTCAAAGCGTGTAACGCACTCCAGGAACCAAACTAAAAGCTGCACCGGGTGGGAGTTTGCTATCAGTGTCAATGCTTCTCCACCTTCATCAAAAAGCACCGTGCAAGAGGAGAGGAAAACAGAATACAGATTGAAATAAAAATGGAGTCATTTAGTCATTCTTTAGAGCTGGTTAAAAAAAAAAAATAAAGTCAGATAATTCCAATAAATCCCATAATCTCAACAAAAGACTTTTGAAATTGTGACTAAATGATATGATGTGACGTGTTTCAGGCTCTTAGAGGATGAGCATGTTTTATCTGATCTGATGCAGATTAACATAAATCCATCTTCACGCAACATACAATTACGACAAAGTACAGCAGCCATTGGAAAGTTTTTTTTTATACTACGTCATCAGAAAAGAAACTGATGAGCCAGAGTCAGCAGCACTGGTGACTCCAATGTGCATTATAAGGATAATGAATATTCAGCAAAGTTGATGAAAAGACCTTCCAACAAAAGGCAGCGACGGTCTTATCCTCTCAACGGCCTGAAATCTCAGCACTTTGTCAAAAAAAATTCCGCCTGATTCGCTGCAGAGTGGCCGCCGTCCCAGGAAGGCAGCATAAATGCCAATAAAACCAATCGATATTTATACGATTATAGCAGCCGCCACGGCCAGCCATGCAGGACGCTCATCTGCATTGTGTTTCTTCTCAGGAGACAAAAGGAGGAAGAGAGAGGCAGCTTTAGGTTCTGTAATAAAACGGTTTCTCGTTATTTTCTCCATCTCAAACCCTGCTGATAAACTGAAACGCGCCGCTCCGCTGGCACAGAGTGCAGCAGCAGGACGAGCACAAACACTAAAAGCACACAGAAACGAGAGGTAGGCCTTCAGGTTCTCTACGTTCTCCACATTGACTCATTAAGAAAGGGTTGATTCATGATTCCCTTCAAGGCAACATCTTTACTAGCCAAGTAAAACCCCTCTGACTTTTTATTTATCTATTTATTTATTTAACACAGTCAAGCATTAGGGTTCAAGGACGTAAGTGATAAAATGGCACCAGTAATCGAGTTATCTCTTTCTCTTATTTTTTTCTTAAGAGAAATTCCTCAAGGGTGAAGAGTTTGTGACGTTATAAAATGTGTTCAATAAAACTGCCACAGTTGGGCCTTCCTATCCATCATCGTTACTCTTCAACAGCAAAATGCCAGCAGATGAGCTCCAGCTGTTTTAGACTCTCATTGTGAATCATTAGGAAGAAATATATGATTGATTATTAATCCTGCATAATTTTTAAAGAGTTGGTAGAAGTCCACAAACGAATAAAGTACTGTATTTTCTGGAGGCAGATTTTTGTCAAGCTAAAAATCACAAAACCATTGTGAAGTCTCTAAAATATGTTAACTCAAGACTGGAAAGCTACAATTGCCTTTTTGCATGACATGAATATTTTCTTCTCCATCATTTCTTGCAACTCGAATATGTGAAACTAGACGGAGGAATAAAATGAGGCATGTCCTGAAATGACAGCACATTCTTAACTGTCGATCTCCATGTGCATCAAGCCTCAAACACTTGAAAGTAGGCAGCAGCAAGCTTTCATCTGCAAGTTAATGAAAGTTTATTGGCTATTTCTTTTGGTTTGGCCGCAGACTCGAGGTGCTGCTACCACAAGGTGATTTTGATAGATGACTTTATTGCTTGTTCGGATGTAGAGGGAGGATTTTTTTTTCTGCTAACCAGTACATTAAATCTGCGTCCTTCCAAAATAATGCCAACAAACCTCACCCACAGCAAACGGGCAGCTGACTGGTTTCATCCTGGCGAAGTAGCACATCCTCTATTTTTCTGGGTCCAAGCAAATGATCTGTCCCACAATTACGCCCCTGGGCTTTTTATAGTGCATTGTCACCTGGATTAGTGGGTTAGACTATTTTAAGACTGAGCACTTGGCCACCTTCTGGCTGCAAGACGGCCTGAGAGCGAAGGACGCTATTCCAGACAAGGTCACAGGTTGGGCACATATGACAGCTGGTGTCCGTCCTCCTCGATATGTCCTGAATGCTCAGGACCTCTCACACACACCCTCTGGGGAATTAGTTATATTGCACGAGGAACTTCCTGGTGGTGGGAGGTTACAGATGTGATTGACGAGAGTCTTAAGATGCTGTCCGTGTACTTCAGTTCTGGCTGCAGAGGGAATTCTGTTTCACAGCACTCCTCTCTCTCTCTCTCACTCCTCTCTCTCTCTCTCTCTCTCTCTCTCTCTCTCTCTCTCTCTCTCTCTCTCACTTCCATCATGCTACACCGGCTCTGTGCCCATTTTCAACATGCCTAATGTCAGCAGACTAACTCACAAACTGACAGAAGATATGCTTCCTGTATGTCAGTAAGTTCACTTTTTCTTAAATTCTTTTATATTTTGCATACAGTATTTTCACAAAATTTAGCATTTTGCTCCACCTCACAGTGTTTGTCTGTTCTACCATCAGGTCAGCCTGATAGTAAGATGAGTTTGCTGATTTTTTTGTTTTTTTTTTTAATCGAGGCCCAAATTGATTGTGTGAAAATGTCTGAGTTTGCCATTCCCTGAATACAGTATTTTAAACAATGTAAAAAAAAAAACAAAGTCTTGAAATATTCCATGAATGCACTTCAGCTTTTTTTTGTGCTAAGCTGGGTGAGTAAACTCTGTCTCCTTCTCTGGGAAAACATATGATGTTATCCATGTTAGCCATAACCATCACCTGAAAGACAAAGCCTTACCACAGGAATCATCCCAGCAACCGCCTGCATCAATCAGACCCAGCAGGAGCTGGCACAGTGAATAATACAGAGTTAGGTTAAGTAAATCTGTAAGTTATCTGCTGAGTTGCAAAGCCACAGAGTCTGCAACATCCTGTCACCTTGATTGGAGGGAATGCAAAGTCGCACAACATTTTTGGAATGACTAGAGAAATTAACTACTGATAGAACTGCGAATGAAAGACCTGTATGAACAAAAATACGAACAGTATCCGCAGGACAGCATAGCATGCCTTTCAAAACTCGCTCCGTTGTTGTTGAGCATAACGGATGATGAACTGGGTTGAAGGTGGCACAGTGGTATAGTCACCTTACAGAAGACCCCCAGGTTAACGCCCTTCAGTGTGTGTGTGTGCATGTGTGTGTGTGTGTGTGTGTGTGTGTGTGTGTGTGTGTGTGTGTGTGTGTGTGTGTGTGTGCGCGTGTGTGCGCGTGGGTGTGTATTTATGTTGGCTCTGTGGTGGACTGGCAACCTGTACAGGGTGGAGCTCGCCTCTCAGCCATGTTCATCTGGGATTCACTCCAGCTCCGCGCAATGCTAACTGGGATAAGGAGAGAGTATCGAGGACGGATAGATTGAGTAGAAAGGATCCCTCACTCATGTTATCTTTTCCTCAGTGGAGGCCAAGTGAAAATATTCCGCCTCTGCATTTTGAACGACACTGTGTTCCTCATTCAAATCGTTTACGAGAGTAAAGCTTCATATTTCAGTCTGACTTATTGTGCACCGCCATTACTGCTGCAGAGATAGCCCCTGACTTTCTAAAAAAGAAAGAAAAGAAGAGAGAGACACAGCAAAGCAAGGATCTCTTACATTTTCTGTCACAAGGAGGTTATTTAGGGTAAATTTATGGTGATGCTTTGGCGCTTAAGTTCTCCATGCTTGTCATCATATTCACTTCAGCAGGTAGAAGGCTTTGTCCCTTGAACATAAATGTCTATTTCAGGCTCTTCCTGAGACAACTGATGTGTTGTTTTCCTTTGGCGGACAGGCTTAGCATGTTAAATAAAGGCAAAAATAACAAAAACATCTCTGAGCCAGAGAATTATGTTATTTCATTCTGCAGGGTTTGAACGTTCACACTGACAATGTTTACCTAGTCTAATATTTTTTTCTGTTTTTCCAGGCTGATTAACATTTGCAATTATTACTCAACGTTAGCAAAATTATTTGATCCTTCCATCTTCAATGAAGTTTTATTCAATTCCAGTTCAGTAGTGTAGAAGACAGAAAATAAATGAATAAATAAAGCTGAATTGAACTGAATTGAATTGAATTGAAATAGATGAATGAAAAGGGAACGTCTCGGGAAGTCATTAAACTGTTGTTGAGACGAGCCTGTTTGAGTGCTGCACACTGAAGGACAGTCTATCAACTATAGTACTATACCATCTGTTGAGGGATGGTGCTACTACAGCTTCTATAAAAAGCATTCTCGTTAACCATATGAGCAGGTTTTGAAAATATGTTGTAACCATCCTACACAATATAAACTTGAATGTGTTTGATGGATTTTTGTATGATGTTGATTTTTGTAGAATACTCAACATCCAGTGCATATTTTTTTCCTTGAAGGAAAAAAAAAAATGGATGTAGAGTTTATTGTCTCTTTTCCACTTTTTGCCTTATTATAGACAGACAGCTTTAATTTGTCTCCGGGGAACGCTCCATTCTCCAGCACATCTCATGATAATAGCGTCAGACCTCCGGGTGAAGCCCAGCCTGAGCGTAAGCAGAGCTGAAATCAGACACAGGGCTTGTCACCGATGACTCAGACAGTCCCTCAAGCCCAACACAATTTGGCGCACAGGACAGCCACCGTTGCTCTACCTCAGCATATTCATGCAGCGTGTGCCGAGAATTTTAAACACACAATCAGTGAGAGCAAGTTTGGGAGTCCTGTATGTTAATTTGAAATGATATCTGAGGTCGCGGACAGTCTCGGCCATGTATGAACCACTCCATCAGCAATAAATAAGAGCCACTTGGTCGACAAGCAAGGAACCCTGATATAATCAGCGAGAGACACGGCTTGGTTAAATGAAACAGTAATAGCTGGAGCAAGTTGAAGAAGCACTATAAGTTTTTGAGCAACCTATACTGTGCTGTACGGTTGGGGTTTCTGATGAGGGGGATTCAATTGGCCGGTATAGATGAATAATTCAGCCAGGCTATGGTTGTTCTTAATGTGATTCATGTTCCGTATGCTGAGAGTTCAGTCAATTAAATTTGCATTCCAAAGAGGGTTTTTTTCCTCTGCTGTCTCCATTCCTTAATGGATGGTTTCTAAACTTGTTGACCCATTCACCGCAGTAGGTGAATGGGCTCTAATAATCCTGAGGAGTTTGTATGTCCCCTGGAAGATGCTCACGCTCCACTGTGCACATCATGAGAGATTAGGAGCGAACATAATTGTACACACTGAAGGAAAGAAAATAAAAATGTACAAATACAGGCAACTAAATACATTTTCCTTAGCTTCAATGCATTCACAAATACTGTGTGTCAGCATACGTATCGTTGTGCCTTTTTGCTGTCTCTCTTCATCAGGCTTGCAGCATTAAATACCCAGAAGCAATGAAATAAAACTAAGCCGCTCTAAAAAAGGAAATCCATGATTGCAACTGGCCTGAATTATAGTTGATGGCCACAATGCAACAATTTATACATGGTCATTATTGTCATATTATTAATACCATTTATTAAATATTAAAAATGGCTCGTGTGGCATGTACAGACTACAGATTTGATGCATAAGGGTTATGTCTGTTTTCACATTATATGGATATACAAATGTACATAGAACATTGAAAATGCTGTATCTACAGTCAGTCAACAGAATTGAGATGGAAACTATGTCTTCATTTATATCTTTTATAGAAGCCCATATGTTATGCATCTTTGTGATCCTGAACAGGGCATCTGATGAACGTTTTCCAGCTTTGCAGTGTTACAGCATCATGAAAGTGTTCAGGTCAACCCTCCAGCACTAAACATCGAAGCAACACACCTCAACAAATTATTCACAGTTTGAGTCCTTAATGGATTTCTAGATTGTATTTGATCCTCCTACACTGTGTTAAAACTTTTTTCGAGGTCACTGAGACACTTGAAGATAATTTTGAAAATGCCTAGGATGAACATGGACATGTATTTATATTCAAGAGACACACTACACCTTTTATTGCAGTTAGTTTCAGTGTGTCTAATTTAGAATAATAATGGTGATCAGCGTTCAGCCTTCTGCTGTTGTGAATTCCGCAGCACAGACACCATTACCGTTAATAAAAGCTCCCGCGCTTCAAGATATAAATGTTCTGACATTTTCACATTTTTGACAGGAGAAATGTTTTATGTTTTTATCAATTAGACTTGATTGACTGAAACCTATTTTGCTGGCATTTTGAAATGCAAAGGTGTAAAGTTAGAGAGGTTAAATTATATATATATGAGCAGCAACCTAATTATCTCAAACTAATGACTTGTTGTTTATTTCTGATCACTTTGCTGCTCACGTTCTGCTGCTGGTTTGAGAGCTGAGGCAAACCGGCAGAGGAATAATGTGTTAATTTTACAAATCTGGGAGTCTATTCAAACTCCAGCCTGAGCAGCAAATGGGAGAAGCGTTCTGTTTATCTGTGACCTTTAAACCAGGCGCCAAGAGCACAGCTTGTTTTACTTTGAACGGTAGAAACAGTCTCAGGAAGCACTATAGCGCCATCTACTGGCAGCAGAATGTGTGAGGCGTTCCAACCAATTAGTTTTAAGCTTTTAAGAGTCATTTGTTCAGTTCTTTAATTTTCTAAGCTTAGATTGGAAACAGTGCATCCGACCACATTTAATTGCCTTTAATATCTCACTGAAGGTGCTTTTTAATATTATGTGACAAACAAAACTGATTATCTAATTGACTTTGTGCAACAATAATGAACCTCTTAATATTATAATATTTTATTTTAAGCCATGTGACTTGCACACTGAACCATAGGATGCTTTTTTATTTGTGGCATTTGAAACATTTGTACAAATATTGATGTACTGTATGTATTCATCTTTGTGTAAAGTGAAAAAAATATTGAATTTAAACGTCGTTGAAAATTCTTCTTAATTGTATTTTAGTAAAGTTAATAGTTCATAAACAGTTTAATGTCATTTCCTGACAAAGGGTTTAGTTTGCTCCTGTTTTTTTTCATCTATTCATACGTTCTTCTCATCATTGCAAACAAAAAGTTTCCCCTTGACGGTCCGACCATGGCGCTTGAAAGTTGGTGCAAGATAGATGCGGCGACTTGCCTCCGCTCGACAGAGCACTTTGTCTCTCAGCTGAGGGGTTTATTTCCATTTTCTTTCCATCAGAGTTTATTGCCCTTTTGGAAACTCCAGACTTATCCTCATACTTTCTCCCCTCGGGCTCTTTCATCACTTTTGGAAGTCTTTGCTGTCCCTGGGGCAAGAAGGACAGTGACTGTGTATTTGTGACATTACTTTCCCCAGAAACTCCGTGTGGCTTTATGGGACAAGAAACTCTTGACAGTTTCACAGCGTGTTGTTTTCTAATGAAAAAAACTTGCAGATTTTAAAGTTAGGGTTTTTTTTTATGATGATCTTTCATCTACCTACCAAGATTAATGACTCGTGTCTCAAATCACCTCAGTGGGCCTGGCAGCTGTTTGAGTGGAAAAAACACATAGAGGGTATATCTGATTTGATGAATAAATAAAAGCTGAGACAATTCATCATTTAGAGGAAGTTTCACACAGAAAAGTAGTAAGAACATATGCTCACTTGAAAATACCTTTGCCACTTATTTAGTTTAAATACGTTAGCTGTATCTTTATGTGTGTTCAAAACAGATGATACAAACGCTTTCTGAGGTGAAGTGAAACTGTGATTATTAAAATATGTTGTCTTCATGTTAAAACAGAAAATGAAGCAGCACAGCTAATAGGAGTTCGTCATATTGCTCAACTCTTTTGTTTCCTTTTCAGCATTTAAGCTTAGATATCATTTATCTGAACATTGTCAGGGGCCTTATGTATTATTTCTGTTGTTATTTTTTTGTACTGAATTATAAAGATGACTATTGCTCTAATTTTTGATTTAATGCAGCAAATACTCAAATTATTCTAAAAAGTTTTTGTTTGTCAATAAGCATAATAAGTCTGTTCATTTCAGCAGTCTGTGTCTGAATATAGTCTGTGTTAGGCATTACTGACCCAAAGGTCCAACCGCAGTTCAAGCAGCAGCAGATCAGTGAAGCTCACATCAAAGGGGAACAAAGGACATCTATGCAGTGATAATCCGCTTCACACCAGCTGGAACTGTACTAATTTTCCTCAAATGTAAAGACAGACTAGGCTGTCTGTATTGGCACACTGGGCTTAATTAACTTGGAGTGGAGTGTTTACTGCGAGACAACTGGCTCCATTCTGCTTTTGATGAATGATTGATGCCCCTCAGGGGTGAAGAAGCAGACGAGTGCAGGCACAGGAAGGGGTTTATCGCTCCCCTGACTGGGAGGAAAAAAAAAATGATAAAACAAACATACTGAAACACACTTTTCGGAGACTGATGGGATTTAGTCCATTCAGAGTCTCAATACAAATACCTGCAAAGAGAGAAGTCAGACGTCATTCGGTGATGACAGTTACTCTCAGTAGAGCTGGTTGGATAAGTCTTTATCACCGTTGTTGTTAAATAATCCCTAATCAAGGCTGACTTTCTCTTGAAGGCATGATTTTGTAGTGGATTGCCAGTTGTAAACCCTGGAGAACTATTCAAAAGCATTAAACCTGTCTGTGCTCTGCTGCAGAGGTGCTAAGCAGGTTTTGCAAGAACAGACTTTTGTTTTAGTAAAGCTTACAAATCCTTCTGGGCTAACACAAAGCTTTTCCACAATATATGTGGGTAACTCGACCAGGTTCTGGTTTAAATAGTTTGAAACTTACACTATTTTCCTTTCATTTTTCATTTTTAGCGAATTTAAATGTCTGCTTCTTACTTGGAGCTATGAGAATACTTGTTACTGAAATCAACCAAATCATTTGATTGAATCATTTTCTCTGGTGGTGCTTAAGGTCAAGATTTGACCTCAAGTGAGAATGACACAAGTTCGGTCCTCAGCAGTGTCAGGATTGGCATCTGACGTAAAAGCTTGTCAAGTCTGCAGGGCCAGTTGAAACAGCTTGCTGTGATGAAAGCTGTAAGAAATGGAGCATCGAAATGGGTCACGTACGATATATATATATATATCCTATAAATGAAAATCAGTCAAATGGTAAGTGAGCTTTAAATATGTAGCATGTTTTCATAAATCTGGCAGCCCAAGAGTCCTTTACAGTCAGCTCAGATGCCCATCCTTTACTGGGTGCAGTTTTGAAGATTGTCTTGCCCAAGGACACTTTGGCACATGGACAAGTGAAGATGAAACTTCTAACCTTTCAACATGAAGACTACGAGCACAACACCACTGAGGCCCAAGGGGCCAAACTGATGTTGAACATAGATATTGTCATTTTTCTGACTTTTCTGACTTTCAAAGTGAAACAGTGGTTAAATACGTGTACTTGTTACAACAAGCATTGGTACAAAGGACATATCTCTCAAACAGGAATTCTTAAAGGCATGTTAACTTGTGACACAGAGGTCAAATGCATTGCTCTACTGTGAAATGCAACATGAGGTAAGGCAGTGCAGGGGTGCCCAATCCTGTTCCTGGAGAGCCCCTGTCATGTTGGAGTTCTCTCTCTGCTTCAACCTGAATGCAACGACAGGCTCGTCACTGTTAGGTGCTTGGCGATGACAGAATCATTAGATTCAGTGACTGACTGATTCCTGACTTAGTGTCACCATTTTAAAGGGTAAATATATCAATTCGGATATATTTAACATCAGACTAGCAGTTTACCAATCTTGCCTGCAGATCTGTATCCCAGCCAGTCTGTATCCGGACACTGAACTATGTCATCAGTCTCTCAAAATACCCTGGAGCGCACTTTCAGTCGGTGAATGTGAATCATCCAAGTAAATAAAATTCTGTCTTTGCTTCTCATTCAATAAAATACATACTAAGAAATTCATAAGATCTTGAAACCAGCTTTCAAAAAAATATTTGATATGTTTTTGGCCGATTTGCATGATCGTGAACTGAGAGTTGAAGTTGTAACAGGGCCTTATCTTGCATAAAGGGCAGCACAAAACACCCAGAGCCAGAAAGAGGCGGTGCTAGTCTGGACTCGCCCTGTAGGCATTTACTGGCAAGTGAAGGAAGTGACTCATCCTGCCAAGAAAGTGAACATGAAGAGAATATTATGTTCTTGATAACACACACAAAAACCACAGAACTTTCCAGGATTGTTTCAACTGGCTGTTCCAATCCATCTAACTCAGTAAAATAAATAAGGATCATGAGATAGAAAGCTGAGAGTATCTGATTACAAGAGCATGTGAGCCCTCAGTGAGGGCAGAGCAAAAAAAACTTCATGAAAAGCTGGTCTGAAAGATAGAAAAGAAAAGGAATGTCAAAGGAGCTTCTTCTAGTGACCATGTTATACAAAAAATGTCAGTGAGTCCAAAGAATGTTAGGATTGAGTTTGTGGCTCATAAAAAATCCACTGCAATTTTTTTACTTTTTTAAAAGAATGAATTGTTCATCAAAAATATCAAGAATCTCCAGCACACTGTTTGTCTCCGTAAACACACTCACTGATTTACTGGGTACCTATTAATAGGTTGCTGTGGCCCACACAGCAGTGGACAGCAAAGGCCAGTGTGTAATCAGGTCATGTGGTCAAAGTCAGTAAATATGACATCTACTGGTGGCAATGCTTCATCTCCAAACATTTATCCTCTTTCTGCCAGCGTCTTTGAAGGAAAACAAAAGGAAAAAGAACTATCATTGCCCAGTGGCGAGCTCGGGACTCCTGGATATGGTGAGAAGGGTAATTAAGAAGAGGGTAAAAAGATCATCAATAACTATTTCCAAAACATTTTGTCACACCAGTAGTCTTACTTTATTTGGGTATAAGTTCTCATATTGATAGAAATTTGTTTCCTTTGAAAGAAAAAAGAAAATTTAAACTAATCCAGAATACTGATGAGCAAATTTTGGCAAGCTAGTTAGTAGTAACTAACATATGAGGGAACAAAAGCAGCAGGTTCTGTAAGCCAGCTCCAACTCTAAATTTTATCTTAAAATGGGGACATGCTCGCTCAAATTTCTGAAAAAAACATATCTATGTTTAATGAGATCCCATAACAGAATTTCCTGATCATTAAAGTTAAGCTAGTCCAATGCATTTTATTTAAAAGGGGAAATCTATCTGCTTACCAGTTCTAATCATCATCTGACTGGCATTAATTCATGAGGATAATCTATGCCAGAATTCTAAAATATCTGTCTCATTTGGTGATAAAATAATGATATTAATCTGGCATAATCTATCTTAATGAAGAAAAACTGTGATTATCTTTATCAAAGAATGTTCTGGTTCTGTAGCTCTGAGAAGTTTGAATAGCTGTCTCAGAAAAGCCAATCAGGTTATTATTATTATTATTATTATTATTATTATTATTATTATTATTATTATTATTAACATTTCAACAAACTAAAATAATATTTTTTTGTTTTCTTTCTTTTTCTTTTTTTTTTTTGGGGGGGGGGTTATTTTATATATCCTTGTCACAGGGTGGAACAGCAGAAAGTGCTCTTGCCTCACTGAGAGAAGGCCTGAGTTCAAATACTTTTTTATGTGGAGTTTGCATGTTGTGGGTCTCCTCCAGCAACTCTGCCTTCCTCCCACAGGCTATATACATAATTGGTGACCCTTAATTGACCATAGGTGTGAATATGAGTGTGTGGTTTGTGTCTTTGTTTGCTCTGTGATAGACTGGTACCTGTCCAAAGTGTACCCTGCCTTTGTCCACAGGATTCAGTCCAGCGCCCCCAACCCTGCGCAGGATAAAATGTTTTAGAAGATGATGGATGGATGGATTTTAAAAATTCCAATAACAATGTTATCATTTGTGCATCCCATTCTGTTTAATAATCTCACAGATCTCATTTGTTTCGTATTCATTCTTATCTGGCTGAACAACAGCTTTACACTTTGATGTATGACGTATTGTATGTATGCATTTGATCATATCCCAACAAATATTTTTAGCAATTCTATTTACTGGTTATACTTGTGAATAGGCTGCTTGGCATGAAAAGCCCTATCTCAGTAAAGATTGATTGATTGATAGATTGATTGCACAGGCAATAACGCCATAATTTTTAAATCACATACTTCATAGCATCATTTCTTCAAATCTAGATGATTATACATCATAAGATGAATAGACTGGAGAGTGAAAAAAGGATGGCAACATAAAGAAAGAGTAAGCAGTTTGGCTGCTATTTCACTGATCGTTAAAGACAACAGTGTGGCTGGTGCTTCCCAGGTGCTGTAATGACCTGGTTTACCCAGACTGTCTGACACCTGAGTGTGTTTCTTTGTGTCTGTGCCAGAGAGTTTCTTTGTGTCTGTGGTCAGCACTGCCAGTTTTGTCCCGGAATGCTCCTGAAGCTGCAGCAGACTGGGCTCGTGTCCTCATTCGGGGTTGCGAAATGTTTTGGTGCCTTTTACTGCGCGTGACGTCCGCAGGGTGGGATGATGATGTCACCGCACGTCCGCAGTATATAAGCAGGCATCCACGTGACGTAGTCGAACAGTCAGCATTCTGTCGCTCACGTAGCCGGTAGCTTCCTTGTCCGAGCCGTCGTTGTTCTGCCTTTTTCTATTTAGAAAAAAAAACCGACATTATCAAAACCCAAGAGGTTAAAACACGACGTTTTGAGCGTTTTTCTTCTTCCATTGTATTTATTTCTGTCTTTTGGGAGACAACACAACAGTAGCGCTGACGTTCCTTTTGTAAAGGTAAGGCATATCGGTGTTTTTCCTTGTTAGCTAACCGACCGGTTTGGTAGGAAGTTCACAAAGCGGAAAAATGCCAGTCTTGATTTTCTCATTTGGCATCGACTTCGGCTTTGAGACCATGTCCTTAGCTTTCATCATAATAGGACAAAGAAATCAGAACGGACACTTAAACTGTCGTTTACCGCTTATTAGCGGTTAGCTTACCGGCGGCCTGCTACATAACCCCCCTCCAAGATGTCGCGATGTGGACATCCGGTGTTTGAACAAAGACCTCATAAAAAACAGCTGATGTTTTTCTTCTTGGGTCCAAAGAAAGATATTTCGGAATCTCACTTAATCTCTATGTGATTGGAATATAAAATGTTAAGTTACATAATATGATGGCTTGTAAAGTTGTTTATTTTGGGGTTTTTTTTTTTTATTCTTTATGTTTGCATTTAAATCTCAACATTGTGATATAATTGTAGAAATAACTGTACATTGATACACAGGCGTTGAGCATTTTATGAAGTGAGTCGTAAATCAGGTGAGGATTTTGCTAGAACTACCCTTAAGTAGGTCAGGAAAACTCGGACTAACCTGGCCTGTATGTGGGGGAAAAAAAATCTCAGTATTTCCTGTACTCATCCGTAAATTTGGCCGATCTCGGTACATATTGTAACCCCTGGATATGGATAATGTGGCGTTTGAGTATTCCTTCTAACTTCAGATCGACGATATTTGACACTCAAAGTACAGAAAATTCTCCAGGGTTGCGAAACAGGCCTCGACAGGCTCAGTGCGCTAGCTTCACCATGCTAACACGTTTCCAGTTCACTTGTTAGGGCACGTGCTGGCTTTTCATGTGCTCCACAATTTGATTAAAATCGACTAAATTGCAACAAAAATGCAACCTGTTAAGCTAGACTTTGTCGCCTCACTGCAAACTGTTGGATTGTCTTGAAATGAGTGGATTTGATTGCATTTCTCCAGACTGTTAATGCCTTGCTGCTGTCTTTGCTTTGCAGGTCGCTCTTTCCTGCCCTACTTCCCGGAACACTTTATTCTTTACAGATATTCTCTGTCAAGCCGCCAAAGTGGAGAGTGTCGTTGCACCAGGGGGTCCTTCTCGTTTCAGGTATTCAACAATTCCACTGCTAACTATTTTTCCCTCCCCTTTTTATTTAACAAATAAGGATGATAGCAGACTAAAACCCCCAGGTTGGCATTAATGTTAAGTTTAAATAATTTTCTTTTTTTTGCATAACAGTGTAGCGGGAGGAGGTGGGGGTGCACCTCAGCACTATCCCAAGACTCTCAGTAACAGGTGATTTTTTTTTTCTCTTAATTCTTTCATATGGCATTTGCTTTTAATATTGCACCACATATGTGCACTTATTTCCCTAACTTGATTTTAAAATATGTATAATAGCACAAGAGTTGGAAATGGTACAATGCTGAAATTGATTGGAAAATTATGAGAAAATTTAAGATTCTGTATTTTTGATGGTCCACAAATGTTTGTAACCTGATCTGACTTAATAGCAAATTGTACTAGATTCTGAACTAGATTCAATGTACTCGATTGCAAAAATAAAAAGTGAATTTCACATAGTTGGTGTAATTTCTGTCTGTGCTTTGTAGAGTGATGGGTTCCTATGCTAAACATGACATTTTCTCAACGGAACATTCCTTCAATGTATTTAGTCTAAAGTTTCATGGCCTGCTGCCTCACTAGCAGTGGCTCTATTGATTCGTTTTGCCAATGTCAATATTTGGATCAAATAGTTGTTCTCATGACTTTCATTATGATTCACCCAAACATGTGACAAGCTTTTCAGCTTTTGCGAAAGGACACATTTGCTATTTTCAGGCTGAAATTAGTGGACACCTCGCTGGTCAATGCATAAATCTACACAATAGTGAGCGTAGTGCAAGCTAAGAACGTGAACGTCGACCAGAATGATTTAATGTTGGTGATTCACAGACTTTTAAATTATATTGCCCTATTGTAAAAAAAACTCTTGTGTCCATTACAGCGAGTTCCTGGGGAAAACCTCAGGTACTGGCGTTCAGAGATGGGTCCCTTCTCGAAGCACTAGACGAGAGGCCAGCTCCTCTGCCGAGAAAGGACAAAATGATGCAATCTTCAGGAAAGTGAGAGGGTGTGTATTCCTCTGATGATGCATATATACGTGATCCCTACGCATTAAGTGGAAAATAATCAATTTGACATTGAACCGTTGATCACGGTGTGGTATTTTTCCTTTGTTTTTCTCTTAATTAGCATACTTAATAAGCTGACTCCTGAGAAGTTCGACAAACTATGCTTGGAGCTCCTCAATGTGGGTGTAGATTCAAAGCTCGTCTTGAAAGGAATCATCTTGTTGGTAAGTGCTGCCATCATCTGTCTCACTGCATTATTGATGTAATGTCATGAAACTGGTAACTTAAAACTCGCTTCTATTTCAGATTGTTGACAAGGCCCTTGAAGAGCCCAAGTATAGCCAGTTGTACGCTCAGTTATGTCTACGCTTGGCAGAGGATGCACCGAACTTTGAAGGCCCATCAGAAAACGAAACATCACAAAAGCAGAATACTGTAAGAGGCTTTAACAAGATGTGCACTTAATTACATCTGAGTATTTCCTGATGAGGTTATTTACGGTTAACACTTTTTTTTTTTTGTGCAGACCTTCAGAAGGCTTCTGATTTCTAAGCTTCAAGATGAGTTTGAGAACCGCGCCAGGAATGTTGAGAGTGAGTAGATTTCCATAAACATCTGGGATCAGTGCTGGAATCGAACTGGTTCTTGTTTTAAACGGCTTTCCCTCCTCTCTGCCTGTAGTCTTTGACAAACAGGAAGGCACCCTCACCCCTGAGGAGGAGGAGCAGCGTGGCATTGCTAAGCACAAAATGCTGGGCAACATCAAATTCATCGGTGAACTTGGCAAACTCAACCTCATCCATGAATCTATCCTTCATAAGTGCATCAAAACAGTGAGTTCCTCTTCAGTAGCTTCACAGTATATGTTTCTCCTTTCTGTTAAATGATAGTCAAGAATCACAAATATTAGTGGAAAGTTGCTTTATGAATTATTTTATTTTTGTTTTTTAGCTTTTGGAGAAGAAGAAGAAAGTCCAACTCAAAGATATGGGTGAAGACCTGGAATGCCTCTGTCAGATAATGAAAACGGTGGGACCTAAAATTGATCATCAAAAGGCTAGGGTGAGTACGGGGAATCAGATCAGACGGTAGTGGTTTTCTATCTTTCTTTCTGCATTATTAATGAACAAGCAACTCCTCCTTTCAGTCTTTAATAGACCAGTACTTTGGACGCATGCGATCCTTAACGAACAACAAGGAGCTGCCTGCAAGGATCCGTTTCCTGCTGCAGAACACAGTGGAGCTGCGGGAGAACAACTGGGTTCCCCGTAAAGCTTATGTTGACAACGGACCAAAGACAATCAACCAAGTTCGTCAAGATGCAGTAAAGGTCAGTTTATGCTTCTTTTTTTCTTTCTCAAAGACCAAAATAAAGAATATTAAATTATTAAACTGCTGTTATTAATGTAATAGATTATAATCCTCTGTGTTGGTGATTGTTTTAGTGTTTTTGTTTAGTTATTACTGATTTCCAATTTTACCCGTCAGGATTTGGGTGTTTTCATTCCTTCTTCAACCGATGCGATGAGGAATGACTTCTTCATGGACAACTCCTCCTTCCTGCCAACAAGGATCAAGTTTGACAGGGAAACTCTTGGCGGGCTGGCTGACATGTTTGGACAAATGCCTGGTAGATTGACTTCTTTTACAATTCAAAAACCCTTGTTGAGATTCCAGAGCCATGCTGTAATGTCTTGTTTTGTTTTGTTTTTTTAACAGGAAGTGGTATTGGTACAGGACCCGGGGTTATTCAGGATCACTACTCACCCACTATGGGTCGTCACCGTGCAAATCCACTCTATAATGGTCACATTGGAAACAGCAATGGTTCACATCAAGCTCACTTTGAGGCAGCAAGCAAACCTTACATGAAGCAAAATCAGGTATGTGCACCAGTTTAAGTTAGTTGTAGGGTTTGCGTTGCACCCTTTTTGAACGACTGTTTGTTCACCTTTAAAGGGGCAGAGTTCACCGGTTTTCAGCCATAAACAAGCTCACTTGGCACAGATGCAGTCCAAGGATATGGCCCCACGGTTCGGCAAGAAAGGAAAAGTCAACGCTGATGAGGTACAACTGTGAATTAAATGGATGATTGTGAAGCCTTATTTTTGGTGTTTTCATCCCAGCAGAACAACTCATGACTTTTTGTCATTTTAGATAAGTCTGAGACCAGCGCAGTCCTTCATCATGAATAAAAACCAAGTGCCAAAGTTGCAGCCACAGATGACGATGATTCCCCGGGCGGGTTCTCCAATAGGACAGGTACCGTTGTTGTATTTAAAGCAAATTATCTGAGCTGTTCTGAGCAATGCCGAGTCCAGGAGACGTATTCACTTGTTCTTCTTTGACTCCATAGCTTGGCCTCAAAACCAATCCTCCTCCAATTCAGGAGAAACCGGCCAAGTCCAATAAGAAGGCTCCCCCTACCAAAGAGGAGCTGCAGAAAATGACGGTTAGTCTCAAGCTTAAGTTCTTCACACAAGTTTAAAGCACAATAATCAACTCTAATGGTCCCTTGTGGTTTCGCAGGAGACGCTGGTGGCCGACTACCTGAATTGCAAAAACATCGACGAGGCAGTCAATGCCGTGAAGGAGATGAAGGCTCCAAAGCACTTTCTGTCCGAGATGCTGAATAAGATCGTGGTGTGTTCCCTTCAACGTTCAGATGAGGATAAGGAGCTTGCGAGCACCCTGATCCACACACTCTGCACCGAAGGCCTCGTCACTGGTGACAACCTAATGCAGGCGAGTGTTTTACAGGGATGTTTTAGTTTGTGCTCCTGAATATAAATTCTCCGTTCTGTTCTTTAACGTTGACGTCTCGTGTTACTCCTCCAGGCCTTTCTGGGTGTTCTGGACCAGTGTCCCAAGATCGAGGAGGAAATCCCGCTAGTGAAGTCGTTCTTGGCGCAGTTTGCTGCACGAGCGATCATTGCTGACCTGATCACCATCGCTGACTGGGCCCACCAGCTGGAGAACGGCGCACATTTCCCACTGTTCCTGCTCTGCCTGCAGCAGATGGTCAAACTGAAGGACCGCGACTGGCTGACCGAGCTGTTCCAGCAGAGCAAGATCAACATGCAGAAGATGCTGCCTGGTATGTGTGAGCCCACTCGGCATCACTTCGGCCCGAATGTCGATTTAAAGCTGGTACTTTTGTTACTGATGTGCGTTTTTCCGTCTCCTACAGAAATTGACCAGAACAAGGACCGGATGCTGGAGATTCTGGAGGGGAAGGGCCTGGGCTTCTTGTTTCCTCTGATGAAACTGGAGAAGGAGCTGCTGAAGCAGATCAAGGTGGATCCCTCTCCACAGTCCATCTACAAATGGATCAAGGACAACATTTCCCCCAAACTCCACACGGACAAAGGCTTCGTCAACATCCTCACCACCAGGTGCAGCAGCAGAACTAAACTTTCAGATTTAGCTGTTTTCTTTCATGGTTTATTAACCGTTGTGTTCCCTCCCAGCTTCTTTCAGTACATCGCTTATGAGATCAACCCTGATGACGATGAAGAGCAGCTTGCAGCCCCCAGCAAAGAGCAGCTGGACGAAGAGAAGCAGCTGCTGCTGTCTTTCAAGCCAGTCATGCAGAAGTTCCTCCACGACCACATTGACCTGCAGGTCAGCGCGTTGTACGCCCTGCAGGTGCACTGCAACGCCAAGGCTTTCCCCAAAGGTGTGTGCTCAAGTCTAGATCCGTTTATGGGTTTTTAATCTACAGATGGGTGAAGTTTTAAGTTTTTTTTTTTTTTTTTTTCCTTCTAGGCATGTTGCTGCGATACTTTGTGAATCTCTATGACATGGAAATAATTGAAGAAGAAGCCTTCCTCTCCTGGAAAGAAGATATCACCCAGGAGTATCCAGGCAAAGGAAAAGCATTATTTCAGGTAATTTACCTTCATAAATTTGTTGAATCTACAAGCTGTATGTTTTCCTGCGCATGTTTTCCTGCGCATGATCAGAAGTAACACTGACGGTTGTGTTGTGCAGGTGAATCAGTGGCTGACCTGGCTGGAAACTGCTGAGGAAGAGGAGTCTGAGGATGAAGATTACTGAGGAACAGGCAAAGCCATGTGTTTTCAGGATGCAATGGGTGTTTTTGATTTTTAATCTGTAATTATTTTTTCTTCCCCCTTCATTCTGTCTTTTCTCCCCCCTCTATTTGTAACCACTGTTACAATTCATTCCACTATGAAATGTTTCTCCCGGTTAGGCTAAAAGTACCACCACCCTCGTGTATTTGTGCTTTTTCTAATTTTTCTATTCGATATGATGTCCGACAGCAGATGTTTCCTACATTTCAGTCATCATGGGTTATGATTTTTAACAATGAGGCAGTATTTTGCAGGGAAATGCACTAGAACTTGACCCACTTTCACCTTTTCCATCTGGTCTGAGTCACCAAGTGCTGCCATAACTATTAAAACTGTTTACAAAAAGAGAAAAGCCTCCAGCAATTGCCGTGAGACTTTTCATTGTTTTATCAGCATTTGTTAATCAGTTTTTAGATGCACTTTGCTCAACATCATGAGTCGTTGCAATAGTAAAATATGCTTTCCTTGATTTGTTGAAACAATCTTGAGTTGCAGTTGTCGGCTGCCACGATTACGATGGGTTTCTTGTGCTTGAAATATCTTAATCTATGATCGTGTTAACAGTAGTGACCTATGTTACTTGCACAGTATGATTTCAGTTACCCTCATTAAGTTTGAATCGAGTGCTTTTTTTTTTTTTTCTTTAATGGTGTATGAAACGTTTGTGCTGTTAGGGATGAATCTGTGTGGCCTTTTTATAATTTATCAGTTCATATGGATATACCTCTAAAGTATCTGGGACTATACTTGAATGTCTCAGTTCTGATGTTGAGACAGCCAAAGCTTAGTTTCCTTTGCTACGGTTGTTCACTTGTGGAAAATTTTATGTCCGTTTGCCATATTTGTCACAGTCTTGAGTGGTCTTTTTATCTTCATAAAATTACCAAGAATGTACTATAGGTGTACACTTGTGCCCTGTTTTGGGTTCTGACTGTAACGTTCTGTGTACAACTACAGATCAACCTTGAATAAAGTTTAACCATTTAATGTCCTGAATGTTTTACTTGTTGTGGTGGTGGTGGTGGAGGAGGAGGTCTGATTTCATTTAAATAGTGTAAAGCACAATGTGACCATCTCATGGCACTTCAACAGTCAGAAACAACAATCGAACATGGAGAGGAAAACTGCAGGTGGAGCCTTCAGCTGCTGTTGAGGTATTTTACATGGGATTCAGTAAACGAGCTTGAATTTGACAAAATGTTGTTGGGCACTGAGCTGAAGTAGTTACCAGTATGGTTGGCTGAGGATTATGCCTGACTTAGGTTGGTGAATGTTAGACTGCCAAAAGGTGAAGATTGTTGACTACATGTGACTTTTAAGGAGGGTTATCGGTCTTTTTGATCAAAGCAGGTAGAAAAACGGTGAGGTTGCACATTTCCTTGTTTGCTGCATCAGTCTTTCATACCAGTTTGTGTTACAGTGTTTAAATATTGTAAGGCTGTGGGCAGTTGACCATTAGGTTAAAATGGTTTTCTCTCAGCATCTGTAAGTTGCACTAATGCTGAAGTTGACAATATGCTGAGCCATTTTCAGAACTTTCACAAGCTTCTAGAAAAGTTTTCAACCTCTGGTTTTTATAAAACCCACCAAAAAACAACACCTGTGACCTCGCCTGTTACATAAGCAGGCACGCTAAGCCAAACGGAAATGTAATGCGGGTGTCCAAAGTCGGTCCTGAACGGCCGACGTCTTACATATTTTCTATATCTCTGCTTCAACACACCTGAATCTCATGAAGATTAATGGCCCAGTCCAGCAGAGAGCCAGATAACGAGCCTCATTGTCATCAGCTACGTTGAAGCAGGGAGACAGGGAGAAACTGCAGGGCTGCGGCCCTCCAGGACTGGAGTTTGACATCTGTATCTGTGGCCCAAGTGTCCGATTCTGGCTCATGCCTGATGGTTGGTATCCCAGAGAAAAATGCAACATTGCTTTTTAGATATTTTTTTTTTATTATTCAACAATTCACTTTCCTTTTGTGTGAACATTTCATCCTGCCACCAAGATACAAAAGAGGGTCTTTGTTTTTTTTGTTACCGTCAAACGTTTTCTATTCAATAAAAGTTCAGCATCTGTGTGAAATATAACCTTTTAATTATGATGTGGCCCAAGACAAAAAACAAAAACAAACTAAGACTAGGCTAATGTGACGTGATTACACTGGGCGGGATCCCTGCTTTTAACAGGAAATTAAAATGCAGACGCTGAGCGTTCCCAGAATCGCGTGAGTCTGTGAGAAGTCTGGAGCTCAGTCGCTGTCGTCGTCCTCGTTGTTGGAGGCCTCCTGCTCGGAGCCGTTGTCGGAGCGCCGCGGGGAGCCCTCGTTGTCCGACCCCGGTTCGGATCCCCGGTCCGACGCCGCCACGGGCGATCCCGCCCTCGACTCGTCGTCCGACCCCGAGCGGCTCCTCTTGCTCTCGTTGTCGGACTGCTCCGAGTCGGACTGCCGCTGCACCCTCCTCTTCTTCACCGGGCGGTCGCTGCCCGACTCGTCGTCCTCGGAGCCGGCGGAGCGCCGCGGGCTGCCTGCCTCACTGCCCGAGCGGTTCGCCCCGCCGTCGGAGTCGCTGTCGGACGCGATGCGCTTCCTGTGGCCGCCCTCATCATCAGACCCTGAACCGCTGTCTCTTGGGTTTCTGGAGTCGGAGAGAGTTTAACTTAAGCAGTGTGAACTCGGCGTTCCGCCCTGGTTTCAGTGTTCAGCTCGTACCTGTCTTCGGCTATTTTCAGTCCATCCTCATCAGAGGACGACTCTGACGAGGAGATGATCGCCTTGGATTTGATCCTCCCTTTCAGAGAAGGTGGCAGGCGCTCGGGCTGGGGCTGAAATGAGAAAATGATTTAAATTGTAGAAATCGTGCATTGTGAGAGACAGCGTGGTGAGAAAAAAAAATAAAAAAAAATAAAACCTTTTCGAATTTCTTGGGTTTGCGTTGCTTCTTGGGCTGTGACCCCTCCCTCCTCATCGCTGTCGTCTTGTCCGGCTTTTGAAGGTCTAAAAACACAACAAAGTTCACCCACTGTGTACTTCAATACCCTGCAGTCAAACTGCGTTCAGTATTCGTGGCGGCAGACTCCGCCTCCCTCCTCTTCTTTTTCTTCTTCTCTCCATCCTCCGCCTCCTCCTGCTCGCTGCCGCTGCCCTTCCTCTTCTTCTTCTTCTTCAGCGGGAGCTCCTCGTCCGAGTCGTCGTTAACAAACTCATCCATGTCTCCTCCTTTCTTGCGCTGAGGGAGCAAAGAGACGACAAAGGTCATCCATGCAGAAGGAAGTCGCGTTTCCGTGCCTACTGCTGAGTTCATTCGTGCCGACACTCACGCGTCCTCCGCCGCCGCCGCCCTTCTTCTTCTCTTTGGACATTTCCTTTGCTCCCTCGGCGAAGGTGAGCAGGTTCTTGGTTTTCTCCACGTACAGTGCTCTCTGCTCCAGGAGTTTCTTCTGCTCCTCTGCCTCTCGACTCCGTTTTTCCTCCTAAAGGTTACAGCAGCACAGCAAGAAAACAAAAGTCACTTTGCTGCTGAACAAAGCTGATTGAATTCTGATTGAAATTCCTAAAAGAGCCACTCATACCTGCTCTTTCAGCATTTGCTGGCCGCAGAAGTCCCTCTCCTGCTCTTGCTTGGCACGGAGCTCCTTTTCCTCCTCATCTTTGCTTTCTGGCTCTTGCCACATGGTACTGTGCCTGACTGCAGCAGATCAGAGCACTGCCTGCATCCCACAATGCACCCAGTGGTCACGGTTAGAGACAAATCGCAAGCCTCAGAAAAAAAAAACCTCTTCAAAATCTCAATCTTCCAGTTTCTGACTTAAACTTTCATTTAAAATACAGAGAACTGCTGCATCGTGACTGCAATCAAAACTCAAACTGCCAAATGTTTATAAATTCAGTCAAGACTGTTAAAAGAAAAACTGTTCGCTGTGTGTTCAGCTGCGGCGAGATAAAAGCCGGACCGACCTGGCTTCAGACGCGGCGAGAGCAAGGTCAAATCTCATCTTGTCTCCAGCCTTGCTGAGGTAGCTGAAATACCTGCGAGGGGATTTGGAGGAGGGAGAGGGAGAGATTAGAATGCAGGGCGGCTGAACGGAGAGACGGGGGGGTTGAACGGCGCCTCTACCTGTGAGCCAGCTCCAGCTCTTTGACGGCGCTGAGCACGGCCTTCAGGTTGCTCTTCTCGTCTTTCAGCACCAGCGTGGCCAGTCTCTGGAGCACCAGGGCCACGTTGAACATGAGCACCGTGTCGCTGGGAGCGACGTGCCGGGCCTTGAAGAGCGAGCACACACACACACACACACGGTTACACTTCCCTCACACCGCCGGATGAATGAAAAGCTCCGCTTCCCTCCCCCGTTACCTTCAAGCCAGCATCTGCTTGCACTCCTGAGTTTTGCCACTTTAAAGAGCGCTCTTGCAAGGTACAGCAGCACCTCTGTGTTCTGGTATTTGTAGGAAATTTGCTCTTCAGGCAGATTCTCATACACTGTGTGGTACAGAAAGAAAAACACTCACCGGGGGCCCGGAAAAAAAAAAGAAAAAAAAGCACGTACAAAGGTCAAGGACCTGTTTGCCACTGACCATCTCCACGGCGCAGGATGTTACTGCTTCTGCTTCCACGTAGATGTGAGCAGGTTCACCACACATTCGCTGATGTACCGCCGTCGGCCTCCCCTCACCTGCGTCGACGACACTTCACGGGCCCTCCTCTGAAGTACCCTTGTGGGCCGAGGACGGCGCCTTGACAGAGACAATTTTAATGTTCAGTGTAACACACCCAGAGGAAAAAAATGGAAGATAGAAAAAAAAAAAAAAACACTAAACGAAGCTTGACAAACCGATGCATTGGCAGCATAACCAGATTCTTTAGCATCATTTCTGCAGGACCTTGTTTGTATATGGCCAGGGCGCGATCCTGGTGTCTCTTTTCCTGTTGACACAAAAACGGGAGTTCAGTTGAGAAACTATAACTTCCCTTCATTCAGTCACACACACGCTCCATCTCAGTGAGCCCTTCTCATTAACAGAACAATAAAATTGTAATCCTAAGACGAAAAAAGCAAATCTTAAACACCTAAATACATGTGAAATGTTGCAGGTGTTCTGTGGGTTTCCATCTCTTCTGGGGTCACTGGCTGAAATTCATTTCCAGTAGATCCATATAAAACTCATCAAGACTAATACTTGTATGATTTGAACTTTAACCTTTGTCTTACCGTCAAACATGACTTCATTACTGACCTTACTTCATGTGGACTTCGTTCTCATAATACGATTGTGTAAACAGATTCAGTTTCCAAGACAGTCATATTTATAACACAACACTTTCCCGTGCCTCTCACTTGAAAACGACCATCATGTGTAACTCTGATTGTTCAAACATGATCCTCACATCAGATCTTCATCCTCAACCACATGTGAGCAGTCACCAGGTTTACGGGGAATATTTTGGAGCCGATAATGTAATCGGAAGATGAGTGCTCTCATTTTTCAGAGACACACACCAACATGAACCCTTACCTAAACCACCATCTCTATCCTGACACTTAACATGTGATCAGCCAATAAATCTTGCTTTTGTCCTTAATAGGTTTTGTTCGATCCAGTTTAGATTCCCCTCAGTATCACATACATAACCCACACACTCTGATGAATGTAAAGAGCTGGGAAAGGAGAGGAAAGAGTGAAAACAAATGATCACAGGGGGATTAAACTTCCCAGAAAACAAACACAGGCGTTCATCTATTATACAAACTTGATTGGATACATTCTAGTTCGTTTTGTGGTAATTTTATCGACCAATTTGTTACAATGTCAGAAAAAAAAAAAATATACAAGAAACTTTTGAAAAGTTGGCAAATTAAGACATAAGAGTCACATTTACCTGCTTAATCATAATTATTTTTAGTTGAAGTGCTACAGCTTGCACCACCTCTGCCTCCCATCTGTCTGGATTAAGCTCTGGCATTTATCTTGTATCTTTTTTCAGCTGCTTTACAGCAGCTTCGCGTGTTTGCATGAACAACAACAACAAAACAGCGAGCAGAGACCTTTTCCCGGTCCCTGGTGGGCTGGTGCAGAGTCTGCAGCCACACATTTCCCAACGCCAGCATGGAGTACGTGTCGTTCTGTGTGGACGGCTGCTTCAGGATCCGCTCAAACTTCTTCTGGCCCGGACCCCACTCCTGTTTGGCCAAGTGCAGGTTTCCTATCAGAGACCAGGCGTCCGGATGATCCTGCAACAGACGTGGAAGACCGGACGTGTTGGGCACTCTGCGGTCTTCACCCATAACACTCACACACCAGCAGGTCTGTACCTGATTGATCTGCAGGGCTTCTTTGAACCAGTCGGACGCCTCATAGAAGTTTCCTTTGTCGCGAGCCATCGCTCCCAGACGCAAATAACCTGCGGGGCCAAAAGCTTTAAATCGTCTTTCACGTTCTTTTCTTGGTTGCACACTTTCTGCTCTATGACGTTTTCGTGTCCTTACAGTCAACATAGTTGGGATGCTCTCGGAGGATGTTTTTGTAGAGTTTCTCAGCTTCGTGGAATTCGCACATAGCTTCGTACAGGCGGGCCAGATTGTAGGAGGTGGTGACAGAAATAGCGTTGTAGTAATGCTCGTCATGCTCGCCTTCGGCTTTGGCTCGTTCCAGTGATGCAAGGAAATATTTCTGCATGGGAGAAAACATGACCCGCAACCTTGAAACCAGCACAATTCTTCATTCTAAATCTGGAACACTGCATAAGTCATTAAATATGGCGAAAAAAACGATTTAAATTATTAACCATACAGCTGTAGTAATAGATTACAATGGACAAGAACCCTTAACAAGTGTTAAAATAAGTGAGGTCGTTTGCTACCTTTGCTTCCCCCAGATTGCCCAGTCTGAAGTGCAGAGCTCCCAGGTTGTCAGGATTTCGGGGGGGACGTCGGCCCTGCACCTTCTCCTGCAGGATGCGGGTGGCCGTGCCGTACCGCAGACAGCGCACCTGAATGTCAGTCTGCTCCAGGATCTGAGCGGCTCAATCCACGCCTCCACGTCGTCTGGGGTACCTGCTCCGTCACCTTCTTCAAGTGACCCTAAGAGGCAATAAGAGACGACACACACTCATTAACCAATACTAGACAGCTGTCACTGATTTTCAGTGTTTCCATTCCTTTAACTGATATCTATTATGAGAGCGTCGCTACTTTTGCAGCACATCATTCCATCCGAAACATTGCAGTTTCTACTATTTTGCAGGTTAGACTGGCACAAACTTCTGAGCCCTGCGCCACGTGAAGCCACGTACCTTTGGCAATGTCCCTCTTTTCCTGGTCATCAGATGTCGCGTAGAGGGAACCCAGGATCTTCATCGTCTCGTAGTTGTTGGGATACGCTTTCAGCACCCTTTTCAAAGCACTGCGCTGCGTTTTTCTTTGTCTCTTCGATACACATACATTTGCCCGAGGCCAAAGAAGGGCAGCACAACGGTGGGACGACGCAAACTGAGTGGCCTGGTAGTAAATACTGAAATGCCCTGATCGTAGTCCTCCTAAGAGGGAGAATAAAGCAGAACACATGTTATAGATATGAAGCGAAAGACAAAGGAAGGAATCAGAGAGCTGTTGCAAGGATCTTACCTGCACGTGAAATGAGCGAGCTAACTGATAGCAGCTCTCAGCCTGCATGGCCTCAAACTTCTGTGTTGTGGAACGCATGCAGAGCGAGATGCTGCCACTTTACTGTAGTCCTGTCAGGCAACAAACACAGAGGAACAAAAAAAATAAATAAATAAATCATTAATGCACAGCTGCAGGCCTGTTTGAGCAATTCAATGCGACACAGGGTTCGTGTTTACCTTTTGAAGAAGAAGTGGTTGGCGAGGTGGTTGAGGCAACCATGGGGTTGCTGGGGGGTCGATGGTGTAGGCTCTGGACAGGAGCTGCACTCCGTTCTTGATGGAGTCTGCCTCCTTGTTGTTGAGCTCCAGCACAGCCAGCCCAACCAGCGCTCCCACACACTTTGAATTCAGCTCAAGGGCTCGTCCAAAAGCCAAGCGAGCCTTTTCCAGTTTGTTGAGCTTCACGAAGCAGTGGCCCATGCCCAGTCGGACCTCAGCTGAGGACAGAGAGAAAACCAGATCAGAGATGATGCGGGATCTTGGGGAATCACAATCAGTTCGGACAGGAATTACGACAATGTTTACATCAACACAAACACCTGAATGTCAGCATTATTGTTCAGAAATGTAGAAGAAAAGAAAGACTATTTTTGAAGTTTTATGAATGAAAGTCTGCAGGTGCTTTCACATGTAAATTATATGTCAAAATGGTCATATTTACCATACAAAATAAATAAAAGCAATGTGTTCAAAACACATATTGATCATTTTTACTTATATCTTAAACAATGTAAGTGATGAGGAAAAAGAAAAGCAAGAGTTTTATTCTGCAGCAATATCAATAGTTTTTCTGTCCATTAAAAATACATTTCATTAGTGTCATTGCATGTTTAATCAACTATTAAAAAAACACCTGTAACTTAGAGCAAAAGGTGTAACCTATGCATTGTAAATCAGCAAATAAGGATGAAAGCTGAAACTCACGACACACTTCTTTACGACAACTGAAATAATCTTTATGAAATCTGATTCTGCATCTGAACCAGTTTATAGTAATAGTGAAAGCAGCATGTAACCGTATCATAATGTGTAGGAAAGTGTTATAAAATATGCGTTAAGTGGTTACCTGGGCATCCTGGGTTTGTACGCAGAGCTTTTTTGTAATATGCCAATGCTCCTCTGTAATCCTTTTTGTTAAAGGAGATGCAGGCCTTACCTGTGAAACAACAACAGTGGCTTTGTTTTACAACAGTCAACCTCAGCATCCAATATCAAGCCATGTGCCTTTTAGATTCAACTTGCCAAGCAAAGCAGGGATGTTATTGGTGGACTGGTTGAGCACAAAGTGAAACTGAGCATCTGCCTGGTCCATCTTGTCTCCTTCCAGCAGGCAGAAACAGGCTCTTCCCAACAAGTGGTTCTGATTAGAAAAACAAGTTATGTTTATTCAAAACGCCAAAGAATACAAGGACCACAGCAGCTCTCTCTTGTCCTCAACTGCTGTGACAGACACGCTTCTTACCTGATCATACATGATGATCTTGTCAGCCATCGTATAGAGCAGGGTGGCCTGCGTGATGAGCTCTTTCTTGGCATCTTTGTTTTTCTCTTTGCGTGCCTGCTGGACATAGTAAGCTGCGAGCGTGTCCAGACAGGTCATCTGGTCCTTCTCGTGATCTCTGTAGTCAAGGTTTCCATCGATACGCGCGGCTTCTAAAAGCTTCACGAAATCCTCCGTTTTCCCCTGTTTGTAGTACTCCAACTGTGAAAAAGATGAGATGCAAAGTGTCACAACAGGCTGAACTACTGTCACTTTACATGGAAGGGTTTTGTGTTTTCTTGAGAAATAAGGAATCTCAATTACTCCAGGTCATTCAAGTCATGCATAAGGTGGCCATCAAGAGATTTAGAAATTTGTGAATTTGCTCCTTCTCATCTTGCAAATTCCCATTTTGAAAATATCAGAAGAATAAAAGACAGAAGCTATCAAAGATTAATTTTTTATTGTGATTAATTACCGGATTTCCATAATTATTGTGATCACACATTCACACATTGAACTGCATGCTTAAAATTATGTTGTGTTTGCTTTTCTAAGGAGGGGTTCAGCTCATAACATAAAGCATTCATCAGTCCCAAACAATCACTTCAGGTCAGTTTAATTTGAAATTCAACTGGTTATTGTTCAATTTAAATTAATTGTTGAAGAGCAAATTCAAGACTGAATGAACGAATGAATGAATTTCAAGCAACACTTACTTCGACTGATTTCTCGCCAGATTGTCTTGACTGGGAATCGAACATGGAAAAATAATTTACTTGAATTACCTTGTTGGATTTTCTTTCAAAATAAAGTGCCAAGTAGACCAACTTAATGAAATGTATATGATAAAACTACACGGCCTGGTCACAATCTTCTGTGAAATGTATTGTGTGTGTTGTTATTGTCTTCTAATGTGGGTGTAGGCTAGTGTTTGAATACATTTGAGAGTGTGTTTGGGACAGCCAATGGCTTACTGAAACAACAACATGCATTTAATTTCTGCATGTTTCTTGATCATCTTCGCCAAGACGATTTGATGTAAGGTTTTTGTAGGAAAAAGGGCGTTATATCTGGTCAAAATAAGATGTTTGAATTTTAGGAGCTTCATTTTCAAAGGAAATCAGAAATCTATTGAAATACTGTGATTTTTTTTGATTAATGGATGTGATTACTTTTATTTTTGCAGGTTGTTTCATGGCAAATTCGAGCTGTGGGGGCCGAGCTGTGTTCCGCGAAGCTGGAAGCTCAACTCGTTATATATTTCTCTATTTCAGCTGATTTTTGACTTAATGGAGACTTATTTTTTTAAATAAGCACAATATAAGCCAAGGCCATGTCTAAAATATATCTATTATGGTATTGGATCAGTTTCTGACCAAAAATAGGATCAGCAATATACTATCTATGAAGTTACAAAGGCTGAACTAATATAGTATCTCGATGTCCAGAATTTCCGGTAGTGTCCGTACCCCTATCCAGTTCCTCATTCCTACTATGTATTTGGCTTGAGCTGAATGTTCTATTTTATATACCTGGGTAGCACTATTTGAATGATGATATGTTGTGGATATAGTGCACACAATTAATATTACAACAGTTGCAAATGGGATCTGTTGTTTGCAATTGTAGTGTCCGTACCCCATGTAGTGTCCATACCCTCGCATTTTGTTATTCCACTTAGAAGTTGAAATTCTTGATACTATTGGAACATGCGAGCATGTTGAAAAGGGGTGTATTTATCTACAACTCTCAAGACAACATATTTGCCTAAAAGTACATCTTTTACCCACAGAAAACTAACGCAGAGAATCGAAGCAAGGACTTTGAATTCCAAAATTCCTCTTTTTGAATAACTCGCATAATGCTACGGGAAAATTCTCATTTGGTAAATTTGGTAATGGTAATTGCCAGATAATTTAAACAACAATTTCAGTGACTTTATGTTATTTCACTGCACTACCAGTTAGAGGTCTACCGATTCATCGGATTGGCCGATTCATCGGCCCGATAGGACGTTTTACAAACTTCTGAGTGTCAAGATTTCAGAAATAATGCAGTTGTTGTTGTTCATTTGATACAAATCAGTTAAGAAACATAAATTACAGCAATCCAGCAATGTGCAAATTGTATGTGCAGACATTTATATTAAGTTTGCAGAAAAGATCATTTATTTTCCACATATTTCATCACATTTGCACGTTATAGAGTCTTTTGTGGTCATTTGATGGGCAATAAAGCAGAGTTCTGTTCATATATTTTACTAAATTAAACAAACAACTGAGTTTATTAAGTTGTAGTGATGCTCTTCATCTGTTTTAAGTCTTGTTATGCTATCCAAGTCATGCTAATGTAGAGTCCATACCCCATTTTACCTCGACATCTTTAACTGATCACCATTTTACTACCAAATAAGATTACTGGATGAATTTTTTTGCATCTGATTGCTCGAAAACTGTAGTATAGTGAAAATAAAAATTGGCACAGTTTGTTGAGGCTGAATTTTTTAGTCTGCTGTCCACCTGGAGTCAATGTTGATTGTGACCAGGCCGACGTAGTTTTCAAACTGAAAACCTTAACCCTAATTATGAGATTAATCGCGATAAAAAAATAATCTTTAGCCAGCCTGCATTAATTGATCGCGATTGCTCTAACATGAAGACCACAACTTTGCGAGGATGCTTCATTAACTCACCGCCAAAGCGATCCAGATGTGCAGCTGCGTGTGTTCCTGCTTCAAGATGCTGATGACCTCGTCTCCCTCTGGCAGCTGGTCGAAGTCGAGCTCAATAACCTGAACAAAACACATCATCCATCAAGACCTGGCAAAACCCATCACTTTAAACATGTACGCCACACTACATGTTCAAGTATAAATGTACACAGAAATACACAGAGTTCCTTCTTCCTACAGTTGCCTGTAAAATTGTAAAGTTCGCTCAAAACGTGAGCTGTACTTCGTAAATCGCTCACGATCACACATGCATTTGTTTTCGAACGTCAGTATTTATTCGCGAATGTTTACATTTCAGAGAGAAATGTTTTCCAAAACATGACCAACATGACCACATTAAACTCTCCGCAGAGAGGTGCCATTGTTGTCAGTTAGCAGACTCGGCTAGCAGCTGAGCGGGATTAGTTGCATAAACATGTGAGATATGCTGGTTAAACGGGGTTTACCTCATCTGTGTCCCGCAGAGGGATCTCGATAGAGCCCCGAGACATCTTCGCTGGCGAGTGGGGAAGCCAGTTGCTGTCTGAATTTTGTCAATTGTCGACTGGAATCCTCAAAACCCGCTGTGGGATGGCAGCAGCGACTCTGCTTCCGTCAGGTGCAACCAGCTATAATTGTCCGACTGCGCACACGGACATCTTGAATATCTGTTCCTCCGCGATGCAGCGTGCTCTTCAAAAATATTTTAATCGACTTTCGGTGATTTGAACATCATGAACTTCATGAATTTATTCGTTTTTAATCTAGATTAGCTGATCACAAAAATGGAAAGGCCTTTCAAACGTTTTAATCACAAAATATGTTGTTTAGATTTCTGTATATTTGAAAAACATATGGATCTAATTATTCTGATTGAAGACCAAGCCGTCAGAAAAGTTAACTTGATGACACATTGATGCTGTTCAATGAGCATCAAGCCTCATGAAATAATTCAATCAATAAAAAGATTGAATTTCATGAATGCGATTAGAACACACTGACTGAGAGATAACCTAGTACTAACAGAGTTCAACTCATCTGAGATAAATCGTAGCTGTAATAGATTAATTTACGTGACTCATAGCACGAATTGCCATAAGACCGGGTTGGGGGTTGATTTTTGACTTAGACTTTTGTCAGTGATGCAGCCTCTAAAAACAGACTAATATATAAATACTTCAAAGAACTAAATTGCTGTTTATGTCTGTTCATGTTTTCACACATTTACAATTTCCCTTATTACTTGTCTGTTTGTGGCCACCTCCACTATGTTCTGAAATATAAGTATGTGTAGTTTGCGCAGCTTTTTCAAAATTTTAAATTAAATACTCAGTTTATAACTGGATCAACACATCATTAGAGTTTCTGATCCAACTCTCATGCTAAATCTTGTATCTGGCTTTCTGTTAACATATAATGTTGTCCAAAATCCTGAAGAGAGAGAGGAGAGAGAGCTAGAACGCTCACACGAAAGTATCTAATCATACTCAATGGAAATTGAGTTTTTCTTTAGTTAGGTGCAAAATTAGTAGTTACTGGATGTAACTCCAGTTCTACGAGTAAGTGCGTGCCCGCCTACGGGCTTCGCTAGTGGGCACACCTCCAATCTCTGTCCAATCCACTGAGACTATACAAAGCTCGACGCACCAATCCCCCGCACGCGATGGCGCAGCGCCACGCCCCACACCGAGGGTACATAACCTCGGATGGCGCTAAGCAAACCCTTCTTCTGACGTAGCAAAAACAAGGGAAGCAGACAGCTGGGCCAGCAGGTAGGCGGGCACGCACTTACTCGTAGAACTGGAGTTACATCCAGTAACTACTAATTCTACTTCGTAAGTGCTTAGCCCGCCTACGGGCTTCGCTAGTGGTACTCACCAAGGCGAAGGCCGTAGGTCGATGAATGTACTCCCAGCTGGCCTGCTGACGGGATCGGTGCATAAGACGGAAGTAAACAAACCGTACGTCCAGAACGGCCGTAGAACTCCCGAAGGACGAGGGCGGGCACCTAGCGATGTAGCGCGGCCCACGACGTACAAAGCATCGCCACAGCGACACACACACACGCCGACCGGGAAACCACAGCGGCAGGCGGTGAAGGGGGGGACCCCTGGCCCGCGTCCCACGCACGGGGAGCGGCAGCGAACCCAAAAACAGCAAGTGGCAGAACTCCTGCCCCTGCAACACCGTAAACAACATCCGCAGACCGCGGCAGAGCCGAGCGGCAGGTGGGGAACCCCTGGTCCGCGAGCCCACCCGGGACGCGGCAGCCAGGCCAGAAGGACCGAAACGGTTAGACGACTGAACTCCTGTTCTCGCCGAAAACCGACATGGCCACAGAGTCAGTGCACATATCCAACAGATACGAACGCACGAAGGTGGACGCAGAGGCCCAGGAGGCAGCCTGGCAGATGTCACTCACCGTGACCCCTCTGCACAGGGCCGCAGAGGCAGCCACACGTCGTGTGGAATGAGCACGAATCACTGCTGGTGGCGAGAGATTCTGTGCCTCGTAGGCAGCTGCAATAGCGCCCCCCACCCAGTGGGCGAGACGCTGAGAGGTCAGCGGGGAACCACGCCCCCGGGCTCCAAACCTCACAAACAGCTGGTCCGTGGTGCGAAAGCCAGCTGTGCGCTGGACATAAAGACGCAGAGCCCTGACCGGGCACAGTGACCGCAGGCGTGGGTCGTCCCCAGACGAACCAGGCATGGAGTCAAACGTCCTGACCCAGATCACTCGCGACCGGAAGTCCGAAGTGATCACCTTGGGATGAAAGGCCGGGTTAGGCCAGAGGTGCACGAGTCCCCCATCCTGGCTGAACACCATGCAGGATGGGTGGACTGACAATGCGCAGAGATCCCCAACTCTCTTGGCGGATGCTAGCGCCAACAAGATGGCGGCCTTAAAGGAGAGAAAGCGGTCCTCCGCCTGCTCCAAAGGCTCGAAAGGAGGTCCCTAAGGCCCTCCAACACCACATGGAGGTCCCATGGAGAGACCACATGCCTGGGGGGCGGTCGCAACCGACACGCCCCGCGCAGAAACCGCTTCACAAGCGGGTGGCTGCGTGCAGAAAAGCGGCCGAAACCGCCGTGGCCCGCTGTGATGGCCGATGCAAACACCGCCAGGGTGGATGCAGCGCGACCGCTGTCCAGCAGGGCCTGGAGGAACTCCAAAACTCCACCAACGGTGCAGGAGACCGGGTCCAAGCCCCTCTCCGAGCACCATGATGTGCAGAGCTTCCACCGAGACCTGTAGGCCTTGACAGTAGAGGGGGCCCTGGCACTCTGGATGGTGGACACCACCGCTGGGGGGAGGTCTAGTTCCACCAGCCTCACCCGCTCAGCCTCCAAGCCAGGAGCCTCCCGCCCAGGAAGGGGCGGGACCGAAGGGCGCCTCCTGCCTGCTGCAGTGCGTCGGGCCCATCGGGAATCGGCCACGGGTCCCCGACTGCCAACTGAACCAGGTCCGGGAACCACCGCGCACTCGGGGTGTCCGGAGCCACCACGATCACGTGAAGATTGTGCAACCTCACCCTGCGCAGCAGCGGGGTCAAGAGGTGGACTGGAGGGAACGCGTACAGGATGCCCGACGGCCAGCTCCTGTGTGCGAAGGCATCTACCCCTAGAGGGGGGGCGTCTGACAACCTGAGCGAGAACCAGAGTGGGCACTGTGCGTTCTCTGCACTGGCGAAAAGGTCTGCCACTGGGCATCCGAACCTGCGCCAGAGTCGGGCTGCGACCCACGGGGACAGGCCCCACTCGTCGTGGAGTGGGCCTCCCCGGGACATTCTGTCTGCACCGACGTTGAGGACTCCGGGCACGTGACGCGCCCTGAGAGACCCGAGGTGCCGGTCCGCCCACCGGAGGATCTCCGCCACTATGCGATGAAGAGGGGGAGACCGGGTCCCCCCCTGCCTGTTCAGGTACGCGACCACCGTAGTGTTGTCCGTCCTGATGAGCACATGGCTGTCCTTCAGCCTGGCTTGGAAATGGAGCAGGACCCTCTGCACCGCCGTCATTTCCAGCACATTGATGTGAGTGGGAGTCAAATCCCAAGCACCGCCCACCGCGTGGTGGTCTAGGGTGCCTCCCCATCCCGCGAGAGACGCATCGGTGAACACTTCGACGTGATGCGACACGCAGCCCAGGGGAACTCCTTGCATTAGGAGAGCAGGATCCATCCAATAAAGGAGATCCTGGCGTGCTTGGGGCGGGATCGGGAACCGTTTGCATCCGTCCCACTTTCCCACGCAGCGGAGGCGTGCAAACCACCGTTGCAGCCTGCGCATGTGTAGAAGGCCCAGCCGGACCACTGGGTGGGCCGCGGCCATTAAACCCAGGACGGTCCTGATCAAACGAACCCCGACCAGGGGTGTGGTCACTGCAGACCTCAGGGTCGAGAGAAGGGAGGTCCGTCTCTCCTCGGAGAGGCGGGCAGTCATAGAGAGCGAGTCCAGCTCCAACCCCAGATAAGCCATGCTCTGAGCTGGGGTGAGTGCGCTCTTGTGTCGGTTCACCGTGAACCCCAGGAGCTCGATGTGGTGCAGGACCTGGGTCGTGTGCAGCACAGCCTCCTGATGAGAGGACGCCAGTATGAGCCAGTCGTCGATGTAAGTGAGGATCCTCAGACCATGACGACGGAGGGGCTCCAACGCTGCTTCGACACACTTGGTAAAGGTGCGAGGGGCGAGAGAGTAGCCGAAGGGGAGCCGGTTGTATTGAAAATACCTGGTCCCCACGGCAAAGCGGAGGAAGGCTCTGTGCCTTCTGAGAATGGGGATGTGGAAGTAGGCGTCCATCAGGTCGATCGAAGTCATCCAGTCCCCAGGTCGAATGCTCTCCAGGAGGTGTTTGACCGTCAGCATGCGGAACCTCCTGGTGGCTATGTGAGTGTTGAGGACCCTCAGGTCCAGAATGGGTCTTACACCCCCGCTTTTCTTGGGGACCAAGAAGTAGGGGGAATAAAACCCGAGTGCGCCTCTGTCGCGGTCAGCTCCGTGACTGCACCCCGGCGGAGGAGTGAGGCTACTTCTGCCTCGAGAGCGGCCGTCCCCGCAGGGCATGCGAGCCGCGTACGAAGGATGCCGTTGAAGAGAGGCGGACGACAGGCGAACTGCAGGGCATAACCATTTCTCAGCGTCCTGGACAGCCAGGGAGAAAGCGGTCCCAACATAACACGCCACGTGTGAAACCGGAGCGTGAGTGGCTGTACCACGGCCAGCGGGGACGGCCCACCCGTCCTCCCGGCCTCGGGAGACGGGGGGCCCCCGGCGAAAGGGCTGTGGAGCAGGCGTCCCCTGAATGAGAGCGGGCGGCCGCCAGGCGGCCGCGGACCGGCGTTTTGCTGGGGACAACCCGAGCAGAGGCAGCGCGATCCCGGAGTTTTCCGGGTCGCTGTCCTCGGTGCTGATGTCGGAGCCTTCCGGATCGCTGGCCGTGATGCTGAAGCCGGAGCCGGGACGCTCAATAGCGGGAGCCCGGGACGGCAGAGCTCCGCTGCTCCGAGGCTCCGCTGTGACAACACACGGGGAAGCCGAGGGAGCGCTGCCGGGAGCAACACCAATAAGGCCGGGATCGGGGCGCTTTACGGCGGACACCCGGGCCGGCGTGAGTCCGCCGCTCGGCGGAGAAACTCCGCTGGGAGCGGCATGAGTGGCGCCGGGGCTGGGGCGCTGCACGTCGGCAGCCCGGGGCGTAACGGCACCGCCGCTCTGACGCCTCGTCATGCTAACACGAGCGGAGGTCGGCGAACAGACGCTGCTGAGAGCGCTATGGGTGCGGCCGGGGCCGGGATACCCCACGGCGGGGATCCGGGCCGGGCCGGAGCCGTCGCTCTGACGTTTCGAAATGCTCACTCGAGCCGAAGCCGGTGGAGAGTGCAGCCTGAAGCGTTTGCGGGGCGCTGAAAAGACATCAGCAGCGCACCGCTTGCGTGACGCACACAGCGGGAAAGCTAGCGGCTCCAGCGCGCTGCTATGCCCCGCGTCCGCAGCCGCATTGCGGCCAGAGCGCGAAGAAAGCGCCGGTGAAGAGGCGGTTCCGTGCGCATTCCGCTCACCATCCTCAGCCGCCTTATCGCGGAGCGGGAGGAGGGAGGGAGAAGGGCCCAGCCGGGTTTTGCACTTTTCGATCATGCTAACACGGGGTAGAGGAGGGACTGCTGCTCTTTGGAAGATGTAACGGGCCTGACGGCCTTTATTTGCATGTTTGCTGGCAGGTGCGGGTCGAGCGGACGGGGCGCTCCGTGTCTCGGGAGCGCGGGACCGTCTGGGCTGATCGGCGCCCCGGGAGGATCGGCGGAAAGACGGTCCGGTCTGTCCAGGTGCCGAGGTGCTCCAAGGAGCGGGACGCCGCTGGTCCGCGGAGCGGCGGCGCTGCGGCGGCGGCTCACGGCGGGGCTGGAGGTGCGGGGCGAGCTGCTGCGAGCCTCGTGCTGCTGCCTCCAGGCGCTCGATGATCACCTGTATATCGGGCCCAAAAAGAGAAGAGGTGGACAAGGGGAGTCCCAGGACGCCCCGCTGGTCCCGCTCAGATAAAGAAGACAGACCAAGCCACAGGTGCCTCATGGCGAGCTGTGCGTTGGCCATGACGCGGCCTCCACTGACGGCGATGGCTCTGCACATGCGCATCAGGACTTCGGCCGTATTTTGGACTTCCACGATGTCTTCGGGGGAAAGCTGGGACTTCTCGTGGCAGATCTTGTCCACAGAGCCCAGGAGGAAGGTCATGTTATTGGCTAGGGCGAACGTCAGGTTGCCGCTAGCGTAGCCACGATCCAGGAAGCTCGCCATGCGCCTGTCCCTTTCAGACGGCAGCACGGGCTTTCCGCCGGGCCAAGCGGAGGATCGGGGGAGGAGGCACAGCCGAATGGAGTCCTCAATGGAAGGCACTCCGGAGACCGGCGGCCAGCCCTCCACACAAGAATACTCTCGGTAGCCCTTCACCGTACCCTTGGCGGCAAGTGGCGTACCCCAGTCCCGCTGCACGTGAGCTTGAAACGACGGCACTGCGGGACATAGGACCGCAGTCCGGGACCGAGCCCGTGACTGGGTTGCCAGCCCGAGTGCAAATCACGCTGCACCGGCTCCGGAGGCTGCGGCGGCAGCGCGAGGCCGGTGCGCTCGGCGGCTGAAGTGAAGAGCCCCGCGAGGTGCTCCACAGGCTCACGGGGGAGACGGGATGCGGTGGAGGCGGAGTCGAACCGAGTCGAACTCCGTGACACAGACACGCTGCTGCTGCTGCTGCTGCTGCTGACGCTGCCGCGGATCTCGGCCCAGTCGTAGGCGGCGGCGGTGGTCTCCTCGGCGTCGTCCTCACCGGCAGGAGCCGGGGAGGTTGTGCCCATGAAGGCTGCTCGCCGCTGGCTCTCTTCGAGCGGCAGCGCGAGGCAGGCCGGGCAGGAGGTCCGCTGGCGGTGATGCTGCCAGCCAAGGCAGAGGAAGCAGAGCTCGTGACAGTCCTGTACGATGAGCGGAATGCCGCAGGAGCGGCAGGAGAACGGCCCGACGCCCGATGGCGACTGGTCCCGGGCCGGCGAATCCATTCAAGTCGAATCTTGATCCGTAGAAGAAGCTTCTAAGTCTCATGGAGATGCTGAGAAAGAAGAAGAGTTTGCTTAGCGCCATCCGAGGTTATGTACCCTCGGTGTGGGGCGTGGCGCTGCGCCATCGCGTGCGGGGGATTGGTGCGTCGAGCTTTGTATAGTCTCAGTGGATTGGACAGAGATTGGAGGTGTGCCCACTAGCGAAGCCCGTAGGCAGGCTAAGCACTTACGAAGTAGAACTGGAGCTTTGTTAACATGTTTTGAGTCAATGTGCAACAAGATAACCAGGTGTGTGTGGGAGAGAGAGAGAGAGAGAGAGAGCAAGAGAGAGCAAGAGAGAGAGAGAGACAGCTGCCCTAGCAACCGTTGCTAGCGAGGACAATAGTGGCAGCCTCATTTGCATATTGCTTTGCTCTGGCTGTGATGTCATCATTGATGTCATCAGACAGCTTCAACCTGCAGCTTGGTCTGGTTCTCCTGTCACAACTACCAGAAGCCCCCAGTGGAGCAGCTGCTAGATCACAGAGAGAGCCGTTTTCGAGTCAATAGTTCACGTTCACTGAAGACACTTTCAGAGTGAACAGCGACAGCACCGACCGACTGACGAATTAGTTAGCACATTTGCGTTCTGTTCAGCACATTTGCGGAAATGACTGAATATCAGCATCCCCGGGGGAGAGGAGGATTCCCCAGGAAGCCCCGCCGTTGTAATCATTGTCCTCCTGAATTTTTAGAAATGCGCGCTCATATTGATGAGCTCATTCAGACGGTTACAGACCGTGAAATGAAGATTCTGGAGTTAAAAAATGAACTGAGGGAGAAAACAGGAAAATGTGAGGAGTTTCTTGAAGTTCAGAAGGAGCTGATGAAAAGAACTGGGCAACTGGAGGAGGACCAGGGAAAGATAAACCAGGAGAGCCAACACAGTGAAGACAAATCAATGAAAGAGGAGCTCCGCAAGATGTCTGAACTGCTGCAGGCAGAGAGAAAGAAGGCGACCAGGGCCGAGGCAGACAACCTCACACTCCAGAAGCACATTGGAGACTTCAAAAGAGAAGTGAATGAGCTGAAGGGGAAGCTGAGAGACTCAGAAGTGATGCTGTCCCAATATAAGAAGGAAAATGGGAGGATTTGTGCAATGCTAAAGAAATCGTCTGAGCTGCTGGCTGACCGAGGAAAGCACGAGCTGCAAAAAGAACAGGAATGGAAAATGAAGCTTGGAGTTCTTGAGAAGAAGCTGGAGCAGGAGGTGGAGGAGAGGAAGAGGGTGGAGAGTGAGGCTTCATTGGCTGAGAAATCCCTCCGTGCTGAGATCGAGTCCCTCCAGTCTGACATAGAGACGCTCCGGTCTGACATGGAGACCCTCAAGTTCGAGAAAGACAGCTTCCGGGCTGAAAACAAGAGCCTCCAGGAAGAGATGGAGTCCCTCCGGGCTGAGAAAGATAGCCTCCGGGCTGAAAACAAGAGCCTCCAGGAAGAGATGGAGTCCCTCCGGGCTGAGAAAGATAGCCTCCGGGCTGAAATGGAGAAACTCCACACTGAGAAGGAGAGCCTCCGGGCTGAGAAAGATAGCTTCCAGTCTGAGAAGATCAGATTACAGGAGGCCAACAAGGTTTTAGTGGAGACAATCAAGGCCAAGAAAGAGAAAAAAAGAGGCTTCTGGAGGCGTCGTGGCAAGAAGAGACACAATGGAGAGAAGAAGGTGGAGAAAAAAGAAAGTTGTCTCTGAAGAGACAAAAGATTTAGATGGCAACTGGACAACTGAGGGCACGATCACAGCTTCAGGGACCGAAGTAGTCAAAGATTTGGAGGCACTGGCAACAATACAGGACACCAAGAAGGACCACAAGAACGACGGGCACAAGGGTTTCTGGCGAAGGTTGTTTCAGAGGAGGAAGAAGAGTGACCTTGGTCAATAAGAGGAGGGAAGCTGCTGCTGGGGGGCCGGTCGCTTCTACCATCCAAGACAGACACATGAAGTTTACAACAGTAACATCGATGGAGGCATTACACTGTCAAAGTCCGAGGGCGCATAAGGGATTCACGCACATGCAAAAGAGATCTGCACACATAGCTGTAGAGGAACTTTACACCGGCTGTATTTCCACCGGATACATTTTACTCACGGCTGGATTCAACCTGCAGCCACAACAGATTTATTCCAGTGGGGGGCTAAAGCTTGTAGCTGCTGCTGCATCATGCAATGATTCTGCTCCGCATCTGCTAGCGTTTTCACAATGCTTTACTTTCACATGCAGGCATTGTGAACATGATAGCAACGGCAATTTGCATTTGACATGTGCACACAGCTGTTTCCCCACAACACAAATTCAATTTGAGCATTAACTGGAAAAAATGTAATAAATAAAATAATTGTTAAAATGCAATTTTCTATCGTGTCAAAATGTGTGATCATTTGGATTTCAGCGAGAACATTTCTCTCCAAAATGCACTGGAGCAGATGGGAGAAAATTCTGTACTCTCCTCAACCAAATGCATCTGGAGAAAAACCTGTTTGAGAAAGAGAAAAAAATGAAAGCATTGTGGGAATCACAACGAAACCCTCCCCAAATGAGGAGGGTCCAAGACCACGGTACTCCCATCAGATTATTCCGAAGTGTCACATGTTTGAACAGCGTTTTTATATTTCATTTTAAGTCGCAGTCTAGTGTGTTTCTCCCATATTGCATCTAAATTGAAAAAATATCTTACAATTCAAGCAGTTTTCACCTGTAACATTATTGTAATTGCAACGGACAACATCTAATCTGACACACTGACTCAAGCAACGTTCTACTGCTGCAGCTGCAGTGTGTTACACTATACTTTCTTAAAACATATTCAAATGTGCATTATAGGCGTGTTAAAGTGAAAACCCCTTCCCCTGCTTCCCTGTTGCTATGAAGACTCAAACTGCGGCTCCATTGATGCTGTCTTTTTTAAGTTGTGGCACACGCCCTTAATCCCGGGTGAAACTATTTAGTTGATCTTATTCTTGTTAGAGTGATAGCGTTTACCTTTAATGGCACACACACACACACACACACACACACACACACACACACACACGTGAAGCAGATAATAAATGATTGGAAACACAGACTGCTTAGTTTCACGGTTCAGCCGCTGTTCGGAAACTGTGCTTCTTTACAGTTCATGAACAGCAGCATGCAGTTTGCTCTGACCCCAGCTGGAAGCCACTGCTGAGCAACACTGCCTCAGTGACAGCCTGTCACAGCGACACCGGCTGAAGCTCTGCGCTGCCATCTTCTGGATCGGATCACACTTGGATGTGAAATTACGCTGTGATCAAGTGGCAGCTGGTCAGGATTAATAAACCAACAGCAAGGATTCAGGAAGGAAGTAAAGACGGAACATCCAGAGCATTGTGATGTTTAAACACACCGACGTGAGGCCAAGGGACCCGGCAATGTCTGACTTTCCATCTGACTGCAATATTTTGAAGCAGCTTGACCAAGACCTTTCCTAACATACTTATCCAACATGCGATACCAACACGAATGCGTCTGTTTGTCTCTAACAAATCCAAAACATGCCAAACACCAGTCTGAGTAAACCTGTACCATGTAAACACTTCTCTCTGATTAGACTGACTTGAGTTTGAGTTTACAATGATGATCAGAGCAAACTTCAACGGCATGTCGGATTGCTTTCCATTGTTGGGGCTCTATGCCTGCTTTGTGCGCATGTCTGTTACCATGTGACACTTCACCCACGGTGTTTTTGGAAAAAAAGCAGTGGCAAACCAACTAGTAGGTACAGGAGACGAGGCTTCCACATGCAACAGAAAATGCTGAATGCTCGCCTCTTCCTGATTAGACTTTCATCCAGTTGGAAAACCAATACTGGAGGGCTTCCAGATAAAGCTTGATTTGGTCGCTCTGCTTCCACTCTCACAGTGTTTGCATCGGCCATCATGACGGGCCACGCTGGCTACGAGCATTTTTCAGCAGGCAGCCACCCGCTGGTGAAGCGCTTTCTGTGTGGGGCATGTAGGCTTAGGCCTCCCCCTAGACAAGTCGTTCCCCCGTGGGACCTCCACGTCATGCTGGATGGTCTGGGGGGGGGGGCCTTCGAGCCTTTGGAGCAGGTGGACTTCCGTTTTCTCTCCTTCAAGGTTGCCCTTCTTTTGGCTCTGGCTTCTACCAAAAGGGTTGGGGATCTCTGCACCCTGTCGGTCCACCCCTCCTGCATGTCCTTCAGCCAAGATGGTGGGTTGGTTCATCTCTGGCCAAACGCAGCTTTTCATCCCAAGGTTATCACTTCGAATTTTTGTTCAAGAGTGATCTGGATCAGGGCGCTTTGCACCTCGCCTGGTTCATCAGTGGACGATCCGCGGCTGCGGTTGCTGTGTCCGATCAGAGCTCTGCGTTGTTGCGTTGAGCGTACAGCGAGCTTCCACACGACAGACCAGCTGTTTGTGGGTTTCGGAGCCAGGGGACATGGAGCCCCGCTGTCCTCCCAGCGCCCTGCCCATTGGGTTGGTGGTGCTATTACAGCTGCTTATGAGGCACGAAACCTCCCGCCCCCGGCAGTGTGTTAACGCGCATTCCACACGTTGTGTGGCTGCCTCTGCGGCTCTGCGCAGAGGTGTCACGGTGGGTGACATCTGTCAAGCTGCTTCTTTGGCTTCTGCGTCTACTTTCGTGCGCTTCTATCTTGTGGATATGTGCGCCAGTTCTGTTGCCATGTCGGTCTCATGCTTGGACATGGGTCCTGTCGCGTCAGTGAACTGGTTCTTGGCCTGGTAGGCTGCTGTTTTCCCTGGGGAACTTCAAGACTGCGGCGAAGGTCTTGTTCGCCTGCCGGTGTGACTCTGGGAGTCCTGACTGGTGTGTGCGTGCTCCGTTGACGGTGTGTCACGGTTTTTCTTGGACACGTGTGCGATCAGCGCATACGGCCTGCCTGCTTCCTCTTCTGCGCCAATCTTGTCAGCCTGTCCAGCTGGGAGTACATTTATTCTACGGCCTCCACTTTGGTAGGATACCAATAGCGAAGCCCGTAGGTGGGCGAAGCACCACATGAATTAGAGGCGTGCGCTAGCATGCGGGCATGATTGGCGCTGCAACGCGTTTGATCTTCTCAGTGTCTGGCTGGCGCCAAAGGAGGGTACCAATAGCGAAGTCCGTAGGTAGGCACGCACACACTCGTAGAAGTGTCGTTACGTCTAGTAACTATAATATCAACATTTTTCTGACCAAAGACTATTCTACACATGACTGAATGTTTATAGAGCCACTTTGGAACTTGATAGAATTAAATGAGAAAGTCAAGTGTTACAACTAAAAGAAAACATGCTGTTTGCATTTGCAGTATCCAATAAATAAATAAATAAATAAATACATAAATAAATATTTATATGATTAAAAATGAAATTGAAATCCTCAACATGGCCACTGGCCTGTTTGTGCCAGCAGAATGTTAGAAGGTGAGCAAGGAGGGGGGAGCAGAGGGGGCAGCAGGGGGATGTCAGCTGGTTTTGATGTGAAGCAGTGAAAACAAGCACAAGAGCATCTCCAAGACGTCTCGTAACATCACAGCAAATCAGATGAGGAGCGGAAAAATAATAAGAGGAAAACAATGCATCAATTTAACATTTATTAAAAACAATTTTCTTTGCCGAGGCACCAACAGGACTGACAAGTAAGAATTTCTTTTTTTAACTTGATTCTATGTTTTCATGGAAATGTCTTACATATCAGTGACCTCAATATATAGTTGTATTATTAAAATGAGAAGTGCATACATAGCAGACAGTATTTTCCTTTTGTTGGAAATTAAAGTTTTCTTATTTTACATTTTTACTTTTTACATGAAGATGATAAAATTATCGTGTGAGATTGACTTACATTTTATACTTGATCAAAGCATTTCAATAAAAAGATGTTATCTGCCGATATAACTAGACCCATATACATATATGAAAGTATTTCAAAAAACTTATCTTAAGAAGAGATAATTAATCCTTACTCGTTTCACTAAGCCTTGGATTCGGCTTGGTTTTAACATTTGATTTATTTATTTCTTTATATCTTTATTTATTTATTCATTTTATTTGTTTTCTTTGCTATTTGCTCTGTCTTGCAGATATTGCACACTAAAAGAAATCATTGTTTGCTTATAAATTGTAAGATTGAAGGGATTGTAGAATTGTGACTGGCCATCAGAATATTTCCCCTGCAGGCCTCCAAGGCAAAAAGAACAATGTCTGATGGCAGTGACAGTAACAAATGTGTTCATTTATTAAAACATCCCACAGTTTCTCACTGTGTGATATATTGTATTTCTTCTTTTCCATAAACACTGACATGCACTATCATCTTGGTCAACATGTGAAGTGTGGGAGTCTTCCAGCGGTGGGACGAGGGACGTGCTGGAGAACAACAGCGACACAAGTGGATTCTCCGAACACGAACTCCTTGACATCATGTATAATGCTTGCAATACCAGCAATACAGGTACAGTAAAGAACTGAACTAAACCCGGGGATTTTGACCTGTTAGGTGGGATTTCCCCCTCTTAAGGAGCTTGAACCACAAAAATGACAACTTTTCTTGTCCGAATCAGATGCATTTTTTGGAAAATCTGATCCATCTTTACAAGTTGTTTGGAACTGTAGCAAATGTTACTCTGTTTTCCACTTAAGCTTATTTTAGTATTTTAATGCAAGCATTAAAGGCACGTCACTTCCAATAGATTAAAATAAATCAAATTCTACAAACGGGTGTTTATGTGTTGTAAAATAATGTCTAATTTTAATTTTTACATTGAAAACCACTGAACTAAACACAATACACAGTGAAGTACAATTTATTCCCCCCTGGTCTCCAGGAGAGGTGTTGGCCTCCACTCTCATTCAGTACCTGCAAACCATGACGGCTCAGAGTCCAGAGCAGGAGAAACTGGCTGCCCTGAGGCAGCTCCTTGACCCCGACTCCCTGAACCCGCATGTGAGCCGGGAGACTTTCCACTCCACCATGAGGGAGTGGATCGCACAATGCAGCCAGGGGTAAGACTGAACTACACAAGACAGATGCAGCATTGTAGATTGCATTCAATGACTTTGTTAAACTTAAGTACCATATTTATCATTATTTAGACTAATACTCAAGATACAAGGAGATATCAGGTCTTCAGGGTCAGAGCTACTTTCATCCTGCTGCTGAATGTATATTCAAATGCAGCATCATAGATTGTTTTGGCTTTTGCTAACTTTATGTATGATGTACTTTTCATCAAGTAATCTTTTCAGTGCAGGTCAGCAGGTCTTTTATGAGGATCCTTAAAAATATTTTTGTAGTCTAACATTCATCTTCAACACTACAGAGAGAGTATTGATGTTAATAGAATCTAGAAATGAAGCTTAGAAGTCCTTTTAAAAGAGGGGTGTCAAACATATTTTGGTTTAGGAGCTACATGACCAGGAAAACCGATCTTCTATCACAACTCTGCCTTTGATATATAAAAATCTGTAAAATGGACAAAATTTGTGCCTCATTTTGAACCCAAAATGCTCTTGAAAGATGTGAAACGTTATCCGGCAGAGAGTTATTTTGTTAGCTAATGTTGGTTAAAGCCTTTAGCAGCTCAGGACACATGATTTCAGCAACCTTCAGAGCTTAATTTTTAACCAACACATTACAGCACTGATATTAACACTATATACTTTACAAGTAATAAGGTAGCCACATTTCACCGCTGCACCACTGATCTCTGGTCTCATTTGAAACGTCACAAGAACTGAGCAACAGCACAACTTCATACAGAATGTCGTATGTTTGACGTCCCCTGCCACAGAGACTCTCTTCTACAATCGTCAATTTACAACACATGTTCTCCATGTTGTACAGTTAAATGATTAATATTGTATGGATATTTTCTTATTATGCATTTTTAAAGAGTTGAAGAAACTAACACACACTCCTGTGTTTCAGCAGCGATGTGGAAAGCAGCCACATACGCTGGCCAGACTCCTCTAAAGTACCCGTTAACGGTAAGCTCTCCCCGTACTTTTCTGACAGACAGAACATCTCAATCAGATAAAAAGCAATTCACTCAACCTGATTTCCTCTCAGGGCTGGATTTTTCCTTTTCTCAAAACAAGGCAGCCTTGTCAGATGGCCACCAGTGCTCTTGGTTAGTTCTTTGGCCCCCTCGATCACTGCTTGTGTTTATTCGCGGCAGTCAGTTTGTTTTTATACTTCACTTTTATCTATTGTTTGGGATCAGTGATGGAAGGGACCTGTCCGGCACAGTGGCCGAACTCAAGCACGCGCAGCGCAAACTGAGCGAGCAGAACAGCAGCCTGCTGAGGACCGTGGCTCAGTGCGAGGACGTGAACCTGCAGCTCTCCCTGGAGATCACCGAGCTGCGAGCGAAGCTGGTCAGGTGAAGGATGAACTCACACCTCATCCGCCTAAATAAAAGTTCATTTTGACTATGAAATGTCAAAATGAACTGGATGTGAACATCTCTGCCGCTTGTGACAGGTGTGCTTTCAGTGCACAAGGAATAACTGACTGGTTGGTTTTTGCTGCCCGCAGTGCTCAGCGTTCTGCGGTGAGAGTCAGATCCCTGACAGAGGAGCTGGAGGAGACGCGCCAGGCTTTTAAAGAGGCTCAGGAAAGAGCCAGTCGCTCACAGAGCAGCTGCACTAAACTGGTACATTAACATTCACCTGGCTCCCAATAAAGCTTCTTTCCAAGACTGAGAGGATTTTATTGACATGTAACTCTTCTCTGGACTTCAGAGCAATGAGGTGGAATGTCTGAAGGTTCACATTAGGAGGCTGGAAGACAAGGTAGCACAGGTCAACATCAGAAGAGAGATTAATGTACGTTTTCCTGTGATTAACATTTCTTATTCTCCCACACAGAATGAAAAACTGGCCTTCGAGAAAACCTGTTCAGAAGATACCCTCAACAAAATGAGAAAAGTCAACTCTGAGTTGAGGGTAGGAACAGAACTGCCTTTGTCACGCTGGTGTTCATTTCAAACTTTTAAGTTTTTAACTGAACATCTATCTGTTTACAGACTGAACTTGAGGAAACACTGGTTATGTTGACACTAAGAGACAGAGAAATCACAAAGGTATGTTTGTTATGGTGAGTTTTACATGATGATCTTCTGTCTTACCTCTGAGACTGCTGAATATTTCTCTCCAGAAAGATGTTATCATGGATAAGATGAAGAATTCCCATGTAGAGAATCACAAAATCATTGAGGTCAGTTTGATGTTCACTCACAAAGCAAATTAAAGTTTTTGCAATTTACCTGGAAATTTACAAAGAGGAGATCGTAGTGTTGTTAGTTTGCACAATGACTTGTGGCGTTGCAGGGTCTGCAGTCAGAGCTGATGAGGTTACAGGAACACTCACACCAAGTTCTTCTGAGGTACTTTTCATTCATTCTCATGTGGAACTTGATGTGGCAGCTCTTCTCAAAAGCATAATTTGTTAAAAGTATTGACTTCCGGCAGGTATGACAGGCACCTTTTGAGTCCCCAAGGTCTTTACAGCCGAGACCCTCCAAACCTCCGTTCTCTGCAGAGCGAGCTGCAGGACATGCAGCAGGTGGGTTTGACTCCTGTTTCCCTCCTGTCTTGATGCCGTTCGTCTGTTTCATGTTGTCCTTTGTTCTGCTTTGCCCTCTTTGCCTGCAGCAGCATCACCAAGGTCTGGATGACTTAAGTCTCCCGTCGCTGCACTCAAACAGCGACGACATTCAGAGCATCATTCACAGGATCAAGAGTGCAGAAATCGCTCACCTGCTGCATAGTAAATATCCTGAGAGGGTGAGCGGACAGTACTCCTTGGATTGTTGGTGATTGCATGCATTGGAGATGAAAAACTGAGAGTGTAAATCTTTTTCATGTGACCTCTCTCACACACTCAGGAGTCTGCTCCTGTAGAAGTGCAGGAGAAACCTTTTCCGAGCCGCCAGCAGCAACAGGCAAGCATCAAGCAGCAGCTTGTCAATGTGTATGTGAGTTTTTTTACCTCTCTTTGCCCTGTTATGGTAACGGGCCAGACTCCGTTGATGTTAGTCCCTGTTCTAAGAAGCTAAGCTAATAAAAAGGGTGTCTGGTCTCGTAAGTGTGTTTATGGGCATCTCCATTGCGTAAGCCAGAAGAGTTATCATCCCCTGTGTGTAACACGCGATTGGGATAAGTGCAGTTTTAGTGCCCCTTGGTAACTGCAGACCCAACGCCGTGGAAAGGAGATGTTTATAAAACTGTGGTGGTGGTTCTCAGGCTGCAGGAGCTGGAGCTGCAAAAGTGTGTGTGGGAGGAGAAAGGGGAGAAGGTGGAGGAGCGGAGGAGAGCCCGGGACAAGGAGCCAAAGCAAATCCAGCAAACCCAGACGGGGACTCAGACGCAGACCCAGGAGGGCAAGAAGGTGACGGTGGTCAACTGGTGGAAAGCGCTCAGCTCGGAAGGAGCGAAGGCCCGGACGAGAGAAACCAAGTCCAACCAGGAGCTGACTGATACCCAAGCAAAGCTCCAGCTAGCCGAGCAGACCGTCACTGATATGAGGGAGCAGGTCTGCCACCTGCAAGCCTCTCTGAAATCTGCACAGGAGAGCGCCAAGCAACAGCACGCCACTCGAGTTCTCCATCTTGACAAAGAAACCAACACCGAGACTGAACGAGTCGACAAAACCGTCGGGACGGTGGTGAAGGAGTTCAGGGATGCGGCGGCGGCCACAGATCCAGTGGAGATCTCAGCGCAGAAACAAACCCAGCTCCAGGAGACCGCGGACGGTCTCCTGGCGACCCTGAAGAGGATGGAGGCGATGGTCAGTAATGCCCTGGAGACCGCCGAGCTGCTGAGAGAGAGCGAGCAGAGGGTGAGCCATGCGAGAGCGAGGATGGACAGCATCACTCAGAAGGTGGAGGAGGCGCTGGGCCGAGCGGCCAACACCGAGGAGCAGCTGAACCGTCTGGAGACCAAAACCTCATCTAGCACTTCCGCTCAGGTGAGAGAACTGTTAACAGCATGTCTGAGCTCAACTTCCCTCTTCACTGCCTGACTAAATAAGAATTTAATCAAACCCTCATAAAGTCATATGGAGAAGAAAAAACCAAAAAATTTTTTTAAAACCATAGTTGAAGGGTGGAGCTTCCCTGGCTGCAGATGAGAGCTGGTGGCTGAGTGGGCGAATGGTGGATGAATCTCCATGCTTTTGTACAAATCTACCCTGAAAGTCTGTGACAAACAAAATCTTTTAACGAATTGCACACATCTTGTGAACACCTAAAAGGTTTCAAACTGTTTTTGACCATAAACCCTGAACACAAAATTTTGCCTGCTTATAAACCTTCAAAAGTTTGCCTGTGCTTTGCAAATAGAGTACATATGTTTAGAGATGCCTTCATGAGTTAATTTAGTGCAATTACGAATGCAGAGAACATGACAGACTTACTGAAAAATGAGCTTAACTGAGCAATTCAAATGTTGTTGTAGCTCCTGTTTCCACTGATTCAGATGATGACCTCTTGTCTCGAGTTTCCTTTACTTAACTGATCAAAGTATTTTTAGATATATGCCTCTTTCATTTGTTGAGTTGATGCCAGCTAGACAAATAAATAAAGTTGTGCAGATTCAAACAAGGACAGAAGAATGCTTGTTGAGTCTCAAAAACACTTTATCCTCAAAAACAATGCATGTTCATGTATGTTTTGTACTGGAAAGGAGGCGAAAGATGAAAGGATTTAACAGTTTTTGATATGTTTTCCATGCAACAGTGAAATCTGCACGTCTCCTTTCACGTTACGGTCCACATGTGGAGATAAACATCCTGCAATTACTTCTTCTGCCATGACATATGAAGGCAGTAGTGAGGCTGTTCTGTCTGTACTCTCCAGAAGTCTCCAGGTGTCAGTCTTCCCGATGATCCTCGACCAGATGTTGGAGGTTTAACGGCGGAGCCGGTGGAGGAGGCAGACCTTATGGAGCAGCCTCCTTCATCTCCTGTGATCCCTCACTTATCCTTGAATGGTATGGCGACTCCAGAAATACATCTCCAGTGCTCTTCAGTGGTTCTGGGGTACAGTGAGACAGATGAATTTAGACGACTTCCTTTTGTAAGGGTAATCCCAGAGGACGTCTAAAAATAGACTCTGTAGATATTTACATTGCACACAACAGCAGGCAGAGAGGAGGAAGAAAGAATCGGCTCCGAGAGAGTTTATGGTTATTTATCAAAGGGCAGCATGTGGAAAATTATCTCACAGATGTGGTTTTTTTTCCCCCTGAAAACACACTGAATTTCAGATATTTTGAGTTGGATTTTTTTCAATGCTTCAATACTTTTTCATGGTTAAATACTTATTAAGTGAGCTATTGTTTCCTCTGCGCTCCCTATTTTAATCATTATAAGGAAATGAAAGTCTTTTATTTGCACCACTCAAGATAGAGAACAAGTTAAATGAATGCTAATACATCCTTTAAAGAGTAAAAAGCAGATCAGGTCTGTTATTGGATCTTAATTTGTCATTCTTGGCAAATCATTGTGTTGTTTTCTGCCGAGAAGACGGTATGGCTATGAACATGCAAACATGAGACTCCACGTTTCTTAAAAACATTTTCATGAACAAATGCTTCAAAGAGAACCTTCAAATAATCAGAAAGTTGATGGGTACACACTGATAATTTCATCAATTCATCACATATCGTATTTTGGTGGATTGATAATGTGGACCATTCAAAGAAAGCACATTTTTGTTCCACCTCTTTGGGAAAGGTCATGGAAAATATTTCCTTCTACAAATAGTCTGAGAGGCTCAGAAAACCAAGTCTTACTATTAATGGTTCATTTGTGATTCAGAGAAAAGTTTACAGCTTGCTGAGAACCAGTGGGTACCTTCAGAATGCATCTTTAAAGTTCAAATGAACAGCCAGGAGCGGTCTTACAGTCCGCTGTCCAAACTTTGTGTCCCCAAATGTAACCATCTGGAGTAAATCAAATCAAATCAAATCTAACAAACTTTATTTGTCCCCGCGGTGCAATCTGAAGCACACAGAGCAGCATTAAAAGTAAGAACGGAGAACACAGATGAGTGTGCAAATCAGTATTTAAAAGAGAAAAAGTACAATGAAATAACTAAAACTATGTGTGTGTATATACAGTTTATACAGGCATCATGAAAGTGCAGCAGTTTAAAAAAATAGTAATAAAAACGGATATACATCTGTGAGGGTTAGAGTGCATCAATGAGGCGCATAAGAAATAAGGTGTAGATTTTGTTTTGAGAACAAAGCCAATTGATCTCCTTCTGTATAAGGAACAAGCACAACACAAAGAAAGATCAGTTAAAACTGTGTTACAGGTGTTAAAGTCATACTGCGGAGCCCACTTGACTTTTGCTTGATCTGTGAGCAATGAAAGATCTGGAATACTGAGCTATTCATTCTTTCAGGGCTTTATTATTAATTAATAGAAAAAGCTTATTAGATATCGGCATTTACAATCATGGGTAGTAATATGTTTCTGTTTGTGGTACACTAAATGTGCTTTTAAAATTACTAAAAAAAAATAACAAAACAAAGAGATTGTGATTGCTGATAATATCAAGAGCTCAGCTTTCACATGTCTGCCTGTGATATTGTTATGAAAGAGCACAATGGACTACTGTGCCTCTATGAAGGCTTTTAAAACTTCATTTCATGCTCCTCTCTTTATACTTTCTGCACATCGGTAAACCTTTTATCTGAGATACTGCACCAGCAGTACAAATAAATAAACACCACTTTTTTAAGTTTTTGCATTTCTGTTTATAAAGAGCCAGGGAGGGTGATGTGTGACACATAAGATCCACTGAAGCACTGTGTGTGTGTGTGTGTGTGTGTGTGTGTGTGTGTGTGTGTGTGTGTGTGTGTGTTCTTGTATTTCTATCCTTGTCGGGGCCAAATGTCCCCACAAGGATAGCAAAACGTGGAACGACGTGCCTTGTGGGGACCTTTTTTCCGGTCCTAAGTAGGAGAAACAGTGTTTTCCTTGACCATGTTGTTGTTACTGAAAAAAGTAAAAGTGCAAAAACATTTCTTTAGGGTTAGGCTTTGTTTTGGTGTGGGTTAGGGTTAGGGTAAGGGTCGGGTTAGGGGCTAGACATGAATGGGAGTCAATGGACGGTCCCCCACAAGGATAGAATACAAGACTGTGTGTGTGTGTGTGTGTGTGTGTGTGTGTGTGTGTGTGTGTGTGTGTGTGGTGTGTGTGTGTGTGTGTACAGTGTACTCTTTCATGGGAAATGTATACTCCATGAGTGAAAGGTGACAAGCAGCACCAAGATCTCTGTGGCAGTAAATTTGAATTAATTTGTATTTCCAGGAAAGAAAGGCTCTGAAAGAAAAAAGGAGTTCATATTCAGGTTGTTTATCCTCGTATAGCTCACCGATCTTTGAAAAGATTTACAAAGCAAAAATCTCCAGGAAACATGTCTCTTCAGATTCAGGTTTTTTGTTACTCCTGCATAAAAGCAGCGATGTCTTTCTTTGATAACCGCTGCCTGTTTCATTATGAGCTGCTCATTTTTAAGTTTGTCTTTAGTCTAACAGCTCTGGAAGTACTTGATGTACTACCCATGGGTGATTTGCCTCCTTTTTTTGTTGCCACAATATGACAAAATGTCTTTCCTGAGAGCCAATAGCAGAAAACAAGTTTATTTTATAGCCAGCTGTCCGTGGTTTACCGTATCCATCCATCACTGTTTCGTCGACTTGGTTTTAATGAAATAATTAATCTCCATATAAAACATTCAACAAGCTCTGAACAAAAGAAGAACAGTTAATTGAATTACATTTTCCTGCTGATCATTTCCCATCATTCATAATTGTTAGAAACTTACTTATATTGATGCAGTTACCTGTTCAGCGCCCTGATGGTGCTTGATGTCAGGCCCATGACTTATTTACCCTCTCGCTTGTTTCCACAAACCTTTTTTTTTTTACCCCGACAGCTCCTGAAGCAGACGACAGGAGCTTTCAACTAGCGGATCGAGCACCTTGTGTACTCAAAATGGTTGCCAGGTTATTGTTGCCCGGGGTTATAGAGGTGGGAAGGGTGGGATACTTCCTGAAACAGGGGGTTACACTATTTCTGCCATTCAGGTGAACATCAGGCTACCAACACCATCAGCAGGACAGAAAGCCTCACTGCTCTCCTCCGTGATTGTTTCTGATCTGTGCTTTTGTCGCGCACACACACACACACACACACACACACACACACACACACCACACACACACACACACCTTGTTTGATCATTTGCATTGCACCGACTTTCCTGTTAGATGCAAATGAACTGTTTTCACTGACTCTGTTCTCTCTGGCTCCAGCAGTGGTTCAGCACAAAGCAGCTGCAGCAAGGTAGGACTCCATCCAGCTCTCTCACTCTAAAAATACAACTGTCTGAAGTGCATACTGAAGGGACTGGCAACTTGTGGCTATAAAGAGACGGTTGTGCTAAGAAGAAACTGACAGCATCATGTTTTGTGCTTTACTTTGATAAAACTTCAAAGGTTATTATTTTAGGTTGATGTTTCCACTTTATATTCCTGTAATTCCACTTCAGAGTAGTTTAGAGGATAAAATGTTCTTATTTTTTTTTATAAAGAATCAAAGTCACTATGATCTCATTTCCTCAGTTGTAGAAAGTTTAATGTACAAACATATGTAATGTTTTAAAGCACGGGATGTCATTGTTATAACTCTATTGTACAGTCTTTGATTACTTTTTCTACCATCATAGTTATTTTATGCACTCTATTTTATAAACTACTTAAAGTATTGCCGTTTTCTTATTAGTACTGTCACAAAATACTAATACTCTTACTCATATCAGCAGAGAAGTGGGCCCGCTCCCTTTTCTATAAAGCAATCCGCAGCTAGTTATTTCAGTTGTTTACATTTATTTCTATCATCATTTCAGATTTCAAGAGTCCAAACAGGTGGATTTATCTCACAATTCACAATAAATCAAACCGAACCTGAAGATAAAATTGAAACCATGAACCTTGTGTTGGTTTATTTTTCTGCACAGTAACTCTCTCAGGACCACTCAGATTCAACTGTGCCTCTGGGACTTAAAACCACACTCTCTATAAAATCATAATCTTATTGAAGGACAGAACAATTAATCTTTACTGCATGAAAGAGTTCTTTTTGAAATTATTTTAGAAGGACTTTGACTTCATTGAGTATCTATACTTAACCCGTTTTTGGCCAACAACAGCACAATATCAATAGAGAATTATATCCGCGCCAATCTACCCTGCAGTTGTATTATCGAGGGAGAAACATCTGACTTTCTTTGAAAAATACTTTTTTTTATCAGCAGTTTCCCTGAGACACAGTGCTTCAGACCATCGGCTCACGTTAATTGAAATTACGATGCTAAAATTCACCATGAGCATCAGCTGTGTGCCTCCAAACAACGTGACTGTCGTTCCCTTTCTCTCCCCCTCAAAATTCAGGATGATTGCAGCACTTAAAAAGCAAACTCCTCCCTGAAGAGCCTAAAAGCAATCATCCAAACAATAATGAACCTAAAGGGCTCAGAAGTGGATGCATGGATTCCTCTAAGCCAGCAGAGTAAACATGGATCAGACCAACACAACCCTCTCTGCCTGGGCGTTCACAAACATGAACTCACACGCAGTACGCAAAAACAAAAAAAAAGCTGTCTCACACACACTGTGCAGAGAGAGAAAACAAACCATTGAGAAAAAAAACAAGCTGCTGGTTCTTAAAACTTGTTCAGCGTTCAGTTGAAAGATGAGCAGAAGAGCAAGCAGCAACAAGAATACACACACACACACACACCACCACACACACAACACACACACACACACACACACACACGACAGTCCACAGCAGCCCAAAGAGGCTCACCGAGCCCTTCTCCTTAAATGGTCAAAGCTCCCAGGAGTGAAAGAGGCTGCTGCTGAAAAAAGACAGGGAACCGAGGGACGGGAGAAGGAAGGAGAAGCCCTGAGGATAGAGGAGTTTTCTGAGGAAAAGGGCTGAGTGACAGTTTGACTGGGAGTCGGTGCGAGCCGGGCAGATCAGGCGCCGTGTGTGTGAGAGTTTCTCTGCAGCACCGTGGCGGCTGACTCAGGTAACGTGCACGCTCTCTGTGGACAGGTTCAGACGGGATGCATGGGGCTGGGGGGTCTTAGTGGGTGATGGTTTATGTGGATCCCTGCAGCTCTGTTGCTGCTCCGTCAGGCTTTTCGCAGCTTTTGCTGGAGGTTTTGTGGACTGTTATCAGTTTGACTTTTAGCTGCCGGGTGAGCTTTTAGAGTGTGAAGTTTTGTAGACATGGAACTTGAGCGTTGTCTTTCTGTCTGTTGATTCTGTGATCATGGATTTGTGAAGTGTAATGAATTATTCAGCTTCTCCCGCTGTCTCCAAGTCAGTCTGTCCGTCCTTTTCTTTTCTTTCTCACACTTCCTCTTCTCTGTTATCTCAGATTGTGCCTCTGTGGTAACCACTTCCTCTACTGGCCCTGTACTCTGCACTTCACACAACCAAATTTTAAACAAATCTGGCAAGAGGGAGTACAGCTTATGTAACAGATGAGAAGAGGAGGAGGAGGGTGCCGGTCCCTCCGTCTCCCTCAGAGGAAGAGACGGTCAATCCGAGCTGCAGCGAGAAGCTGATTCTGACTCTGGTGGTTATGAGGAACAAATAAGTTTTCTGTCTCACTTGTTGTGTAAGAACACGAAAGGAGTTGTGTGCTCAGGGTTATCTGCACTCAAGCTTGTATGCTCTGTACTGTTTCCCCACAGGAAATCATCTGAGTGATTCAATTACTCTGCAATATTTATCTCAGTCTGCTGGGGAAACACTGGGCTCTGCAGAGCCTCCCGCGGTGCACCCTCTGCCTCTTTGTTTGGACTCAATTATTTGCAAGTAGCACAAACTTTTGCTGCATCTGTCAGCCGTGCTGGTTTATTGAAAGCAGGGGCTTATCGTGAGAAAGGAACTTGTTTGAGTTGATTGAATGCTTTTGAAAGTTAACAAGGCTGCGTTCACATTTCATCCATGCAGCAACACTTTGCTAGTTTGTACTGTGCAGCTTGTCTTCTCTACGTGTCCGTCCTCATTCTATATTTTGAGAAAAGGCAGCTGTGGCTTTTGGTGACGGGCTGTTTTTAAAAGCTGTTTGAACATGTAAATTGTACAAGCAGACACAGTCAGGGAGAATGCAGGTGTTTGATAGCACCCATACATGGAACTTCAGGGGCAATCACACTGGAAATAGTCCATGACTCATGCTCAATTTTATAAATGGAACCCTAATGCTGATTTCTTCTCATGTAAACGGAATACGTAATAACAAAGACGTGGACCTGTGAAGTCAGCCTATAATGAGATGAAACATGGTTCTGACTCTCCTCATCGAGACAATCAGCACCACGCTTTGGCCGTACGGTTGAACTAACTTTCCAACCATCTGCACACTGAGAAAAGAAAAAGTGAATTTATTCCTGTATGGCACTATTTCTGTAGCCAGGAAATATCCTGCAGCGTACCCAGGGACTGTTAAACAAGCCGTTTCCTCCCCGGTGACTCACAGCCTTTCTGTCCCTATATGTTCCCAAGAACTTGTCATGTTTGTGATGACATTAAACAGGGCCCTGCATATTTTGGCCTCCTATTCCTGGAGTTTTGTCCTGCGTTCAGAAGATGCCAGACGTCTGAAATAACCAGTAATCCATCACCTTTCACTCTTATCCACACCTCATTCGCCGGCGGCTGAATCGACGACGTGCACCGACAGGAAGGACACCTGCGGCGACCATGCATATTAACTCCTTCTATTTTTAGTGACATGAAACAAACGCGGCGCACATTAGCATCCTAACCTTTGACAATGTTTTGTGTAGATCTCGTGCAATCTCCTTCAAACAGTGCTCCGTATTTAGATGTGCATTCAGAGAAGCAGGAAACAGAGTGTGCTCAAACAACTGACCCATAAACATTTCAGCAATTTGATTTTGCATTTAGCTGTAGTTGTTATAACAGGTGAACATAAGTTTAAATTAGTTATGTAATTCATCAGATGTGGAAAAAAAGAAAACATCTGGATAGCACATTTTCGATGCATGCACCTCTGCATGAAACTGGCTTTGCTGTTAGTTTTTTTCTTTTTTATGAAGTGATATTCAAGGAGTTTGCAACTGTCACTTTCACCAAACTACATACAATACACACGTTTCTGTCCTGGTAGTTTTTGCCACACGTCACCCAGTATTTAAAAAGACTCTTATCTTGCAGTTCATTTTAACAAAATGCGACAAATCAAACAGTGTTCCAGTGATAAATGCTGAGTTTGACCAAGTTCTCTGAAACCTAACTAAGAACAATTTCCAGTAAAGACAATATTTGGGAAGAAAATAGTTTAACTTCATGTGGACAGACTTGTTTGCTTCCACTGCAACGACGCTGGTTTATCAGTTTGTTTGATATGTGGAAAGACATTAGCAAACAAGATAAAGTCCAGATGAAAACACTGTTTAAAGAACCAAAATAAATTAAAGCAGCTTAAACAGTTCACATGGCTAAAGCTAGTAAAATTACAAAATGCAGCAATGTCTATTATTTGGTATAGTGATTCAAAAAAACTCTTTCTAAATGTGTCTTAGCTCGTGTTTATTTCTTCTTCTTTTTAAATGTTTAAGATGTTAACCCATTTGTGCCCAAATTTTTTCAGAGTTGTAAGGCATATCATTTTATCAGTTGAGTCCAGTTGAATCAAGTTATGTATTTATTATTTCCATTTTTGTTCTTTTTTTTAAAAAAATTGCATTTTTTGACTGGCAACAATTGTTGCCAGTGGGCACATACCTTGTCACTATGTCAAATGTCACCTATAATACAGGATGACAATGACAACAAAATAATAATATAGTCAGAATAAACAATAACATAAGATGGAGCCTCAGGTTCTCCCTGCATAAAATTCCAAACAACAAACAATTGGAATGTTTTTTTATTCTCATTTTTTTACACTCAACACCTCAGCAAACAGTTTTTTCTTAGAACGTCTAAAAACACATACTACATAAAATTTCTTGCCATACATTCCATCATCTTTCATACATGTTCTACTCATTGTGGTACTTCTTGAAGCACACCACATGTGGTGGAACATCACACTTTCCACGTGCTAAGATGTGCGCCGCCACAGTTCTTGCATCGTTTCTAGTGATGGGTAAATCAGGCCTCCTGAACCACTTTCCGTGGTTCCATTTTCTGTGGTCACGAGTCTCTTGGTTTTAAAGTGGAGGCTGAAGGACTGACAATGAAGTGTGCTTTCACACAATTCTTGAACATACAGCACCATCTAGTGGCTTCAGACAGTACGGACAGTGGTTCATGAGACCCTCGTTTGACTCTCACTAGTTGCACCTGCTGCTGTTGAAGGAAACTATCAAACCGTTATCAGCAATGCCTTTGAAGATCTTCTGCCCTGCCTAATTGGCTTTGTTCCATGGAGGAGGGTCTGGGCTGTCAGCCTCTGGAAGCAGAGGAGATCCTCCTGCCCACTTTTCCAGGACCTAAATGAATGACAAAGCAAGCATGACAGATGTAAGAATGCGCCATGTTTTAGTTCACATTTGATTTTATGATGAATCATCAATATCATTCTTTCTAAAGCATCATATGTAGAATATTCTGGAAAAGCAATATCACAGTTTTAGTTTTTGATGTTGGTCTGGATATCATTACTGTTGCTCGTTGTCGACTGAAGAGCAGTAGCGATGATGACCTCTAGTCAAAGATCACAGACTCGACTGTGGATATTGCTAAATAACATCCATCCTACCCCAGGGGTGGGGGTGGGGGGGCATTGGCTATGAAAAGTACTTGTGTGCCAAGGAGAAGTGCACCTCCAACATCATCCAACAGCAACATTTTTTACTTCAGTGAAACACAAGCTAATGTTAGCTAGCAACAAAATGATATATGATCACATATAAAAATCCTAAACACACAGGCCTTGAACACCTGTGAACTTATTTAGCTTGAAAGAGTATTCTAAGAGGACTAAAATGAGACACTGTACATCATTCTACAAATTTAAATAAGTAAATTAGGAGCAATCCTGCAGACAGTGTTTTCCTGTAGTTAGTGACAAGCCTATGTGCCCATTGGCAACTTTTGTTGCCGCTCATAAAATAAGCCCATGAACAAAAAAATATTATCCTAGGTACAATTTTTGGGTTCAGGGTTACTCTAGAGACTCGAATGATTAAATAATTATAAATATGGCTGTTGGAAAATCATTAGAAATGTTTGAAATTACCTCTTTCCAGGAAGATTTGCGTCGGCCATGTCTTCAGCCGGAAGGAGCAGGAAGCAGATGATGTCATGTGACAGGAAGCACTTGAAAATTTTTAAAAATGAAAACCTTTGTCTAAGTGGTCTACTAGCATTTAAGTGGGAAAAGTTGCATTAGTACCTTTGAGATTTTTTATTGTGAGTCAAAAACAACAGTGATAAACTTTGGCAACAATTGTTGCCAGTGGGGCAAAACGGGTTAATGTGTCTCAGTCATATTTAATTTGGGAGAAAGTTGGCAGGAACTTCTCTTTGGGTCATAAAGTTTGCAGACCGATTGTTAGATGGTTAACGTGGGATTATCATACCAGAGATTAAAAAATGATCAAACCTGCATCATAACCAAAGCATCAAGCCCCACAGTCAAATATTGTGAGTGGAATGGTGCAGGCCGTCAGGGCTGCATCTCTCTTTATGATGACGATAACAATGACACTCTCCTCCACATTTAGCCTCAACAAATCAAACTGTGATCCGTTCGCTGCCGATCAGCTTCAGGGGTGAACACGTGTGGGACTGGCCAGTAATGAGTTCCCTTCTCATAATCTTCCACAGCACGCACCCAGACTTTTTGTTCATCAAGTCAACCACCGACTTGTGTGTTGTTTTGCGCCGTCCCCCCAGGAGCTCGCCGCTTTAGTCGGCCTGTGAGAGCGTGTTTGCACTGAGCGCAGCCCAGTTTCATAACGGCGCAGTGCATCCTGGTCACTGTTTGTTTTCAAAACAGCAAACTGTCTGATGATGATCACACTGTGGGAACAAAAAACACATCAGACTTGTTCTTTGAAAGCCTGGCCATGAGCTGATTTTTTTTTTTTTTCTTGCATTTTTGATTACTCTTGGTTTCTTGAGTCTTAAATCTGAGATTTTGTATGTCTTTTTTTCTTCCACATTCCTAAGAATTCAGGCTAAGAACAAGTATCATTTAGAATCATAGACAAAACTGTGTCGACTTTGGCTTAGCTAGCATGTTATCTTTCATTTCCAATTATGCAGCACAAGTGTCTTTGCAAGCAGGTTGCACGGCAGTCCTCAGCAAAGGTTACCAATTGTGTGTAAGGAAGTGATGACCCATAAAAAGCATGCAGAGATTCAAGCAGTAACACTATTTAAGTGAACTTGATTTGAAGAAACAGGGTTTGAATGATGCTTCCAGTGTTTTTCAATATGTGCAGCATGTCCTGTTCTGAAGTTGCATGTGAGGAATGCAAACAAAAATGTTCTTCCAGCAGTCTAAATTGTGCAAAAGTGGATTTCATGTTGTTTTGTTTTCACCCAAATCATTCATAAATACATGTTCTTTACTTAAAAGTAATTTGTTGAAACATCTGTGGATGGTAGCCCAACAGTTAACATTAATTAGCAACAATGAAATTTTCCTTTCTAATACTGACGTCTGCCTGTGAGTCAAAAAATGAATGTATTTCTTTACTCATGTGAGACTTCAAAGCCGATTCATGGGACAGTTCAGAAGCTCGTAGGGAGGCTTCATTCCAGATGAGTGACTCTCTTGGAAAATGTTGCTTCTATCGCACTTTTATGTCAGTGGAGAACGAGGCTATTTTTGAATCCGTTCTAGATGTGATGGTTTCTTAGTTTTGGTCCGTCTCTTTTTAGCCGCGGTTAGTCAGATGGACCTTTCTTCTAATACAGCTAGGATCTAAGTTTAGTTACTCCTGCATAGAAATATCTCTTTCTAATCACCCATAAATTAAACGTGCAGTATGTGTTTGTGATCTTGCAGCTCGAGAACGAGGAGAAACTGCAGGGATCGCCTCCTGAACAGAGTGAGCGTCCCTCTGTTAAGACCTGTGGCGCCCCGGCTTCTTCTGAGAGGCCTTTCATTTTCCCCCACACCCGCTCCCGGCCGCCTCTGCTGCCCACCATGCCCACGCTGCCCGAGGAAGAGGAGGACTCTCCCGAGGAGCTCGACAGCTCCTCCAGCTCGCCCAGCACGGTCAGTACTTACACTTCATGGCACTTTTTGAAGGAAGATTTCCATTTGCAGCTGAAACAACCAAATCGAACAAACGCCTGGTTGTTGAAAGCTTCTCTACACAAAGCTACAAAAGGGAAAAAATGGTATTTCAACAATTTTTTTTTTTTTTTTATTCCTGGATAATGTATGAACTTTTTTACTACAGTTTTGTTATAAAATGTATGCCTGGGGCCCTTGTGAAAGTGCATTGACTGCAGACTCTTCTGTTGTCTGATGAATATCTTGTTTGTATAAAATGCCTTCTTAATCCTTCAAGACAAATTTGAGGTTCAGGGCTAAGCTTAGTGTCAGGGGTAAAGGTAATTATCAATGAAATGTAAGCACCGTACTTAATATGTCTGTTTTTTTCATTCAGCAGTGTACATAAAGTTTTTGCCTTTTACCAAAAATTTCATAATCTAAATGTGAATGTGCTGAATACAGAAAAACACTCCTTCTCCACATTTGAATACAGACATGTGAGCTTTATTGAGACTCACACATGCGATGTTTGTATGTGTTTCTCTGGCTGACGCCGCATTACGTTGATAGAAAGGTTCAAATAAAATGAGAAATACTTGTAGCACAAAATATTCAAATTTAGGAATTTCAGTCATTCAATGTCAAAGTTTTAATCCAAATAAAAGGTGTCTTAAACCCCTTCAATTCTACTGAAATGTGCCACCGTCAAAAAATTGTTCATCAGCGATCAGAAAGTTTGAGAACATTGTCTTCTGTTGCTCAAAAACACTCAGCTGAGATAAAACATCTCTTTAGAATTTAATGAAGCTGTGTAATCAATCTCAGACCATTTGCGAACACTATTGAAAGATGAGTTTTTTTAACCACCATTGTTTAATGTTGCTTTGTTTAAATGGATTTTTACCTTTGGCAGCCTGATAGGAAGCTATCAAACTGAGAATGAGGTCAGTTTCTCTTTTTTGAAGAATGCATGGTTTTAGGCATGTGCTGTTTTGTTGTAATGCCAATTAGCCAAATACTAACTTCTTAAAGTTTGAGTCTATTATCTATCATTTGTGTGTATAATATGATTACAACACCTTTTTAGAACTGCATGTTAATTAAACGTGACGAAAGCAAATTATTAAAACCAGAAGGTGAATCCTGTGGAGCATCGGTTCTGTTAAGACAATTGCAGACCTTTTAAGGAACTATCACCTTCAACTTTTAAAGTAAAAGCCACAAATATCCCTTTGTCTTATATTGATTCCTTGTTTTGGATCTGAACAGCTGGTAACAGCCAAAAACATTCTCATGTGAAATCTCCTTGACAGACACGGGAAACTGCTGCCGCTGTCCACATATGACCACAGATCACTATCAGCTCTCTTTAGCTGTCTTGTTATCTTGATTCAGTTTAAACATTATATTTTTGGGTGTGTGTTTTTTTTTTCCTGCTCAGATCCACACCTGGTGAAAGTCGAGCTGTTGTCATGACAGCACCCACCATCGTCTACCCATTCAGCAGGCTGCGATCGTCCAGCACGATGGACGCCCGCTGGAACAGACCAGGTACTTATTCGTCGTGTCAAACCCTGAAGAGGGCTTAATGTGCTTACTCCAAACAGTTTCCAAATCAGAAGCATTTCCTCCTCTCAGGCCACACAGTCCTAGAGCTCGCCTGGCCAGAAAGTCATCCGGAGGACCCATCACCACAGTGGGTGGGTGAGCCCGCCACACACAAACACACTGCGAGTGCAATTACTTAAAAATAAACAGAACGCTGTGAGAACTGTGCAGATGTTATCAATGACAACATGCACTCAAGACCTTCATCAAACTGAAGCCATTTTATTCCAATTTCTTTCTTTCTTTTTTTTCCAGGAATTTAAATTATTTTAAGAGAACATTTTAATGCTAATAGAATCAGCAACAAGTTTTAACACAATTTTATTTGTCAGCAAAAAGTGAATGCAAACACGATGTGCGCATGTGTTTCTTGTGACTTTCAGACAGCACAGGAAAGGTGATCGACCTGGTGAAAGATCAGCTGCCAGAGCTGCAGCTCTCCGAAGAGGATCGCCAGAAGAACCTGGAGCTGCTCGAACAGGCCAAGATGGGTCAGCGACCGCTTCCTGACGCGCCGCGGCCGTCGATCCACCAGCAGCCTCAGCGACTCACCCACAGGTAGCGCCTGCAAGCAGGCAGTGATCCGTCGCACAATGTTTGTGAAGCTCGACTGTTTTTAGGTGAGGTTTTGTTTCTGTCAGGGGAATACATTAAAAACTGATGTTAAAATATAAAGGTCTGTTAAACTCAAAGTTTTTTAGGGTGGCTAGTTAAAAAGATTTGTAAGAGCTTTGATCATGAATGCCTCTTTTAAGGACTTTCTCCAACCTCAACACCATCGTCCTCCCCAGCTCCATCGAGAAACAGCTCCTTATCGACAGCTCCTCATTCACGTATGGACTTTTTTTTTTTTTCATTTCTGAAAGCCAAAGATTCTTGAATTGATATTCACTATTTTTTTTCCCTTGCAGAAGGAAGCTCCTCTCCTGTTGGTCAGGTAAAGGACATCTTACATTGTTGTCATTCTGATCTGCATCAAGTGGAGTGCAGGCTGTTTTAATGCGAATTTTTCACAAATCATTCATCAAATGATTCAATCTATTTCTGTAGTTTCCAGAAATCAGGTTCCTCAAAATCCCAGCTCATTGACAGGAAGCGGCCCCCACTTCTGGTCCAATTCTCAGATTTTTTTTCAGTTGAAGAAAATACTAGTGCTGTTCTGCATATTATTTATTTATTAGATCACTTCAATGCTTCAAATAGACATTTAGGAATCGACCAGTAGCCTTGCACTCACTGTTTCAAGTTTTGTATCTTTAAATAGTATCTATTTTGAAATAAAACATGACATTTTCAGAAATATATGTGTCCTTTGGTATGTTTAAACAACAAGTCAATCCTCCCCCCCCTGCTCTACTGAGTGTGAGACCCTTGATTTAAATGCTTGTTCAGTTTGAATCGTTTAATGTGATTTTTTTTCCCACATGTCACAGTAGGTTGCTTTAATCTGTTATAAATCGGCCTAATTCTAATTAAATCAATGACTCATTCATTGTGAATCCACTTCTTGCCTGTATTAAGTTAAAAACGTTATCTTGTCTTGCAGCATCTGGAGGTTCCTGCAGTGAGAGAGAAGCTGGATGTGAAGAGCAAAGATCAAGAGGTCAGATAAACAGGCTCACTGGCTGTTTGCCAAGACAGAATATGATAACCTTTATATTGTCAGAAGTGCATCTGATAGAGCAGTTTGTAGAAGAGGTCAAAGGTCGTCTGTTGGTTCAATTTTTTTACTTACTCGGTGCCATCAGCAGGGGTCATATATGTGATTATAAATTTGCACACACACACACACACACACACACACACACACACACACACACCTATACACAAATGGCAGTGTCTTCATTGTTCATGTAGATAAATGCTTTTGTCAATAAACTTTTATCTGTCAATAAATGTAACAGAACAAAAAACCTCATGCTACAGAAAACATGCAATTTATGCCAATTAAATGATTTTCACTATAGGAAGTATTTATACTTGAAATTTTCAGGAGACAATAGCTGAAATATTTTCTTCTTGTGGTTTGCATTTTTTTAATTGCATCAAATCGCATCAAGTCACTTAAAATTACTGTGAATTTTGTTGCTTTTAAAAAGAAAAATGTCTGCAATGTCAAAGTTTCTTAGTGAAACCTGAGTGATCCCGTGTTGCCTGAATCACAACAGTAGCTGCGTACAGATGGCACATAAGGAGCTCTCATGTCATACAAGTTAAAATTGTTTTTTTTGTTAATTGTCGTGGTGTTGCTGCCTCCAGGGCCCGACTGCTGGTGGACTGGAAGCCTGCTGACAAAAGGAAAGTGTCGTCTGGACACTGACGCCCCGTTTCGCCCTTCAGAAGGACAGCAGTGAGCCGGGCGCATCTAAAGTCCTCAAGCAGTCGCTAAAGCAGACGAGGGATCAGGCCGAAACCCAAACCAGGCCCCGGCCACGGGGGTGGCTAAACCGGTCCTCGGCCCCCCACTCAGCAGGTCCCCTGCACGGCAGAAATCAAGACGATCGGAGCTTTCCCTCCGCTGATGAGAGCCGTTTCCTGGGATACTGTAGGCAGCCTTAACTCAAGAAATGGGGCCCCGAGTTTCCCGACAACCTCCGGAGGACACTTTCTCAGACAAAACAGGGATAATGTCTTCAACATCCTCAGGGTACAAGGACCTTCCCCTCCAGCCAGGAGGCGTTCAGAAAACTTTCTAAACTCAGAGAGGTGAGGCGCTCCTTCAACAAAATCATTTTCTACGATTTTTTTCTTTCAAGTTGATTCAAACTAATATGTTTACAGGAACACAAGCTGCTGCGCACCCATAGTATCGTGGGATCTAAGTTACCAGACTTGAATGAAGCTTCTGAACAGGAAAAAGGTAAACAGCCTTTCTTGTCAAGTAAGAACCGGAGAACTTATGACGGTACGTTTGGGACCGTCAACAAGGGCGTCCACTTCCTGAGTCTCAGGGAAAATCTGTTCCAGACCCAAAAAGATTACGACGGTGATTTGTTCTGGTGTTTTGTTTTCCCCTCTCTGCCACCCCATTTACTGGCAATCTCAGAACTTCAGAAGAATTTGCTGTTTCCATTTCCATCAGCAGAGGGCAGGATTGTTAAAACATTCATGTGATTTAGTCCAGTGCCTTGCACCTCTAGATTTCGGTTTCTGTGGTAACTTGCAATCAACAATATTCTCTTTTATGAGCATTTCCTGGTATTATTTACTCTTCTGTTTCCTCCTGCTGCTGTTGTCATGGTTGCATAGCAATGTCCTGTTTCATGTTTCTCTGGTATTGTTTTGCCAAGCGACTGATGTTGGAAATTACCCCAGGCTATAAACTTGCACGTTTACATTTGATATAATCATCGACATTCATTGTCTCTTTCATAAATACTGACCAAAAAATGTGCTGGCAGGCATATGGATAGACAGATAGATAGATAGATAGATAGATAGATAGATAGATAGATAGATAGATAGATAGATAGATAGATAGATGGATAGATAGAGAAGACACATACACCAGGTCATTTTCTTGTGATCTGAATTTCTGCATTAATGTGTCTGAAGGTTCTGCATCTTCTACGAACTCAGCCAGCAGCGAGGAGGCAAAGGAGAAGTCTGACGCCATGCCAAACATTTCAGACGTGATGCTGAGAAAGCTCAAACTTCATCGGGGTCTACCAGGCTGGTCTGTAACAAACTTCTGTTTGAGCTTGTGTTTCCCTCTTTTACCACCTCTCCAACTTTCTCTCTCCACTAACAGTTATTGTCTGATTCTATTCCAGCGCGCCGCCCCTCACTGAAAAAGAAGTTGAGGTTAGTGTCTGACTTTGCTGATGAACGAGTCATTCTCAGTAATTTAAGTATTCATCACAACACATTTCCATTCATAGAATAAAGTGAAAGCAGTCTGTGAATAGAGAAAATGATTTAGTTTCTTTGTGATTACTGTTTTTGTTGTTTCTTTTTTCTTCACTCAAGCGGTAAGAACTAAAATTGACAACACTGCCGCATTTGTCCATTGACCATGAAGCATGTTTTCTCTGAAACACTGAGAAGTGACTGTACGGATGCAAGAAAAATAGATGATAAGCACATCTACAGCTAAAATACAAGCGTTTCTTTATTTATTTTTATGATATTTTACAGTCTTTGCTTTAGGCGAGATCCACAACGGCAGGAGAAGTTCAGTGGTGAATACAAACGAATTAAGCCATGTTCAATGCTATGTATTCTCATCTAAAATTTTATATTAACAACAAATTGTCATTTATGCCTTTAAAATGAGCCACAGATCTACATCAAGCTCATTCAGATGGATCCATTCACTCACAGCTGAATCTTTGAGACGTACAGTTCTCTCTTTGTAAAAATCTGTCGTGGACTTTTTTACGCAGATGTCAAAAACGGGCTCCCCAGCGCTGACGCTGTTCTTTCAACGGGAACAGTCTTCCTGTTCATGGCCAGAGCAAAGAGTGATTTCCTGCAGAGAAAATGCAAACATTTGTGACGCGATCAGGCTCAGCTGTCGCCCCTCTCTCTGCCCCCTCTGGGATGCGTCTGGATCAGGACAGTCAGAGGTCATATATTTCCTCTCAGCCGTGTCCCCTGTACGTTGGAACACTGACTGGCTTTGATCACCGTGGAAAAACATCAGACTCTCAGCTTGCTCCCCATGCTTGTCTCAGTGTTGCTGAATTCTACCTCAAACTTACTGCATAGAAGTACACAAACCCATTGACTCTCATTTTGCTGGTTCGTGTGTTTTGATGCTGTGAGAAGAGGTTTCTGGGAGTGCTGTCGCTCACAGGTCACCCGGTTTATTCGACATGTTGTTTAATGTCCCAGTCTGAGTGTTACATTGCAGCCACTTCCTCTCTTGCAGAATGCATTTGTTCAGCTGTCACTGGCATTTCGAAATGACAACTACACTCTGGAGACGAGGCTAAAGCAGGCGGAACGGGAGAGGAACCTGACTGAGGAAGACACCGAGAAAGAGCTGGAGGAGTTCAAAGGAGCGCTGAAGGTCTGTCCTCCAAAACAACAGCAAATATTGGATTAGAAAAAAAAATTGAAGTCCCTCTGGCTCTTTACTGCTTGTTCATCTGTTTTGTGTTTCCTGGAAGCATCCCAGAGTGATTATTTATCCTTTCTGTCAAGGAGTCCCAGCCCAGGTACGAAAGGAAAATGGCTGTTTTCCTGAGATGTGTTATGAGTTGTTGTTGTTGTGTTTCTGGAAGATGACTTCACCACAGTGGCAGAACTTGGAGCAGCGGGAAGCGTACCAGCGGCTCATAGAGACGGTGTCGGTCCTGCACAGACTGGCCACCCGACTCTCCAGCAGAGCAGAGATAGTCGGAGCAGTACGGCAGGTGTGGTCACACAACTGAGAAATGCAGCGTGGTTTTGTGAAAATACACTGGTTCTGTTTTTATTTTTAGAGACTTTCTTCTTTTACTTTCTTCTTTAATGAATGAATGAATGATTTGATGTGATCTCACAGCTGGTATAATTTTTCAATTGAAAAAAAGCAGGAAGAAAATGGGAAAATTAGTTTTTATTCAGTTTCCACCTATTTAACACTCAACCAACAAGCTGCATTTTGTTTACTCCTTCTGTCTTTACTGTTTTCTGTCTGTTATATGTCTGCAGAAATAAAGTATTAAGCCTTCAATTCTGGCATATTAGTTTTCGACCAATATATATATAGACAACATAGGTTGTTCAAAACTGTTTATGAATGTAATGTGTGAAGTTTTTAAACTTTTTTTTTTAGTTCATGCTGATTTAATTAGAATGGCCAAGTTCACATTAAACTCTGTTTTGCAAATATAGGAGGAAGCAGCATATAGCACTGTTATAACAGGTGAGAACACTAGAAGGATGTACACAGTATAGAGTTTACTGATAACATACATACTTAACAGGTGGAAATTGAACTATGATTAAAAAAAACAACTTTGACGTGAAACATGAGTAAAGGTGATTCATTCAGTTATTTCAAGCTGTGGCAATATTACTACTGTCGATCACACAACTCAACTCCTGGGTATAAAGATCAAAGACCAAAGACGGAGGTGATAAATTGGATATAGTTTAGTAGACCATAGTCATGTTGTGACCGGGGTTTTTTTTCATCGAACAGGAGAAACGTATGAACAAAGCCACTGAGGTCATGATGCAGTATGTGGAAAACCTGAAGAGGACGTACGAGAAGGACCACGCAGAGTTGATGGAGTTTAAGAAGCTTGCTAATCAGAACTCAAATCGCTGTTATGGAGGATCCGTAGACACTGGAGGTAAGTCAACATTGAAGCTGTGAGCTGTTGAGCAGGTCCTCGCACTCCCACGCGCGTTTGTGGTGCATGCCGAGGTTTTGGCACATGTCAGTGAAACCATAGTGTGGTGCACCAAGAGGCCAAAAAATAATTGTTGAGGCACAGCAAGTGTGTTAAACATGCAGGCCTGGGACCGCACAAGTTCAGCTCGAACCACAAAAATGTTTTTTTCCTGTGTTGCTCCTTCAGAAAGAGCAGAAACAGCAGATTCTTTCAAACTGAGTCCAGAGGCAGCATCAGAAGGGCACTGCATTCAGTGGTCACTGATGAGCGACTCCTTTAGCTTTAACATCAGTGCAAAGGATAATCTGGCAACATGTCGTGGTCTTCTGTCCATTGTCGCGTCACTGTCTGATTCACGAGGCTTTATTGCTCCCTTCACCCAGTGGGAAGTAGATTCTCCAGGATTTGTGTCACAAAGTCATCGGATGGGATGATCCCATGATGCCTCTATGGGGCTTTGTGCGGCAGATATTCCCTCAGCTGGCTCCCAACACGCAACTCTCCACTGAGCTGTTGGTTGATGACCCAGAGGTCCAGTTATTGTCTCCTCTCTCTCTTGTCATTTCATTGTCCTTATCCATACTCGTACTGTCTCTAGTCCTCTGCGTTACATTTTTCTTGAAGAAAGACTCTTTAGAGTTTCACACTGGCGGTCAGGTAGTTTTTCTCTCACTCGGTGTGTTGTTTCTCGCCTCTCACTACCACTCGGGGCTCCTAGTGTCCCGCCGCCTGCTGCAGCTTTGCTGTCTTCCACCAGCATATTCTCAGTGTGGGGTCGCTTTCCTCCATGCAGCATCTAAGCATCTGTCTTCAGGCAGTTCTTCCAGTAGATTCGTATTTTTGTGAGTGGACATGAAATGGATATCTATTCTGTTTCTGGACAATTTGAGTGGGGTAGTCATAGTCAAAGAAATCTCCATCTTCTTTTTCTGCTACGCTTTTTTGTTCAAAATGATTTCTTTCCTCTCAACTGTTGAATGTTGGCCTCTATCAGCCAGGCAGCAGTTACAAGTCCTGGTTTCTTGTCATTGGTTCTGTGGATTCTTTGGACTTGAAGATCATTTTGGATTTCACTACTGCCAAATTTGTAAGGTTAGGAATTAATTAATTTATCAGTCTGTTTTATTAATTATTATTCAGTTTGAGGTCATTTATAAAGGGTTGATGTTGACTGGTGCAAAATGCCCGGAGTCTTGACCATCGAATCTGGGAGGGTCGCATTTGAATGTGAGTGGATGGATAACAGTTGTCTCCACTGTAAACGTCTGGGAGGCCGGGGTCTCACCAGAGGAGGTCTGACAGGCTGATTCTCACCGCTGGAGTCTTTGGGAGACCAGGTGTCACTACTGCCAACTCTGTGAAGTTAAGAAACAAGAATAAAGATGTGTGTCTACATATGTAGACATTAATCAACATGTTGATCTGTATAATTACAAACTAATTGATACAAAGTGATTAGAAAATCATAAAAATTATTTTTCACTTCTTAATTTTGTAATCATCCCAATTAAATGTACAACAGGCTGTTTGTGACAGTTCTGGATTTACTAGTCGCATATTAATGTGAGCTCAACCGAATACTTTTTTTTTTCAACACTTCACAGCTACATTCCGTGTTTTAGTGTTACCCTGCTGTAGTGCATCACTGAAAAAGATAAAGATTTGCAGATATATTGTCAGAAATTGATTTTTGATGGAAGCCTGTCTTCCTCTTCCTTTTTGCTTTCTTGCCCTGAAAAAACACGAGATATTTAGTGATTTGTAGGGTGAACATGCATGAGTTGTATGTTACAGAGTGGACACACTGTCACTGGTGGATCACTCTGGGTGTTGCTGAGCATGGAAGCCCATCTCTCTTATAAGCCAATCAAAAAAGCAGAGTGTGAGAGCTTTGTTGACACCTCGTAGAACCACGACCGCAGGAGACACTTTAAATATAAGAAAGCACAGGATACAAAATGATTCTAATCATCATGACACTTCAATACGTAAACAGGCGCTTGATCCACCTGAATTCAGACCAAGTACAAGTTAACATTTAGAAAAGCACATTTAGGCCAAAACCAGCTGAAGGAAACTTACTTTGAATTGGGGATGAACTAAGAACTGCAGGGACCAACCAGTTCATTACACAGACGACAAAACCCCGTACATTTAAATCCTGGCAGTGTTTGACCTTATGGAAACTAAGGGCTGTGTTTATATGGGTTTTAAATACTCAGTGTCAGAAAGTTACTGGTCAGACACCATTTTTGGTGCAGTTTTGCACAGAGAACATGTTTGAAAACCTGCACTGGAATGATAAATGGAGTCTGAAACAAACCAATTCTGATTAATGTGTGAAACACAGAAGAGAAAAGAGTCTTTCTCTAAGGATTTTTGTCAAGTTTGTGAGAAGGAGAATATGATGATCTGTTTTTTAACAAGATGTTGTTAATTGAGAGAAGACATCAAACTGTGAAGAGCTGGTTTATGCTCTCTGGGTTTGTTTTTATTAATTTTTTGGGCCATTCTGTGAACGTGAAAGTCTAAAACAAACTGCGTCTTCAGAGCATCCACCTCTGGCGTTTTGTGTCCTCCTGGAGAGGAAGGCAGGGCAATGAACAGTCCCAGGTACAAGGTCATCCACCAGGAAGTCCTGATCAACCATGCTGACCATGTCAGGGGTTAAAAAATGACAGAATCCCTGACCGATGCAACGCCTTCACGTCGCTCATGGAACCCTTAAAGAGCACTTACAAGACAGGGCTCCATAGGGACGTTCTCTTCTACTTTAAAGTGCAGTGGGACATGTAGTTGGAGAAGACTTGGTTCAGAAGGAACAGGGATGAAGGAGTTTGACACCGCAGCTCTGTGCAGTGAAAGACAACTCGTGTGTCACTGAAGTCACATGGAAGACTGGCCTTCACAGCTGCAGGACAACGTCCACGAACAGGCCAAGCCCAGCATCCTGCTGAGACAGTTTTCCAGATCACAAGATTCGGCCGACTGTTGGTCAGCAGATGCTGAATCTCCAGCCCGGCTCCTCTGGGTGCAGTCAGTGGTCAGGGACATTAGGAAGAGGAAGAGGTCATCTAGCGGCAGCAGAAAGGGTTAATGAGTTTGTAGTACCCTGACCTTTGTGGTTTTAGCAGTACTAGTCAGATTTCCAAGATCCCATCAGATGCTCATCTGACTGTGGCACAAAGTGTAAAGTTTGAGGACGATCAAACCATGTTCAGGCTATTTACTCTGCACCTCCTCTAATTCTGTGTCTTAGGGTTTTACGGTGCATATGAGTACCGAATATCACAGCTTCAGGGGAAGCACATTATGGGGGCTTGATTTTCTAAATGTTGCAGGTGGAGCTGATGAGGCATTCTGCCAGTCACTTGTGTATTTCCCCAAAATATCAAAACACACCCGGTGTGCAAAGATTTGTGTGTTTTGAAGTATGCCGTCAAAAACACATTTAAATGTCACAAAGAATTTTTCTTTCTTCCTGAACAATTCCCGTAAGGGCCTTGTGTACCTTGGTGCTTGAAACCTAGTTATGAACACACACTTTCAGTCAACCTCACACAGGTTTCATACTAAAACTGCTTTCACGGCAAATGAAGGTTGATGTCATGGCCCTCACACAATATCGAATCTGCTCTTTCTCATGCGTCCTATAGATGATGGAGTTCCACGGCCATCAAGATCAATGTCTCTCACACCGGAAAGGTAAACGATAAAGTGCTTTTTGTTGTTTTTTTTTTTAATATAATGCAATCAATTATTGAACATTTCCTAAAGTGACCTATGTCTCTTTAGTGTTTCTTCTGTCATATATAAATGTGTCACTAACCAATCAGTCCAGTTTGAATGATTAACAATTCCACTGTCAAAATCATTAAGGAATAAGGACTCCATCCATTTCACATTCTTTACTGTTTTATCAAATTCAGGGACACGAGAAATAATTGTACCTCTTGGATTTAAAAGGTGTGGACTTTTCTAAGTATGAATTCAAGTGCAGTCGTTCAACAGCCATCAGCTAAGAACATACTGTAGATCAGTGGTTGGGCACAACAGTCCAATCTGCTGAGATAATGACCAGGAAAGATCAGGAATGTCTGATTTTACTTGAAACTGTACTTGAGAACTTTAATATTAAGGGTGCAGATTCTGCAGGTACGATAGGAGTACTGAAGAAAATCATCTGGCAGCTTGAATCAGGTATAGCATGTGCTTTATCTCAACATAACCTGGGAAGCCACTGAGACTGCTTCTAGGTTTTTTTAACCGTATATTAGATCCTAATATTAAGAAGCTGGATTGTTTAACTTGACAGTCTCCATGTTCACACAGCTTTGAACCAGCTGGTAACATCCCATTTCCCAGTTTACAGTGTTTAAATGATGGTAACAAGCAAGTAAATGATTGAATGCAGCAGTGCGGTTCACAGCTGGTAGCAGAGTCCATAAATAGGCTGAAAATACTTTGATTTCCACAAAAAGATCACAGTTTACTCAACCTCAAGATAAGTCTGATAATTGAAATAATGCTTATATTTTTAAAAAAAATCCAATTTACCCAAAGATGCTTTATTATTTTGATATATTCAAAGTATGTCTCGTCTTCGTGCATGGATATATTTTATATATATACATATATATACATATATGTGTGTGTGTGTGTGTGTGTGTGTGTGTGTGTGTGTGTGTGTGTGTGTGTGTGTGTGTGTATTTTTTTCAATAATCTCAAAAGCACAATTCAGATAGAGTCCTGCCCTCTTTCCAGTTACCATGATTGCACCAACAGATCAGATTATTTGTGCACGAACAAGCAGATTATATCTTGCTATATCTCCAAAGTATTTTTAGCAGCAGTGAACTAATGTAAATTCCGAATTCAGTGGTTGTCCGTGAATCAGTGTCATCTGAGTCATTTGCGACTGTTCACCTGCGGCTTTGCCGCGGCGCAGGGTGAGAGTAGCCGTTGTGCTAAGTCAACCTCCTCAACATTCCGGGTCAGATCCGCCTCCGCCGGCCCGGGTTCCACTGCAGCACCTCCAAGCTGGCGCAGCTCTTCCTGTCCTGGTGGGTCTTCCGTCCTCCGGTGGAATTACGGGAAATCAGTTCCATTATTACACTATCGCTTCCCGCTGACGGTCCTGAACTAAAGTTCATCTGCAGGGTTAGAAGCACATTCAGCATTTTGAGAGCGGCATGTCTGATTGTTTTGATAATCATTTAATTTTCTGCCATTCGCTCATGATTATAGGTGTATGGTACAACGAATTAAAAAGTAAAGGGTTTTCATTGGAGGTGTTTTCATTGCCATTTCATAATTTTTCTCAAATTAATACTGCATTCCTGTTTCTAAACAACGTAGTTGATATTGTGTCCTTCAAAAAATATGAGGTGGTGCTGTTTGGAGACTGTTTTCAACTTTCATCTGTTTAGTGTGAAGAATGATGTGAAACCCAACACCTCGGCAGAGCCAGTACAGCCAGCTGCAGCTGATGGTAGGTTCAAGCACAATGTTTTTTTTTTCCCTTATAGACAAACACACACGCACACACGCTCACACACACACACACACACACACACACAACACACACACACACACCAGGGACACTATCATACATCCGTGGCTTACATTAGACTGTAATCCATTTTAAGTCTTCTTTTTTAAGCATCTTTTCTTTAATGTTCTAATAACAAAATAGTTGAAAAATAATCATCTGATGTCTATTTCATAGTTGATTATCATTAAACAATACTTACTCCAAACTCAGCTGAGCCTCCCACTTGTCGAACCCAAAGATTTACTTAACCCAAACCACAGTCTACCTTAATCCACATTTCACTTAAAGATTTGACTATTTTTCTGTTCCATACTTTCTACTTTCCCTCACAAGGACAGCAGCCTTGTAAAGCAAGTGTGTGAGCAGATTCCAATCCCCAAAATAGCAATAAATACACATGCACGCAAGCAGTACTGCATTTAATACACATACCACTCCTTGGCTTCAAGGTCATTAAAACAATGGGCCAAGAAAAACCTAAAGTTAAAAGTAATCTTAATGCATTTGACAACAAACAGGAACTGCTGCAGCTTTGAGATATTCTATCCTGGACTGTTCTCCAAACACTTGTGGAGGAGTTTGACACAGCCCAGACGTCAGGCTGCAATCATATTGAGGTTATAAAGGGATCTTTGGGAGAGCTCTCAAGTGTCCGAGCTAAATGCTCTTTGAGGAGAATATCAATAACAAATGTGCAAAGTGCAAGCACCTTTTTTATTCTGTTTATACTCGGCAAACCCGGGAGAGTGTTGGTTCTACACCCCTATCAGTCCGTCCAACCGGCACTGCAGCTCATCCATTACAAACAAGGCCGCAGCGCTGGGATGGAATCAAACTGAACACTGTTTTACAACACGGGCTTCCAAGACTGACTGTTCTTTCCTATCTGAAACAATGCAGTGGAAAGAGTTTGCTGGAGCAGGAAAGCGAGCCGGCCAAGCCGTCAGTAAACCTGGAGGAGATCAGAGCCGAGATCAGAGCTGAGCTCAAGTCAAAGATTGAGGAGGAGGCATACAATAAAGGGTGAGGAACTCGCTCCATCTCTCTCTCTCTGTACACAGACACCGCGTGAATTATATTTTATTGTATTCATCATAAATGTCACATTTATACAACACTATCCAATTAAACTGCTGTAAATGTGAACCTGTCAAATGCAGTTACCAAGAAGGACTTAAACAAAGCAAAGCACACAGGAGGAGAAGCAGGAGGAGGAGATCACTGCAGAGAAACTGCTGGAAAACAAAAACAAGGATGAAGAGAGTGGAAAAAGGCTAAAGAGCAGCAGGTGAAGTGATTCTGCTCCTTTAAAAAGATAATGCAGAGCTCGTCTTATGTGTGTGTGTCTGTGTGTGTGTGTGTGTGTGTGTGGGGGGGGGGGGGGGGGGGGTCTGCTCCTCGCTGTGACTTGTCCAGGATGTAAACTGTCTTCACCCTTTCGTCAGCTGGTTGGGACGGTGTATCGTGAAGCAGTGACACATGTTGAGAGATCTCAAGAGGACGAGTTTGGGATTAAACCACAAATCCTGCAATGAGACAACATCCTGCTCAGCTCTCTCAGCAAACGCTTAGATAATCTTTCCTTACAAATGTTCTGCTTGTGGGAAACAATTTGTCTTGATTTACTTAATACTTTCACTTGAAAGACGGGACATTTTTTTGGATAGTGTAAATCTTACCTTGTCTCCTTGTCTCGTGAGGCCTTTGTTACTTCTACATCTACTACTTGTACTTCTGCCTTTTGCGTGCTTCTTAATGACTGCCAGTGTGTGTAAGAACAATTCCATCGGGTCATGGATTGTGTCATTTGTCTGTGTGTGTGTGTGTGTGTGTGTGTGTGTGTGTGTGTGTGTGGTGTGTGTGTGTGTGTGTGTGTGTGTGTGTGTGTGTGTGTGTGTGTGTGTGTGTGTGTGTGTGTGTGTATGTGTACAGAAAACTCAATATGAAGAATCTGTAAAGAGTAGGTTTAAACAGTAAAATACATAATTCACGTAAGGTCATTTTGAGACCATCAGTCCTCATTCTGTACATGAATAACATGAACTAATCGGTTCATTATTTTGACATGACATCAGATATTTACTGTGTAATTTATGGGGTCAATATCTTTCACAGGAGGATGGAGGAAGTCCTGGTTCTCATTGGTCGGTATTGCCCAAGATCCCCATGAGTCGGCGGCTTCTCTTGATCAGTCTGATATGTCGTGGCCATGTGCGTGGTCATCAGCATTTTCACACTATCATGTGACTACTACAAACGGCTGTGAGGAACATAAGAAGACAGGGACTGCCCTGCAGCACATGGCGGAAGTCTTCGGAAACTGAATGTTGCAGCACAATCACAAAAAAAAGAAAAAAATCCCACAGAGATCACAGACATCACATATCTGTGGATTTTTCCATATCATCACTCTCAAACTCACTTGAATCGAATGACCCTGACGTCAAGGGTCAAAGACATTTTTGGGAGGCTTCATGATTATGTTTCAGGATCAACAAAATAAAGTTTTCATTTTGTTTGGAGAAACATAATGACGGCTTGTGTGCTGTAGCAGAAATAAACTGAGTAGGGACCCCAATTATTAAGTTTGATATTTATATGTATGAATATGTTTAATTAAATTAGATGAATTTGTAACAATTATTTCTGGTTGTGGTACTTTAGATAGGGATCATCATGTTACTGTTCAATAAATGTCACAGCAGAGAAATGTGTATATTTATCTACACTCCAATGTTAAGGTGTGATCTCTCAGGTACAGTTGCTAATAACCCCCCCTGAGAGGTTTCAGATTCATATTTAAATATTGTTTTCGTTTGTTGTTTGATTTCATACCGGATATTTAAAATCTAAAATATAAACACATTCCAAAGTAGTTCCTTAAGTGCAATATTTTGCAGTTGATAGTTCTGTGTGTTGGATTGTGTCTTCAGAGCACTGAAGAGGTTCCTCCTCTATGAAAGCACTGTTTCGACGGCACAATGTCTCCTCTGTCTTCTACAATGTCTCCTCCATCTTCTTTGCACATCAGTGCCTGCCTGTGTACTTTGATCATTTTGAAATTTACACTCTGCCACTTCACCTTTAAATAAAAGGTGCCTGAACTTAGTTTGTCATCATTTGAGATGCAGCGACAATCACACCCCGTGTTATTCTACACAACAACAATTCTGTTGTCTGTCAGTTTATGGCTGGTTTCGTTTTGAGTTCACTTCTTTTTTTTTAAGTTTAGTTTAGATTGGTTTAGTCAGTTTACTGGCTTGTGTTTCATTGAGTTTTGTTTTGTGCGGTTAGTTGTGTGGCTCTGGCTTCGTTTTTAGTTTTCTTTGATTAGTTTATTTCTGTTGAGTTGCCTTTGCTTGACTTTGGTTTTGAGTTTAGGTTGCAGTACTCTGGTTGGGATGCCTTATTTTGAATTGGTTTGGGAATTGAGTTATGTTAGCTATTTTATTTTGCTGAGCTTGATTTTGGTTTTGCTGGGTTAGGTTTTCGTTGGGTGGTTTTGGTTCGGTTGACTTATTTTTTGGTGAGTTCAGTTTGGTTGGGTTGGCTTGGGTTTGGTTAGTTGGTTGGGTTGGCTTGGGTATGCTTGAGTTTAGGTTTTGGTTGGTTAGTTTGTTGGTGGGTTGCTTTAGATTTGGTTGAGATATGTTTGGTTAGTTTAGTAATGTTGGATTAAAATTTCATGTTGAACTTAGAATTACTTGGAAAGTTGTGTTGGGTTTTGATTTTAGTCTGGTTTCGGTTAGAATAAATTCGTTTGACTGGGTTGACCTGGCTTGCCTCGGGCTTTGTTGAGTTATGTTAACTTGTCTTGACTGGACTTAGCCTGGTTTTTCTCGCAATGGCTGAGGTTTATTAGATTAGTTATCAAGGACTGGATTGTTACAGCTGAGTACAGAGCAAAGCGGGCCAGAAACACCAAACAGCTAGAACTGAAGAACTGAACCTGGAGCCGGGCGGGACGGCACACCACGGAAGGTCAACGGACGATCGGGCAAAGAAATGGAGGAAGATCTGGAGAGTTTATGGAGGAGATGATGGGAACGGATCTCAGGTGTGCCGCTCTGCCCGAGTGCCAGACAAGCTGGCTCCGACCCACACACAGCCACAGAGAGGGAGGGGGAGGCATAGGGGAAGAGACGCCACAACACACACATAACAACAAACTGTGGCATGGTTACCGGCTCTCTGTCTCAGTGGAATCGTTTACAGGGGCACGTTTACTGAACAGAGTCATTGTCAATGTCATTATGACATTTAGTCCAATGATGTCGTTTGCTGTTTGAATGTTTTTTCTTTATTACTGTAACAAATCAAAATCAAGGTATCCTGTTCTGGATACCATCGAGTTTATAGCAGTTTAACTGTAGGGTTTTTGTATGAACTCAATAGAAATATAAACATCATTCTCACACCACTCACCTCACTGACACCTCACTTCTGAAAGAAGAAAAAAAACAACCCACATGGCTGCATCCTCGTCAGCACGCTCTGCGTCATTTCCTGCCTTGAGGGAATGTGGAGAGATGTTTTTGTGGAAGTGGGACGTGTGTTCCAAGGGCTCATCAGAGGACATCACTGATGATAAGCACATTCATGAGTATGTAACGCCCAAGAGAGGAAATCATTAGAACAGGGTATAATGTCAGATGTCAGAAACAATGAAACTCACTGACTTTATTCACACGTGTAACATCATCATCCTCACAAACCTTTCACTGCTCCCGACTGAAAGTTTTTGCACTTCTGAAAATCCTTTTTTTTTTTTTTTTTTTTTGCCATTTATTTAAGTTAAAAACAAAAACTTCCTTTGCAACAATAAGAGGATGAGCTGTAATCTACTTTTCATTCAATCACCACAGCTTTGTATTTGTTACATCTCTCTGCCTCCTGGGTCCCTGAACATATGATGGCTCTTGATCTGACCTGTGCTCCGTACTTCCTCCTTCCTTTTCCTTTACTCTCTGTTAGTGACAGACTCCCCACAACCCAATGAATAGAATCACTTCTATTTAACCGTGTCATTCCGCTCACAGACTCTTAAACTTCCAACACCGGTTGTCACCAGCATTTATGCCTCTTTACTTTGACCAGTCATGAATATTTTTTGCCTTTGCATCACATCAGTGTTAGCCATCACTTCAGTCTTCTCTGATCAAAACTCCAAGAAAAACCACATGAGATGTAAGTAATTATTAATGCTTTTATGGAAATTTGTATTGAATGCTTAAAATAAATGAATTATACTGTTTACTCTAATAGAACCTTAAACATGAATTTACAAACGTGTCGATCTCTAGTTTTTCCTGCAGCCGATCAAAGTATTGCTGGAGTATTCCTGGTCACTGTTCTTCACCTCGGCAATCCTCAGTATTTCTTCAATGCCTCTGAAGCTCGGAGCCTTTGTTCATCTCTTGGAGTCAGCATCGCCACTAAAGAACAAGTCGAGAAAGCTATCACCAGAGGTCTAGAAACATGCAGGTAAGCCCAGAAAAAAAACATCGACCGTCATCTCAATTGAATGTAATGGAAAGCACCTAATGTCATGTTTCATTACATGCAGGTTTGGATGGATTGATGAAAATTTTGCAGTTATTCCGAGAATCCACCCCCTTATAACTTGTGGCAGAAACAAGACAGGTTTGGTGCCCTGGAGAGCATCTCTCAACTCACTGTTTGATGTGTTTTGCTTCAATGAATCAGGTACGAAATCTTTCCTGCAATCCTATCGTGATTTAAAGGTATCATGTGTATTGTTCAGCAGCCCTTGCTTTAAAGTGTAGATACAACTTTTACATATTATAGTTTTAAACTACTTTATTTTTTAGAATCTTTGTAAGACTTAATGATTTGATTGTGTTATTTCACCACAACACAGTGGCAAATGGGAAGAAGTAGCACAAGTGAATTTGCAGTTATGAAAAATGTTATTTTGTGAAAGTTATCTAATCTTTCTTGGCCTTGGTGCAGACGCTGCTGCACAATTGAAGGATGCGACTACTGATACCCCCCGGAACAGCACGTATCACTCAGCTCGGTCTTCTCCAGCAACGCAGAAAACTTACTCAGCATTTTCCGCCTTCCTTCATTCCTCCTCTTCAACCCCTGAAATCATTGACATAAAGGCAGAACCGGCCCGCAACGTTGGTGGTGCACAACGCTCTACTGGAGGTAAAAAAAAAAGAAAACAAAACAAAACAAAAAGAAAGAAAACAAAAAAGCCTCATGTTTGAATGTATAATTCTGATTAAATTAGTTCTTTCTTTTTTAATAACTTTTTTGTTATGTATGACTAATGTATTGTTTTTATGGTATTTTATTATTTCAGGAAGACTCGTACTCATCACATGCACGTCTGCATTCCTTGTAATTGCCGTGGTCATCACTGCATACCTAAAACTGTGAGTGGTCTTCATGATAATAACCTGACAAAATTTGTAAAAATTGCAACAATTAAGAATTGCATTAACTACATAAACCAGTAAGAGTTTTTGGGATATGCAAAACAGTCCAGAGACTCATTGTGGAGCATAGTGAATCTATTAAATCAATAAAATCCTTTGTTTTTCTTGGTGCATACTACGATTTTTTTTTTCTTTCTTTATCTGAAAAGGCACAGGCGCTGCTCTGAGAGCTCTGATGAGAAGAATCAACATGAGTACATCGAGACAGAAGAGTCGGCGTGTGTGAGAAGCATGAAGGACACTGAAAAATCTGCACCACAAGATGAGAATATAGAAGTGGAAGATGAAGAATAATAAACTTTTGATTGATGTACACTACATGATGAAGAATTTGTTAATCACTGTTGATCATTTGTGTCATATTTTGTTAGGGGGTAATCCAGAGAGGATGCGCAGTGACTTTGTTATCTATGTATGCATTGTTCTCATCGTTTGTAATATTTCCAGTAATAATAAATGAAGCAGTAAAACCATGAGATGGAAATGTTGGCAAAACACACATTTGTCAAGGCTGATGACTTTTTATTGTCAGAACAGTGTCTGGAGCCTTAAATCATGAACAAGCACACAAAAGAAACTTTACAGTGATGTTTTCAAGCACTTTGCAAAAAGAGTCACACATCATTCTAAAGTTATAAGCTACCAAGCTGACTCTAAAAACTCTCCAGTACTTCTTCTAAGGTGGAAAACATCCCAGCCAGGGGACAGGTCTCTGTTAACTCAGCTGTGTGTTCTCATGTCGAATATGCAGTGTACACAGTGAAAGACAGATTTCAAGTTTTAAACAGACTCCTTAACAGTATGGAGTGAAAGGTTCAACTGTTTATGCCAGGAGGAGTATGTTCAGTGACGAGCGTGGCATTAAACTCCTTACTTCTACTCCTCGGCAGCTTTTATCTAAACCTTTGAAAAGCTAAGTACCATTATTCATCCAAGGCATGCATCCTTGTCTTTACGCATTTATCTAACATCTTATTTTTCTCCTAAATCTTCATAGCTACTTAACATAACACCTTATAAATGGCAATAGAGTGATTTATAAATGTATTCACGCCACTTGGACTTTTCCACATTTAAAAAAAAAAAACTCTGAAAACCATGAATCTTTTTTGTTTCCATGTCACAATTTTGCATCGCGTTGTGTTAGTCTACCACACAAAATTCCAATAAAATATATTTACATTTGTGGTTTTGATGTGACAATAATGTGGAAAAGTTCAAGGGGTATGAATACTTATCTGAGAGTGCAACATGCTGGATTCGTTGGCTTCACCTTTTATTCATGGTGGGAGTTCATGTCATCAGACTTCACCACATCAACAATGAAGCTCAGTTCATTACAGAGTGTCTCGTGTCTGTAGGCCATGCGGATTTGGGCCACGTTGGTCCGACGGATATCGTTCCCTTCTGGTCCATCTTTCAGATAGTTCACTCCTAAGAAGTGCTTCTTCTCCTTTAAATTTCACAAATTATGGTTAGTCAAGTTAAAGCATTTATGAAATACAAACTGAAATGTAGCAATCTAGGTATGGAAGACAGAAAAAACAGAGGAAAAGAAAGATTGACAGTACCCTGTGGGACAGTCCACTTTGGAGCACACTGTTCCTGGCGATCTCACACACATCACAGGTGCTCAGCTTCCACAGCTGAGCTGCGATGGCGTACTCCTCCATCAGTGGTTCCTAGCATCAGGGCAGAAACACTTGATAAACACGATACACACAGCAGAAATTGAGCTAATCGATCTGTTGTGACACAGTAAGCTAAACAACAGTACAAGAGTTCGTCAGCTGAGAATTATTGAAAAATTCACCTTGGTGTAATGGAACTGCATGGGGTCGTCTGTGGACAACGATACACACAGACCTTTGTGCAGAAAGTCTTTCAGAGGGTTTTTGGAGTACTCAAGGAACAGGCTGTTGTTACTGAGTGGCGACATTGCAATTGGCACCTGAGCCAGGTAGTACAGGTACTGCAGCACAGGACTCTGAAGAGGTAATAAAGGAAAAGTCAGAAAAACCCAAACAAGGCACACAACACGAAAGTGTCAGTAAGCCAGTCTGATAGTCTAATGAGCATTTCTGCTCTACCTCTGCTGTTAATATGCTGGATTTTTTTACTTTGCTTTACTATTTAAATTAACATTACATTTACCTTAAAGGGATACTTCAACATTTTGGCAAATTGGCCCATTTAGCGCAATTCCTTAGTCATTTCGAACAGCATACTTACTTTTTTTGTGAGGGCAAGCTGTTGTTTATTCAGAGGTGAGTCGAGGAGGTTTTCGGGACGGACATAATGGAAGTGGATGGTATTTTTGCTTCCCCTCGTCAAACTCATCAATTACACAATCCAACAGCCCCAAAACACTTTGGTGGACACGTTATAATCCGCACATTCACTACGCTGTGGAACACTGACAAATAATACTGTAGCGTTACGACACTGAAGCAAATACTGGGAACTACTTTTTCTTTTGAAATCACTACGCCCAGACGCCATGTTTAGTAAGTAGTTCCGTCTTAGCAATCTTCGCAAAAACAACTCAATCTCGTAATTTTGCATTAATATTTCACAGCGTAGTGAATGTGCGGATTATAACGTGTCCACCAAAGTGTTTTGGGGTTGTTGGATTGTGTATTTGATGAGTTTGAGAAGGGGAAGCAAAAATACCGCCCACTTCCATTGTGTCCATCCCGAAAACCTTCCCCGACTCATCTCTGAATAAGCAACAGCTCGCCCTCACAAAAAAAAGTAAGTATGCTGTTCGAAATGACTAAGGACTTGCGCTAAATGGGCCAATTTGCCAAAATGTTGAAGTATCACTTTAAGTATGTTTATTCTGCTGCCATACTTTATCAAACTACAGTGTCTTTACTGTTATTCGGAAAAAAAAGATGTTTCACTATATGGCATATATATATATATATATATATATATATATATATATATATATATATATATATATATATATATATATATATATATATATATACATATATAGATATAGATATGGTATGGAAAATGAATGAATGAATGAATGAATCCCTTTTGGTTGATACTTCTGGAACATGAAGCGCATTCACCAAGAACTTGAATTTGCTTTCACTCATCTACAATTTTCATTTGACAGCTGCACTGAATTACCGTGAAGACAAACTCCAGAAAGTAAACTTTAAATAATAAAGAAAAACTTTGTGGTCATTAGGTCAGAACCAAAGACAAACCAGATAACTGAAAACCTCAACATGGTATATACATACATTGGTGAGATCACACTGGACTGAGCCTATGGGCCCAATGTCATCTTTACTCTGCATTCTGCTAACAATGTCTGCTGTCCAATATATCTGATAACACAAAGGAAAGCTAAGAATGAGCCAGTCAGCAAATCTGAAGCACCTTCCTCAAGTTGAGTCCATGTGAGATGTTGTCACAGGTGAGAAACGCAGAGACCAGATGGGTAATCGATCCAGCCTCTCCGCAGTGAGGTCGGAACTGGAAGGTACTCAGCCCATGCTCTCTGGACAGGAAACGCAAGCACATGACAAACAGTCTAGTCAATATATGATCAAATTACATTCCTGCTTAGTTCATCCTTGCATTTGGCAGACTGAGAGTGTTTATCTGTTATTTTCAGGACTGAAGAGTCAAGAGAGAAAGCTGCAGCCTCGTTGATACGAGCTACAAAACACACTGGTCTCTTTATCACTTTTTCCTGGGAGCTGCTCAAAATAAACTCCTCACAGAGTGTTGGACAAATCATGCACACATGATTCAGCTCAAAGAATGCTCCTGTCTACCCTCAGTACCAAAGTTGGCTCCTACCTCCTGAGGTTGTTGAGGACCATGATGTTGATACATGTGGGAAGACATATAGTAGCTGTACGGGGGGTTGTCATCTGTCGTCACTGCTCCGGCTTTGGGCTCTTGAAGGAGAACATGTGATCGCTGGTGTTTGGACTCATCATCGACACGCTGTCAAAGCCTGACACCTGCAAGCACAATTAGGGGAACGCAGTCATTATTCCATTTAGTGCACTTTATTAGTCAAAGATTTCTCTTTTACTTTATAGTTTCCCTCATCGATAAATCTCAATCTATGTCTTATTATGGAGAAAGCGAATTGTTCATTATTTGCTCACTGAAATTCCTCCTGTCGTCTTACGTATTTGAGGAAAACGTGAAGCTCTTTGTGTTTCTGCGGGTTGACAGTGGCTTTGAACAGAGGAAGGAATATATTCTCCAGCATCTTGGCAAAGTTGGGTACCAGCTTCTTCGACCTGAAAATGTCACTGAAACACAGAAATATTTATTTTCTTCTTTATTGTACACACTGAAATCAACAATTAGTGTTTCTTTATTTTGAAAGACGCAACACTCACTATATCCTGGGCACTTGAATGATCCATCTCATGTTTGGAGAGTGTACTTTATGCTGAATGAACCACTTGGAGAGGCTGTCCCACTCATCGGGCGAGCGGCCGTAGATGGACAGGCGCGGCTCGGCGTGCTGGTACTTGCTCTCTTCCAGGTCATGAGCCACTTCCTGTTCAAGGAGAGAGTGCCAGTGGGTTAAAGCATCTCTGCATCAGTCCTGATTTATAATGTATGACTCCAGGATATATGACCTTTACGATGCGGGCAAAATATTCTCCGTGAATGACGTTGTCAGTTTTCAGGAAGATCTCTCGAAGCTCACTGGGCCCCCACTGGGTTGTACTTGGAGTTGAACTTATCAAAGCGGTGGAAGGTTTGTCTGCCCTGTAAAGTAAAGAAATAACAGAGTATTCATTTGCACTGAGGGTGTTAACAATTACAGAAATATAATCATGAACATTTTATAACTATTGACATCCTTATTCGCAATTTAAAAGCTCTTAATGCAACAAAATTGTCTGATAAAAGCATAATGTAAAAACATAAAGCCATTCTTGTCTGTCTTACAGCGTGCACATCCAGGAGAGAGTCCACAGTAAGGTCATAGGGGTCCAAGTTGAGGCTGTGAAACACATTGCTGAAGGGTCATCTTCTCTCAGCCTTTTCCAGGACCACACGTTTCTGCATCGGTCTTGAACGTTTTCTGAATGAAGGTCAGCAGGTGTTTCTGAGACATGCATGCAGCTTGCGTGAATATGCGTGTCCACCTGGGGGTAAAAAAGGGAGTCACAGTTATCAGCCTTAAAGGTGCTCGTGTCTTTGTGTATGGATGGACTGGCGACATAACCCTCCCTTCACCGGCAGCCATATTCAGCTGTGTTCTGCCACAGTGACCTCTGAACCCTCAAAGGTTGCAACCATCTGAAAAATGTCATCTCTTCTGTTTTGAAACTGCACGCGACCCTTTCTTACCAACCTTTCTAACGTTGTAGAAATCTCTGTGAGGCACAGACTTCAGCTCTTTCAGCTCGGCCATCTCATTCAGCATCTCGTGGAGGTAGAACTTTGAACCTAAGAAATTCAGTCTTCTGTGACAGTAGGTCTTCCTTAAAGGTAAAATGAAAGTCGTTATTTGAAGTACAAATAAATGGAGCTAACATCGTGTTAACCAGTATTTCTACCACCATAGCTGTAATGTCTCTTTGTTTAGGCAACTTACGTGGGCCCGTCTGCAATCATAGCCAGCATGTCACTGAAATCAATAGCAAAAGTCTCGAAGTCTGGATAGGGAAGGTCGTGCGGCTGCTCATTTCTCAGAGCCTCACTGTTATCATACACATGCACGATCCCATCCTTCATCTTCAGCTCATAATTCAAGTCCTCAGGAACGTTGGCCGTGCTGTACGGATCTTCTCCCTGAGCGTGACACGGGCACACATCTGGTGGCCACAGAATTGTTCTGTTATTCTCAAAAAACATTCTCATAACACACATTTCCAAATACCATATGTACATTTCTTACCTGGCACGACTTCATCTGCTTCATTCCATGGCAGGTTTTCAGCACTGCGAAGGAACTGGCTCGTGGTTCTACAGAATCTGTGATAGGCCAGCTTTGAGTATTTTTCACGAATAAGCAGAGCCTTATGAAGACTTCTAGCAGCCTGCTCATAGTCTTCCACTGTGGCCTGAGTGAGAAAAAAAATGACATTACATTTGTTTTTCTTTATGTTGGAAACATTAAAATAACAGGATTTGTTAAAGATGAAATAATCAACTTCTGTGATTAAGATTCAGTCCAGTCAAACATCATGAGTGTTACACTTACTCCCGCACAGTACTCACCATGATGGGACTCTCTGGAAATCAGGGCAGATTTCTGGCAGAGATGAACAGTAGACTTGGCGAAAGATTACGGTGTGACTGTCAGTGATCTTGTCCAATCTATATTCAAAGGAAACTGCAGGCACAGTGACTGGGAACGAATCATCTTCAAGCTTTTCCTCCTGAAAGGGTAGTTATGATACATGAGTACAATTTGCTTCAACTTTTTCCAAATCAATATTTACTAATTGCACTTTTTATTTGTATTTAGATTACAGGTCACAAATCTGTGAAGGATGTGTGGCCGTGGTTTGGTGCCAGAGAGATAGCAGGGCCCTACCTCTTGGCAGTCTCCTCTGACGCTGCTCTGCCAGATCCTTAAGCAGCTCATGATCTTTGGCTTGTTGGAGGCCAATTGGACAATCCTCTGGCACGGTGAACATTGATAAGGCATCCTTGTTGTCCACTTCTTTTAGCGCCGATGCATAGACTTCTGTGCGAGCAGCTGCGTCTCCTCCTCCGCTTCGCTCAGAGTTACTTTCGGGAATTGACGAGGCATTTCTGCAAGAGAGCAGAAGCTACATGTAGCTTTCTCTACTGCAGTAAAATGACATCTGAGATGTAATCATGAACAACCAAGACGACCTACTCTGACCAGCTTGTTGTTATATAAATAAGAAACTGTCCCCATGCAGGGGTTGGAGTGTCAGGAATTCATAATCTGTGTACGGCACAGCATCACCACCTGGAGAGCTCTTGTGAACTACTGAGAGCTACAATTACTTCAAAACAGCTGCAGCTATTCTTGGCCTGCAGGAGGAACTGTGAAATGATCTTACCTTTTGTTTTCAATGAAAGTAAAGACTATTTCTTTTAAAATGTTTTTTTTCCCTCAATTTTTCTGTATATGCTATATGTTATTTTTTTTTCGTTTTCATTTTTTGCTTTTTACTTTTAAGAGTTGTCCCACACTTTCATCACACTTAACATCACACATTCTTCAGATGTAGGACACTTCTTCATAAAATATTAGGTCCCAGGTTTTGTCAACACTGAGCCAAGCTTAGATAGATTACATTTTTTGTTTGTCACATACACGCACAAGTATGGCGCAGTAAACAGTCACTAAACTATAATCCTGTTTGAAATCTGTCTGTCTGGAAGGATTTTACCAGAGTCACAGACCCACACAGTATGCCGGTTGTCAGACAGATAGCTGCTTCTGCAAAGAGATAACTATGAATAAACTGAGAACAGTTCTGGTTACTTGACGGCTGAAGAAACAAGAGTGAAATGCCAACTCACATGGTAGAAAACAGTTTCCTACTCTGGCCAGGCACTTCCAAGAAGCTTATCTTCCGGACCACACAACACTTATCCGACAACAGCTGTGTGCACCACTGCTGCTGGAGGACCTTATGGCAGATTGGCTCACAAAAACCTCATATTGATTGAGAGTTAAGGGAACACTGAATTATTAAGCAACCTCTCACACACTCTAAAAATCCAATGAAACGAAAAGTATTTCACATAAGTACACGTCTAGTACACGTCTTAATCAATTACAGTAAATTTATACAATAAAATCCACAAGTGGCTTAGTTATTATCTCTTTTATATACTATACAAATATATTCATTGTAGTTTTTCTTCTGACTGCAGAACAAATGAAAATGTGGGACAAGAAAAAAAAAAGTCAGACCATGGTAGTATCAGTAGTTTTTAAAGTCTCTCTCTAGCTTTTCTTTCCTGGTCAAAGTCATTATACTTCAGTGGGTGATGTAGGTCTAACCAGGATAGATAGATAGATAGATAGATAGATAGATAGATAGATAGATAGATAGATAGATAGATAGATAATAAATAAATAAATACATACATACATACATACATACATACATACATACATACATACATACATACATAGTAGCAGCATTTTTAATAACACTGATCTATTTATCCAAGCATATTTTTTCTTTCTACCAAAATTTTGAAATCTATCACTAAGCTTACGGAAAAACTTTTAACACCATGTAGAGCTCAACAGCTCTGTGTTTGATTGTTTGTTTGATAAGTGCGTAATTTGTGGCGTTTATTATTATTCTTATTATATTAACATTAATTTTTTTATTGTTGTTCTTGTTGTTGACGTGGCGATTTGGTCAACCTACCGACTGCGCTGTGCATTTTATCAATACAAATGATCATGCAATGGTCACAGTCTATCGCGCCAGTTTATACTCGCAATCTATCAAAATCGCGAATTTTGTTAGATGTACGTAGAAGTGTACCCCAACCCAGAATACATTATTTGTGCTGATTACGCCCATCACCCAGAAGCACCGGACACGCCACGCTAAAATACAGTATAGTAGAAAACTGTAGACGGATTAGGAACTAGCTTCTGACCTGCAGTATTAGCCTGGAAGCTGCTGCATCGACCACTCTCCAATCTGCCCAAAGTGTCCTGGTAAGTGACTTTATTTCGCTGTCTCACAACTATCAGCCTTATATTAGACTTTATACAGCTTTAACTGCTGGGGTTACGACGCAGAATAATTTCCTATAGGGATTAAATTGATGTTTTTAGTGACTTTCAGGCCTTCAGGCCATCCATACATCGAATGCTGCGTTCAAGGCCCTGGAAATATTGAGAGCAGGTGGAAGTGCCCCTTTCTCCAGTCGTTCAATAACCAGCTAATAAGCAACTTTGTCGAGCGAGTGTTTTGACCGCTAATATACTGTTATTGATTAATTTACTCATCCTTTGTTCAGTACATTTATTTCAGTCGCACTTGATTGCTTCCATTTAGGAGACACTTCTTAGCACAGGTGGAAATAATTGAAGAATGAACAGGTTAGTCTTCACCCCCTTCATATTTTTACTCCACAGCTGAGCATCTGATAAAAGCATAATACTGTTATGATCAAAGCAGAAAGCATTGTGTGCCAATATAAACAGAACATTTGTAAAGCTGGATGGATAGAGTGGCAGGCAGCCTGCATGTTGCTGTGCTGGTGGAACTCCCAAAAACTGCTATTGAGAAAAAACACATGCATTGTAATTCTGCTGCCAGGGAGCCCTCTGCCTCTAATTACAAGTGATGCACAGAACAGTCTGTACATTGCACTGACTTATGACTTCAATTGAGAGTTATTTTTTGTCTTGGGCTTACCTTCAGGGCTGTTCAAAGCCATGCCTGTTGTCTTGTCAAGTTTGAGTCAGGGAACAATTCACAGGCTCATTTGTGATTTTGGAGATTCTGTCTGCAGTCATTCGATGGTTGAAGATACAACTTGCATTTGGTTTTCCTCTCTGCGCATCTCCTTCTATTTTAAGGTGCCAGTGGCATCAGGTTGACCGAGCGACTAATCCTGAGAATATGTCCAAACTGGCTGTCAACAAAGAGCGGACCTCAGTCAGAGTAGCTAGAGCCTACTTCTTTGTCTTTCCTTATCATTTTCTGTCTGTCTCAGACACTTTACAAAGCACTCTGGTCACTTAAGTATTGAGTGCACATAGAGGGGGAGAGAAAATGAAAGAGGCTACACTTACAACATGAAATGTCCTTGTTGAAACAAACTTTCTTTTTGTTCCTGCTACCTCAAGAAAATGATCTCGCTCTGCTTGGATATGTATTCATTGTAATTTATCTTATCCAGCATGCTATGAAGCCAGCCTTAAGGTAGATTTTAATATACTTTTTCATTTTTTTAAACTTACAAATAGGAAACCCAACAACATACAATCTATAGTTTCATGCATATTTAACCCGTGGCTTCACCAGTTGTCTTCTAAATCACTGCTGGTTATGTTAACCAGTACGCTCTGGAGAAACCCAAACGTCACATGTGTGAGTATCAGGAAAACTTTCAAGGAGCATACAGAATGTTCCCATGTCCAGCACATTGTGACGAGAAACCTACTTCCTGTAAGAAGAGAGGACTACCATTTAATTCCAATGCTGCTAAGCCACCCATCCATCTATCCATGCAGACAGACAGACACTGTTGCACACCCGAGCTGGGTTCGAAGGGATCTTGCTTTTATGTGACAGTGCTAATCGTTACTCCACCATGTGTCCCATCATGGAGTCAGCTCTGTTTAATAAATCAGTCTTGCTACTCTTTTTGCTCAGTGGTTACAGTGACTCATGTAACAGTAGTGGCACAAAAAACAATGGGCTGTCACTAATCTAACCCAGCACTAATCTAACATTTAATAGTTACATTAGGAAAATTCACTCTACTGCAATTAATAAACTAAGAATACATTTTATTAATCACAATTTTAAGCAGCTTCAGTTTTCCTACTCACCTTGAGAGAGTGTTTTTTTCTCTCAGCTTGTCATATACAGGTGGTCTGGTTCAGTGAAGTGTATTTGCATGTTGGCAAACAGTCAACAGATGAAGCACAGGCTGCTCTTCTGCATGCTTTAGTTTGATTTATTGAGCAGTTCCACTTAATCTCTCTTTAATTTAGTTTTAAATAGATGTAGTTATCAGCATATATGTCAAGATTAACTGTGGTTGAGAGGAGGTTCACTAAAATCCTAATTCAGTACTGTATTCTGAAGAGATTAGAAAACAAATATTACAGCAAAGGTGTGACATTTCCCATAATGACACTGTTTCTCATGTATATTTCCAAAGCTTTGAACTATTTTTTAACAGCTTGAGGACAGTCTGAAGAGATGGTAACCTTGTAGGCCTGCAGAAAGCATTATTAGGCTCTTATAGGGAGCAGCTTAATAGCCCACACTGTTGACCGCACTAATGTGTGTGTGAGCTCCCTCGTGCATATGAGTCTACTTAAATGCACTGTAATGTAAAAAATTGACATTGACCATAAATCATCTACACAGTTGCTTTGGAGGATTTGTCAGTGTTCATTACGTCTCACTAGAGACTCGACGAGGCCATTACTGAATCACTTATAACTGCATCTCAGGCCCAGGATGCTGCAAGCTGCTGCTATCTTTATCTTTGACTTTTCTCAGAGGCCTAGCTGATGTTATTGGCCGAACCCCCTCAGTCGGCGTTTTGTCAATGTCACATCTGAGAGAGAGAGAAAGGTCAACAACACAATCCATTTACAGCATTTCACAGAGATAGTGATGAGAGAGGGAGATAAAAAAGGAAACTCACTCTTTCCCAAGCAAGGACTTGACTTCTGCTTTAAAAGAGGCGTGTCTCCTCTTCTCATCTTTCAGATGGTCCAGGCCTGCTGAAGTGTTCGAAAAACTAAGGGAGTGTCCTCACCCTTTAATTCAATGTGTCCTATTCTTTCATAGTTATTTTATGCACCATTTGAAAGTAATTTTGAACTATAAAGAGTATTTTTAGACCAAATCCTTACCAGTTACATGCATACAGTATGCCAATATTTACATCAAAAAATGTTTATTTGACATTTGAACACATAGCAGGACAGTAGTGTAAGATTTCTTTTATCTTATTTTTATTCATGATCATCATCATTGTCATCATCATCATCAGACTAGTTCAAAATTCATACATCAAATAAGTCTACTCACCTCTTTTGACTCTGCTGCCTCAAAAAAGGTGCAAAACTGTGCTCAAGTCCTCTCAGAGAAACACCAAAGTCATGCTGTACTCTTGTTATGGAGTGAGAATTTGATATCTCATCCACCACCCTGCAGTAAACATCGCTCCATCCTTAACCCTTCCACTGCCACGTGGAACAAGAGGCTCAGATGAAATAACATCCTGATCTCCGCTTTCTTCACACTGATCTCTCAGTCGGTGAATTTAGTGGGACCTATGCCCGTTAACAGTCATTTGTACAATCAGGCTTTTAAAAGTACAGACTTTTAACTTGTAGTTATTTCACTTGTGGCAGGCAATTTCCATGGCGAAATGATCCAAACACAGCCTGAGCTTCGCACTGTAAACAACCATGTTGTCTGTTTTAAAATAGAATATATACAAATTGACAAAAACTTGATTTCAGCCTCTTTTATGTTGATTCCCTTCATCAGTGTTGTGAACCTCTGTAAGCATGTTAAAACTGATTGATTGATTGCTTGAAAGTGTGAAGGTGATTGTGCGCTTGTCTATCTCGTTACGTTTGCTTACATGTTTTGTGAAAAATGATCCAAGGTGAGTAAAATAATCTGGGTACATTTAAGGGGTTTTGTGTTTTGTGTTCACATATAGTTGTTATCCTGTAATAGGTAAGCTTGTGAATGGACTTTTATTTCTCCTTTCAATATTCGATAATTCGAGAATTTTATGCATGAAAAACAGCTTTATTGACCTGTATTCACCCTGCAAGTGGTATTAAGATTGAATATCTATTTAACAGGGGAGGCCTGGTCACTCTAGTTTCTGTATAAAACCGTGAACTATTTAAAACAGGCAGATCATGCACAGATAAATAATGAAACAGTGAACAATAAAACTAAAAGACAGTTGTGACTATCACTCTTATTTCATAGCACAAAGGTTGACTCTGGACTGGTCTTGGGAGCCTATAAGCAGGCATTTTTAATTCTAAATTGCCATTAAATGTGATTTTGAGTGTGCATTTGATTGTTTCACTGTGTCTGACCTGTGATGGCCTGGCAACCTCTTCAAGGTGTTTGCTGCTTGCATTCCACAGTCAGCTGGGATTGATTTGATGCTCCTGACCCTGAAGTGGATGATGTGGTAGAGAAAATTAATGAACAGATGGATGCACACTTACACGGATGGATGGACGCACGGAAAGACAGCCATTCAAAGACAATCATCTCTCAAGAAACACAGTGGCATTCCTCCTTCAAGGTTGTTTATTGCACTTCTGCTCTCTGGGCATCCCAGCAGACAACACTGAAGGAGCTCCAAAAACACTTTCATTACTGAATCGTCTCCACTGAGGTTATATATGCTAATGAGAATTTATTACCTGAAGATGATCTCTCTCTCTTAGTCTTTTTTACTTTTCACACAGTATTTTGTGAACTCAAACCTCAGGTGAACTCATTAGTGTCCAGTCAGACGGTAATTACTATCATCCAGATCTGACCATAGTCAAGTTGTAAAGAACAAGTCTTTTTTTCTCTTCATAGAAACCAACCATGTCCTCTGGTGGCTGCTTTATTCCTTTGTCGGACAGTTTTTGGAGTTCTGTCGAGCAAACAACCAGAAAGGAATCAAGGTAAGGCCATCTTTAAATTAGATGAACCAACTACAAATAAAGAAAAAATTGTCCCTACAGCTCAAAACATTTTCACTAACTTGTGATTCAATTTCTTAAATTCCTCAACTAAGATATAGGAAATAACAGTTTGGCCCATTTCAACCATTTCCCACGTGTGAGGAGTCCTACTCTTTACACCTGTATGTATTTTGAGTATGAGTCACAGAATCTAAAACTCTAAACTCTCTCCTCAGCAGTCAGCATCAATGTTTTGAGTCTCACAGGTAGATTTTTGCTCCTTATCTGACACCCCTGCAGAACAGATTTAGCTGTCTCGTGATGCACCAACAGAAGCGCTTAACTCCTCACATCAGCTGATAGGAGGACTCAGATGTACTGGTGTGTCCTCAAGCAGCAGGTGTCCCACAGTCCCTGATTTAGCCCGACAGTGTTTGAGATTACAAGGCTAATCCTCTCAGCTCAGGTTATCAGGGTACTTTTAGTTGTAGCTTTAGAGGACTGACTCCCAAGTGCTGGACCCGTATCATTTTGATCGACTGCTGCATTGTCTGACTCAGTGTTTTCTATCATCTGCTTCCTGCTGTGTTGAGTTCTGCTTTCCTCTCCTTAATGCACCAAATGCAAGAAAAAAAAAACACTTTAACTAGATAAATGTATTATTATCTCAACCCTGTTTATTTCTGTTTGCAGACTATATCTTTACAAAATACATGTCTTAAAATAATACAGTTAATGACTGTCTGGACATAGAAGTGTAAAAAAAAAAAAAAAAAAAAAAATCACTTGAAGCTTAGCATGCTCTAAGTCCTGAAAGTGGGTATTATTGTTTCCCAGTTGACCTACACTGGCCGGTTTATTGATGCTATCACCATGTCGCTGGCGTCATTCGCTGATTGGCTTAGCGTGTAAATGACACTGTCACAGAGAGTACACTGCGTAGATCCATTCATACTATTCTTAGGGGATTCATTGAGAAGAGAAATAGTATAGATGTGTTATTTCCAGATGAGTTTTGTCAATGCCTTTCACGTTGGTACGTACGTTTCACGTATGTAAAGTATTGAGCCACTAGGTGGCATATTTTACTTTGTTTAATCTTTATGCAGTATTTTTTAATCACTATTGTTTCATTATTCTGTCTGATAGGCCTTTTGTAATTAAGAAATCTTATAATATATCATACATTTCAGTTTTTCCTTAAGGTTATACATATAAACATAAAATTACATGTTGAACCCCGAACCAAGCACATCTCCTGTGTGATGGAAAAATAATGGTGTAGGCTTATTTAAAATTCCTTCTTGTAAAAGATGTTAATAAAGATAAAAATCAGGCTAATAAAAACGCATCATATTCTGTGTGGTAGTGTCTTGTTGAATATCTTTCCTCACAAAGACCTGAATGCAAAGCAAATATTAGTCATTCAATCTGTTGAGTATATTCATTTTTTTTCTGACAACACCTTGCTAAAAGATTGACAGAATTCAGTTCATCATATTTCCAAACTTTAATGAAAACGATGTTTGCACTATGTTCAGTTTAGAGATTAGAGAAATTCATACTGAGAGCAAGTCAACTGAAAATGTAGCTGCTTACCCATCTCATCTCTCTAGATGGCAATAGAGGACATGTAATTAGGCCCCCTGGGTCTATGGAATCTGCTCACAATTCACAAATTTAACAGCAGTAATTGGCATTTCCGGGAATTAAACAAATGCAAAGGCAGAAATAGCCCCCGGCTCATTTTTGTAAAATAAGCTACTGTTGCTAATTGTCTCTAGATGGATCGTGTGGTCTGGCTGCCCTAAAAAAAGCTCACAGGTACATTGTTTCTTTTACATTGTACCTGCCTCATTCACTGATTTGCTATTAAGTTGTATAAAATTTAAAATGTAGCTTTTTCTTACAGTTGAAGTTCTCTTTCAGGCTCATGAGGACCCAAGTGGATGCCAAAAAATGATTGTTAATGTATAATCTCAGATTTATTTATCTGGCTTTGTGCCATTCAGAACGACTTCTTTTTAAAAATCTTTGACGGTACATGTAATTTATATTCGATAAAGTTAGTGTTTCATTGTGAATTCTGACTCAACATGAGTACAATAGGTGGTAATGGGTTCAGTGAAGTTGGCGTGTTTTGGTGCTGTTCGTTGTTGAGTGTGCTTGCATGTGAAGGTCTTGATGAGTGCTTTCTTGGAGCAGATTCCGGGATGCTCTCACAGGAATGTTCAACCGGAACCCCCGGCATCAGCCTCATTGTGTCCTCGGCCGTCTACCATTGAATACAGATGGAGCTAATGAATCCGCCTCCTCCGATGGCTTTAGGGCTGCTCTCTGGTGTGGGGCGAGCCAACAAATATGAGCTGAACCTAGCAGGAATGCGCCTGGCACCCTGTCTGCCCTGTGTTTCTGAAGGGTTTGAGGGGGGGGGGGGTCATTGAGTTTTGAAATTTAGTGAGAGGAGGGGAGCTCTAATGAGAACCTGTAATCACTTAACAGAGACCAGGTGCTCCGTGTCCTGCTGCCGCAATGTGTCCCAGACAACAGAGACACTTTCAATGTACAAGAGCAAAGGGAGTCTGACAGAGGTCTCAGTTTTGTATGCAAAATGTTTATTGAATGACATTGTTATTGCTTCAACACAAATAAAATAGAACCATTTACAAATATATAATATATAACTATAAAACAGATATCTTATTACCACAGTTTTTGTAATAGATTAATGACAAATAGCTACAATGTTCACATATATATTTCTTCCTGTACAAAAATAGCTCTATCTGAATAAGCATTTTAATGTAACTTCTATATAATATTTTAAATAAAGGAACTCATATATACAGATACTTGCAATTAAAAAAAATAAAAAGATTGCACATGTTTTTGTACAAACAATAACATTTTTCAAGTATTATTCAATCCATTGCGGATTGGCACATTTCTCACAGAATTAAAGGCATTTTCCCTTATACAGTGTCCAAAACTTAATACAAACTGAGAGCTTTGGAGCTCTGTAGCCTATCTTCCTGTTTGGCTTTGTGATGAAGATGTGTTTTCCTGATGATTCATTTGACATAAAGTCCAAATGGAAAAGTGCAGACAAGTACTGACAGTTTAATGGAACGTGGCGTATAATCCTCAGAGGATAGCACTTATCAAAGTCCTGGTCTTGAGGAGGAATAGTGTTAAAGTCCAAGAATGTTAGAGGAAGTTTCCCCCTTCAAGCCAGAGGAGGTTTCCACATCGCCAAGTTTTAGCACTCATCTTTCCTCCCTCTGCCGAGCAGAGAGCAGCACCTGTAGTCCCGCGCCGCGCCGTGCCATCCAGTGTCTGTAAGCCCGCTGCAGTTGTCTGCAGCCTCCACCTTGCCGAGGTTCCGCCAAGTCCCAGACTTTGCTCTGACAGTCCTCAATCCTGGAACAAATGAGGTGGAGAGTACTTGGCAGGAGTCTGAGGCATTTCGAGAATTTCGGAACAGAGCAGAGAGGACACTAACGCCGAGCTACTCCCCTCGCTTTTTGTTCTCAGCTCTTCTTCTCGCAACTTCCCGCTCATGTCCGTCTGAGGAGAGCCTCAAGCCTGTGAACCTGCGAGTCGGTCGTGCTCCACGCGGGCCTCAGCCTGCCCTGCTCTAACCTCAGTGTGACTCTGTACTCTGGGAGGGATCGACGCCTCCGTCCGTATCCCTGCGGGCTGATCTTTTCGACGGGGGCATTCCCGATCCTCAACTTGTTGTTGAGCTGGTGCAGACGGTGTGCCAGGTCGTGCACCGTGCAGGTGGGCAGCGAACAGCCTTGCCGTCTGGACTGGTTGCCTGAATTCTTTGACCTCTTTGTTCGGACATTGATGTCAGTGCTGAGGGAGGAAAAAAAAAAAAAAAGGAAATATTAATTCATATTGCTCATTTCTGGAGGATGAATGTGTGCTTCTTGTTGAATGACTATGGCCAAGTAAAGAATCAAAATTTCCATGTCTTACCTGGAATGTGGCAGCAAAGTATCCCTGATATCCTCCGGTCTGACGAACTGCTCAGACTCTGCAGCCTTCTCGACTGATACGCTGTCAAGATCCCGTCTCAATCTGCTCCCCAGCCATATGCTGAGCCTAGAAGGAAGAAAAAAGTCCATTAATCTCAAGCAGATAATTCAAGAGACAGGCAACCGCTGAGGTAGACTCAACAGGCTGTTAGATGATTATTAAATTAATTACCCACTTAACTCACCTTTTTTTCAACAGGGGATTTACTTCAAGTTCCACACAGTGTGCTACTGTTGCCAGGAGGCAGCAATAGAGGAAAGACTGGAAGATCATTTTCATCTTGACTCCTGTGAAGAGCAGAGAAAACATTCAACAGTTAGTCATTTATGCCCAAAAATAATATTTAACCACATGAACCACATGCAGTTCCTCTTCCCATGTAAAGCTTGTTCATACAGTAATCCCATAAGTGTCACGCTTGTGCTTTACACAAGAGTCCAAAAGCCAAGTGATTTGCACATATCATTCATTTATTTAAAAAGTTAAGCTAAGGTCAGATTTTGCACGGCTAAGTAAACCTTCAACCATGCTTTGGGCCCCTGGCCAGCAATGCGAAGGACAGAGTCTACCAGCGAGGGGTCCAAAATAAGCGCCGCTCACATGTCAAACAAAAACTAAATTGTTTCTCAACTCAATTCTTCGATGACATAGAACACAACTACCTGCAACAAATAAGCAGTATTTGAGGTACTGCTTTTGATAGATGCTTCACACCAACTCCCTTCACAGACGCACAAGTTCAGAGCTGAACTGCTTATATAACTGCACAGATAACCTGTCCTTCTCTCTACACTAGTGCCCTGACCTCAAAAAAGAAAGGATAAATCCATCAGCTGTGAGCAAAGCAAATCACAGCCAGGCATTATATATATAAAAAAAGAAATTGCACATACCTATTGTTCTCTCACAAAATGTGTGTTCTTCTTGTTGAATCAGCTGTAAAGAGTACTCCACTGGTTTCTTGAAATTGCCACTGGTTCTGTGAGGCAGCTGTGTCACTCTGCTAATAGCTCCTACACACCAGACAGGGAGCCTTTATACAGGAGGTGGGAGGGACTCATTGACGGACACACACAGTCTCTCATCCTTTTTTCCCCACCCCAAGCAGCGCAACACTGCTGCGCTATTGCTCATGCAGTGCAACAGTGCAGCAGTCAACTGAACAAGAAATGAACTTCAAAAGTGATAGTTTGAGCAAAGTTTTGGATAAAAAATTGTTTCAGCATTAAAGATAGTAGTACTATCACTACAATTCTCTCATTACATAAACTTTATATGCCGATAAAAATTATTATTAACTCCCCTAAAATAGTTGTTTTCATTGTTTTTTTTTGATAGAAATACATATATATTCAACATCTCCATAAGTCAAATGCAGCACTCTCACTAAGAACAGATCATGTTCATTTGAGCTGAGTGCTTTCTGTTAGAGTGTGAGAGACCTAAACAATCACAAAAGAGAACCATTTGTCTTTTTGTATTTGATCTTCAGTGTCAGGTAGGCATATACCCCTTTCAGTCCACCTGGGTAAGTCTACAAAATAAAATTTGAAGAATGTCTCCACAGTCGGCTCTCCAGGGCACTCCCCGACACAGTGAAGTTCCATGTCAGCTTGAAAATACGCTGGGTGATGAATCTGAGATGTGGAATGAGACAAACATTGAGTAACTGATTAATTTAAGTGTGCTCAATGTATTTGTTTGTACGAGGCAAATATTTGACCCTGGACCCGCCATGTCATTTGTTTTCATATTGCAATTAATGTGAAATGGAATTTTACAATTATCCTGTCAGAAAATGAACTTGAGCAACAATGTATGACGTAGGGGCAATATTGACTGAGACATTTTTAAAATAAATCCGTGGATTTGTTGCTCTTTTAATGTATAAGTAATCCGACTTCATGTGCTCCACTTTGGAATGAACTCACAGAGCTATTAGAGTGACGGTCGGTCTGGCTCTCAACTCTGCCAGTCTGTGTTAAGAAATAGCAACCTCTCACAGGACATCACACCATCACGTGTGCACCACTACTACAATACTTTCAATAAAAATGCTAAAAAGGCATACAAATAACCAGCTTTTGTTTATTTCAGTCTTTGTGTCACTGACCCACAGCTTCAGAAGGGCTTTGACTGACTTATTGCTGAGCGTATAGCTCATAAACACTGATTGAGAATGTGGGTTCTGGAAAATTAACACAATGCTGTAAATACTGAAACACACACACACACACACACACACACACACACATACACACACACATACACATACACAGCTCTCTTATCATCAAAGAAATTCCAGTTAAGTAAAAAAAAGTTTTCCAGAATTAGTTGGTAGTAAAGATGCTTTCACTTCTGATGTTTGTTTCAGTTTCAAGTAAAATAGGAAACAAGCTCCCTCGGGTTCTTACGAAATAGTTTTGAGTCATTCTTTACAGTTAACATTCCTCTGTGGCACATTAACGTGCTTTTAGCCATATCCCATGCTTATTATAAAACGTTCCTGAATTTATTTATACATCATGCGACCTAATTTCAGCTGTAGGGTCATATTTCAAACTAAAAGAAAACAATATAAATGGTAAACACATGTGCAGTAAACGAGCAAAAAACTTTGTAAGCAGTTTGTAATGATAATTGCCTCCAGCAGACAAGTAATCCAAGCACCGGGACACAACAAGAGATGGTGCAATCAAGACAACAAATTTCTGCTGTTGCAGTTTGACTCCTTATATAGACATTCTGTGTTCGTCCTCTGTCAGGACAACCCTAACCCTAACCCTAACCCTGTCACAACATGACTGACAGTTTTACTGTAGAATTTATGCCATGAGCAGGTAGAGGTAGCAGGAATCCTGAGTAAACAATGTCACCTTTGCCAGGAAACACAGGCTTCAAACCCCAAAGGCACAAATTTGTAAGATGATTCATAACTATAGCACAATGAACTTATAAATGTCAAGGATTTAATGTTCCATGACTTTCCCAACATCCTTGTGATAAACACAATATACAAATCCCTGGTATGTACTATGTATTCCTACTTTGGCATGGGTTCAACTCTTTGTATTTCTTTTATGAGCAAACAAACCCAATATGTGGGAAATTAGAAAAACATTGAAAACTCTGATGAAGAGGGAGAGAAAGTACAGAGGAAATCGCTTACTGTGTTCCTGCCATTGTCGACAGCTTGTTTGCCTGTCTCCCAGACATGAGCCTGAGGACTGACCTCCACGTGCTACAGCTTGTGACAAGGCTGTACACTTGAGTTAAAATATTTTTCTGTATTTTAATCAACCACAGGATATTTCCATAGTACATGTAGAATCACAAGTACATTAAGTTGAAACATTTTCAAGGAACAAAAATGTCAGTGACAGAACCAAGAATAACTCCCCTTTGCAGGGGCAAAATATGCACAGTGATGGCAATCTCTGAAAGGCACTGGGTATTTAAGAGGAACAATAAATCACAACTTTAGAGATATTGCTTTTGACAGATATGCACATATTAAAAATTCAGTTACTTTCCAATGTTTTTTTTTTTTTTTTTTTTATCTTATATCAATTTGTTTTTCTGTGATTGCCCCCCCCCCCCCCCAGGCATTTTCAAGCAGCTTCAGGAATGTGTGCAGCCAACAACTTCACAGCAGCTTCAGGCTGAAATTACATTTTATAACAGGTTTCCCATTGTTTGTCTCAGTTAAACTAACATATAGTGTTCTTTTCGTGCTGCGGCTGGCCGCGATATAAAAGGGTCCTGTGCTTTGGGGCCAAAAAGAGGCTCTTGTTGGGACACAGTGCTGTATTTGTAAACTGGAGGGCCCACGCCCATGGATGTATCCCGCTCCGGCACGCACGCGCAGTGACACTCCTTCTGTCAAACATGGCTGTGCTCTGGAAGAAGGAAAAATGCTGAATTGTGTTGGTATATCTCTGGAAAAGCAGCAGACATGGCTAGATTGGCTGACTATTTTATTGTCGTGGGATACGACCAGGAGAAAGCCGGTAAGTGCGGCGCGCGGCGGCTCGCAGATCGAGCCGCGGGGCAGAGCTTTGCGTCCAGGCCGTCAGTCTGTGTGATGATGTTGATGCTAGATAGCGTTAGCTCCACGTTAGCCGCACGGCTAACCCGGTGGCGGGACTTTCTAACACTTTCTTTCCTTTCGCCCCATAAAACCGGCTCAGATGCCGATCGCCACCTGACGGACTCGTGTTTTGCAGATAAAGCACGCGGCTGACGCGCGCTCACCGGTTCACGCACGACGCGCTTCGCCTTCGATCCATTGACAGTTTCGGTGGTTTCAAAATCTGTCACATCCTGTCCCTGTTGATCGTGCTCCGGTCAGGTCCGAGGGACAAGTGAGCCTGTCAGCTCGCGGGGGGACACGCTTCAATACTCCTCACATTTAATCAATTAGCACCAATCCTGGCTCCTCCTTGATCATGTTTGCGCGCTGACTCAAGCTCCGGTAACGCTGGTTTGGGTGGCGCATCCCTGTTTCTCATCGCTGAGTGGTGACAGCTGGGGTCTTGTTGTGGATCTATTTTTGCACTTCTCAGACACACTTTGTAGAGTTGTGTGGATGAGCACTGCGGCTCTCGGTGATGGGCGTAACGTGATCCAGCTGTGACCAGGCAGTCTCTGTCTCAGCCCCTCTCCCTCTGCTGCTGCTGGACTGTGTGGGGACAGGAAACTGCTCAGGCTTCCACTTACATGTTCTGCCTCCGATCCAGCCTCAGATTGTTTTCTTCCAAGGCAGGAAACAGATCTGCACACATATCCCAAGCATTCATAGATAAATTGCAGAAAACATGTTTGCCATCACTTGAGCTCCATGATTCCCACTTTTTTTATAAGTGGCACAATGCAACAAGCCCAACTCTCATCAGTTTACCGTAATTCTTTAATTCTGTTGCAGAATAAGAAGTCTGGAAGCAGTGAAACTGCTATTTGGCTTATGTGCTGCAAGGGGACAAATAAAAGTCTCCTAGCTTCTTATCGTGGCATCCATTCAGCACCATGTGTGTCAGTGGAGAGCCAGAGCAGCTGAATCCTCTTAGTCGCCATAGTGTAGGATGCACAACAGGTAAACAGTGTTCTTCACCAGAGCTGGGCATTTCATCACCAAACTGATAAATTAATATTTTGTGCTTCGGGGATAAAATGTTCCTGGCGTTACCAGGAAAGTCTGAATAGATCCACATTCACACAGTCTCACCACAAGAAGACACGAGGGCCACAAGCTTAGTCCTCCCCCACCCACCCCCACCCCCTCTGTTGGCTGCTGATGCTGATGTTGATTGTGAAGAGACCAAGAAATTAAAGCTTTCAATCCCAGATTATGCTTGAATTTGGATGCTCTGACAGGTTTATCGACGTTTAAGCCTCTCTGGGGGGGTACAAAGGATGCCCGGATCCGCAGGGACTTTATATTGTTTGGCTTTGTTATGCGTTGATGAGTTTTAATGGAGCATATCAGTTGTAGTTTTCAGCTGCAGCCGGCTAAAGTTTGGACATAATGGAGAAATAACTTTTAAAACGGTTTTAAAAAAGCATTTTAAAAGACTTTACAGCCTCTTTCAGAGCACTGGCTCAGTTCACGGAAGACATAGAATGCCAGTTAGAACAATATACAGTAGGTCGTCTAGACGACAGATTTTTCCAGTCCACACTGCTCATTAATTCAAACCAGGAATCCCTTCATGGGTCACCACCAAGCATACCCTCTGTGCTCTGCTGGCTTTAGCTCCGTTGGCTTGACCCACTTCTCTTTGTTAGATTACTGTAGATGGATCTGCTGGAAACAACACTGAGCATGCAATCTGTTTAGGAATAGGCGCAGTTCCAGTTCGTAGTAAATCACAATCACATTATAACAACTGAATTAGCCCCTGTAAACTCTGAAGTAATTTGAAATCTGGAAACAATAGTCAGATTTGAATGGCAAACTTTGCAATAAAAAGAAGTAATTTCTTGATGAAGTGAGCTAAATTATTGTGTTTATGGTGTTAATAGTGACGAAGGCTGTTATTAAGTGTGAAATGCAGGCAGACATGGTGTCATGGGACTGAAGTTGCAGTAATGGCAAGTTTGGAGTATCCAACCATCAGGTCTGTTGTATTGATTGTGATGTGTTTCTGTCAGGAATGTCTCCTTCGAAATGCATGACCCACTTTCATTGATATGTGAACATGACTCCTCTCCTTCCTTTGTCCCTTGGGAATAATTACACATCCAGATTGTGTTTCTCCCGCTAAAACTTTTGTAATAGTTTCTTTGTGACCTATTTAGAATAATTTATTGAAAGACTCATACCCAGTGGGTCTGACCTTCCACTAGGGGCACCAGACTGAAATGATTAATGAACTGGAAATAAGGCAACTTCTGATACTTTACAGTTGATGGTTAAACATGTTATTGCTCCACTGTTCGTCATTTAGTAGCTACACACATGTGAGCAGTGGGCCCAGTCCGATAAAAGGGAACACGACCTTATGGTGCGATTCCACTATTAGAAATCTGAGCAGCCTCCCTGGGGGCAAATGTAACGAGCCACAAATCTTGGATTTATTTTCATGCATAATGTTGGAATGTGAAAATGTATTTTCTGATGGATGAAGGCTGCGAATGCCTTTTGCAGCAGGAGCGCTGCTCCTCTTTTCACGGGCGAGCATTTATATATGGTCTGGCATGCTGCTCACTATGAATTTCACTTTGCCAGAAAGAAAAGAGAATTTTTGCCCAGCTGCATCTCCCAAACAGTTCATTGGATGAATATCAGCAATCGTTATTGAATCAAACTGCATTTGGAATGTATTTTACAGACATTCTTGCCCAATTGTGTGACTTTATGGTCTGGAGTTTTTGGTCTGGACTCTGGGAATGACTTACGTAACAAGCATGTTCCTGCGCAAAAAAAAAAAAAAAACTTCCAGAGGAGCAAAATATTTCCATCTGCCAGTGTCTTTGGACTGTATAAATCTGCAACGTGTCACTCAATGCAACACCGTTGAGATGCAAGCTTCATATGTGGTCTAAATTCTTAATTCCAGTCTAGTCATACATCCCCTCGAAGCATTGTTTCAGTTATAAAAGCAAGTAAATTTCACTTTCACCCGCTCAAACTTTCATAAACAGACTGTCTGTTGCAACTTTCCCAGAGAGTCTTTGTTTTTCTGCTGGATCTTCTGGCACCTCCACAAAAATGTGTTAGGGCAAAAAATCCCACCACATTTTATTCTTTTTTTTTTTTTTTTTTTTTTTTAAATCAGAAATTAGCACGGATGCTTCAGGGGCTCTGTGTTGCTGACTGCTATTTTTTGCACTTATTTTGGCCTGTTTGAATTACCATAGTAACAACTAACAATGAAATTGCAGTAGTTTGTCTTCGGGATTGTCTTCCTTAACTGGTGCACTTGGATTTGTCTTTGTTTACCTTTTATCCGAGACCATAAAGTGGTTTTTAAGTTTGTGTTGGGCTGCACCAGTTGAGCTTGTTTCATTTAGCAGATCCTTTATATTGACTTCAAATACCGTTAGACTCACATTAACAACTCTGATGAACTTTGATGATCTCTTCACCTTTAAAATAGCGTTTTCATTCTTCTTGCACAGGTCAGCCGCATTCGTTATGAACTGCACTCTATATTATGCTTTTTCACGCACCGATTTCAACAGCTGGAGCATGATATCATAAAGACACCAGAAACCCAGGCTGTTGTTTACGAACTTACTCACAGACTGCATCAAAGCACATTTTTATGTTTACAAATTCTCCTAGCCTCTCTCAAAGATGTGTTGCATAAACAAACGTTCAAGCAAAGCCTTAACTTCTGATCAGATTCAGTGTTGTCACTGAAAAGTGTTAATTTATGCTCAGGTGATGGCTGGAAGCCATTCGTTAACATAACAAGTACAAAATCTGTCTAAATAATACCATAAAGTCAATATTGTTGGGTACACTTAGTTTTTTGAGCAGCTGCACACATTGATTCCTGCTTTGAGGTGCCAGGTCTTGAAGTGTTGCCATGTGTTGTTGTTGATTGTCTAAATCATTAGTTCTTCAAGTTCAGTGAAGTCGGAAAGTCTGTGTTCTTTTATCAGCTGTAACATAAGCACGTTTCGACATGGATATTCTTAAGCAAAAATTTTATTCAAATGCATCACCCAGTTATCACGTGTTTGTGAAACTCACCTAATTAACTGTAGACGCAGAAGCAGCGCAGACTTTTCCTCATGTGAAGGTGTCATTTTTGGCAGTATGTGCTGGTTTTCCTTCCTGTATGTTCACAACAAATACATTCAAGTTAGATTTCATGGAGAATGTGAATTGTAGACGGTCTGGTTTTAAATTTCAGTGTGTAAGTTTTTCTTTCAGTTGAAGTTGATGAACTAATGTAAGAAGCAATTTTAAATGAGCAGTTTTTGTCAGTGTACATCTGTTTTTTTCCTGGTTAATGAGATCCAAAGTCACTTTCACTTGAACCTTTTTGTATCCGTCCAGTGGCCCCGAAATGGCTGCAGGAATTCATCAGAAAGCGGAGACTCTCCTGCATCCTGAGTCCCGTCTGTCCCTGTATTATTTCAGCCAGAACAGCCTGCTTGTGTTTAACAAAGGGGTTCACATTATTGCCGTTTCTTTCAGCACGATGGCAGATGTTGTGCTTCTGTTTTACATCTCCAGCTCGCCTGCGTTGATTGTTTTCTTTTTAGCTCCACGTTTGGCAGCTTTTCGTCTGGATTCAAACTCTGCAGCGAGAGCCACTCCGACCACAATGGAGGAGTTCCTTCCTCTCTGTTATAGTTCAACACTGATATGTAGGGAAACTCCGCCGGCTACTGTTTGCCTGGTCACAGTCTGTTGATAAAGTGTTATACAAGTAAGAGTGTGGACATGCAAATTACAGTAAAGTTCATGGGAGGAACCGTTGTAGCCGTCATGTAAATATATCTTAGCAGATTGAAAAGGTTGGCATGATACAGCTGGAGCAACATTAGGTCATCTCCGGTAAAACTAGCCGGCCATCTCTTTAATCAGATGACACCAGATGACTGGATGACTGCTGTATTCTCGAACCTGATACATTGAACTTGCGTAAACTCAGTCGAAATGCTTAAGACTTGTCTGAAATGATTTGATATAAGGAGTACATGGAACAGACGTAACCCAGTAGGCCAGATTGATTTCTAAAAGCCTGTCAAGTTTTTTTCTTTATAACTTTCTTGGATGAACTGTCTGCCACCACAAACAGCATCGAGTGGAGCTCACTGGCTTGTGGAAGAAAGTTTAAAGCTGCTGACTCGCGGAGTCATGATTGAGTGTGTCATTGATTTTAGGTAGCACCAATGACTTATTTTATGAGCTGAGTGAAAGCACAAGTACTCAAAATAAAACTGATTTATTTATTTAAAGACTTTTAGATTTGTGGAAACTCACTTGAGTGACGCAAGCGGGTGGAAAGGTAAAATTAATCTCATTTGTTGTTTTATATGGAATCGAGCTGTATATTTATGGTCATTAGTAAAGTGGAGACTAAGAAAGTTTCTGTATGTGGAAATTATCATTGTATGGCTGTAATCACTTTCTCCACATCATTTAACAGTGGCATGACCTGAGTGTTGTGCCTTTATTTTCACAGATTTGGTCAGTTGTGGTTGCATTTGTTGTCTTTTAAAACCTTCTTCAAAACTTCATCCCTGCCAAACATCAAGCGGTTTATTTATGCGTGGCTTTCTCCACTGTAGCTGCATTGGCTCTGCTCTGGAGGCTGTTGTGATGACAGTCTTCAGAGATTTGCATTAGCTCCATGCTCAATGGGTTCGTTTCGTTGTGCCGTTGCTATACTGTGATGTACTTTTGGAGGCTTTACCTTCTCGTAGATGCATGAAGTCCAACACAAACCAAACAGTCCCCCAGAGCCAGCCATTAATCCAACCTGTCCTGATGTGATGACATGCCTGATCTCCTAATCACTGAAATACTCCAATGTAAATTCCCCGATGGAGTGGTTTTCTTCTTTATGTGTAGGTCTTTATGTTAAAGTCAATAAAAGACAATTGTGAATTGGTTTGAGATCAGTCCACCTGCGCTCTGGCTGTTGCCAAAATCAAGTTTGAGGCTGACGTGGATATTACGTAAACTGGCAGAGTCCACTTGTGGCCTGTCTGTAATGGTGAAATATGCATTTGGCTGGTTTAATCAACAAGAAGATAAATCAGGAAGATAAATTTACCTTTTTTTTTTTTTTTTGAGAGGGGAAACATCTGCTCTAATGAGGAATGACTGCAACTTCTTCCCTGTGGTTTTTCACTTGTTGAAACTCAACCAGACCACGCAACACAGTAATAAACTTTGAGGTTTAGTTGCATCAGATACTTTGCGTTGGTGGGTAGTTGTGTCGGGGTCTTTGCTCAAGTGATGTACTGATGGGCAGTAATCGCTCAATTCTATCAAAGTTTTCTAAAACAAAGAAGTTAAATTTGTCTTATTCCTTTACAATTGTTTCTATACATAGCTTTTTTACTTTATTATTTGTATTCTAAAGGCACAATAATCAAGAAATTTACTGTAAAAACATTCATCCATTCTTCCATCCATCCATCCATCCATTTTCTTCCACTTATCCAGGACCGGGTCATGGGGGCAGCAGTCTCAGCAGGGATGCCCACTATAAAAACAATTCAAATCATTTCCACTTTTCACCTGTCGTTGAAGAAACACTCCCTTTAAACAACCTGTCGTGTTCATCAGCAATGTCTTGGTCAAGTTTTTATCTTTCAAAATGAGATTTCCGAGACGGAGCTACTCCGATGGGCGGGGCTCGACCGTCACACTTCCGGGTTCCAGAGCCAATCATACGTGAGTTCCAGAGGTTGCCAAACAAGCAGTGCAGCAATCCATATTTTATGTCAGCGTGAGAGGCTGTGCGGAGGGGGTTCACGCTGATACAGAGCCTTTGCGTATCGTTTGCATATGAATGAGGCTTTATGGCATTTAATAAGTGCTTGTGTCTGTACCGCCTTTTTTTTTTCTTTTTTTTTTTTACATTACATTATAACAACCAACCCAAGCGTGCCTCAAACTTGTAATCCTGTTGTATATTTTATATCTGGCTGGGATTTCCTGAAGGTGAACTTTATAAGGTGTTTCATTGACCGAGTCATTATATAAAGCTGTGGCAACGGCTTTGCAGGAAGAATGGTATCACTTAACAAGTCGGCTTGAGTGCTCCTAAATGTTTTTCCTCTTTTATTGATAAAATATGAAAACTTTGCTCAATCTGACAACGATTCATAGCAATGTGTGTTTGTGCAACATTAGATCGGATCATGCTTTCAGAAGTTTTTATTAAAGAGGCCCCGTGTTTTTGAAAATCTTTCACTGCACTAATCAAAAGCTGTTTAGCTCACAGTTAAAGATGCTAATAAATGAGTCCTCTGGGACATTTTAGGGGGGAAAAAAACCTTAATCTCTACATATATTTCTTCAGAATGGCAAAAACGTGTTGATCCACAGGCTGAGCTTTATTGAACTGGAAATGGGCCTTGTGTTTGTACACTGACACGCGTATCTTAAACGTGGACATGTTCGGTTCCCGTAATTGCAACAGTGTCTGCCAAAAAAACCCAACAACTTTTCTTCTTTTCTTTTTCGAAAGAAGCATTTGATTTTTTACACATCATCTCCCTCGTCGCGTTTCAGCGGATGTTCAAATTAGCATGTTTCTTTTCAGGCCTGGGTTCCATTATCCTCTCCTGTGGGGTTCTTTATAGTTATCAGGGGGGTAGTATTTGAAAGGCGGCCTGTTTTAATACAAGAGTGCAGCCTTGTGGAATGTGAGGAATTCTGTCATTTATTTTCATCCGAGGGTCGAAAATTAGAACTTGGAGCACACCGGCCATGTGATTTCAATTAGAGGAGCTGTAAAGATGTGGAGACACGTAACGGTCAGACAGGCTGGTGTTATACTAGCGCCTCGCTCCGTGATCTGTCCGAAAACGGTGCTGAGCCCTTCAGGTGAACAAAGAGAGAGAAGTCACTAATGACGAACTTTACACACAGAATTTCAAGTATTTATGTGAAGAAATAAGATGCTTGGAAAAGTGAATCAAAGAAAAAATGTTGGATATCTGAAGTATGGTTCTTTATGATGTTGGCAGGGGCTTTTCTTTATGAGAAAATCTTAAGTGAAGCGTCTTAAAGCTTTTTTCCGCACTGTATTTATAGTCCTCAACAAATGAATGTCTCCACGCTCACCCGAGAGTCCCCTTCATGATTAATTAGATCATTTATTCCGTAGAGGTCGAGGTTTCAAGGAGTTGTTGAAGGGTTCAAGGGCCTTGCTGTGAGAGAACCTCCTGCCTGTCTCCCCTGTGGCTGGCATCTGACCTCTGGCCAGACTCTGCTGCTTCTGCTCTTCCAAAGCAGTTCAGTTGAGTAGTTTGAGTTATGAAGTGTTACGCTGAAAACGCTGACATGAATAAAATCCTGCAGAAAGTGAAATCGCTTGCAGTCTAATGTCAGCTGGTTTATTGCTCTCTGTCTTCTGCCCTCTCATCTCTTTTTGTCGTTGCTGTTGTTACTATCCATTAAGCCTAACCAGTGCAGCAGAAAATCTGCACCATTGAGTCTGGTTCTGCAGAAGTTTCTCTGACAACAGGGAGTTTTTCCTTTTGATCATCGCCCATGCTTGCTCATGCTGGATTGTTTGGATTATCTGCAAAAGAGCCGTGCTGTGGTTATGATTGGCACTATATAAATAAAACTGAAGGGAATTAAGCGGTTGTGGTGTAGTTATGCAATGGTTGACAGTACCGGTGTTATTACAGTAATTAGCTTCATAATTATAGGAGCTGGAATCAAAGGAACAAAATCCAGCTGGCTGATGATGTTTGGCTGTCCAAAGCCAAAAGTGATTTAGTTTGTGCTACTTTTTGTGCAAACTCCCAGTCGGACAGGTCTGTCACAGTCTCTGAATGGTGTCAGTGGAGTGCATTGTTGTGTTTGCTTACATACAGTCCATTTAGTTCTTCGTGTGGTTCCATTACATTGCACATATTACAATTTATGCTGGATAGCATTGTTAGTATTGCCACATTTTTGCCATTTTTTCACAGGAATATGAAATCCACAAAAGACACTCTGTAACATGGCTTCAGAGCTGTTCATCCTTTTGAATGAAAGTAAATACCAAATACAGTTAACGTACGTTGTGCCAGAACTGCAGGATTTTTTTGTGCATTGAAGTAAACACTGAATAATTTCTGTGTAAACAGTTGATTGGCAGCCTACAAGGCTGAAACCATCTGCAGTGTATGTGGCAATGAGATGAACTGCTTAAACCATGCTTGGGGAATGTGAGTCTTCACTGATTCACATAAAGAAGATGCTCACATCTGTCTGTTCATCCATATTACTGAAATACATTCTAAGAAACAGGCCACATGTATTCAGTTTCTGTCCGTCGTTGTCTTGACAGGAGATCATTTCACTTGGCAGATGAATTGAAAGTGTGTCCCGACTGTCAAAGAGTGACTTAAAGTTTAAAATAATGTTAGGATGAAGTCATTGGGTCAGACGATGCAGTGTGACAAAGTGCATATTGTGAAACCAGCTCTTCAATGTTATTTCTGGCATGTTAACTCAATGGTTTTTTCCCCTTCATTAAATATGCTTGTTTTATTAGCTCTCAAGGTTGCTAAATAGGAATGTTGATGATATCAACTGCTAAATGCATGTTGTGTTTTGTGTTCGACACAGTTAAAAGCAATAGCTCATGTTGACATGAACTATTGCTTCTAATTTCAGCTGTAGAGTTTTGCGAGACTGCTGCCATATGGCGTCCTGAGAGAAATGTTTGAGGGAGCAACTTCATTCGGGAAGCTTTCGACGGTAAACCCCACAAATCTGTGTGGTTTATTGTGATCCTGCTCACTACACCTGCTATAGATCACTGTTTACACTGTGTTAGTGCACATCACACGTGACCAAAATATTCCTTCAGGGATTCATACAAATGATTGGAAATAGATATGTAATGATGTATGTTTCATTTCAGTGACTTACTTAGGTAAGATCGTGATTATCTGTAGATTTTATTGGAGCCATCTGTCAGCAGGGTTTCAACTTGGCGCCTGTGATTCCCAAGAATTTCTCATTGATTTGGTCATCTCTACACACATGAAAACACTTGTCTTGACATTCACGAAAGATTTCATGTGAAACTATCTTAATTCCTAGCAGTGCATTTTTTTTTTCTTTTTTGATTACACGGTAATCCCAGAGTTTCCTTACTTGTTTACAGATGTTCTGTTTTTGTATTTCATGCACATTCCTTCTAAAACATCATGACTCAGTCAGCCTCATCCGGATCTTTCAGATCAAATTCTACTTTGTTCAACAGATGAAAAACTGGTGTCATCACTGATGGAAAGTTTGAACATTCACTGATTTTTCATGTATGTATTTATTTATTTATTTATTGCAAGGGGGAGGTAGTTCACATTTATTTATAAAGGTGAAAAAAGAGATAATTTAGTTGAACAATATTTTTTTTAAGTCCCAGTGTAATGAGAGAACATGGTGTGCTCTTCACTTGTTCAGTGATCTTTCATTTTCCTTCACTGATCGACATTACCTCCTCCCTCATTGACACAGTACATTTAGCCTGAACTTTTCTTTTATGTGACCTTTCAGTTGAAGTGTCATATTCCCAGCAAAGGTTAAATGCTTCAGTACTAATCACACCACGGCAGGTATCTAAGGCTTAAAAGCCGAGGCTGTGGTTGGTCTGTAGACGTTTGCTTTGCACAGACCAGTGAGGGCAGATCTTGTAATAAACCTGGTGAAATGCGAAGTTGCAGAAAACCTCTGCATCTGGAGGCATGTTTCAAACATGTTTCAAGTAGCCCATGTTCATATGCATTTTAACCTTTTGAATTTGATGTACACTACTGGTAAAAAAAAAAAAAAAAAAAAGCTCTAGAACACCCCTGTTTGTTCAGTTTTTTTGTTACAGTTATTCAGTGTAATGTCTGTTTGGGACTCCTAAATAAAAGCATCGAATAAATTAACAATTTCAGTAAAAAAAATAAAAAAATAAATAAAAAAGGCATCATGGAATCAATTCATGAACCAGAATGGATTCTGTTGTGGCTTTGGGTCTGCCAGACCTTTGCTGTCAGTTTCCCCCAGCATCTGAATGCCTTTTGATTGTGAAAGAAACTGTTCTCACTGACAGCTTGACTCCTCTGTAGGACAGACCGACATTTCAGTTGTCATGATGGACTGACTCTCTTCCATTGTTAGTTGTCTTTTGCTCACCGTTTTATGACCAACACACGACCTTCTGTTCAGCTGATGCTAACGAGAGTATTGTGCCGCAGTGTGTTGCCACACTGCTCTTATACATACAGACGGAGTTGTAAGTAATGCAGAAAAATTGGAATGTACAACAGACCATGATAACTAGTGTTCAATAAATGAACCAACTGTACAATTTGACAATAAGTGTATCATGATATTAGAAAAATGCACATAGTTACAACAAGGGATTCAGTTGGAAATAAATTGTTGATTTATAGTTTATCACTCAGAGTTTGTAAATATTTTAAACACACTGATAGGACACAACAAGGAAGTCACAGCTCAATATGCTATTTTGTGCAGTTAGCATGCAGATTGATTTGTTTTTTGAGACAGAGACACTGATATTGAGTCAATGGCCAGGCATAAATATTTTTAATAATTTATGTGACATGCCTGAACAGACTTATTTGTTAACTGTGTCTTTTCTTGTGTTTTTTAACTGTAGGTTCAGGAGAAGGATGTGGAAAGATCATTCAGCGGTTCCCCAAGAAAGACTGGGAAGGAACAGCCTTTCCACAGGGCGTGGAGATGGTGAGTGCTAACCTTCACAGTTTCCGTATCTGCACTGAGCAAAGCTTTTTCCCAACTGGTAGAAACATATCAACACAGAACCTGTTGACTTTATCTGAACTGAGCTATGAATAAACCAGTTAAAGCACATAGAGGATTTAACTGTCATTGCAAAACATCTCATTTATCTTATTTAGGAACTCATGTATGACACATTCAGAGTGTGGGACCTTAACCTTCTATATTACTACTGCACATTTTTTAGTTTCTTGCATTTTTGATCTGAATTTCCAAATTTCTTCTGTTCGGCCCACTACTGGGATAGCGCATATCAATGACACTGCTTCATCAAAATGTCAATCAATCAATCAATTTATTTTTGTATAGCCCAGTATCACAACAACAGTTGCCTCAGAGGGCTTCAAGATGTTACATTGGCATAAAAAGTGTCATATCGACTGCAGTTTCTGCTCTTTTATCTCCCCATTCTGCACTTGCTTTGTTTTTAGTGCTCACTCAGGAAACGAGTATAATTGACATACTGTAGCATAGATGGGTGTATCATTGTAAGCTTGGCTCTGTGCATTCCTCGCTGCATCAGCTCCATCTATCACGGAGCAGAGTGTTTTCAAGTTAATGCGGGTTCATGCTGATTTGGTGATAAAAGACGGGTTCTTCTGGATAAAGATGCTGCAGCAGAAGATATATTGGTCTCTTAAAAAAGAAAAATCTCTGGCATTTTCTGTGTCACAGACTGACAGGAATCCCCCGGGGGAATGTGCATGTTTTTTGGAAGCTCGTTTGCCATTTGGAGCTTGTGCAGCAGATATTGGCATTTCCTGTTTCAGTGAAATCGGTAATGAGTGTTTACTTGACTTTGTTTTAAACTGTGTTGACGCTCGCTAATTGGGGGATCTCTTTCCTCGTCATTACTCAGAACCTGTCAACATTCCTGCCCATTTTTATCGTCCTCTGAAGTAGCTGCATTTTCTTTTGTGTGTGTGTGTGTGTGTGTGTGTGTGTGTGTGTGTGTGTGTGTGTGTGTGTGTGTGTGTGTGTGTGTGTGTGTGTGTGTGTGTGTGTGTGTGTGTGTGTGTGTGTGTGTGTGTGTGTGTGTGTGTGTGTGTGTGTGTTGACCTCCTCCCTCTCTGTGGGGTGACTTCTAGGTCTTTATGGTCTGCTGTCCTTATATGGACAATGCAATGGATGGAGAAATATTTGCTTATCAGGACATGGTGGGGGGGGGGGGAGAAAAACTGCCAACCTCTTGGGTAATATTAATTAAAGAGAGTATGACACTGCACAGGACGTTAATGCCTGTGCAGAATCTGTTTTTAATCATTCACATCGACGACTGCAGATAAGCGTTGAATGAGTCAGCAGAATGGTTTTGGCACTCAACTAGGGGGAGAATGACTCCAGCCACCGTACTCTATCATATGATTGCCTCTGTGTGTTTACTCTGTGATGGACTGGTAACCCATTGGCCTTCATCGACGGAGGGTTGAGACACAGCTGCAGCCTCCATGACCCTGATTTGGATGGAGTGATGTAGAGGATGAATGGACTTCAAAGTAGGGCTGAACGATATATTGCATTTGCGATAATCTCGCGATATTACAAAACGCGATTTGCGCATCGCAAGGTGCTGGTGCTAGGACAGTCACGTGACGCGAGTTTACATCGGAGGGGCGCCGTGCAGACTGCTTGTTTAACAAGGTGCCGCTGACTGGAGTAGCGTGATCACCGAGCCTAATTTTGCACAATGGCAGCGGATTTAAAAAAGATGTGGAACAGCAACACGCCCTCTGCAAGGAATGCCGTGTGTGCGTGCGTGTGTGTGTGTGTGAGTGTGTGAGAGAGAGAGAGAGAGAGAAAAAAAGGGTGCATCGCATCATTGAACATATTACCACGTCTTGCCGGTTTACACTTTTTTCTAACAACATGCAGAGAGAGCCTGCTGGCCCTTCTTCTTCTGTGGTGTCTGTAGAGTAAGGTTGAACATGCAAACAGCACAGCTAGTGGCATGAAGTGCAAATGCAGCCATGCCGTCGTCCGTGTGCTGCGGTTTGAATGGGGATATCCCTGATCATGTAAACAGGAGTAATTCTGTCTGTTTCAGCAGGTAAACGGGTTATTCCACATGTTTCAGAAACTGGAATATTGACCTTAACCCGAATATTGACTGCATGTAAACGTAGTCAGTGTGGTCAGGACAAAATGTGAGAGTGTTTTATGTTGATGTAGCCTCCTATGACAAAAATGTGGTTATTTGTATTTATATTTTAGAAAATTTGCTAAAAGATGAAAGAGTCTCAGGGGCAACAGGATGTGCAGGAAGCTGGTGGGACACTTGTCCCACAGCTGGAAAAAGAAGACAGCTCTGACTGAGGCGCAGAGGGATCAGCATCCCTGAGCAGAACCTCATTACAGAGAGCCCAACAAGATGGGGGTCAAAAGAGAAAATGGTCTCTATAGTGCTGGAATGGGCCAAAGCCATTTCGCAGGTGCTTAATTTCAAGTGTGTTAAGTTGTTTTTTTTTTAGTGACTTTTACATTTTGAATCTACAGATTTTGTTCTATATTTTAATAAGTGTTCTAATAAAGTTTACTTTGTTACAAGTCATACATCTTTTTCTTTAATTCTAACAAATAGAACTAACCTATTGGAAAGAAATGTTTAAACTTTGAAACAAACAATTGTTTAAAAAAAATTGACTAAATTAAATATCTCATTCTATATCGCAATCACAATATTGAGGGGAAATATTGCAATTCAGTAACAAATTTAAGCTCTGGATAAATTTTTTTGTGCACACAACCTGGGGACTGTACAATGTAGAGAGACTAACACATCTGGGATATTTCTCCGTTTTCCTGACTGACAGACTCCGACATTTGCAATCCTTGATAAGCGGCACTACAAAGTTGGATATCAGCCCAGTAATTCAACCCAGGGGTTTGCAATCGTGATCAGTGCGTGTTCACGTAAAAGAGAAAGTTTTTGCAGCGTCTGACCAATCTGAAAGGAACCAGCTTGGAGGAAAAGAGCTTTGTGAGCCTTGAAAGTCAGGGTTTAGGTTCTTGCTAACCCACTTCCTGTTGCTTTGTAACTCCTCTCAAGATTCTGCAATATTTCTGCAATGATTTGAAAAAAAAAAAAAAAAAAATCTTTCAGGAAGAATTCTGCTTTTGCAGGGGTTATTTTATGATCTTTTTCTACTGTGCTGAAATAAATGTTTCTTTCATCTGCGGTGCATTTGGATGTACATATGTTCTCTTTTCATGGAGGCATTCAGGGGTGAGCGAGCACAGCTTGGGGTATCTCGTTTTGTAGCCAGCCGACACTGTGGAGCACAATAGCAGGTGTGGAGGACAGCGGGTTGCATAATACGAGTCAGATATCTCAGATGAAATAAACTAAACAGTAGACCGTCCTCATAAACTCATGTGGTTACATCACTTTACATTTTTTGGCGGGTGAACATGATTGACAAATTTGGAAAGATAAATTGTTTGTTCTCTAATGGCTAAATGAATGTCACATTTATATAAGCGATGTCTTTGGCTCAGTCTTAAGGCTGTCAAAAGATTATTGTTGCATCACTCTTGTTAATTCAACGGTATTTATTAGACACTGGAGGACAGGCGAGACTGTTATTTCCAGCGCAAATGGACATATTGTGAGTGGGCGTTTCGAATGTCACACAGGCGTCTTCCTGTGTAACTCAGAAAGTCTGTTGGTGGCCTTCAACAATGTCTTTTTGTGAGGAATTGCTGAGGGATGAGCACCAGTGTGTCACACATTGAACTCCCCGAAGTGATCAAGTTGTGTTTGTGGAAGAAAACAAAATGACTTGAAAGAACGCCTTGTCTGGATGAAGTGTCAAGTCATTTTCGAGGGTGAATTTTTTTGGGATGAAGCTGAAATTCCTGTCTCCTTTCAGTGACTCAGAGTCATGAACCTGGGTGGCTCCGTTTTCTCACCATCATCCCTCAAGTATCCTGTCACGGTTTCAGAGTTTAAATATAGAAACACTGCAATGAGTTTAGCTAAATCTATTAGTTTAGTGTTTCCAGATGTCATTCAGAAATTCAGAACGTGTGTGTGTTCGAGTGCTGGAGTTTATGTTGTTCTTCATTATGTGACAGGCTGCCTCTCCTGAAACTGAGACAGTGCATTCCCAAGTGTGTAAAGAAAGTTTAAGAAATGATGGATTTCATCCAAATCAAATAGAAACAGCGGGATGCATTCGGTTTTTTTTTTTTTTTTTTCTCCCTGGCTAAAACTGGCATTTTTTTTAAAATAAAACTCATGAATCATGTTTTACTGTGATACAAGCGGAGCTTGCACCATTGAATAATATGCTAAATAAGATTCATATGTTTCAATCTGTTTAAAACTAGAAAGTAAGGGTTGTTCCAGAAATTCGCTTCCCTACGATGTGGTGTGTGCCATTGTTTGGTCAGAAGCCAAATGACTGGAATTCCAACTTTGAAGCTTTAATGAAGATACACCATGGTGTTTAACAGACTCACTGAGCAATTTGCATTTTGGCTCTGTTTTGCACTGGTATGTAAACCATTATTATTTGCAGATTTTCACCACGCGATGAAAGAAGAAAACGACCCTTTTTTTTTTTTTTTACAAACACTGAGGAGCACATCTGTAGAAAACAGTGGATGAAGCGGATCACGAAAAGCATTTTGCGGTCACAACAGGCCCCCAGCAAACTAAATAACCACAGATGAGGAATGCACCAAGAAAAAGCGTTTACAACTTGTGCTTGGAAAAATGTGTTTCTAATCTTTCCAGGCAAGTGATGATGATAGGAACCAGCTCGAATCCTCGTCTGTTATGGATGGGTGGAGTCTATAGATGGAGCTCTGTGCTTGGTGCTCGTAGTACATTTCCATCACCATGCATTCCAGTATCACGGCACCGTCCTCATGGTGTACTGTAAATCCAGCAGTGCTTCAGAAGTGGCACCACTGCACGGTTAACTCGACCGCATTTCAGAGAGAAACTGATGGAAGTCGACCACATCTCCACAAACTAAAGAGTAACAGTCTTGTGATCAGTGCGTACTGCGTTCTGTATCACTGCTTTGTTGCTTCAGCAGAACGTTCAGAGAAAAGCATGATCACTCTACCGTCACCCGAAAGGTTTTCCCGTTATTCAGTAACCAGCACTTTATAGGATGTCAGTGTCTTTTTTTTCATAACATAGCCATCATCTTCAAGACAGATTTGATTATTCTTTCAAATCTTCACCTGCTAGAAGAATAAAAACATATGATTATAGTTAGGTTGAGTCCAAGTCGTATAAATCCTCAGTAGCTGGAGTTTCTCCAAGAAAAGAACATCAAGGAGCCGCTGCTCTGCAGGGCGAACATGAAAATCTTCCGTTTTCAGAAACGCATTTTAAGCACACACCTATGTATTGTAAAGTAGTATTGTAAATCAAACAAGGCACAAGTGCAGTGTTGGTATTCTTAGTAAAGTAGCAGTGCTCTATTCCACTATAAATTATTTTTCATTTATTCATTATGCTCAGTTTTAGGCATTAATGTCTTTTTTTATATTTAGTGAAATGCATGAGACTCATCAGCTAAATGCAGCCCTTCACTAGTCGGCGCCATAAATTATAGCTAATTTGTCTTTATTCATGTGGAAGGTGCTGATAACTTGCCTCATGTGAGACTGCAGAGAGGTAAGATAATTGGAGAGTTGTCCTCTTGGATAAAACCAGCAAGGTTAGGGAGTGTTTTCTTGTTGAAAATTAATTCAAGGTTGCATGTAGGCTGTGTCGGGGGGGAGGCGGGAAGCATTCCACTGGAGCAATGAGCAACCACATTCTACTCAAGCATTTGGATATTAACCAGCGCAGAACATCCGCTGCTGCTGCTGCTGCTGCCGCGCTCAGGCCTATGTGACATTGTTTACCTGCTACCTGCGATTCCATCTGGTCTGAGAAGATAACCGGCTCATTACGACAGCGATCTTGCAGGAGATGCCCCCACTGAACTCTGTTGGAGGTGACTGCTTCAGGATGGGGATGGAATGTCTAACATGATGCCTCCTCCAGGCCACTGCACCAGGACCGCACGGCATGAAGTGCCTCGTACGTCAACAGGGTTTAAAATCTGACATGTTTATTTCTTTTGAAAGTTTTGGATTGAAGGGTATACACATTTTAGCGAAGTTGAGAAAGAAAGTACTCGCTGTTATTTCAATATATGAGGGGAAAATACCTGTGTTTTTTATTACATTACAACAATATAATTATTTGAGTATTTAACTAAATGCAATCGTTCCCTCATTATTGTCATATCTATACTGAAAAATTGGTTTAACACTGAAAATTAGAAGGTTAACAAAGTTTTTTTTCTCTTACTTGGTCTAGTGGTACATGTTTCTCTCATTGGTGATTATGAACGTTAGATGTTAACTACAAAGTTAAAATGTACAGACATTATGCAACATGCTGCATTTTTTTCAGTTGGGCACATGCAGATACCATAAAGGTGACACATGACTGAACATGACTGAACAGCCGATACCAAAGACTTATTTTCCTTTTTTTTAAAAAAAAACAAAAAGACATTTTACCTGGACAGTTGATCAGTGACTGAAAAAGGCATGTGTCAATATTTTACAGGGTTTACAGCGTTAGGTTTGATGGTGCCCAGTGGACTCCTTGGCTTGAACACAGGGTTGGGTGTAGAATAACAGTTGTAATGTGCCCAAATTTTCTGTGTTTCCACAAACACAACAGCGCTTTCCATGATAATTATTTACAGAGTAAGCGTCTGGAGCAGGTTGACCTATAAATGTTAGTTCTTCACCAAATTGAAAGGGGAGCTTCTAGATTTGGGTCGCAGAATTCAAAGAACAGTTTCCAGAGCCACCTTTATTTTACAATTCTTGAACTATCTCATGTTTACCCTTCAATTTGGTAAAGTCAGAGCACAGATTGTGCGACACATGATTCATATTACTTTGAGAAGTTCACTGCTGTTTGAACCTAGGGCTCAGCAATTTATCAAAATTGATGATATATTGACGTTTTCCTAAAATTCAATATTGAAAATTCTAATATAGTTTATAGTGATATCGCATTTTATATAAATACTGCGCTCACGGCCCCGTCCCTCGCTGCATGCTCGCTTCGCTGATGTTTCAAGTTTGAAGACCGACACAAGATAGTGATGGAAAAAAAGCGACAAAAAAGTTGAAGAGAAAGTGTCTAGTTCTTTTGAGTGACGATCTACATAATGAATCCTTCATGAGCGCACTTAGTGGCCAATCGCACAAATTATCGCAAAGAAGTTTAAAGAAAATGCAGAGTAGAAAAATTCAATCTGCAAAGAACTCAGTAAACATGTTTTGACCAAAAGTTCCTCTGCCTCTGGAGCTGTACGTCTCTGACTGGAGGGATCGTGTTCGTTATGTTTTCTGTCACTGTGGTCAGCTCTGCCTGAGGAAAACAACACTTTGAATGATCAAGAAGACACATGGGCAAATATTAAAAACAGAACGTGCTTTAATTGTGTGTACATTAATAATAGGAGTAAATTCCCACACATTAGCCCAGGGTGTTTTTTCAGTCTGATTGAAAACAATGGTGTTAAACATGTCTGTATACATGGACGGCGTACAAAACGATCCCCGCTCGGTCCTCGTTTACACGAGCCCTGGTACACTTTGGGATATGCGCCCAAAGTCAATCACGGAATTTTCAGGTCTTTAGCTTTGCAGCCAGGAGTCCTCAGTGCTGGATATCTGCTCAAATAATGTTCCAATATCTCCATGATACGCTGCTCCAAAAGCGAGCGCTCCCCCGGCTGGAGTACCGCCCCGCCGAGCGGCACATCCCGGTGTTTTTATAAGTTTAGTGCCTTCTGTGAGTCATATTTTAACATCTGCTGTTACCAGCATGTTTTTACACAGAAATCCATCACTAGTTAACATTGGAACCAGTTAATCCATAACACCGGCCGGGCGGCCGGCTGGTCGTCCGCCACGGAGCTCTTTGAACAACTCGCTGTTTGAGCCATCTCGCCTCTCCAATGTTTTTTCTCTCTGGTTTTTATTTATTTATTTATTTATTTTTTAATTAGAAAAGTGTTTGTCAACCACTGTGGAATTTCTTTTTCCCGTTTACTGCGCACGTCATCACATCACTACCTAGGAGGGAGCGCATGCGTGGAACGAATAATCCTCTGTTTAATCGACTCCGCTGTCAAGGAATGTTGATATGAGACACGAAGCAGATTATTGATCGGCATAGACTACGTCGTACAGTCGGATCCGAAATACAATCCGCACCGAGTGAAGCAGATCCACTCAGGTGTTTATATCAAGCTGATTATATGGAGGATTTTTAGGCCCATGTAAACGTGGGCATTAATGTATAATCTCACACCGGTCTCTCATTAATTTTTGAACCAGTGCCATGAAGTTTAATCTGACTCATGAGGTCCCTGACCATCCAGTAAGGTGAATACTTAAGGTAATGTCAGGTGAGTCTTAAGCTGTGTCAGACATATGGTTCCTGGGCCAAAACTGAGACACCAGAGGGTCCAGTCCGGCCTGTGAGATGGATGTGCAAATGCAGATAGTTTAGTCATTGTTGCGTTTTTATTTGAAGCAGGAATGAAAGAGACGCTTCACTGTCTGTTGCACCAGTTACAAAGTTTAAAATTGGCATGATGTTGAACTTGTACTTAACTTGATTATGTTACATTTTCATGAAAGTAGTTTATTTATTTGCACAAAACATTTGGATTTGTTGATGTTTGTGCCTTATTGTGCAGTCATTTCACTAGTCTGACCCCTTCTAGCTTCTCCACAATCTGTCATGGGTTTGACACAGCTCACTTAAACCCTACAAACATGTTTGTTTGTTTTGAATTCATCCCATTTTTTCCCACATTTTCCTGACAATTTCAAATGTATTGCAAATTTATTTTGTACAGCTGGTGGTTAGTAAAAACTGCCTGTGTTGCAGTTTATAAGTCATTTCTAGAAATGTATTTGCAACAACTTCATTTGAAAAAATAAGTTTGAATCCATGTCGGATATTGCCATTTTGTGAAAAAATATTAAGATTTGAATTTTGGGCCATATTGCCCTGCTCCATTTGAACCGCTTCTGAAAACCAAGCAGTATTTAGTGCTTTTACAGGAATCCACGTCACGGCATGCTGAAAAGTCCCTGTGTTTTTGCGCTCCTTGGTTTCCACCCTATATACAGGGTAAAAACCAAGAGGTGCCCAGACAGCTATTCCCTGAGAGGTCAAACACATTCCACAGCACAGCAAAGTTCAGCGTCGAACATGAGGGTCAATTCATTACATGTAGCCTGCAGACAATGTTCTGACAGCAGACTCATTCCTGCTGTCTCCTCTGCAGCCATCCTTCCCGGCAGGAAAACAAAATGTTCTCTGAAGATGTAGCTGCACGTTTTTTGTTTTTTTTTTTCTGATCGGGTCTTAAAGACTGTGGCATGACGTATAGCTGGAAGACTTTGGAGTTCAAAGTGAAGGTTTAGTGGTGTTTAACTTAAGGCTACAACAAGTTGTCAATGTCTTCGATGGTTTATTGCCTGCAGTTGTCATCGCTGATAATCGTTTAAGTTATTTATTGCGTAATAAAGGACAAATATTTGGTCTTTGGAGATTTAGCTCTCCAGTAAAAAAGAAAAAAGATATGATTCTTTTTTAAGTTTTGAGTATTGACATGTATTCCTTACTGATTTGAAAACATAATCTTTACATTGATTGGCAATCACGGACATGCGGATATTTTTCTCAAATTTCTGCGAAAAAAAATGATAATATGATTGGAATAGTATTTTGTGAATCGATTTTTCTTTAAATGTGTTTTAATGCTTTGTGTTAATACTCTGTAGCGCTGTATTTTGGTTTATATGTGGTACTGCATTGAATCCCTTTGAAGTGGAATAAGTTGAAATACTACCTACTACTACCTCAGAGGGCCTGTTGACACAGAGAACCTTCCTCTTGTAATGTCTTGTCCCTCTTTGACGTATTTCTCACTCTGTTTCCAAAGTTTTCTCGTGACCTGTCCTCACTAGGGGTGTCAACGTCTACACGTGTAAACGGGTAAACAGATAACAAATCATAACCATTTCCAAAAATCAATAACAGTGTTCACGTCATTCTCTCCTTCTCCTCCTCTTCGTTCATTCCTCACCAATATATATATTATGTTTAGGGGTGGTAATGTTGTGAAAGCTTCACATAGTAATATTAACTACGCACTGAAATGTTCCCTCTAGTTACCTGTATACATATATAGCCTGTGTCAATGGTTGAGGATGGAATAAATGTTTTCGTCTGATAACAACTGATTTGTGCAGAATAAATTGTAAGTGTTGACACCTCTAACCTTCACCTTTGAAAGGCTTTTATTTTTTAGTCCAAAGTGCCTGATAATGAGAGCAACTTCTCTGGGATGCTGCAATCCGGTAAACAATTGTAATTCTGTTCTGAAACAAGCCAACACAGACGGGCTGCACACACCGTGGGTTTTCTGTTCCACTCAGTCAGCCAGGCAAGCAGAGCTGTTTCCCCGCCTGCATACCACGCCGGTCATTTGTTTCCTTGTCCAACTACTTACTCAGTCGTTTAATGGTCACCAAAATTGTTGCCAAGACAAATGGCCTCTACAAGGACCCAAGAATAATGCCTTCACGAGTGTACTTGAATGTGCAATGGAACAAATGGCGACTAGGAAAAAAAAAAATCCCAAAACACTTTGCACTAGTTAATTCAATCTGCGGTGAATGTCTTAGTGGGTTCTGAAAAGCAGCGTGGTTTTATTTGACTGACAACAATGTCACTTTGTTAAACTGTGATAGACGGGTGGCTGCTTTCCTCTCCACAAATCCACCAAGACATCTTCTCTCTGCCCAAAAATAAATTGTTTTATCCTGCTTTCTTCCAAGAAAGTGGTAAACCCAAATCCAGCCTCCACAACAATCCTTGTAAACGAGAGCAGAGACACAACTGGGCTGTTTTACTATCTGAAGTATAAACAAAGAAAGCAGCACATCTTATTAATTTAAGAGAAAAAAATATTTTGTTTTCTTGTGCCATTAAAAATGAGTTATTTCAATATTTCTGCGTTTTTGCCCCCATTTACTCTTGACTGCTTGGCTATGGTCACATGCTGGGCCCGTGATTTCTTCTGCTAGCTAGTAAGTTTCGGTTTGAATCTGCTGGTTGAAGGGGGAGTTGGGGGTTACGTGTAGAGTTTGCATGTTCTCTCCTTGCTTCTGCCGGATTCTCTCCAGACACTAATCTCTGTCCACACTCCAAACTCGGGTTATTTTAGCTCTTTCAAAAATGTTATACCAGAGCAAAAACTTTTTAATATATACTAGTTTCTCTTCAAGTAACAGGATAAGTAGACAGATATCATTAGGGAGAGAGGGAATTCCATGGACAGGGAGTAGAACAACGGAAGGCTTCAGGCCTCGTAATGGTCAGACATGTCTGAGGTGAGGGGAGGTGAATGGAAGCAGCAGACGTACGGAGCTCAGAATGCAGGCACGAGTGGTGACGTCTGACAGGCGTTCAGGTGAAATGTTGTTAAGTGTTTTGAAGGTGTGAAGCAGGATTTTTGAAGTCAGCGTGGTCTTTGATGGGAAGCCAGTTTGACCAGTTTGCACATGTGAGAATGGGCTGATGGGGGAATCCAGGCAGGTGTGTTATTGACGTGGGTTTGAAATGACTGAGTGCTCTAGAATATGACACCAAAAATATCAACCTGGAAGTGAAAAATTGTAATATAAGCACTGTTGTTTTATAAAACTGTTATAAATTGTTTTATAAAACTGTTATAAATCTGATATGTTTAGTGGCTGATAGGAGGGCCGAAGCCTTTTTAATTTTTACTCTTATTGTGTTTTAAAATGTAAAGCACATTGTCATGTGTTAAAAATGGAGCTTTCACACCGAGTGTGTTATCCCTGTGGTCATAAAGAGATGAACATGGTTGGCAGAAATGATGACAAAATCAAGGCTCATCAGATCAGGCAACAAGTTTTTTCTGTCCATTTTCCCTAAAGCATGTGGCGTAACCTCAGTTTCCTTTTTTTATGTCTTATACAACAGGAACTGCATTGCTCGACATGCTTTGACATGTTCAACATGACGTGTGGTCAGATCCTGGCACTTTGGTTTTGAGGAGCGTCTATTTGCGTTCCTATTGTCTTTTTTTTTTTTTTCTCAAACTATGTAACTGACTGTTTATCTATTTGTGTTAAAAGCATTTCAACAGATACACCCACTGAAGTTGACCGATTTGTGTATGTGGAAGCTAGAAGGAGCCGCTGCAGACAGGCTCTGGAGCCACATGTGGCCACAGCATGGACCAGTTTGACGAAGGAACTGCATGTTTACTGGATTGTCTTTGTTAAAGAAAAAATAATGTTTTTTTGAAGTTTGACATGATTTATGTTTGTTTGAATGGAAGGTTTTCATGACATAATCAGTAATTTGTCATTCCGTTGTTACACACCAGCATTTCCAGAAGCAAAATATTTTTCCTCAGAAGCCATTCATATATAATAATGGAAAATAAATCAATATGTATTAGGTACGCATGACAACAGCTTACAGATTTTGCATCTATATTTTGCTTTCTATTTCTCATCTTTTGTTCAGGATGACTGCTGTTGATTCCTCTAACTATTTGCAGGCTACACATTTGATGCCATTTTTATGCTTAATGATATTTAAAAAGTTCTAGCATCAGTTCTCACTATCATCAAGTAGCTAAGGATTCATGCTCGGACTTGTTCTCATCCTTTAAAAAAAAAAAAAAAAGGTGCATCCCTATGAAAAGCTGCTCTCAGCAGATAGTCTGTAGGATGTCTTGTGGCTTCCTACATTTCGATTCTGAGAAAAGTTGCAACCATAATTTGTGGTCATGCATGAGTCAGGTCCTGTGGTTTTGCAAGAAGTGGAAGTTCAATACATGACGCAGCTTTAGTCAGGGAGGCTATCCATCTCATCAATATAGAGTCAGTTTGATACCTGCCGTTGTCTGCAATAATGCTTAAAGCCCAGACTTTGGTAGACAGTTTGACAGTTTGACAGCTTGACGAGTGCGCTCCAGTGAACAGTTTAGATTCCCACATGCATTTATCTGTACGGTCTTGACAGTTTTTACATATGAGCTTACACATTAACAACAAGCATCGTTTTCCAACATGCTACCCTCTCCTTAACAATCACAACTTAGTACCTCATCTTAAATATAAGATCATTTGAACCTTATCATCAGGGTCTTCATAAGATCCATTCTCACTCAGAGGGTTCACAAATGTTGGAGCCCTCAAAGAAACTGCCAGTGACAGACAGGCACATATTGCCGTGCTGACTTTACTGTAACATACATAGAATGAAATGTCACTTCACTCTATATCAATGAAAAATGTTCCAGCAAATAAAAAATACAAAAAAAAAAAGTCCTCTTCAGGGCCCCACATTCTCTGATGGAGGAATGTGACCTGACTTGGCTAAACCGTAAACACTTCTGTCACGTCTCTTCTATAGAACTCTGACTTCTTGAACTCCTTACTTTTCCCCCAAATCCCTGCTGTAACGAGGAACATGGCTTGCATTTCCAGAAAACAATGCCCAAGTTATTCAGAGAATGTCTGAACTTCCAGTGTCATGTGTTGATGAATCCACAATTCTTGAAAATAATTGTAGTCATTTTGACATAAATTTAAATGGAGAGGTTCTTATCGTGTCAGTGTTAGCCGAGTCTCTGGGTTTGGATCTGGGTCAGGTTCAACTGACTGTAAAGGAGAGCCCCCTCTTCGTTATGAGGAGTCATGTTTTTGAGCCTGTTCTCCGTTTGTTGAAGCGATTCATGACAAAGCTTAACTGCATTGCTCACATTCAGCAGTCTGGTTCGTCAGATTTAGGCTGCGTGCCAAACCGCAGCCTGATGGAAGAATGTAGCCTAATTGTCGCACCTAATAGATTGACTCAAGTGACCATCAGTTGACATGTCGCTGTGCACGTCGCTCTCGTGTTTGTAAAACTCTCAGAGGAAAGCTAAACAGTGCATTCCAGATAGAGGAAGCCATTCCAGACGGAGAGAGAATAAGATCATGTGTTTGTCAGGAAGACCCACAGATGAGTAATCAATGCTTTTTGTGCCAGTGAAGCTAAACACATGAGGAAACGAAGCCGCGGCTGTCAAGCCAGCAGGACTTTCCATGTTGAAAAGCTAGTGTGAACTCACCAGGAAATGGGAATACACAGGATGAAATCACACCATAGCACACTGGAGAGTCCACATCCATAAACCAAACAGACGAAATACAGTAAAAGCTTTTACACTTGCAGGAAAAAGAATCGATTTTCCTGGTAAAAACACAAGTCTGAGGATCATAACGTGGAAGGGCGTTCCCCAAACAAACAAGAGGTGACGAGTGATTACGAACTCTCGCTGCTGCCAGGAACTGGTCAAAAACATTTACTCGAGGTACGGTGCCAGCCGGCACGATCCAAGAGCAGAGTTTTGGGATACCCCGGTTATCCTGTACATTTCCTCTCTCACGTCGACGGAGCGGGCTGCCTGCAGACCCCCCCTCTGCTGGGCTGCTGGTGAATACCACAGTGGCTAGTAAAAAAAGTGCTGAGTGCTGCTGACACCAGGGCCTGTGGCGGGTGACATAATTTGTAACCACGCGGTCCATGACTTCGTGGAAGCAGCACTTCCGCTTGAACGTATTTATTTCATTTTCTTGAGGTTTACTTTTGTCTGTTTCTGAGTATTTAACTAGTCATCAAAATTTTGCCGCATATTCAGTTTGCGAATGACTCATTTTCTTGTTTTCCTGACACTCGGATGTGATAGAAGAGGGAACTATTGTTGCAGTCGTTCCTCTTGACTCTGGCATTGGAGGAATTTAGCTCAACTCCTTCTACACTGAGCCAGAGGTCTTGTTAATCATATACATTCTGTTAGTGACTTTTTTTTAAATTTCTTTTCCTTCGGCAGTCATGGAAAATTGGAAGGTTGTCTTCAAAGGCAGGATGTATGACAGTTACACCACAGAATGTGATAATATATTATCATATTTCATATTTCTGAGATATTTTTTGTTGGCATAACATGAGATTTGCCACGCCATAACAAGAATAATGATTACTTTATAGAGTAATAATATCCCACCGCAAAAAAAAGTGAATCAGTGTGACATTTTAATGCAGTGCACTATTAGCACATTGAAATGTAACATTGATCCGCTTTCTTTGGTTGTGTGCCATGGCAGAAATATGCTTAAAACAATAGCAATAATGAATATTATCAGGACGTTTTTATGACCCTGTTATTTAAAATCTGTAACGAAAAGACAACTTCTGCACAAAATCTCTTAAGCTTAAAGGAAAAAAAAAGCTTCGGTGCTAAAATGCGCTGAATGTGAGACATTTTCTCAGAGAGTGCCGGAATTCTTTGGAGCGGTTTTCATCCCTGACACATTAACAACCTGTTTTCCACTGACATTTTAAACCACGCCGTTACAAGTGCTGGGTGGCTGTCAAACTCTATCAGCCTCTTTGGATTTGAGGTGCAGCATGTCCTGCAGTGTAGACGACCACATTTCGTTGTTTTGCCAGCGTCTGATCTGCTTCTAAAATCGGTTCTGTTCTGTCAAATATCTTCTGCTACTAAGGAGGGTTTCACAATAAAGTGGAGGATTTCATTTGTCTAATCATTATTGAACAGAACTCAATTGAATCCTGAGTGTCCTTTAGTTTTTATGTCTCGTTCCTGTCACAGTCGCCATCCGTAGAAATGCCCGGAATGCACTTGCATGTGATATAATGACTTCTGACAGCGGATGTGAGGTCGGACATCACATTTAAGGTACGTCACTGATAACGTTCTGTTGTTTTAGAACAGCGCCATATGTAGAGCTCCCTTGGCCGGACGCCAGGTTTTTCCTTCCTTGTGTGCTCATTATTTTCACTCATACCGACAGCTCGTCCAGTTTAGGGATGAGATAACTTAAAACATTTTCTTATTCTGAGACTCAAATCTCAACGGTCCCACTTGTTTAGCATTAGCTTGTCACGGTCTGGTTGTAAAGTTAGTGGCTGGAAAATTAAACAGTGACAATAATTACTAATCAAATATGTTTCCTTTTCCCGTGTTGTCTTTACAAGGAAGTTCTGTGAAATTTAATGAGCTAGAAGTCCTTTGATGGCGACTACTCGTGTAATGCAACAGGGAAGCTCATTATGCGCCCCTGCGCAGATTCACTTGAGCACATAGGCGATCATTCACCAGGGGAGCAAACCTCTCTGTGGTTCGGAGCACAGCGTTGTTGATGCAGGAGTGAGACAGGGCCCCCACAAGGCCGCGGAGGAAGCACCTGTTGTAGACTCATTATCTTTACCGCGCTCTGAAGTGCCGGGCCTGCCTGACGCAGGACGGCCATTGTGCTGATCACCAGCCTCAAGACAAAGCTGTTTACCTTTTGCTCTTTCATGCATCACTCCCATGTGTTCGGAAACATGTTTTGATGTCTCGTGTTGACTTTTTACACGGTGTAACAGCAGCGGTGTTTACCCGCCGTCAGCTGATAGAGATTTAAAAACAACAACATGAGGAGGGGAGCAGCAACAAAATGTGTGTCAGAATGACTTTTTGCTTCGTTTCATACATTTGTCACAATCACTGATTAAAATACTGAAATGTTTCAATATGAGAGCAACTAAATTATCAACTATTTTTACTGTATATTAAATTACTGGGTGGAATTTACAGAAAAATGTCATTTTTGAAATAGCAGCAGTTACAGTGTTCCTGATTCAGTCTAATACTGACCGTAATACCGTAAATATTCACTTCAATTTTGTTTTTCGATACGTGAACGTCCCCACCCGTTTCTCTGTCCTGGAATATTAGCGAAATAACCAGGTTGAGCTCAAATGAGAACGACATGTCTGCCTGTTTTTCAGAGCGCGCAGCGGTTGTTATGTTCTGCCGGTGTCTGCTTTCTGTTTTCATTGTCACGTGAAAGTTAGAAGTCTGTAACTGTTTGTACTTTTCTTCTTCTTTTTTTTTTTTTTTTTTTTTTTTATAAAAGGTGCTGGTTGCGACCTTAAATTTAAATTTGTAACTTTTTAGATTTTTATTATTAAAAATTCAACCTCGAAACCTTCAAAATTTTATTCAGTTTTACACCGTTTCAGCTTCGACACAATTCATCACAATAGTGAGAGAATCTATCGATTTACCGCTAAAACTTACCGTTTTACTGTGCTGGGAAAATCCATGACTCCATATTTCGCAACGGATTCTTCCCTGAACTATGATTGAGCTGGTTTATGCCAGGAGGATATGGTGTTTATTAACCTACTTTTGACAAAACCAACATGTAATGAAGTCGATTTTCACCTCCCGCCCCAGTGCCAACTGTAATGAAAACACAGTTGCTTTAGGTTTAGGATTGTAATGATGTGAATTTATCTGACTGATTTATATTGTCTAATGTTAAAGTATAGAATTCTCGAGAGGATCTTTTTTTAAATTTACCTCTTTCTACTTTTCTGTGTTGAAGTTGCGTGCGGTGAGCCAGACGCATGTTTTTCATTAATTCCATGTTTTTCAAATCAAGTATTCGTCCCACAGTGAATAAATCTCCCCAAGGCATGTCGGAGAAATGGGGGGGGGGGGTCATTTTTTTTCTTCAAGCTTCTGCTAAAAATACATGTGTGTTCTTTCTCTGGTGTCATGTTTCTTACACATATGGCATTTATGAGTCTTGAAATGTTGTGCACAGTGCTGTTTGTAATATTTGTTCAATGACTCTTCCTTCCCTGCCTGACTCGACTTTTTTTTTTTTTTTTTTTTTTTTTTCAATTTAGTGTGGTTCATGATGGTCATCTAAAAATATCTGGCTCTTAAAACAAACCATGTGTGTCTTGGAATTGCATAACGGCGACTGAAACGGGGAGTGTTGGTGACAATGGGGCGAACAATAGCGGGGAAGGCATGTTGCTTTCAGTTTGTTTGCGACGGGATGGTTCAGGTGCTGGAAGCGATCGAGGGGATCCTATTGCGATCGCTTCGTTGATATTTTAGTTTAGTTTAATCGGTGCCGACCTTGAGCGAAGGGGCCAGCTCGGGGACGAGTGCGATAAACAGGAGCCTGTTTGTGTCTCAAGACTCAGCTGCAGCAGCCGTCCTCTGGTTGTTTTGTCCGTAACTCATCCTGCAGACCTGATAACGCTGGAGGCAGCACGCCATTGACCTCCTCACCCCTCCCTCAGCCTGTCCCTGCTTTCTGGCCCCTGACACCTCGCACCTCACTTTCCGTCATTGTGTTGCCTTCCTGGCATGCGACCATCAGACATGAATGGGAAGAGGACAAGGTAGAGGGGAGAGGATGGAAGTACATGATGGAGCGCACATCTGCTGCTCAGTTTTCCTGACCACATTGTCTTGGCAGTCAGGCTCCTTAACCAGCTCTCTGACACCCTGGAAAGCTGATTCTTATTCTTTCAAAGTTATTTCTCTCCAGCAATGCCTGCTATTCCAAGTTTTAAAGACGTTTGGTGCATATTTTGTTGCTTGCTGAAAAGAATTCCCCCTTTGTCTCAGCTATTTTCCTTATTTTGTCAAACAAAAAGTTGTATTTAGGGTTCAGAGCAGAGTGGAAAAGTTGTTTTTTTTTTTTTTCTTCAATCTGGGTCATTTTTGCTGACGCTTCGGTCAGCGGCGACAGCTCAGTCCGTGCACATTTTATTGCTGTGAACGAGAAAACGTGTAGGAACTTTGGTGCCTGATTTTATTTTGAGTTTTGTAACTGAACCAAACTTTGAAATGAGTCTGTCACTGAAGAGATTTGTGGGGCTGAGTTCATTTGTGGTGACGGGAACTTTTTTAAGGTTTTATGATAGGATGATTGAAAGGTTTTCAGACACTACAATTCTGTGGTCATAATAAAAACTCTGCAGACTTTTTTTTTTGTGTGTCACACCACTCGGGGAAACAGCCCACATTAAAGGGAGATGCTGCCTCCACGGCCTGTCCTGAGTCATCTCTAGTAGTGGCTCCTGTCCCAGTTATATCTGGCCACTGCCGGCCTGAGCAGACATTAACTTCTTGTCACTGTATAAGAATGCAGGACAGTCTTGCTCAGGGTTTTGCCCCCCCCCCACTCCCCTTTGATTGCTGCTGCACCTCAAGTGCTCTGCTGTGGCGATGTTTAACAGGTCAGACTGCGTATCCAGTGTCAGTGGCTGAGCGGGTCAACGGTGCGGTGGAGAGCCGGTCATGCTGGGCTGCAGCACATGATGCTGCGCAGAGGATTTAGCCCAGGGGGGGGGCGGGGGGGCCGCTAGCAGCAGCAGTTTACTCAGCTTTGGCATAAATACAGCAAGTCTGTCCCAGAGTTCCTTTGTCACTTGACTCGGGTCTAATTCAGGAACGTGAGAAGTCCTTTCTCTCCACGGTGTGTGTGTGTGTGTGTGTGTGTGTGTGTGTGTGTGTGTGTGTGCGTGCGTGCGTGCGTGCGTGCGTGCGTGCGTGCGTGCGTGCGTGCGTGCGTGCGTGCATGAGCAAGATGACGGTTATGCTTCTTACGCGTTGACCTTTGCACCTGTTGCCCTGCAGTGGATGTCTGTTATGCTAGAGGTGAATACTTAGTTCAGCTTGTGTCCGATGCTACTTTTGTCTTTTTCTTTCTTCTATGTTCTCCGTGGGTTGTCCAGCGGATTCACTGCTTTCGATGTTGGTAATTTAGAATCATTTTTTGATTAATAAATTGCTGGTTTTCCCTGCGTGAGATCAGACCACATCTGTGTTGTGGTTCCAATAAGCAGGCCAGTCATAAAGTTGGAAAAAAACAAAAAAATAAAAATGTTTTTACTCAGTTTGCCATATCTTCTGGCAATCTGCTTGTGCACGCTTACTCATTAATTTTACTATGAAATAAAAACAGATGTTAACAGATGGCCAAATAAAACAGTTATGAACCCTTTTATAAGACAAGATTTCTTGACATTCTCACTTTGCTGGGTCAAATGCGCTCTGTGGGTTAATATGGAGTAAAATTGGGAAATTTTGAGTGCAGCCAATGAAGTTTTGGCCTAGCAAATGTATTTGTCTAGTTTGTTGTTCAGTTATCTTGCCATGTGCATTTCAGTGAAATATAGGGCTTTTTTTTTAAATTAGAATTTGCATTTCGAAATTCAACAATGTTTACTTTGTCAAATACAATAAAAAAAGTTGTTCAAGAAACAAAAAATTTGAAGTCCAACACAAAGTGACTGTATCGCATTGAAATGTTACATTTTATTATGTCTGTGACTCACATGTGATGAGCTGTGACAGTGTATCTCACTTCAAAGTAGATTTATATACTTGTTATCTTAATTGATGCACTCAGACTTTCAGATTGTGCAGTGTGGACGTTCACCAAGTGTTTATAAATGAAACTGTATAAAGAAATACACCAAAGAAGATCTGCTGTGGCTGCTCTCCTACCTGTGACTTTCAGGATATTCAGTTGGAAAATAACCACAGACAAGGGAGAACGTTACAATAAGAAACAGCAGAGAGTGAGGATGAGCAGTTGAATTAAGATATTGTCCATTTGGTTATCGTGGTCATCCGTCTGAAGTCTGTCACTCCACATGAGGTTGTAATCTCAGCACATGTGTCACACACAGCCAAAGTTGCTTTCCCCCTTTGAGTTGAAGCTTTGTTAAATGAAGCAAGAAGAGCAGTAGTAACGGCTTTGTCTTCAGAGTAGAGGGAATAGACACCATGTCTAAAGGGGATAGTTAGTTGAATGTCGTCTTGTAGCTGATTGATATACTTCGAGTGAACCAGTCCATAAAAACCCTGGAACATATGCTAATCGTCTACCTCGTTGGTCCAACAATGCCTCCAGCAATCACAATTCTTGGTTGTGTGCCGTCTCTGCAAAGAGGGTAATAAAAGATGCAACAAATTCATTTAATTTAAAACAGCAGTGGATTTCAGGGCACAACATTCATACATCCACAAATGAACTGCGCTGGCAGAGTAAACACACCACTCTGTTCCACTGAAATCAAACTTGTGGTCTGAAACTAGTCTCTCTTCATCCTGCTTCAGAAGTGCAGCCTTGTCTGTTTTTGTTCATAGTGTTTTGTTTTGTCAAACTAAACTGCGAATGATACAATTTCTCAAGCTAAATGTTTGTCAAGTCTGCCTAATAGGATACTTTCTTTGCTTACACCATTGCGTGGTTAAATATCAGGATGATAACGCACTGGAGCTTTCTCTCCGTATTTGCAAACGATGTTTAAAGTTGAGGCAGTCATTAGGTCATTTTTGGGATGTAGCATGGAAGCCAGACAGCAGTCATATGCAGAATGTCCTCAGATACCTGAAAACTGTGAAGTTGGCATCCATGAGTTTCTCTGTAGATCTACAGGCAAGATGACAGCTTGTAGAAAACACTTGTTTGATATCATTAAAGTCATACTGCATCTTGCCTCTCTGCATATCCATCCACCCACCGTTGGTCTCGCTCTCTCGCTCTCTCGCTCTCTCGCTCTCTCTCTCTCTCTCTCTCTCTCTCTCTCTCTCTCATATCACAGGATGCTGCATCTCCTGTGATCTTCAGAGTTATGTGCTTCCAAATGTGTTTATCTCTTTTTTGACAACAATGAATGGCATAGTTGGAATAGTTTACCACAGGATCACAGTTATCCAGACTTGTCCTTGGATCCTGTCTGGCCTGCGCGTGTGCGCACACACACACACACACACACACACACACACACACACACACACACACACACACACACACACACACACACACACACACACACACACACTACAATGAAGGTTTAGCAGATTTCCTGTGGGCTATTGTATGTGCTGGGAGATGGTGGCATCCTGATCCAAACTTGGACGAACTTCCCCTCTTCCCTCTTCCCTCTCTCCCCACTTCCTCTCTTCTTCTCCATTTTCCTGCTCTCCATCACATATTCGGCCCACTCACGTTTCTTTGTGTCTTTCCCTCTTGTTCTTCCCTCTCGGGACACTACAATGCTGGTGCATTTGTCTTTGGCCGTCCGCAGTTCGTCTACCCATCAATCCCTCTCCCTTCCGTCCGTAAGTCATTCCTCTCGTCCATCGTGTGTCCGGCGATCCTCTGTGTTCCCCTTGTGGAGCAGTCTAAACACAGTTTTTAGAGCCACAGATGGTTGGGCTTGAAGAGAAGCAAGAGAAAGTCCAGACATAAACATTTGACTCTCTGGCCAAACGCCCACCTGCCTCCTGAATGGTGATCCCCGTCCGCGCCACCTTCAATTACTAAAGCTGAACTTTGAATTAATAATCCACGGCTTCATCTGGATGCTTAATAAAACTGTGTGGATGAGGGGTATCGGTGGCAGCATTAGTCTCATATATAATATCTGTTTTTATATTAAAGGGTGTGTCTAATATGCACTCACCATTTCATGTCAGTACAGTTCGAAGCGCTTCATGGATGGAGGAGTCAATAATGAGACAATGAAGTGAGAGCATAAAAACAAGCGCTTCGAGTGAATAAAAAAATCCAACAAATTGTCAAAATTCAATAAAATAACCCATAATTCAAAATAAATAATATTGATTCAAAAAAATAAATAAAAATTAAAATGTAATTTTTGGTTTTGGATTTTTTTTATTTCTTATTTGTATTTTCCAGACTCCACAGATGTTTCCAGTCATGGTTGCAGTGACTCATGTTGTTACTCTCTGTCCTAAAACCTGTGTGAGATTGAAATGGCTCCATTTCGTCATGCATTGCAAAAGACTGATTTCGCTCTTCTGAAATCCTCGATAAACAGAATGTTTGGGAATAAAAACACAACATTGCTCCAAGAAGACTTTAAAAACGTGACCTGCTTGTGAAGAATCATCCTCGGCGTCAGTTGTACTCGCTTGCAGGCAGAATTCCTCTAGTTTAATGTTAACATTGAACCATCTGAATAGCTAAAAGCTTGCATAGATGTTTTCTTTTGAATACAGTCCACTTCAGACAGCAGGATGTCTGCTAAATATCTTTTCATGTGTACTGTGCTGAACTACAATCACTTGCTGTGTTGTGTCATTCCTGGGTATTTTTCCATGGCTTTCCTTTCGGGTGTTTTCCTCTGCGTAATTAGATTTAGCACCATCACTGATGACTTTCAAGGAAAATGAATTATAAACATGTCGCTTCCCGCCTGTTCTGTGGCAGATCAGTAGATGTCATTGCTGCACTGGAACAGGACATCCCGTCTCTGCGGCGGCATTAGGATTAGGTTGGACTGCAGGACCGGCAGTACGCCGATGCCCCCGTCCATTTATGGCCTGACTGGTTTACCGACACAGAGTCTCAGAGGACATGACGACCCCCGAGCGTTCATTTAGCTCATTTCTTCAAAACCAACAATGAAAATATTGACGTGTTCAAACCCTAAAAAAGTACAGAAAGTCATTGAGTACAGTCAAACAACAATGGTTTACTGCTTCTCCTTTCAGTTCTGCCAGCCTGGAGGTTGGAGGCTGTCCAGGGACAGGAAGACACCCACCTTCTTTACTGTGGTGCTGACTGACATCGACTCAGACCGACACTACTGCTCATGTCTCACTTTCCACGAGGCCGAGGTCAATCTGCAGGTAAGTCCACAACACTTGCGCTCTCACGCTACACCCCCGGTTGAATTTCTGTGAGTCACCACAGTCGTCAAGCACCATTTCTTTGGAGACCGTTTAAATCTGGACTTCTTTAGCAGTGCCAACTAATATAGCGTGTTCTTGGAAGTAACTGCAAAATTGGTCTTTATTGACAATTAATATTCATACATTTGAAAAGGCTCAGGAAGTTGTCAACCATGATGGGAAACACAGATATTTATTACAGTTGTTGAATTTGTGGATATTTTGGTGCAAATTAGAGTTCAAATAATATTATGGTGACATTTTTAAAGCCGTTAATAATCGCACACATTTAAATCATGTTGTTTGTACAGACCGCTATTTTTAGGACATGCCCTGTGTGCTAGTCCCGAGGTCGCTGCAGGCTGGGTGCCCACGGACAGTTTGCTGGCTACGTCTGTTGTGACGTGTGCTCAGAAGAGATGCTGTGCTTTTAAGAGCGGTTCCTTTTTGCCATTTGGTGTGCAGCAGACTCGTCACTGGGGCTCCTCTGTTAGATCGTCACAGTGATAAAGCAGAGTTCTGTTGACTCTGATGATCAGCATAAGGTCAGCCGTCATCCTCGTGCGCCTCTCTCATGACTCTTAGAATTCCTTGGAGATGTCAAAGTTGGGTAATGCGATGATGCATATTTTCTGTTTTCCATTTCAGGCCTATTGATTATCGGGGAGGAGAGGGGGGGTTCATGCTCTTTGGCACTTTGACTTTTCTGAATGCCTGTCGCATGCGTGATGTCTTCCAGAATCTCAGGCGTTACTTGAAAACAAAGGTTCCAGACTAATGAATCAAAAATTGGCCGAGACGTCCTTCAATAAAAGAAAGGATGGACCTGTGCTCCCAAACATCTTTTATTTGATTTACTCTTGCATACAAGCTTGCCTTTGATTGCAGATTCGTGGTCACGGCAGAGCTGTTTAAATTCCCCATAAATTATTGATTACAATGGATTTGTTTGGATGGGATCACTTTTATACTTCTTACACAGATGACCTTGTTAAGTTTTGCCTCTGCCAAAAGCCCACAGAATACCAAACTAATTGTTTCACTCTGTCGGACTTTGTTGGAAACCTTAAATGACTCCTGTCGCTCTGCCTGCTGTGACTTCATAGCTGGAGAGCGGCTATCAATCACATTCCAGTGAGGTCAGAAAAATGTTTTTGACTTGAATTTGAAATGTCCAGGAAATGTTTTTGATTTTAAGCTGTGGACAAGCCACTCTGACTCTGTTTTTTTTAATAAACACTGTAGTAAATATATTGTTTTGTCATTGGTTGAATTTTACAGCTTCTTGTGAAATAATGACATCCTTTTCATAAAGATGCTTCACTAGTGGACAGATTTCATTCATATCATCACACGATGAATAAAATTCGCGAAAACCAGCCATGTTGTCTTGGAATGAGTTTTCACTGGTTGACATACCTCAGCTGTATGTATTCAGTACTCCTGAGTTGACTTTCTTTTGTTATCACTCGGCATTGGGTGACCGCCAGTGATGGGAGTCCAGCTGAACTTGTGGACAGAAAGAAGGAACCGTATTGGTGCAAAGTGTGTCACGCAGCGTGACAGAGATACGGTCAATAGATGTAGAAATGCTTTCTACAGATACAAATAAAATTTGATTGATGTCTTGTCTCATATTATCACTCAGCAACATTTGAATTTCCTGTTTGTAATTTATTCTGTTTATTTCATTAATCAAAATGTTGTTTAAAAAAAAAGTGATACATTGTTGCCAAAACTCCCCAGTCAGGAAAGTCATCATCTAATTTGCTTAGTTGCTCATTTGCATATCTAGGTCAAATTAGATGATGTCATTTAGAACCGATACATTGTTGCAACTCTTCAGTCAGGAAAGTTCTAAATTACATCATCATGCAGAAATAAGCAACTATACTGCTGCAGATTGCTTCACATGACATGACAGAGATGCAGCCATAAAGAGCCCTGATCATTCAAAGGCAGCTCTTAAATGTACAGACTTCTATTGTCATACATCTGTTGTTTCATTTTTCTTTTATAAATATATAAGCCAAGTAGATCCAAATTCTGTGACATATTTAAGCATATTTTTTAAATTAAAGCAATTGTTACTTTGCATAGTAATTAGTCACTTTTAAAATGTTGTAACTGTTTTTTTTAACTCAGTTACTTTTTTGAAGAAGTAACTTTAACTAATTACTTTTCAAAAGTAATCTGCCCCAAACTGGTGACAGCCTTGTGAATGCATGATTAATCCAGGGTCTAAAGAAATAGAGCTCTCCCCTCGAAATGAATGAAAGATGCCTCCGAAGCGAAGAAACAAAAACAGTAAAGGGAACGACCAGACCTGCTTCCTGACAAGATTTTGTCCAGTGATTTGGTCAAGTTGAGATCGGGAGCTTCTGCTGGAGCCAAATAAAACACAACAGAGCACCTGAGAGGGAGAGAAATACAGCATCATCAAGATGGAGTAGTCTATTTCAGTGTAGCAGATCACAAGATGTTCAGTTTGGATCTTATTCAGTTCATCAAGAAACGATTCAGGTCAAGCTGGGCTGAACGTTTAGTGAAGCACATTTTATTTTAATTAACTGTGATTTTCTTTTTCTTGGATTTTTTTTAGTTTGATTTATTTCTTTAATTATTGTATTGATCCTAATAGAAAACAGGGTTTCTCCCGATTGAACTCGGTCACAATAATTGATTTCCGTTTAACAAAAGCACCAGGGCCTCAAAAGCAAGAGGAACATGTCAGTTTCGCATGTGAAACAGTAAAATGTCAGGTGTGGATATGAGAAGCTCGCTACAGGTGGAGGACTTGTTCCAACTCTTCAAAGTCACTTGATGGAGCGTCATCCTGCGTAGAAAAAATGATCATCACTGGCCTTGGTACAAAAGAGGAAGCCTATGATTAAGATTATGTATTGCTGGAATGACAGAGACCAACACCTTCAGTATCTACTGAATGTGTGTCTCCATCAGCAGTTGTTGAACATTCACACAACGGGATTGTTTGTATCAGTTTGCAGCAACTCATCTTTAAAAAGTAGGCATAATGGTATTACCCTGTCATTTACAGGATTTACACTGTAGAACACTTTCACATGTTAGTAACCCATAAATGAAACAGAAAGTTTGTACACCTCAGGATTTGAACCTTGCTCCGTTGACCTTGGTTTTTCATGTGACTGTCAACTTTTTTAAAGGATGTGTATCAAATTATCTAATGTCAGACTGTTGAAAAAGTTTCATTCACAGTCTGCTGATGGGTTTTTAAGATAATATCTGTGCTCGTTTATAAAAGGAGAAGTTGTTACAAAACGGTTGATCATTGTTGAAGGTGTCTGCAGAGTTTATGTAGAAATTATTAGCATTTTTGTCTTTTTATATTTAGCAGTTTGAATTATTCTCGTGTCTAAAATAAGCCACACATGTTTGTGCATGCTAAAAAAGACGCCTGACCTGGAAACGTGGATACTTTGCGAAGATTACATACTGTAACGTGAAGACTGAACCAATAAACTTTTGGATCTGACAGGCTCCTCATCACTGCCTCACCCTCTTTTAGCTGGGCTCACATGAATCATGAGATCAGGCTATATTTGGCTTCGGCCAGATATCGCGTTACAACAAACAAACGCGCATTCCTGTTTCACCTTTTTAGAAGTGAAGATCTTGAAACGTGAGGGTGTTTTAATAAACTGACACTCTTATCTGCCCAGATAGAATCCAGGGAGCGGCCAGACGGGCGGCACAGGAATGTGTTTTGTTCAACAATTGAACGAAATCCTAAAAATAATTGAGAAATGTGACCCTGATCTGAATGGGGTTTTTTTGATCCAGCACTGCTGGTTTCTGGGATATTTAAGCGCTTGTGGCATGTTTTCACTGTCTGGAGAAATATACCAGATAGTGAAAAGGGATTTAGTTTGGAATGAGCACAGATAGTTTGGTGCATCAGCGGTGTAATGAAGTTTATAGACAGTAAGAACCAGCCTGAGCCTCTACATTATACGTCTCATTAAACATAGTGCGTTACACTTATTGCTGTTTATCAGCGTTGTTGATATCATCAATGACATCCTTGACATTTTGTTTTGTTGTACTTTGTTAGAATTTGAATCTAGATGGGCAATCCCATTACTTCAAACTATTTCTGGCTCCTTCCTAAGCAAATTTTCTTTGTGTAATTTTAGAAAACGTGCGCAGTTCATTAAATGACTTCAGCAGAACAAGACACTGTTGAACCATGAGAGATTGGAAAATTAGTTGTCCAAACATTCTTAAGCATGTCTTTGCCTTTGTTTCCCCTTGGGGGACAAAGTTGAATTTCAAAATTCTTTGGGAGCTTTAATCTCTGAGTGTCTGATGCAAGTGTTTCAATCTCACATGACCAAACAAATGTTCCACTTTCTTCTTTCAAATATTGTGTGACACATCTCTCGATAGAAAAAGACAGAAGGGTGGTTTAGCGTTTCCAAACAAAAACTCGTCTATTTTTCATATCACGACGCACGTTTTTTTTTATTTGTTTTCTGGGGTTTACAGTCGGTTTTCTTTGTGGAGCACACATCATGGTGTGAAGCGCTCAGCCTAAAATAGCTTGTTTTTCACAATGTTTCAGGGATCAAAGAATATCGAGGCTGACGGAGATGAAGACGAGGAGGAAGAGGAGGACGGCCTGATCCAGCCAGCTCAAGTGTTTGCACCTAAAAGTCTAATTCTCGTGTCCAGGCTGGATCATCCTGAAATATTCCGGGTAATAAGATATGATAGCATATGACTAAATAAAAAAAATATTTTTCTGTCTGTTAAGAAGGAATTCTCTGAATGTTTTTCTATTCATTCTTTCATCTCGCTCTCCTGAGCTAATCTGCTTTGTACCGTCTGCAAAAGAGGCCAAGTTTGCTTAGGTGTCAGCATGAATTTAGTAAAGTAAGTCAGACGGAGAAGCATAAGTCTCTCTTATCTTTTCATTAAAGTCAAAGTTTATACATACTCAGTTATTCTCTACTGCAATAAACAGTGCAGGAAAACATGAACATATTAATTTTTGACTGCTGTAGATGCATTCGATGTTTTTACCTTGAAGAAAACTTGGTAATACAGGAATTCATTAGTTATTGAAAATTTTCTTGCAGCCCAAAACTTTGTGAAGTAGGACTGCATGTGGGCCTCAGTGCACCTCTGCTGTATGGAGTACTTTATTTCTGTGTTTCCATCTCGGTTTCATTTATCGTGTTGTCCTCACAGGGGTGCTTGGGTCTGATCTACACCGTGTACATCGACAGCCTGAATTTCCCTTTAGAGGGCCTGGTGGCCAATCTCTTCACGTTCCTGGTTCCTGTAGCTGGAGGTTCTCAGGTGATTCTGCATGCCGTGTTCCCACCTCAACATTATGCGTCATTATTAACATTATTAACATTATTATTATATATATTAACATTAACATTATTATTTTTATTTTTTTTTTTTTTTTTTTTTTGTGTGTCTGTGCTCCAAACAAATTTACCATGAGGTATAAATAAAGAAACCTTGAACCTTGAACCTTATGCGAAGAGATGGATATAGAATATATGTATTGTCATTGTAACAAGTTTGGAAAAAAATTAACAGTACATCTGTGCGACATGCATTTAGAATAAAATAAAAGCACTATAAAATGTAATAAAACACTGTCAAAACCACTAATCACTGGCTGTGGGTGACAGTTTCATTATTGCACAAAAGATATATTTCAAAATATGAATTGATAAACTAAAAATCATGAAAAAAAAAAAAAGATAACTCGACAAAAGAAAGCTCCTTCTCAATGTGTCCTTCTGACACATGATTCAATGGTCCAGGTAAACCATGATGAAAGGAAAGTTTTGTGTTTCTTCCCGAGCAGTATTTCCTGACTTGAGCTATTCAAACTTTTATGTTGTGAAATCACGTCCCTGTTGGAAAAACACAGGACTCATAGAACCAGAGAGTTTTTCTCAGCTTGATTTTCTCAACTGTGGTGAAGTGGATGTACTCACCCTAATGGCTATCCTGTTGAGCCAACTCAACCTTACTTTTTACTGATGTTTCTTCAGCAGAATATCTATCTTATGTAGTATATCTGCACTGTATGTATATTTTTAACAAATAAAGGAACTTTTAATTGTCTCAGAGTTTGCTGCAGCTTTGTGCTACATTGGTTGGATTTTGGCGAACATGTAATTTAGTTTTTTTATCAGTCGGTGACAGGCGAACATGCTCATGTGGTTTATTTGGTCCTGCAGCCGTGGAGTCTGTGAAGTAGCATGTGTCTTCTTTATTCGATGCAGCCGCGGTACACGCGGCTATAAATCTAAATAATTGACTGACAGTTCTAGTCCATCATGACCCTGTAGATGCGATGATTGTAGAAATTTTCCATGACACTTTTCTGACCTCTGCTGATTTTGTTTTTTTCCAACAGAAACTGTTCAGCCTGGGAGCGGGAGACCGGCAGCTCATCCAGACGCCTCTGAACGACACTCTGCCCGTCACTTGTAAGAGCGTCGCTCTGCTCTTCCAGCAGCTGGGTGGGTCCGCTGTGCTAACACTAATTACTCTGAATTATGAGTTTGATCATGACTTACTGTATCTGTACTTTTTCAACTGACAGGATTAAATGACTAAATGTCTTGCCATTCAGTATTGCCACAAGTCCTGTTTTATTGTTTCCTGAAATGACAGCCTTATAACTTCCTGCTGCAAGTCGTCACATGTACCCATTGCACAATTTTGTTACTACTAGTTATAATCTAAACCTCTGAACATTTTCCAAAAATATACCTAAAAAAAAGATAAATCTAAAGGAGTTTAAAAATGCTTGTGACATATTTTACATCTATGGGCTTTTTAGTGGATTAGTGCCCCTTGGTTAATCATGTATTGGTAAATACAGAACAGTTGAACTTATGCAGTCAGGAGACTTTCACAACCAGCTATTATAAGCTCAGAATAATTCTACATGAAATGTGTCTGAGACAAGGTTATGTTGTTTTCTGCCGTGTCCCATTAGAGTCCCTGTAACTTGGTCTGGGTTAAAACAAGCACATGACGAAGATTTGATGCAGTTTGCTGGTTTCACATGGTGGCATTCACACAAAACTCTATAGTTTCATACTTGAGCAATTTTGTAGGCAGTGGATCGAACACAGAATCCTCGATCCACCGTGACTCATTTGCGGAGTTTCAGAGTGCCCCTGTCACCGAAAACATTTGGGGAAGAAGTCATGAACCGCACATTATGTTTGTGAATATGAAGGTCATTCCTGAAAAGCCAACTTGACTTTACTGTCTGCAGTTTGCATCTGTGAGCTGAGCGAGAAATGTAATGTAATTCACCTGAAATTTGATTTGCAATGGAAAGTTGGCTCTCATTTAGCCTCATTTGATTAGAAGAATGCGCTCCAGATCAGAATGAACTCAATTTCCTGAGTGTATTAACACCATCCTCCCTCTGTTTGGACAGAGTGCAGAACATACACATGGGGGGTGCTTACGTGATGCATGTGATGGGGGTCATGTGGAAGTCAAGCATTTGTGGCCAATCTGGATACACAAAACAAAACAAAGTCAACATACAGTCCAACGGGCGGCCTGTCAGTCCTAATGAAGCTGATTCCAGGAATCAGCACAGAACATTATGGAATGTTGTTTTGTTCATTAGGCTTTGAAGCAGCTTCAATACATGTGTTGGCAATGTGTTCGCTATGTTTGTGCTTTTTAAATCTGGCTTTTATCTTGTCTGTCCAGCTTCTGTACCGTTCCATCGCGGGGTGCTGGAACCAATCCAAGATTACTATGAGCAAGGGTGCTCCCCAGACAGGTCTCCAGTCCGTCACAGAGAAAACCCACCGAGACAGACGACCACACTCACATTCACATATAGGGGCAATTTTGTTTTACATACATGTCTCCCCACGCACACTTGGGCAGAGGAGAACATGCAAACTCCACACAGGATTATGTTGAGTACAAATGAGCCAAAATACTTTTTTTATTTCACTTTTATTACATTGTGTCTTTTAGAATACAACATATGAGTGAAAGAGGTTGTGCTGAGCTCTTAATTCGAGGTGTGCGCTTCTCCAGTGTGCCGGACTACACCTCATCATTGGGCGCAAAGATGCATATTTGCCATTTTAACAGTGTGGATCTTCAACAGGTGGCACAGCAACTGCAGTAGTCTGACATTATGGAGCAATACAGATGCATGTATTCATCCATGAATAAGAAATAAAGCTCTTGCAGCATTCATAGCCAAAGTGACTGATGCTAAATCATAGATCAATCATTACTGCACCCTCAAGAATTGATTGTTGTAAATGCTGACTGTTACAAGTCAGCTGATGAGTTGCTTCTAAGTTTTGTGTCACTTATTAGCTCATCGTCATGTCTTTATAAGGAACGGTTAGTCGCCGCGCAGACAGACAGGTCGGCACATCGCTCCATGGTCACGGGGCGGCGAGTCACCAGAGAGGAATGTGCGTTAAGCATGTCACACTGCACAGGAAGTCCACCCCCCAGGGGCAAGATAAAACCAGACATCAACAGCGCTGCTGTTGTTGTTTGTTGCCTTTGTCTGCTCTGTCGTCCGGGACTGCTGCCTTTTATTTCGGACCCGGAAATGCGTCGCTGTTTCCACGAGATAAGTGCACACCTGAAGCCAAGGTGTGATCATTCAACCCAAACCTGAGAGGTTTTGATGCTAGGTGTTACTGTGTTTGTTTTTATCCAGAAAGGCACTACTGGACCTGGACCAGTCAAATATTCATTGTCAAAAGTCAGATTTTGTTGAAGCCTGGGTTTCCTGTTTATCAGTCCAACGCTCCACTCCGCCTGCCAAACGTCCAGACTCAGCGCCCCCAGCGGCGCGAACTCGTCTGCCAGTGTTCCTCTCTCCTTATCACTCCAATGTGTGATGAATCGGGCCGTCTGTGGCTTGATAGGAAACAATAACAGGAACTGTAAACTTAGAATTCTTCCTGATTGTCACATCGGTATTTGAAATATTATTTATACTGAGTGTGTGTAGTTTCCTTTGTTTTTGAGGGATGAGTTTTCCCATACGTGGATCTTCAGTGTTTAACTTAAACTGGCCTGTTTGGTTGTGGAATTTTACTGTTTTTATAATCATGAACCAGCAGCTTGCATTGCTTGAAATAGCACAGGACACCTCACAGATTAAACACTATGGGACAGTTGCATAACTTTTATTTTTACAGTTGGCGCAACTGTTGTGCCAATAAAACGAATGCTAATTGATTGATGAGTCTGAAAAATGTCACGTTAGCCATAATGTTATTATAAGACTTTAAATAGTTGTTAAGATGTTCAGTCCATATTCCTATGTGTGTTTTATTGTGTTTATAACACAGAGCAGCTGTTTAGCCATGACACGCACATTTGCAGGTTTATTGTTATGTTTGTTTGATGAAAAGTGATGCTGTTTATATTGTATATTGAAACTTAAACCTGCAGATTTTGTGAGTGCCCTTGCATTTGCACAGGAGAAATCCCTTCATCGGGACACTGAAGTGTTGTTACTTATAGTGCAAACACCGGCAACCGGTGAACTATGCAGAACTGGCAGAAAATAGCTTATTATTGGCTACATGGACTGAAAACATGCACTCAATTTTCACAGTTACAACCAGGTTAAATCAACTTTGTGCGTTGTGCAGCAAATTAGGTCTTCCCTCAGCACTTGCCAACTGAGGAAGACCATCATTTTCATCTGTTTGATCCGTAACATCACAGCCTTCTGTATTAATGTTTCTTTGTTGGCTCGTAATGCAAAAACAATTGCTCGGCATAGTATAAATACATACTTGGATTCATCACGGGGCTTTTATGAGCATAGCGTTCACAAACGGATGTTCTTTGTCGTAATCTCTGCTTGAATTTTCAAGTCCCGCGTAAACAGCTGCGGAGGTTTGATGAACGACCTGGAATGATGCATCTGTCAAATTCCAACAAATACATCATCAATTCCTCTCTGTTGTTTTCCTCCTTTCAGGAATCCAAAACGTCCTGAGCCTGTTCTGTGCAGTTCTGACAGAGCATAAGGTTTTGTTCCACTCGACGAGCTACCAGCGGCTCGGAGAGGCATGCCGAGCATTAGAAGCCCTCATGTTTCCCCTGAAGTACAGGTGAGTGTGTGTTTGACCCCACAGGTGGCGCATCCAGTCATTAACTCCCAACAGACTGAAGTAAAGGCTCTCTTGACTCAGTCGTCTCAATCAGGCAGACATGTCAGAGACTCTGATTTAACAGAGATCTCCAAGAAAGTGTGTTCAGGGATTCATCAAAAGAAACCAAAGTGTTCATTTTAAACTGCAGCTGAAGGTCACCCTGGAGAATGCAAAGCCTGGCGGCTCTATTTTTGTGTATGTTGCAACTGTAAAAACTTTCAGTTTCTGGAAATGCTTTTCACGTGTGGGGTAATTTAGCTTCTTCCCTTTTTGTACCATTTGAATACATCTCTTTTTTTAAGCAAGCCTCTCAGGAAACTGTAGAGAAAGCTTCTTCTTCTTCTTCTTTTTTTTTTTTTTTTCTTGGCAGTGCTTCTGTGTTACAAATAATTGTAAACCACAGCGTGACAGCATTTATTTTGAAATCCACTTCTTCAAAGTAATGGAAAACTATTGAGCAACTGAAAACAAAAGAAGTTAAAACATCGTGAGACACTTGAAGCATGTTCACAACTGGAGTTTGCTTGGGTAGCGTTGTCCGCACATGTTCTCAAGCATCTCACAGATATTGGATGAGGTCGACTTGACTCCTTGATATGGTCTAGAAGTGGTTCGTCCCTTTCCAAATGACTTTATTAAATCTTGGTTTTACACCAGTTTAGCTGCGGTTGGGTTGTTTAGACGTGTTTGATCATATGCAAAATGCTCAGGAACAACACACAATGCACAGCTGGCTAACCGAAATATCCTCTCTTAAAGAGAATCCCATGGATTCTAGTTTTGTCTGCATTTTAAAAAGTTCATAAATATCCCAGCTGGCATTCAAAATTCAAATCTGACCTTTGCGGCACAAGGTTACACGTAAGCGATGAGTGCTGAGGGCAAAACAGTTGTGATGATGGGGAGAACCTGTATTTGTTTGTGTGTGGGAGATGTAATAACCTCTTAAAACAACATTTAAGAAAGAGCTTTACTCAGAGAGATGAATTCTGATGGAGATGCTCCTTGTTGCACCAGACAATGCCTTGTTGCATAAACAAGATAAAGTACGTCACCAGCAGCTAATTGTTGTATAGGAGCTCGAGAAATACCTTCCAGCTGCCTTTAGTAGATGGTTTTGGTGTCGGATCCTCACTTTCACGTGTTTGCAGCGAATTTTCTCATTTACCCACGTTTTACCTCTCTTAGTGCGTTTTCTAAAAAGCTCTTTTTAACAGAAAATGCAATAAATTGAGCATCACTAATTAATAAGCCCTGTGAATATTTCCTATCTGGAAATTTGACTGTGACAGAAGCACAGATATGATCTCAAGTAACTCTGGGTTACATGTGGAAATCTATTAAGTCACCAAGAATTGAAATATTTGAGCACATGACACTTTTTCTGGTATTGTTTAGGTGGTTGTAACTGAAAATTCCCCAATTGTGTCACGATCTCACAGCCAGTCTATGAGAGTCATCTAAACTATACTTCTGTCTCAACACTTTAGGATTTGCTAATGTGCAATTCAGTTTCCTAATAGTTTGCTTTAAAAAAAAAAAAATCTCCCAAGGAATGTTATTTTAAGCTCTCAAATTGCCATAGCTGTTCCTCATTAGTGGTGTTAATGAAATTTGTGGATCCTGATTTTTTTTTCATTAATTTATTTTTTTTATTGCCCCCCCATGTTTTCAGCTACCCGTACATCCCCATCCTGCCTTCCCGGCTGCTGGAGGTGTTGAGCTCTCCCACGCCCTTCATCATCGGCGTCCACTCCATGTTTCAGAGTGAAACTCAGGACCTGGTGAGTTGCAGATGCGTCGCAGAGATCCTCCGGCTTGCATGCAGAAGCTGAGGATCATAAGCTTGCTGAATGTGTGCAGATGCCTGTGGGTCATTAACAACAACTGAGATCTCTTAGAGTTTATTTCATTACCGCTGAAGCTCTCGTGACATTGTTTGACTTATTTCTTCCTGCACTTTCTGAGCAGCTCCCTGTTTCCAGGAAGCTCCTATCGGTGCTGTAGAGAACATGTCGCACCTCGCAGCTGCAGTGAAGCCGCCTGACCTGTCGGTGCTTTATTTGCTCTCTTCAGTTGGATGTGATCATTGCCGACCTCGATGGAGGAACAATAAAGATTCCTGAGTGCATCCACCTGTCCTTGCTCCCTGAACCTCTGCTAAGCCAAACACAGACAACCTTGTCTCTGGTGAGCGCGCACACAAACACAACATGCATCAAGTTTAAGCGCAAAACACACGAGAACAGTCCCTGAATAGATTAGGGACAGTTTACTGTCACAGCGACTCTTTCATTTATTTCAGGTAAAAATTTTGCTTAGTAAAACGTATGGAGCACATCAAAATTTGCCAGTGTGAGGACTCATTATTTTTTATTGTTTAATTTCAATTTAGAAAAACATCGCTTGCAAGAGAGCTTACCTATTATCAGAAAAACTAGCCCACCTCAGAAATTTTTAAAAATTGTTCACAGCAAACTATAAGGCTTTGTATCCTGGCGCCTTTTTATCAAAAGCAGAATTAACTTGCGAAGCCATTTGAGCTCCAGAAGCTTGTCTATTGGACCAGACCCTTGGCTGCTCATAACTCCAGCACCAGCTCATTGCTTTTCCTTCCTCGGACTGCTTTAGACAGTTTCTGACCCCGGAAACATTTTTGACAATGTCTCAGCCCAGCCGATCGACCATCACAATATGGTCCGTTCCATCTCATCCTGCCTCCGATCTCTTCTTTAAGGGTGACTCGTTCACTTGCTGACACACCCCACACACTAACAAGAGCCATGATAAAGATATGATCCAGTGCTATTTGCTCCAGCTGTCTTAATGTTTTGGCTGATTGGTGTAGTTATTAGTTTTGGACAGGTAATAATAAACTTACTGTATGTTACTGTTACATTAATGTCATTAAACAAGTATAAAAAGATACATTTGATGCTAATTAAGTCCTGATGGGTTTTTTTTTTTTTTTAATATTGAGTCAGTTCAGGTATTAGTGTATATATTGTGTTCATTGTTGCAATAGAGGCAAAACATAACGACGACAGTGTAAATGTCTCATTCACAACTTTTTCTGTTGATTTGAACTAAAATAGATCAAAACAGATATAAATAAACTGGTTTTTTTTAGGTTTTGCATCCTGACTTGGAAATAGCTGACAATGCTTTTCCTCCACCTCGCACTGCCCCCTCCAACCTTAAGCTTTTGGTAAGTCTCTATATCGTTACCATTCACGATCGTGGTGTGTATCATTGTGAGGAGTGATTTCCTCCTGCGCTCTCAAATGAGGAGGAGGAAAAACTGCTTTCGTCTTAAAAAAAAAAAAAAGTCTGTTATCGGTGAAGATGACTGTTGGAGTGAGGGCGCTAACAGATGGCAATCTATTACCCAGAAGACAGATAACATGACTAATTCAGAATTAACTTATGAGAGTGCATTAGTGGCATAGTTGTTTCATTAGTGTGTGTGTGTGTGTGTGTGTGTGTGTGTGTGTGTGTGTGTGTGTGTGTGTGTGTGTGTGTGTGCGTGCGTGCGTGTGTTCATGCGTGCGTGTCCGTTCCAGGATAAGGAAGTGAGAGCCGTCTTCCTCAGGCTGTTTGCACAACTCTTCCAGGGCTACAGGTCTTGCCTGCAGCTCATCCGCATCCATTCCGAACCCGTTATTCACTTTCACAAGGTGAGAAACCGGCGTCGGAAACCCCGCTCCCAAAATTAACATTTCAAAAAGTAAAAAAAAAATATTTGACCCTCGATTAAACTCTGAAGCATTCGCTCCCCGGCGAACACATTGTTCCCATAATCTGCCAAGAATGTTGCAGCCAGCCTTGTGGGGGTATTGCACATAAAGACCCTTCAGATAAACTTGTCACGGGTGTATAATGTGTGTGCATGTGCGAGTATGCATGCAGTATTAAACGTGTCACACAAGCTTCACGGCTCTTCCGTGATGCTTTCCTTTTGTTTATGGAAGATTCGGACTCGGGCCCGTAACCTTGGGCAAAGCCGGCACCGGGCCATATGAAACGTATTAGGTTTACATTTTTGTTTTGTGCTGGGGATTTTGTTTGTCCGTCTCTGTTGGTGTCTCCGTGGTAACCCCAACAGTGCATCACCCTCAAAGTACCCCACATGGATCACATTATAAACAAAAGCTCTGCTTCTTCGCCTGGAGTCCCTGAGCGAGGAAGGCTGGAGTGAACCTTGTTTTATCTCTTTTCAAGCACCTATAATTATGAGCAAATTAAATGGAATTCATTTATAACAACATTCATTCCCTTTTAAGAACTGATCCAGTCATTCCACAATGAAAGGGCCCAAGTGCAGTTTAAAGAACGGATCCTATTCTTAAACTGGCTGTGATCACCGTGCTTTTTTTTTTTTTTTTTTCTCAATCCGCAGTAAATCCATATGAACGGGATCACATTGTTCCCATCTGTGTTGGATCGTAACCGCTCTATTTCTGACATTATCCAGACTGCCTTCCTGGGCCAGCGAGGCCTCATTGAGAACGATTTCCTGACCAAGGTTTTGGATGGCATGGCCTTTGCTGGCTTCGTCTCAGAGAGAGGTCCGCCGTACCGAGCCTGCGATCTCTTTGATGAGGTACTGCAACACGCCGCTCTTTTTGAAAACAAAATTAAAGAAATCACAGAAGAAACTATTTTCACTGGTGCTTGAACAGCATCAGATTTGACCAACTGTTTGTGAATGAAATCCTTACGTTGCTCTATCAATTTTGATGCTGTTTTTGTTGAGGATTTTCTTCATTTGCTTCTTATGTGCTTTGCAGCTGGTGGCCTTAGACTTTGAGAGCTTTAAGGAAGAGGAGCTTAACCCTGCCAAGCTGCAGAAGCACATCAGGGAGCTCTCCGAGCAGCTATACAGAAATGTAAGGCCTTTTTTTTTTGCAACAATTTTAAATAAAAACCTGTTTGTTTTGCAGTGTGTGGAATAGACGTTCTCATTAATGCTCTTCGTGTGTTCCTGGACATCCTTTGTCTTGTCTCTTGGCATGTGCACGGCAGGAAAACCCAAACCCTCACATGGCATTCCAGAAAGTGCCTCGGCCATCCGAGGGATCCCACCTGCGTGTGCACCAGGTACCATTCCCCCTGCTGGATGACGAAAAGGTGGAGAGGATATTGCAGGAGAGTGTGGGAAAACACAGCAACGCACCTTCCTCTACAAGGCCTGAGAAGAAGTGTGTTGTACCTGCGGGACCACCTGTCGGTATGTCCTGTTATATGCATCTATAGATCTTATGCAGCGGCCACTGCTACTTCAGCCTCCAGTCATGTTGCTGTTCTGTCTTGTTTCATTCCAGCTTCCATTATGGGTAAGAGCGGCTCGGTGTTCAACAGCGCTCGCAGGCTGGAGGTGGTGCGAAGCTGCATTTCCTTCATCTTTGACAACAAGACCCTGGAGACTGAAAAGGTGATGCGCACTGTCTATCATCGGGGGCGCTAGTCAACCTTAAAATGAGCTCATTAAGCAGAGGCATCCGTGCACGGGGGCCACAGCGCCGCGGCAGGCTCTCACAGGGCTACAGATCTCTCCTCACCTCCGTCGGCGTAATATCATCCAGATGGCAAAGCCGACATTCACAGACAGGAATAGACAGGGCGTTAATCAGACTCTGTCCGGAGGCACTTTCAAGCTGATTTGTGAAGCCATAATTACAACACCTGATCGATAACAAGATGGTCGATCAGCTCCTGTGACTCATCTTTAGCTCATCTTGTCTTCACAAGAGGTTGTAGGTGAACATTTGGTCAAATGTGCATCCAGTGTGTTGGAAATGGGATCGCCGCCAGTCGCTTTATGCATCCTTCTGGCATCATATTGGCGTTATATAACCCACGTGTGTATCTATGTGTATAATGTAAGAATGCATTGCAGGCATGTTCTGAGCTCCCACCAGGAGCCTGTAAATCCCTGACTGCCAAATGGTCAGTTGAACACAATTAGCTGTGCTGCTCTGGTGCATAAAGCAGTGAAGGGATATCAAAATCAAAATTCCTTGTCAATGATTCATAAATTGACTCTGGTTGAATAAACGGTCGATTCTGAATGTTATATATTATGTTTCAGAATTTCCTGCGTCACCTGTGTTTTACTTTATTCTTCTCTTTGTTCTTTTTTTGCCCTAACAGATGCTGCCAGCTGCACTACGAGCACTGAAAGGCAAGGCGGCGCGTCAGTGTCTGACAGAGGAGCTGAGTCTTCATGTTCAGCAGAATCGTGCGATTTTGGACCACCAGCAGTTTGACTACACCGTCCGGATGATGAACTGTGCCCTGCAGGTACGTGGTGTGGCACAGGCAGACTCAAGTCAGCCTGCATTACCAGTGCAGCCATTAAGGCTCATTTTATGTTTCTGCAAAGAATTTTCTGAATGATTGTTAAATAATATCCAATTTACATGCAAAGTATAGATTAAAAAAAAAAAGTGCCTAACATTATACGAGACATTTATAATAAAAATCATTTCTTTATCAGTAATATCCATTGAACATTTCAAGTGCTGTAGGAAAAGGTAAATAAACTCATTGTCTAATGACTGCAAATGAAAATCTAATACAGTCAGGAGTCGGTAGCTGGCGAGCCCAGAGTCTATTCGAGGAAAATAGCTGCATTGACCTGTAAACTCACACACTTCAGGACTGTGCTGCTCACAAGAAGTATCTGCACAGGCAAGAATGCCTCACAAGACAAAGAGCTCTTCTGCAAGAACGGTTGCACTGTTGCTGAAGCTAAAATCAGTTACAAAGTCATCTTACAGATTTTCACATTGTCCCAAACCCACATAGACAAATTATAGAAAAGACAAGAAGATTTATTACTGTGTCTACTTTACCTTTTAAGAGGGAACTCAATAAAGTTAACCCCAAATGGACAGTGTGGGATTCTCAGTACATGTAGTTAAAATCTCTATTCATGACTCAACCTTATACACATAATTGAAAAGGTGATGGAGTCTTGATAAAACAACATGGTTTTTAAGAAAAACTTCACATAAAGTGTCAAGTTTGCCAAAAAGCACATTGAAATTCCATAGCACAACTAGGAAATTGTATTCTGAATTGATGAATTGAAGATTAAATAATTTCTACTCAGAGGCCCAAGCCTCTGAGTAGCCGTTGTAGTTGTGTTGTTTATGCCATTCTTCTTTTGTTGAACCTTTCATATTCAAAGCACTCTGGTAACACAGGCTGATTCAGATGTTCAGATGTTCAGGTCGCGCCGGTATACGCAAGCGCCAGAGCGCCACAGCAAACAAAACATGATGGTAAAAGTAAAGGCAGATGGAGTTCCAGCCTGATGGCTCCACTCAAAGACACCGAGAGAGTGAAAAACTCGTGGACGGACTGAGCAGACTCTGTCTGGAGGGAGGAGAAGGTCTGCCGACAGAAATGAAAGTATCTAATCGCTCCAGCGCCACCCCCGCGATTCAGAAACAGAAAGAAAAGGCTAAATAAACTTTAATATTAAATGATAACGTACTGAGAATATATGTACTTAATGCGCTTAATCTCTAAATAATCTGTAATAAAGGAGCAGATAAACGGAATGAGCCCAAAACGACCTGCGGCGTGTCTGGAGATAAAAGAAAAAAAAATATTCACAGTAACGCGGTTCTGTGCCACATGCGTAAATGCGCACAAAGATACACACCGTCCCCTACTGTACAACATGAAGGCAACTGGAATTAATCAGTGACTTAAGATGTCATCTGCAGCGCCGTCATTGATATCTGTAATATAATGTCAGCGTGCATGAAGACGCACGGGCTCCGTGGAGAGCTCCGCTCCAGCTGGAGCTTAAAAAAAAAAAAAAAACGATAGTCAGAGTTTCTGTTATCAGTTAACGGTTTAACGGTTAACCATGTGCATCCCTACTGTGACGTATTCTTGACCTGGTAGAAAAACTGACAAAATTGATTTCTTTCCCCAAATCAAACGCTTGAAAAGATACATTCAAAAGGTTTTAACATTGAATTAATTTAATACTGGAATAATGTCAAAAATGTTAAAATATAGCATGGGTTCAACAATAAATAAAAAGTGTTCTTGGAAAGGTTCAGACCCTGGGCTGTTCTAGGTTGAGGCTAACGCATCGCTACAGTTGGACATTGTGATCACCTCTTCCTCTCAGCTGCCTCAATGTTCTCAGAATCTTTCGAGCTTTTCTGGAGGCAAAATCACCAATGACGTACTTGTCTTCTATCTCTTGGCCTCCTTTGTTATTAATGCGAATAGCTGCAAGGCCATCAAGTCTTTCTTGGACTTCTGTTAAACAGATTTGTCGAATAAAATTGTTGTCGTCTTGGAGAGCTCTGCAAATGTCAACACATTCTCTGTATGTTGACATTGTTTTATTAATTAAAACAATTGGTAGCCTGACCCCTGATGCACACTGGATGGGGTCCGGCTGCGGAACGGCTGCGGAACTTACACCGCATAGTCATTAAAATCAGTGCAGTGGTGCACACCGGCCGCGGTCCGACTGCGGAGCCCATGCGGAGCTCCAGAATCTTTTCGCAAGGATCCTGTGTTTCCACATGCCAGAGCCCTACCGCGTCAAACCAGACAGAAACAAGTCGGGTGCCGGAAGGAAACGCGATACTTGTTCCAAAATAAGTGACTTCAAAATAAAATCTGTCGTGTTTTCGCCTTAATATTCCATTTTTTTATTTCTTCTGGTAGAATACAGAACAAACAACGTGATGTAGTCATTATACGCATTAGAAGAATGAACGGTTTTGTACTTCGTCACTGCAGGAAAGTCAAACGACAACAAAATGGCTCAAAACGGCTCTGTGACCGGAGCAGCTCTGTGTTGCCAGATTGGGCGGGTTTCTGCCAAATCAAGCTTCTTTTTTGAACACGTCGGACGGGTTGATGAAATGATTATGTGTTTGTGACGTGTTTTTTACTATACAAGTACGGTGTTAACAAGCATTTTCAACCGAGATGGCGGTTTGGGCTGCTTTCTATTGAGTTAAACGGGTTTCATATTGTTTGCGGGGGACAGCGACAGATCTGGCAACCTCCTCCAGCGGACTGCAGAGACACCGCAGGCGGTGTGAATCACAGTGCTGCGGTGATTCCGTTCCGTAGACGGACCGCAGCCGTTCTGCAGCTGGAACGCATCCAGTGTGCATCAGGCGTAACCCTAATCCTAAAACTGACCTGCTCGTGGGGGCCCTCTGGTGGTCATCAGGACCTGACGCACCCACGTATGTTGCACACGGTGATTCTGGCGGCCTAAAAATGGCGACATATCTCAGGATCCAAAATAAGTACAGTGGAGAGAGTGTCATACTCTGGAGCTGCTTTGCTTTGGAAAATGGCTTCCTAAATTTGCCAGGATATCCCACAAGATGATGTTTCCAAACTGAAGCTCAGTCGAGATTCAACAGTTACTCTAAACATTGAAAAAAATCTTCAATGGAGCGGTTTTGAAAACATAAAATCCTCTTTTTGGATGGCCAAAGCATAGATTTGTTATACAATATATGCTGCAGACTGACCTCAAGAAACTCATTCCTGTCAGACATCCTCAGAATGTAGCTGAATTTAAGTAGTTCTGTCGGGAAAACGGCCCAGTATTCCTCCTTATTGCTCTGTACTGTAGAGATGAGCAGCAGCTTCTGGAAGCACTTGGCTCAAGTTTGTTTTCAGCCCAAAGAACCAACCATTTATTAAAATGATTTGTTTAGTGTTAAGTTAAACACTCTGCTTGTCTATATTTGCGATTTAGATGTTCAATGAATCACAATTAATTACTATAGCAATCTTCAAAATCATTCCAAACCGTTTCTAAACAAAAAAAGTAAGTTAAGTTACATTTCCCGAATCGCACACATGGTATCAACCAGAACAGACGATACGCTTTCAACTCTGACTTCACTTTCAGGTGAAGACACAACCCTGGAGCAATAATTCATGTACTGTGTCTTTATTTACAATCAGCCAAATAGTCATTTAGTTGTAACATATTTAATTTACAATCAGTCTTTGACTGGAAATGAAAATATTGACTTTTGCCTCAAAAGTTGTAATTTATTGCCTTTTTTTAATTCCCTCAAAATTGCTGTGAAAGAAATACAAAAATACTAGTTTCAAACCCAGTGCTTGCATAAGTTCAGTGTTTGTTTTTACTCCAGGTGAGCTAAAAACCAGCTGAAGTAAAAAGTTTGTGTATTTTACACTCAACAGAAAATCTGATCCTCAGTGTTGCGTACATGATACTTTCACAAATTGTGAATGGGCCTCTTAGTTAAAATTCAGTGTTGTTGTTTTTTTTTACAGTAATATAAGTAATAACTTGTATCTGCCGGTTTATCCTAAAGTTCTGGACCATGTTAATTGAATATATAAACGTTTTGGCTCCGTTCCCTGCATATTATATTTTATGAGCTTCCTAATTTTCTCTTCAAACATCTTGTCTTTTTAGGTTTGTAGTTTTGTAATTGTCTTCTGGGACTGTGTGTTTTAAGATAGAATCCCCGAAATTCGAAGCATCATTAAGCTGAAAGCACCTGGTTCTTCATGAGGAGTTTTTCTTGTTTTGCTAACTTGAATCAGCACATTCCATTGAGTTTGTTAATTTTAAGTCATCCTCACAAAATAAACTTTTTATGTCGCAATTTTAGATTCTGGCCATGCTTCACTGCCCCGATATAATGATAGAAATCCAATTAACCCCGACGTGCTCCTGCAGTAAAGACACACAGGCCTATTTGAACTGTCATTATTTACTCTGTTACATAAATATTAATGGAATATTGGACAGTGGCTTTCTATGACTCTCGCACATTTAAAGTCTTTGTGAAAAGCCTGCTGTTCGAGGCAAATCAAGAAGTCCTCAATGGCTTCTTTGTGTCTGTGAATCATGCCGGCCGTCTTTATTTCCAGGAAAATGAGACGAGCTATTGCACAATATTTTGATCACTGATCTGTCTGCTGCGAATCTCAACGCCTTCTCCAGCAGGCCTTGCCTCCACACGTGCGCATCTGTTGTGTGATGAATATACTTCTGTGCTTTTAATGTGTAAGTTTAGTCTACATAGTAATATTTATCCATACGCTGTGCGGATGTCTGTTTTCACACTTATCCCAAATCTCAATCTGCACAGTGGTTGATTGAACTCTAAATATCTATTCGTGATGCTACCGTTGTCTTCTCACTGTTATATAACATAAGTAGGATTTTGTTTAACTGGCTGTACATATATCAATATATAAGCACTAATTTTCTACATATAAAAAACCCCATTTCACGTCTGTATGGGATGCCAAACGGCTTTTTGTTATTCTGTTCTTGTTCATGTGTAATAACAGTAAATTTTAATCATAACCTTTATTCTAAAAGGTTAAAAGATGATGCAGAGTCCAGGCAAAACCACATCCTCCATCTTTGTAAGCGTCTTCAGACAGGAACAAATGTAAAGCTGTGTGTTTGTTTTGCCATATTATTATTGCACTACTGTCTTGTAGCAGCCAGTGGATCATTGTGTGTTGGACTGGAATCCAGCTGTCCTTTATGTAAAGTCTCTATTTTTATAAGTGGTAGAATTCTCTAATCATGGTGCAGAATTGGTCGTTAAATTAACTTCTTCTCCTTCTACAGATGCAGCAAGGAGAGTCAGGGCAAATGTTTCACTTCATCCATAGATAATTCTCAAAAATGTGATTTAGTGTTTACAGTACAAGCTGTTAGAGCCACACTGAGGAAAATACTGACGTTTACTGTCTTTATTTGCTTTGTTTTCAATACATTTTTGTCTTAAGTGAAAATTCTGAGTAACATTTTGCACCAAACAAAACAAAAACCAATATTTGACTTTAGCTTGAAGGTAATATCGCTCTGTTCTTCATACATAATCATATTTTGTGAACTAATGACCTCCAAGAGTGCTCTAAAAGCTATTTGCCTCTCTTCATTTGCTCTGGCCTGGTGCTGAAAATCCCCTGATTCACTGCCACACATGGAAAACTGTCACATGGAGAAGAGATGTACACTTTTAGTCAATTTCTTTTTGTGTGTAATTGAGTTGTTTTTATTTTCAAAGATTTAATTGTTTCTTATTTATGATTCGGATCGTCTTAATGTCAAGCATTTCTTCCTGGCTTCCAGCTCTTTGTCTCAGCAAGGTTATGAAGGATTTGTGTCAGATCATTTGTGAAGATAGCATAAATAGCAAATTGTGGAGTCAGTAATCATTTTCAGATTCTGCTCTTTCTTTCAACGCCCAGCAACGCTAAACCCCAAAAAAATGATATTTCAGAGTGCGACCAAGTGTGTGTGTGTGTGCCTGTGTGAGTGCGAGCGAACGATCCATCAGGGTTGAACAAAGCCAGAGTGACCTATTCCATAAAAAATGCTGCTCGCTCATTTTGTAATGGCAGCATAATGTTTCCGTCTGTGTTGATGTGACACATTGATTTTCAGTGACTTCACCATTCAGGGGCCAATTAGGCTGTTAATCATTGAGCTGTGTCCGCTTCAGGGCGAGCGACGGTGTGCAAGTCACACAGCATACAATGGGTTAAAGGTGAGGACATTAGAATCAGGTTGGACTGAACCTTGTCAGTGTTCATTAGTTTCCTTTCTTTACCTGTTGTAGTAATGCACAAAACAATGTTGAAACATTATCTGTAATGAGGTGATGTTTCAAAAAAATGTACTGTGACGCATTTTTCCTGTTTGGACGTCTGTTGTGATTCTTATCGGTGCCATTCATCTGCCATGAGTCACGCTTTACTAATGACCCCCCGTTACGGTATTTGAGTTAATTGTTTATTCATTCATTTGTTTGTTTGTGCGTGTCTGCGCGCGTGTGTGAGTGAGTGTATGCGCCGGTCGATCCTCCCGCTTTCAGAAGCGAACGTTGCGCAAGCCATGTGGGGGAATGAGTCCTGCTGTGGATGCGTCCTGGCATCCCAACCATTTCCTGCCAGATAGGGTTATGAGCCCTCTGCGCTCCGCTCTCTCATGGCCGAGGGCCTCGTGACGGCGCTCAACAACACGGCCTGAATGGCAGTTTACTGTGAGAGAGGATTAGGGCGGGAGGAGCGCAGGAAGCTTCGCTCGCAAGAGCACGGAGTCCGTGAGTTCTGAGCGCCGGGCTCTGATGGGGAACAGCGCATGAGAGTGCATGCTACACGCAGATGTTGCTGGACAGAGTGAAGCGATTTATCCAATTGTCCTGCCTGTCTGAGCTTATGGGCTGGAGCTCCTACCAACCCAATCTGTACATGCTGTCCTCCACCACCCCCCCCCCCCCCCCCCCCCCCCCCCACCCCCCCCTTCAGTGGAGTCGCTGCTGTCTGCATCTTAATCACATTAAATGTCTTTTTCTTTTAATACCGACTGGACAACTCCACTGCAAATTATGCATTACTTAGACCATAAATTAGCCTTTTCGCTGTGAGAACATGGCCTCTGTCTGCCTCCGTGATCTTGACAAACTGCCTTACGTAACGCGGTCACTGGGAATCTGTGCCGGGTATCATTCCCATGTTCGGATGACCGTTTCTCTCGGATGTCCGACAGTATGGGCAGGTAAACATCTGCCTTAATCAGATTTCATGCTTTCTTTGTGGGGGTCTGTGTTTGTTGCTCATCTTTGACCTCACAGAGGTCAACTGTGGAGCCCACCCTTCTTACCATCAATGATTCAAGGCACAGTAATGGTTTAGTTCACTTCTCCTTGGTCGGGGCTACAAAAGTCTCCTAAAAGCCAGAAGTGTCAATTCATTTCCAGGCTTTCCTGGAAGGTGCTAAAATTGTTTGAACACACAGGAAGTTTCTGCTTGTTCACATCCTGCATGCCTCTTGCTGCTGTTGGCTGCATACGTGTCTGAGAAGGAGTACCTATGTTAGTCATCCTCGCCGTTATAGCTCAGGCCGCTTCAAGAATGAGGGAAAAATGCTGAAACGTGCAGTAAATAATTGAAGGAAATGGAAACTTCAGGGGATTCTCACCAACAAAATGAAATCCTAAAAAGGCTCTTTCACCCTCCATCATGTGATTGATGTGAATCATGGTCAACTCTTAGACAATAACTGACCCTTTACTAATCTCTGCTTTTGCTTTGAATTCACCTCCAGCTGTTTGACCCCCATAGCTTCTGAGCTGTCACTCAGCCTCTCCGTCTGCTCGCCGGAGATTAACTAGAAGCTTTGTAGGTGATATGTGTTGCTGATAGTGTCCACTTTATGCAAGATACAAAGTGTTGAGAGGCCCTTTGAACTAAGCTTGTGACATTTGTTGCTTCTGAAGCGGAGCTGCAGCCCCTCTAAGTGCCGTCCTGAGTTTCTGTTTCGCAGAACTGACGACATGCATGGCTGAGTTTCCCCGTCTCTCCTGGTTTTGTAAAATATTAACACTTTTCTGTCTGTGCATTTCCACTTGTTGTTCTATTTCCACTGGGGGTCCATGAACTCCAGTGACCTGTGGCATTGTTAAGGATGCTGGTAAACAATGCTTTGGTGCTGCTCCAGTAAACTGGAACAACTTACCGCAAAACTGTGAGTAAAAAAAAAGCACCAGCGACACGAAAAATAAAAGAGAAACTATGTTGCTTAGTCAACGGGGGGCCAGGCTTTCATGTGTTTTGCATTTTCTGCCCTCAGTAAATTCTTGTGTCCGTGTGTGTGTGTGTCTGTGTCCGTGTGTGTGTGTGTGTGCGCGCGCTGTGGTAACAGAGGCCCTCCGTTAGAGACCGCTATCAGAAAGACAGCATTCCTTGGCGCGTGTGTCCCGCCAAAACGATAGTGTGTTGCACACATTTAAAAATAAGCCACCCTGCATTATGATTTTTCAGTGTGTGTGACTTGGTATTTAGTTTAAGAAAAAAAAGAAAGGGCTTCTGAGGCTTGAGGTTATGAGGGCCTGCGCTTCGTCAAAATTTGCGCTTTTATTTGTACGGGGTCTTACAGCAAGTTCCCTCTGGCCACTCTGGTTTTCAGAGTTAAACAAATACATCTCAACACAGCTTATCAGGGATAAGTACCAATTTCCTTTGGGTGAAGTACTTCAGAGTCACACTCGTGGCTTTTTCTTTGATTACCCTGTTCTCTTTGTTTTGTCATGTTTGCAGAAAAAAAAAAAAAAGTAAAGTTTGGGCCCCTGAGCCCCTTTTTGCAGCCTCTTAATGCGTTCTTAATCTTAACACCGTTCTCTTGAAAGTGGCATTAAGCCACTGCCTCTTTGATCGAAAACAATCCCAGATACAAAGACGCTTTGGCACGGTGTGCAAATGTCAGAGGGGTCTTTTTTCAACTATTCCCTGACTTCAAAAAAAAAAAAAACAAAAAGAAAACTGTGTTTAAAAAAAAAAAAAGAAATAAATTGTCTTCCTGGCTGGTCTTTGCCGCCACGACGCCACATTTTTGCGACCCGATCGGCATCTACATCTTTGGATTTTTGTCAGACTTACACAACAATCCAGTTGAAGAATGTAAAACTAAAATTTAACGGCAGATTGAAAACTGGAGCCCTCAAACAATTGTGTCAAGGCAGAGATTATATAAGGCTATTGAAAGCATATGTCCTAATAGCAGAGTAAAGTAGACCGATTGGTTTTGACAAGTGTATTTTTTTTTTCTCTCATTGCTCTGACGTGTAATAGTACACGCTGTCTTTATGTAGGTAAAAGTTGTTTGCTGTACACGGATTCTTAACACAACTTTGTGGTCGCAGTTTTTGAATACATTTTTTGTTAATAAAGTTTCTACTCATGTTTTTACATTTTACATCAGTTTCTGCACGGTAGAAATAAAATGTTTCTCCTTTAAGTCATCAAACTTTTTCCTCCCTGACCCCAGTGTGTGCGACCTCGCCGTTGGAGCCGTGCGTCGCCGTGTTCTTCAGGAGTTCTGCTAAAAACGAAGCTGTTTCTGGAGCTTCATAACAAGCGTCCTGCTGCGTTCCTGATCTGTGCTCACTGCTCTCCTGTTGTTCCGCCCGCAGGACTGCTCCAGTTCGGAGGAGTACACGGTAGCCGCTGCGCTGCTGCCCCTCTCCACGGCCTTTTACAGGGTAAGAGAATAAAGTGAAACCTCAGACATGTGCACGTCTAATGACATTGTGTTTCATGTTGCTTATTAGTAGCAGTCCTGTTCCTGAAGTCTATGGATATTGATTCATTTCCTCTGAACTGCTTCATGACAGATCTTTATTTGAATCCAATGTGCTGGATTAGGGATAAAACTCAACACACACACACACACACAGAGGTCCCTTTGGAGGAGAATCGGTTTGCATATTTTATGTTTTGTGTTTTTTGTATTTGAAATGAAAGAAAGAGACACATTAACACTTGTTATTATTTGGGTGATTTTAAAGGTTTTGTTAAATTCACACAGGTCTCAGATACAGCAGAGGAAAACTGGCTTGACCTGTCTAATTCAATGAACAAAACGTTGAAATAGTAGCTGCAGAGCATTTATTTGTTGGCCACAATAATCGAAAGCCAATGATGAAAAAGGTATAAATTAACATCTTTATAAAATTACTGGTAAAAATTCTGTCATTTTTTTTCTTATTTAATTATTCTTTTCTAAGCCTTCTGCCTTTTTGTCAGCCAGTAAAGGTATTCTCACAGAGAAAGACCAACATTTACATCCTTAAATGTCAAATGTCATTTTTGCTGAAGTATAAAAGTTTGAAACAGCTTTGCTGACAAGAGAACATGCGGTTATCTGATTTTCCGTCAGAGATTTGCAAAGTGTGCGATGTGTCAGCAGCTGATCTAGATTCATACAAAGCATCAGGTTTAGTTTTAGTTCAACCTACTTTCACTTTTATTGGAGCTCTGTAAGAACTAAAAAACTACCTAAAATTGATATTTCAATAACAAAGAAAAGGATTTAAATTAGTTTTAGAAATGTGTCCATTCCATTCTAAGACAGTTCTCTGATACGTCAGTGCCACTGTTGCTTTTTGAGACTCTATTATAGTCATGTTAAACGTCGGGCTGTACTGTAGAGCGGCTTCTCAGCGGGGAATAGCCAGAGGAAGAAAAACTTTCTCAACCTTTGCCCTTTGCTGATCCCGGAGCATGTACGTATCCAGTATCATGTCAGAGCCGTCACAGTGAAGTGTAAAACAAACAACCGTGGCCTTTGGTTCCTACATCGTACCACCAACGTGGAGTGTGTGATCTGCATAGCTATTTCCGAGCTGCTTGCTTTTCGCTGTAGTGACAGACACGACGCCCACGCCGGCCTTTTTCTGCGAGCTGCCAGTGTCCTGCTGAGCTGGACTTGGATCCAGCCCGCTGTGGACCACTGCATGACTCATCCAGGTCACATGCCACTGGTATTACTCTGTTAGATAAGACACATGTGTTGTATTATTGCTTCTCCTTAATTCTCTGCGTCTTTTGGTGTTCCATAAATCTTGGAACAATCAAAAGCCGCTCTTTCGTAACCGTAGTTATTATTCATTGGGCAGTAATTCCTATTCTCTTGCCGTGATCTATTCCTGTTGTTGAATAACATTTTAAAGTGGCCCCGAGTCTGAACCGGACAGCCACTGAGATAGAAAGATATTTCTAGAGACAGGCTTTTTCTTGTTGAGCAGATGATTGGAAGCAGTGACAGGCTCCAGCCCACCCGCACTCACAGGGCAAAAAGTAAAGTGAGGTCAGGAGAGAATCTGCCAAAAGTATTTGTAATCTCAGATTTAATGGAGCAAAGACCATGCAGTGGAAATGTGAGAAAAACAAAGCTTAGGAATGGCGCGTCAGGGCAGCTGTCATCTCGGTGGAGACCAAGAGCCATGCGTGGTCCTGACGTGTTTTATCTTTGGATTAACATCTTAGATACATCATTTTCAGAACTTTAGTATCACAATTTGTGATGTGTCTATATTTTGCAAACCTTTGCAACTCTGTAACTAAGGAAGCAGAATGAAGTTTGACAGCTAACATGTAGCGGCCTCTCACAGACGCACAACAAAATACAGATATCAAAGTGTGCATGAAAAATGCCCCAGATGGTTGATGCAGAAATGATAAACATCAATAACAGAACTGCTTGATTGATGTGAACATTGGTGCAAGGAGGTGTTGAGGGAATGTCGTTTAAGGTAAACCCGCCTGGTGAATGACTTGTTTATAGCAAAGAGTCAATCACACACCCAGAACTCGATGTATTAAAAAAGTAACAATTACTCCTGGAAACATATTACCCATCTCTGAGGTTTACAGAGACTGATGTGGGGTCTGGACCTCTGGTCAGGTTGTAATTTTTTATAAACACTGCGAAAGCACAGATCCATGCTGTTTTTGTTTGTTTTTTTTTTTTTTGTTTTGTTTTTTTTTTCAGTAAAGCAGGCGCTGTAAGAATAGCATTTTGGATGTTTCCTTGGCACACAGCGGACCCCTTAGTATCAACTGAGGATGGTTATAATGCCACAGTGATGGTTACTTGCAGAAGGATTCTGCACCATGCCACAAAGACACTTCGTTATTGTCAGTTTCTGAGAAAATCAGGCGGGGAGCGGAACGTGGCCCGTCCCAGAGTTTAATGATACTGGGTTTAATGACTCCTTAAATAGACTGAAGGAATGGGGTGAAGTCATTTTTTTGGTCAAATTATTTTAGAGGGTAAAACGGCCCTTTCAAAATAAGTGAACAGAGATACTTTGAATCTCCTGCTGTCACTGCGCAGCACCTTGGGTGAAGATTTTACATTGCGGTCTTGTAATAATACTCCTCCACCTCATCACCATGCAGTGGAACACTTCCCCTGGTTTTTTTCTGCCACTAGAATTGTCATGCCATGCTTTGTGCAATCTTGATAGTAAAATTGCTCCTGACCGAGACGCAACTCGTGAGAAATATTTATACGTAAACCTGATGAAGAACCGATTTTATTGCTCAACAAAGAAGTCATTGAGAAGAGCTTTCGTAATACTGCTTCATAATGTCAAAATGACACTGATTAAATTCAAGATGGCGTCCAAAATGGCCACCAAATGTAGTTTATGCATGGCTTTAATGTAATGTTTGTAAATTCCAGGTATCTGTTCAAAGTGCAGTATTGGGCATTAAGAACAAACAGCCTGTGGACTTCAAAACCCAACAAGATTTGAGTTCAGCACCGTCAATCAGACGATGGTAGGGGTTCAGTTTTCTGCTCAGCTGAATATGCCAAGATTTCTCCAACTTGAAACTCGAGGGTAATTTTCACTTGTGTCACTCTCAATAATCCAAAAAGTGGTGCACATTTACTGTAATTTATACTTTTCAGATGACTAATGTTATAAAGTAATAAAACTGACCATATGGAGGTACTATACGGTCAATCAGTGTGTAGCTGTTGACAGATTATGGTAAGAAACCACATTTGTTTAGCCATTTTGGACGCCATAGTTTGCTATCATACTGAGATTATGAAGTAGCATGATGAAAGCTCTCATCAGTGACTTCTTTGTTCAGCAATGAAATTGGTGCTTCATCAGGTTTATGAAGATAAACATTTCTCAGAAGTTGCGTCTCGGTCAGGAGCAATTTTTCTATGAAGATTACACAACAAATGGCATGATCTTCCTAGTGGCAGAAACAAAATAAAGGATGTGTTCCACATAACATCTGTGAACTTAATTTTAAAAAATTGAAGAGTCATAGTACCAGAATACAATGTGAAATCTTCACCCTTGGTGCTGCACAGTGAGAACAGGAGGTTCAAAACACTTCAATTTATCAAGTAATCCAATGGGAGCAGTTATTCATCTATTTTTGAGGTGTTATTTTGAAAGGACCATTTTACCCTTTAGAATAGTTTTTGACCGAAAACGGCTTTACCCTGTTCCTTCAGTCTCTTTAAGGAGTCAGTAAATTCCAGCATCTGTCGCTGTAGTTCCGAGGCATGCTTCCTGCACCTTGCTGAATTTATACGCCAAAGAAGGAAGAAAACAACAACAGATTAAACACAGCACTTAAAAGCTGCACCAAATAAATGGCTGGCGAGTCAGTCCTCTCATTTTTCCCCATCACTAATCACAGCTAATAACACTTCATGCCAGGGATTCGCAGACACAATCACTCAGTTATCAGCCAGCGAGGATCGTTATAGGTTTGTATGAAATGCCAACAGTAGTTAAATGTGCGTGGTGTCCACTGTGGGAGAGATCTCACGTTAGAATGGGCGGGAATTTGGTGACGCTGCGCTGACCGTCATGGGACGTGAATAAAGCACAAATGTTGCAGTGACCGATGTTCCAGGAGCTCGTCGTTGCCGTTTGTGTCCTGGTGGCCAGCGCTCCAGCTGAGGAGCAGCTCGGCTGACTGAGCATTGAATGATTGTGAATCACACATACACACACACACACACACACATGCTAAAAATAGTTAATATTAAATCAAATGATAAATAATAAACATGAACATGAGGTTGAGGACAGGTGAACCAGACAAGGAAAACATCATCAGATAGCAAAAAGCTAAATAAATCAGCTCAAGGCCAAACTGAAATGGTGGGCCTTGAGCCTGCTTTTGAAAACCTGAACATTCTCCGGGACCCTGTGGTCCCTCAGCAGATGGTTCTATCGGTGACGGCCATAGTACTGAAAAGACGCCTCGATGCATGTGTGTGTTCTGTATTTAGTGAATGAGTAGTAGCCAACACCCAGCAGGCTGACTTGGAGATCCATGCATTCAGGACAGCTGCTGCAGGGTTGTGTCAGGACTCTTTCATGCATTCTACACTGGCAGTGCCAAAAACCAGCAAAAACTTTGCAAACTCCCTACAGACGTATTTAGGCGAGTGCTCTTGCTGTAGTTGGATCATAGATTTTCTAATATGTCTTATTCAGTTTTAAGTTAAACATTACAGATATCGGTGGCTTTGAAGAACCACAGAATGGTTTGCTGAGGTGTATTATTACTTTATTATAAAAATAACTGTGAGCCTGTAACTACAGCTCTTCATCATCGCACCTGTTACACTCAGCTTTTACACCATATGCATCTTACTGTGTTTTAGTTGTTTGGATACGTCACGTAGCTGAGCTGATGTTTATTGTTTTTGCCTTTGTTGCATTCTCCTGAAAACCAGTTTCTGTGCTTGCTTTAAACGGTCTCATCATTAAAAGGTTGAGGTGATCAGATGTTTGTTTTGCAGATTTGTTTTTGGCTCATTTCTTTAGATTAGCTGTGTTAAAGCTAATGTGAACTCCTGCTCCTGGACAAAAGTTATTTCCATGTTTTTTCTGACTCCACAGGTTGTTGGTAAACTGCATCATTGACCTGACCCATTAAACTGTGTTGTGACTCTGGTTTCAGGAGCAGAGGATGTACTTACGTCAGATCTGTTGCCATTTCAGAAACTCATACACACTCTGCATTATTTATAATAGTTTGCTTGTTTGGGAAGTCCATCTTTTTTATACGACTTTTCTATGCCAGACTTCACATTTCACTGAATGATCCTCGTTTTGCTCAAGCACTCTGCATTTAATCTGATCGTTTTAAGTTCAGGAGTCAGACATTGGTCATGTTCCTTTTTCCTCGTTTTCTTGGCCAGACTTCAGCAGGCTTGACCTTTGCTCATGCTTATGGCCCCTGTCCCCATGCTCCTTAAGTCTCCGGGTCAGGAGACATGGGAAGCGCCTTTGCTTTACTAACGTCTGCTTCCAGAATTTGCTGGCTGGAGAGCCGTGTTTAGTTTTATTGCTTGCCATGTTGACATTGAACATTATTATGTTATTGACCCAAATTTTAAGTTAACTTGTTTTGTTGAAACAGAGGCTCTTGTTGAAATACATCACACAGCTCTGGAGCAACATCTGAGATTGACAGGAGCTTATTTGCAAAATATCTTTGACTCTGTATCACACATCAGTGGTATCATTTGGCCCATGCAGATGAAGTTCATCTAAATGTCACAACCTTTGCACAGGCTCCCTTTGTTTGAGTTGACGTTTTAGATTTTGCAGAGATTGTCTGATAAAAACAGTTTCTATGGCATTCATGATTCAGTGCAGTCGGGTTTATCGGGATATTGAATACATGTCACCGGTGTCAAGATCTTTTTGTTGTTCTGTTCTCTGCAGTCACACGTCATGCGTTTCCTAAGTCCCTCTGCTGGTGGTGAAACACAGAGTGAACACAACAGCGAGTGGATAACCCAAACACAATATTGCATGACTTACAGAGTGAAAGCACGCCACTGTTAGCATTCTTTCCTGTCAGAGTTTATGCACAGCGGGCTTTGGCAGCTCGCTCTGTCAACCTGCTCTTCACCATGTCCTCACAGGGGATAAATCACGCTCTGGGTGACCCCCGAGTATCACAGAAATGTCCACTTTTTTGACTTACAATATCCATGTTTACTTTGTCTCAGAACATTTATGTTACCCGTACGTTGTGTTTTTCCACGGTTTCGGCCTTATGGATGCTATGATCTCTTTGTTTATTAGTGTGACTTTCAACATGTCAGACTTTGCTTGTTTCACGTGACTGAATAGTATAAAAACATTGCAGAGATGCCGGGGTTGTTTTTTTTTTTTCTTCAGCTTGTCGGGCTTTCAGTAGTTTTCCACACAATGCTCTGGCTCGTGTCACTTTGCAAAGTGACGAGATGGATTGTTTTCGGGTCAGCCGTATACTCTTGCCGAGGATTTGTCCAGAAAAAATGACTGTTTTTTTTTTTTTTTTCTCCAGGAATGCTGCGCCTTCTTCCAAAACACGTAAATAACGCGGCTGCCCCAAGGCTGGTGACATATCAGATACAGCAGTCTTTGCTTACTGTCTGCATGCGAGTCTACACACCGGCTCCGTCTGTGTGTCTCCGAGACACGCAGCGGCCATGTGCGACGCTGGTGTCTGTTCAGCTGATGTTTGGGGGCTGCAGTCAATCACGCTGTGAACCTCTGGATCAAGTCACAGAGTTCAAAACAAGATCCTAAATCCTGATAGCCTCATTCCTCTGACCTGTACGAAGCGTTTTTTCCCCCCCTTTTCTGTCTCCCCTCGTGGTTTTTCCTGCTTGTTTTTCACCCGTTCTCCTTCAACCCTGCATTCCTCCTCTTCGCCGGCCACACGGCCAGATGGGTCCGATAGCTGTGCGCTCCCTCCCTCGCCTTCATCTTCGCTTCCTTCTTTCCTTTCCTTTCCTTTCCTCCTCCCTTCCCTCTCCTTTCTTCTGTCCTTCCCTGTCCTCCTCCTCTTCCTTCAACATCTGTCTCGCTGAGCTTTGTGTATTGTAACATTAGGAAGAGCCGACCTCGGTCAAAATGACCCACACATATCTGACAAGCCTGAAAAGTACAGCCAGGCTGAGTATAGACAGCGCTGACAAATCGCACAGACGGACCCCCCCTATACACACACACACACACGCGCCTACGCAGCATCTGTTGCAAGACTCATAACATTCATTGAAAACAAAGGTGTTTTAATGCTTTCCAGTTCACTGTGCTCCTTATCACATTGGTAAGAGTTTATTTTTAGCTGTATTCTATCTTCTTCATTCGTCCACTCCTACAGGTCTAATCTTCCTGTAGTGAATCTTGCTTTGCTCCAAAATCAGCATATCTGTTATTTTGAGCAGTGGCAGGTTTGGCTGCGTTACAGCTTCACTTTAATTCATGTCCGGATGCATCGAGTTTGTCACCAGTTTACGTAATGCTCCTCTAAAATTACGTTTTCGCCCTGTGGTGGACCGGTGACGTGTCCCGGGCGTACCTGGCCTTTACCTGGAGTCAGATGTGATGCTACTCCAAGTTGGATAAAGTGGTATAGAAGACAAATGGTTGGATGGAAACCACACAGCAGAATGCACTTTTTATTTTCTGCAAGAATTATCGTCTATTGACATAAAGTAGAATTAGAAAGTGAGTCTTCTTTGTGTTCATACATTGAAATTGCTCAAACTACACTTTCACATTCTTTTCTTTCAGAGATGTCACGTAAGTCTGTTTCTTGTTGTATCTTTAGCTTTTTCTTTGAAAAACTGCTGAACTGCACAGTGTCCTGTTTCCCAAAAAAGTGGTTTCATGTCAGTAATCTGATGTGAGGAGAAGAGCAGCGGGAGACCCTGCTCCAGTTGTGTAACATGTCAGAACGTGTTTCAGCTTTTCATGATGTTTCACACACATTTTTCTCTTTTTACATTTTTTTTTTTTTTTTACTAAATAAGGAGATGCTTTCCCATCCTTGACCTACACTTTCTGACAGCGTGAAGTAATTCTGTGGTAAATGTGGAAAACAAAATACATCTGTATCATAAAGAAAAACGGGTTGACATATTAACACCCACAAGCTGGGAATGTGACTCTGGTGCTGGCGGCGCTGTGCGTGTTGCTGCTCTGTGGGCACCAGCTCTTTTCTGTCTTGGCATTTGGCCCGTGAAGCTGGGAATAGAGCTGTTTTGGTTGTGTCCATTATAAGTACAGTCACCCCCCCCCCAATTTCACATCCATCAAAGGCAAAGCTTGAAGTGATAATAGAAGCAGCGGTGCTGCGTTTAAGGCCCAGTGGAGAGAAATCAGAAACTAATCTAATAGCAGGTTTGAGCTTCGATGTCCAGACGACTCAGTGAGGAGATGGGCGTTTGCTTCGTGGTCGTTTGGCACACGATGCAGAGACGGGGTTGTTTTTCGCGGCCTGTTTTTTGTCTGCCCGTGTCGTTCGATGTATGGAGGGTTCTAATGCCTTCAGCCGAGGACTGTATGTTCCCGAGAGAAGCTGTTTTTGCAAGCAGCATGTGATTTACTCTTCAGCCCGCACTATCAAAAAACAACGGCTCCGTTTCCAAATGCATCCAGACTGAAAGCGCGAGAGGGGTGGTCTGGGTATCCAGTAGGGTTTGTTATCTGTTTAAAATGTTACAACTCGCGCTAAATGATGGATTTCACTGTAAACCTCCATGACAGGCTTGAGGGGGTTTTTTTTCCCCTTCTTCTTTTTGTTTTGTTTTTCCTTCTCAATAACATTTTGGCAAACTCATTTTCAAGGCACACTTACTGAATTCCCCCGATGCAAATCCACACCGAGAAATAAACCTGCAGTAACACTTAGGGCCCACATGTACGCAGCCGCGGTGGTGTTCGCCTTCAGGATCCGGTTCAGACACTGAAGAGATTTCAAATCTGGGACAGAGCAGCTGGCAGCATCATCTGCAGGGGAACATGTGAAATAGTTGATTTAAAAAAATTGCACTTTGACTCCCAATCCAGAAGCATAATTAAACAAATTATTTGTTCTTCAATGATTTTCTTACTTTTTATGTTATTTTTATTATTCGTTCATTACATGTAAGATCGATATTTTTTATCTTGCTTGTTAGAAGATGTTTGGGCTCAAACCCGGGGAAATGTTCTTGGTCAGATGGTGACGTGTGGACACGGTTAACACACACTGCCTGACTGTTTGGCTGCCCGGCCAAAATTTAAAATGGTTGAGATATTTTGTGAGATAAGACACTTTGTGACGCTCATAAAGCCCCTTTGACACTTGATTCTTTCAACATGACAGTTTCTGCAGGGTTACAAATTCTTGCTCTTCACACTGTTTTCCTCCTGAAAACACTGTTCACATTGTGTGTTTGCATAACTTTTCTGCCAAACATCCTGCGACTGTGAGAAATCTGTCATCTAACCACAGCAAAGACTCTTAGTCACTTCTTTTGACACAACTCTTTGATCTGACGCGTTGTCTTGCAGAAACTGGCTCCGGGGGTGAACCAGTTTGCCTACAGCTGCATCCAGGACCATCCCATCTGGACCAACCAGCAGTTCTGGGAAGCTACTTTCTACAGTGAAGTTCAGAGTCAAATCCGAGCCCTTTATCTGAACACCCCGGGTGACAAGAGCAGCATCACCGCCAGGCTAAAGGTAAAGGATGCGCGGATGGGTGGAAGGAATGATCAAACTTGTATTGTAGTGTCATTAGATACACAAACAATCTATAAAGTATCATTTGTATTTGATTCATGTTAATGTAATGAAGTCAAGCGTCAAAGCTAATTATTACTACGTTTTTGAGTTCAGTCAATCCTCCGTCTGTTTGCTTTGATGACTCCAGGACGCCGGAGTCCCCGCGGCGGGCAGAGATGAGGATCAGACAGCCATGGACTTGGCGGCGGAGCAGCTGCGTTCGTGGCCCGGCCTGGGCAAAGAGAAGCAGCAGGAGCTGGTGAAGAACGAGGAGAGCACGGTGTTCAGCCAGGCCATCCACTACGCCAGCCTCATGGTTTACCTGCTGGTGCCTTTGGATACCAGCAAAAACAAGCTGCTGCGCAGCACCCCCGCCGCCGACTGGGAGAGCGGCAGCAACAGCATCGTAACCAACAGGTCTGGAGATCAGCATCATGCTGTGGTTCGCTGCTTGAGTGCAGAAAGATGTTCTTTTACACATTCTTCTTCTCTGTCTTTAAAAACAAGAACCAAAGAAAGCATTTTTTTGGCTTGTTCAGAGTGTTTAAGGTAGAGTCATCAGTTCTATCCACAGGAAAACCTCAAGGTATGGTTTCATGATTTGGGAGTACTTGTACCTCTGCTAATAGGGTGACGACCAGGACACGGGTGGATGTGGCGTACCCCACAGTCTACATGATACCCCCCTGTTCAGCCAAACGCGCCGCAACTCCCCCTCTGTTTCCGGCCCACATCCATCCCGTGGGCCGACGCTGCTACTGAACAAAACAAGAGCGCGGCTCATTTACTTTCCGCTGGGGAGTTTAGAGCCTTCAAGGTGTCTTTAATGGGGCTTCACTGCACTCACCCAAGCTAAACACAGTCGCAGTTGAGGTGATCGGCCATGCTCTGCTGTTACTGTAGCATGAAAACACTGAGACCCCCCACGTGGTCTTTCCTTACAATGAGACGATATCCAGACCAGTTTTTCTTGTTCTCAATCATCACAACAACATACCATTATTTATGGAGTAGTTTTGGACATTTCGTTCCTCTTTTCTAATTTACTCATTAGAACACACTGTTATTTTTGTGTGGTTTTTTTTTTTCAATTCTCTCTGTGGAAATTTTCTGATGTTTAGCCATATGATTATTATCCCAGACTTGATTCCTGGGGAGTACATTTGGTTTTCATCGCCTAATGTTTGCATGACGTGAAATGTTCTATTTGGTTAATTGCTGGAACGATTGTTTCAGACGTCCAACTCATGCCAGACTGCAAATCACTGTCACTACATTTCATCGAACGCTTTTTTTTTTTTTTTTTTTTTAATCTGTCTCGGACTGCTTCTCGAACATGGCGAGTTGACCCTCCTCTTCCTCCTCTTGTCGTCCTGAATGTTACAGCATCGCTGGCAGCGTGGCGGAGAGCTTCGACACAGAAAGCGGGTTCGAGGACTCGGAGAGCAGCGACGTGGCCAACTCTGTGGTCAGGTTCGTGGCTCGCTTCATCGACAAGGTGTGCACGGAGAGCGGAGTCACCCAGGAGCACATCAAGAGCCTGCATAGCATGATCCCAGGTAGAGCTTTACACGCCGCCGCCGCCTCCGGGACGGAGGCCTCTCGGCGAAATAAATCTTGACACGTCAAAAGTCTGTTAAGGCACTCTTAGGTAAAAAGGCACACGTGCGTGTGCGTGAGTGTCCGTGTGCATATGGTAAGTGACCCCACTGTCTGACCCACAGGCATCGTAGCGATGCAGATGGAGGCTCTGGAGGCCGTTCACAGGGAGAGCAGGAGGTTACCGCCCATCCAGAAGGTGAGTGCTGCAGCACATTTAGCATTTATGCAATCATCTCTAAGGGTCAAACTCAAATAACTAAATATTTTACAAATGTTTTCAATGTGAGTTTTCAGTAACAGCCTGGGATGTCTACATAAGATCACTTCAGAAGTTTAGTTGCAAAAACATTTTCTAAAGGTCTAAAGGAGATTATTTCAGAAGGTCAAATGTTTTTCCTGTTTTCATACAGTTAAGTTTTCATTCAATTCTTAGAACTTGTGTTTGTATGTTACAGTGCAGAAATAACTGGAAAAAAAATATCTTTTAGTGATCTTAAAAAACATTGAAATGCACTTGTAGCTCTAAAAAATACCTCTGCATCGTTTTTCAGCCCAAACGTCTACGTGATAAAATATATCTGACAGATTCTTGCATTGCAGTAAAAGATGAGAACATTGGTTATTCTTCATCTGGGAGAAACGTTATTAAATCTGGTCCCATAAAAGTTCACTGCTAAAAACATGGTTAAAATGAAATAAAGTATCTGTTTCTCATCAACCATTAAATTAAATTAGATTTTAACATGATATCTAAAATTAAAGTAATCAATCAACCTTTTTTGTCGAGCACTTTTCATACAGTAAATAAATCAATAAATTAATATTCCTTTTTTATTAAAGTTTTTTCCTCTTATTATGGTTCCTGATTCTCGGTTCAGTCCTGGTTGCTGATGCACGGAGAGCCAGCATCATCCAGCGCTGTCCAGCCATTCTGGCACTTTCCTATTTTTCCAGTTGGTCTTTTGGACGCCGCCTTGCTGCGTCTCTGCCAGCTCGTCATGCACGCAGACAAATATCATGCCAGTACTGCCTTGGGAGCAACCTGGAAGGCTCAGTGAGCTGTCTGCCGTCTCTGCTCGGTGATAATCTTCCATCCTGGACTGAGGACTGGGGACACCCGGCCAAGGAATGGTGGAACTACACCACCTCTGGATTCGTGACACGTCTGAATAGCAGTAATAATGAAAGCAATACAGTTTTAATATCACGGAGTAGCTGAGCTCTCATTAGCACTGAGGTGTGGATGGAATCTCGTTTTGGTCCCAGTGTTCCCTCAAGGAAGACGTCAAGCAAGCAGCTATTATAATTTCCTGGCCAGATGTCACCTGCCTCCGCTCAAATATATCCTTAATGAGAAATACTGTGACTGTAGTTAAGTCCCTCTTGGTTTAATATTTGTGACAATGGAATAACTGAGTGATAATCTAAGATCAGATGCAGACTGAACAGTTGGTAGTTTCAGTGGAAGTTTTTGGTCTGAGAGTAATTAACCTATCGCATTACATACATTTTCTTCTTAGAAAATGGATTTCATTCATATAAACCTTGAGTTCACCCTCGTCAGCTTAACTAATACAAGAACATAGGAAATCATGCATGATATTTGTAAATATTGTGTCCACAGGCTGTAATTTGGATGAAACCTTTATTATTCTTACAGAGGTCTGCACATACTCATATTAGTTTTTTGCACTATCCAGATTGAAGTAAAAGCAAGTCATTATTGAGCACAATCAACTGGAGGAGCAGAATGGTGTTCAATGGAAAAGCAGGTCGTGCTTTTTCAAGTGGGTAATTTTTCTCTGTAGAGAGCAGGAATTTGTTTTTGTTGGAAAGCTTGATGCTCAGGTCGTTGTGTAACTATAAGTCGTCGTGCTTATGCTTTTGATGGTGACGTGCATGTCGAGCCGCAAACGTCTCCAATCAGGTCATGCACCTCTCTGATTTGACATTATAGTGATTAATTTATTTCCTGACGGTTTAAAGTCTGAGTCCCTGACGCACAAGTTTTTTTCTTCAGCCACTCATTTCAAGAGTCCCTTTGGAGATGAAAAATGTCTTATTTATAGCTGATGCTTGTCATTGACAGATACGGTTTGTGCAAACTCATCTCTCTCTTGATATTTATATATGGGGGTTTTTTTGTTTGTGATTCTCCTCAGCCGAAGATCCTGCGTCCAGCGATGCTCCCCGGAGAAGAGTTGGTGTCGGAGGGGCTGCGGGTGCTTCTGGATCCCGACGGCAGGGAGGAGGCCACTGGGGGGCTCCTGGGGGGCCCGCACATCCTCCCAGCAGAGGGAGCCCTCTTCCTCACCACATATCGCATCATCTTTAAAGGCATCCCCCACGACCCGCTCGGTAAGAATTTTACCACAGCAACGCTCTGGTCTGGAAACAAGACTTCAGTTCTTTGTTTTCCTCTCTAATGAAGTGATGACTTTTTTTTTTTTTTTGTGCAATGTCTTTTTTACTTATCAGTTACCAAAATATGCAAGAAAATGTCTCAATATTTCCAGAGTTAAACTTGTTGTTTCAGTTCCCTTTATCGCAGTTTGATCTAAAGTGCTGATAAACCTCTGCTCTTTCTACACTATGCTATGAAGCATCGCTTGAACTTGTCCCTCAACCCTACAATGTTGATTTTATGTTTTCACTTTTTACCACAAGTTTTCAAATGTTTTGGAACCTCCTCATTTTCCTTCTCGGTCAAATCTGTGCTGGTTTCAGTCCCACCCTCCTCCTTTAATCACTTTTCCTGATGAATCTCAAATGCTGACTTCCTCTAACCTGACCTGATGTTGATCTGGGCTCCTGTCTGTCTCCAGTGGGCGAACAGGCCGTGATCAGAGCTTTTCCCGTCTCCACTCTGACCAAAGAGAAGAAGATCAGCATCCAGAACCAGCTGCAGCAGAACATGCAGGAAAGCCTGCAGCTGCGCTCTGCCTCATTTCAGGTAAAAAAAAAATGAACCACATTTGCATCTCACGTCTGCTAAAATTGACCTCAAGTTCTATTGGTTGTAGCTGATGGGAGGCTGATCTAAAAAGGACAAACACTGATATTATTTGAGCGTCATACCATTATGTAACCATTGTAATTATTTTACTCTGCACAGCCAGCATTACAAGCAATTTTAAGTGATGCTCAAGTAGTAAAATTATAATTGACAGCGAGTGTGGCACATCTCTCAAACACCCTGCTGTTGTCATAATTTGATCCTGACAGTATCAAAGAGGAAAAAAAACAATGGTTTTCAGCCAGGCATGTGTTTTCACTCTGTCGATGTACTGCTGTAAAACTTTTTATTGTTCATTCCTATGTTTTTACGAACAGGGATGAAGAAGTGAGTGTAGGTCACTTGTTACTGTGCGGCCACCTCCTTTGTGTTGTGGTAACACACACATGCGGGCTTGTATAATTACAACAGACAGGAAATCTTAGCCGTGGCACCCAAACAACACAGTCCCGTTGAGATGATGCAAGCGCTCAGAGTGCGGTGTTTACTCCCAGTTGTGTTCCACTGTCTGAAACATTGAGCGATCAGCTGGACCAACGTCTTTTTCAGCTGATCAAAGTGGCTTTTGATGAGGAGGTGAGCTCGGAGATGGTGGAGATCTTCAGAAAGCACCTCCAGAGGATCCGCTACCCGCAGTCCATCTACAGTTCCTTCGCCTTCGCCGCGGGACAGACGACACCTCAGCTCATCCTCCCGAAGCAAAAAGAACGAAACACTGGCTTCAGGTTTGTCATTCACAGCTCCACAGAAATGCTTTCTGAGCTGACTTACTCTTATGAATAAATCATACAGGCGAAACTGGCTGGGGCCTTTGTGCGTGAAATACTGTGAACGCACACATGCTTTAGCAGGTTTTATGCTCAACCTGCAGACAGTAAATCACTCCTGCTTTGCACTCTGCAGAACACTGTCGAAAACTATTGTCAAAGGAGCAAAGCGAGCTGGAAAGATCACAATGGGCCGTGGCAGCCAGAGCTCACTGAAGAAGAGCGAGAGGAGCAGCAGAATGACCTGGAATGAGGATGATGACATTTCAAGTGAGATAAATCACAGTTAATCACGCACAAATGTGTATTTAGAGGACGAAAAACAGTCGGACGCAAGGCTTTCGTAAATATAACTGAGCTTGTGGTGCGTGCTTCAGTTTCAGACGACGGGGATCCGCCCCCCAGCAGCACTCTGCGGGCGTCGGAGAAGTCCACCATGGAGCAGTTGGTGGAGCAGTCATGCTTCCGTGACTACCAGCGCTTGGGCCTTGGCACCATCACCGCCAGCTCGTCGCGCTCCAAGTCGGGCGAGCAGTTCAGGATCACAGCCGTGAACAGACTGTACTCGCTGTGCCGCAGGTACGACGCCTGATGCCAGTTAAAACCCCCTCACTGCAGAAAGCAGCTGATCTGTCTTGTTGGCATTGATCGCAAACAAACGAATGTGGCGGTCTATCGATGACAGGCGTCTCGTCTCTCCCTGTCAGCTACCCCGGCCTGCTGGTGGTCCCTCAGTCTGTGCAGGACAGCAGTTTGCACAAAGTAGCTCGCTGCTACAGACACAACCGCCTCCCTGCCGTGTGTTGGAAACATCCCCGCACCAAAGCCGTCCTGCTGCGCTCCGGAGGCTTTCACGGCAAGAGCGTGGTGGGACTATTTAAGTCGCAGAACCCGTCCTCCACAGGTGTGCTTACACACATGAGAGTGGCCGGTAATCACGAAGCGCATGGAATAAACAGCCATAGAGTGTTTGTGAATAACAAGTTATGATAAATCTTCTCATCTCTGCTGTCCGGCTGAACTTTGCTGTCCTGCTCCGTGGTCATTATCCTGTGTTTCTCCAGCGCCCGCCTCGTCCTCTGATTCGTCCAGCAGTCTTGAACAGGAGAAGTATCTGCAAGCTATCCTCGACTCCATCCCCATCTACTTCAAAATGAACGGCAGCAACACCCTGTCGAACCGCTCCCTCATAGGCCTCTCCCCAGGTACACTGCAGCAGATCATCATTCACTTTCATGCAGTGAGTTTGTCATCTTTTGAGGGCAGTGATTCAGCGGATCGGTGTTTGAATATGAAGTTTCTATAATCCAGGTTTGGATTTAAAATACAATATACCTGCAGTTGCATGATAGTAAAGCAAGCAAAAAAAAAAAAAAGGTGTTTCCATAGTTGTGTTTGCACTGTTGTTGAAAAACAGATCTATCCGGTGAGCATACTTGTTTTATACTCCTGAAACCTGAAACCAGAGGTGTCTTATTTGATAAAATGCCAGGCGAGCAGCAGTTTAGACGTGCTGCTGGGTTTTAGATCCAAGGCTTTGGCAGATCAACAGTTACTGCTCTCTGGCTGGTGAACCTGCCAGTAGAGTCTCTCAAGCTGTGATACGTAATTGAAATACTGCCGTCGGTGTTATCTGTTAACACTGAAGCCTATCAAAGTGCGGGGCATGAGAAAGGGCCATTCAGTCCAAACAGAGCAGCAGACTCTGTGTCCATGTGTCTGAAAGTTTGCCTTGAGTTAAACGCCAATAAATCATTTGACCCGAGTTTGCTTTCAGATTAAAGGGGAAAAGCAGCTCTTAAATACAATAAGTTCACATAGGAAGCAGCGTAACACGAAACATAATTTCAACATAGCTGGCAGACGGGCAGAGGTCGACGCCTGTGAAAATCTGGGTCTTATTTCCCTTAAAACAAATCTGTGTCACCTGACTTCCCCGCTTCTACCTGACCTGAATTGGCCGTGCGATGATGGCCTTGGCCGTGCCGTGGGAAAAAATATCTGAGCTTGTTTGCAAAGTACACGAGGCCACTTTAAGTTCATTTGCTCAGATAAAGAGAAAAACTGCAGCGTTGCACTGCCGGAGTTATTTTTATCCATTACAGCTCTGTTTTCTCTCTGGCTTCAGGTAATCACGCTCTTCCTTTTCGTGTTTGTTCTGGTCAGCAGGATTTTTTTTTTTTTTTTTAATCCTGTGCGCAAGTGTGTGTATGTGTGTGTGCGTGTGCGGGACCTACAATACTACAATAACAAATATTTGATGACATTTTAAAGGAAATCTCCACAAACAGAAGTTATGCAACACAACAATACATCTCAAGGGTCACTGCCCAGTCCATCCATCTTTTCAGACCGCTCCCTCTTGTACCTGGATCCTACAACCAGGACACTCACCAGTACTCAAACACTCATGCAAACAAGTCCTGTCCATTCATGTTCTCATTCAATCATCATTTGTCTTCTCTTTAAATCATTGATATGAGATCAGATTCTCTTAATAGGAAAGTTGCATCGAGCCCAGTTCTGCTGCTGAACTGAGCCAAAACTCACATCTGATTGTTGTGGTTTTGTTTCTTGCTTGTAAAAAAAAAAAAAAAAAAAAAAAAAAAGCATGTTTTTCATCTTGTTTTTCCTGAATATTTTGTCTGTAATGTGACACTTGTTTTAACAGGCAGCGAAAGGAGAACGTCCAGGATACCAAAGATGGCTCCTGTTCATTTAGACCTCCCGTTTTCAAACAGCTTCACCAGAGGAGGTGAGTGTTTATAAATGGTTTGCTAAGATCTTGGGAGGTTTTTTTTTGTTTTTTTTTGTAGCTCCCTCCCTCTGTCCACAGCATTTGTTTTTTTTTAGTCAGAGTGCAACGAAATACAGCGTGAGGAAACGTGGCATCAAAAACAAATAGCAAATTTTTTTATCCAGTCAGATAAAATTGATTTTTGTTTCTATGCAGATGATGCCTGCATTTATGTTAATGCAGGTTTCTGTAATGTTTAAAAGTTGTGTATATTTCTAAGAACATACAACACATATTTCACAGGATAAAACGATCGATAACAGTTGAATTAAAGCCAAAAATGTCAGCGATTATAATTTAGCTCATTAAAAGTACACATGAACTTAACAAACCAACTGGCAGTTCAGATGTCTGTCGCCATAATGTTGAAAGACTGTTTGAATACATGTACAATAGAAACAGTCCGCTATAAATACAGGTACTGCAAAAGGATTCAGGCGTGGAGATAAGACGGGTAGAACAGCACAAGTGGCTCATGTGGGAATCATATTAATGAACTCTGTAAGTTTTCAGACATCGAGTTCGTGATTGAGTGTGTTGGTATTGTCGTCGGTGAGACATGAAGATGTGTCAAGCTTATGGGTTCAGATTTGTCGTTTGAAGCTTCATAACTCACGTCCCGTAACAGAAACTCTTTGCTACATTTACTGTTTTGATTGTGACTGACGGTACTGGCGATAGTCATGGTCGTCTTCCAGGTTGCAGTTTAACGTTCTGGTTATTTGACTCATCACATGTTGGAATGCGAAGTCCTGAAAAGAAACATTTTAACTGTTTTGTTTTGTCTCGGCCAGATGTTTGCATGTCTGAACCCTGAGTCACAGCTTCAGATAAAGCTGATTGTCCCTTTTTTCATGACTGATTTCGAGCACAGAACGGGATGACTCTACGCGTTTTCTTTTGAAGCTGGGGCATTCCAGTCCCGTTTTTGCCATCTACAGCTCTGCAGCCCTGTTCAGTAACAACAAAACTATTCAGAGTTGCAGGATTATTGACACAGTTTTGCCTCAGAGTTACTGTTTCATCCAGATTTATAGAAGAAACTCCTCAAAGTGAAGCAGTGTTATCATGTCAGACTGCTGAGATCATTAGTTACTTGCTCACGTGGAGACTCTGCTGCTAATATATTATGATATGTTAATTTAATAATGTTACAGTGTGAGATATTACCATCACTACATTAAAATGAAGGGGTACAGAGGCTTTGTGTTTCATGGGAGCACAGCACATCAGGTGGAAGTTAAAACCTATTGAGAGGTCTGATCGTGGATTTATAAATCATGTAAGACGTCGGATTGTCATTGACATATTTGTTGAGATCGACATACTTTTTGCAATTACAGAGAACAGCCTGTCTCCCCTGTAATGGATTCAACTGTAAAGCGTCTGTCTCACTGACTTGCTACAAACTGGAAAGAGGGTTCACAGTGGAATTTCCAGTGTCTCAAAGCATTTTTATGGGGTTTACAAACATTTCACTGAAATAAACTTTTTCAAGTAGCCTCATAGTGAACGTAAATGTGTCAAATCTGTCTCAAGTGTGAGAAACGAGCCTTCATCTGGCTTAGGTGACAAAATGATGACTTTTTTAAGTCGATTTCAAGACTGTTGCAAAAGTTGCAGATTTCTACAGTGAATGAATTTAACCGTTATGCAACCGTCTTACAGCATATGTGAATTCACCAGGTACCACCTCGTTGAGACACCAGAAGAAAATAGTCACTGATTGCTTTGATTTTTAACTCCCGAATCTCCAGCTCGTCACAGCTCAGTGAAAGAAAAGCTTTACACAAATTGCATTGACCGTCCATCTCTCCACACTGAAAGATGAAATGCAGACTGTAACTCCAGGTCGTGGCATAAAAAGCATCGGCCTCGCATTCCAATGTCACTCGTAACCAAGTTCAGTCATTCTCATGCATGCCATCGTAATCATCATCATTTAAAACCGGGGGTCCCAGCTTTGACCATCAGCTGTTGTTGCTCATTTGCATGACCGTTTCTGTGAACTGTATTTTATAATAGACTGGGCGGCGTTGACACTGATGTGATTCATGATGTTTTTTTCATGCCCCCCTCTCTCTGCCCCTCATCCTCTTTGCTCATCAAAACCTCCACCCAGTGCTTGAGTACAGAGATAAACTTTTCACTCACTCAAACCCAAAACCTGCCATTAAGGAGCGAGTCCACAGTCCAGGTATAGTGAAACGGTCACTTTCCCTGCCGGAACCTCCTTCAAGCGCTTCTTCTTCGGCCGAGCCTCATCCTCTCTGCTTCCTCTAACACACACACACACACCCCCGCGGCCACTAACCAGGTCAAAGTGACAGCTCGACATGCTGCAGGCCTCCTCACAAAGACCTTGTGAGACACAGTACTAATCTTTGCTGACTTTGCGAGCGCTCCTCTGGGAGCTGTGGTTTTTCACAAACCAGAGACGCTGCTCTAATGTGGTCTCTTCCATTGTTAATGTGTTGGCTCAGCACGGCTAACCGTGGGCAGTTGAGAGCCGAGTCCAGACTGCGGTGGGAATGAAGCTGTTTGTCATGGCACTCCAGCCATGAATCACCCCAAACGAGGCTGCCGCGATCCTGCAGCATAACGTAGTCATCCGTAATACATTTTAAGTGTAACACAGAATGGTTTGGAGCCAGTTTATGTAGGTTGACGACTTGATTATTTTATTGTTTTTCGAGTTCAAATTGTCTTGTTTAATTCTGACCAACAGTCCACAACCACAAAAGAATTCCATAAATTACCAAGAACCAGTCTTTGATCTCATTTGTTGATCTGAATTTTTGTTATTTTAGCCATAACCCAGCCTACAATAGCACCAGTTACATAGGAGTCAGTCTTCAATAGTCATCCGAAAAGGCCTGAAACAAATTACTGTGAAAAATCACGTTCTTCCTGCTAGTGATTCACACCATTTGGAAGGTACTGCATGCACATTTTTTTTGTAGAGAATGGCTTGAAAAAGATTCCAGCAACTTCTGCTTTCTGACATCTCAGCACGGCGGATCCTCAAAGGCAACTGCATTGTTTGTGAACTGAAAGAATGAGGGTGTTTACATAATCCCTGTCGCACCGCCGTGCATGTCAACAGAGTCTGCATCCCGTATGTTGTTCGTCATTTAGCCTCAGATTGTTTGACAGCTTTCAAACAGGCCTGCTGCCGAGCGCTCGAGTGTGTGTGACTGTGTGTATGTGTGTGTGTGTGTGTCTTTGCGGTTGCAGGCATGTGGGCCAGCCTGCGCTCCAGCAGCAGCAGGCTCAGTCAGCACACGGGAGGCGACGTGGGTGCCAGGCTGGCAGGGAAAGATCTGGCGCCTCCTGCAGGAAGCAACAGTCTGCAGGCCCAGCTCCTCAAGCAGCAGGCCGCGCTTTACGTCTTCGGAGAAAAATCCCATCTCAGGGTGAGAACGGGAAGAAAGCTGCTCTCCGAGCCCTGAGATGATGCTGCTTTCTGTTGTTTGATGATATTTGATGTGGTGCAACTGCACCGCTTGTGATTTAACGTGTATGTAAAGGGAGTGGAAAATAGTGCAATGCTATTTGAATTGTGAAAGGAACAATATTCTACTTTTAGATGTCTTTTCTATAAAACCTTTCCAATGAAATTAATGACATACATTTTTAACTTTTTAAATAAAAGTGTTCATTATTGATACCTTTAATTACCTGTGATGAATAGATTATTCAGCAAAATAGTTAATTCAGTTAGATATTTTAAATATGAATAACTTGATAGTTGGAAAATGCACACATATCGATGTAAAAGAATAAAAGATGTTCTCAGATAAAGATGGGGGCTACTTTTCAAGTTAAATTGAATCTTTGTAAAGGCATGCATCAGCAAATTCAAACATCTTTTAAACAACATGCTGAAAAGTAACAGATTGGGTCACAATGTGAAACCTTACACAAAAACAAAGTTGTTTTTTCTCATTTTTATTTTGTGAATATTGCCAAAATGTTAATATTAACCATAACCCTATGAATTTCATATTAAACCTTCAGTCTCACTGTGGAGGGTCTGATGATGGAGCACAGAACGACTGAAATCAGCTAATGCAGTATTGATGTGGGTGAAGTTCGATCACTGCTGTGATCATCTGGACTGAAGCTTGTTTTATTCCAATGCGTCCGGCAGGGCCTAAGAGTGGACTCGTCTCTGAACTGTGAACTGGTGCCGGTGGACTTTGCAGACACGCGGCAGGTGAAGGCTGCTTTCAAAAAGCTGCTGAGGGCCTGCGCCCCCAGCGCCACCTCGTCCGACTCCGAGGACTCCTTCCTCAAAGCCCTGGAGGACTCTGAATGGATCCTACAGGTGGGAAAAAACACACAAACAACACTGTTGTTCATATTTAAGGACAAGCAGAGTCCGGCTCTAAAACTTGTGTGAGAACGCCCCGGCAGTGAGCGCATCAACAACATTCACATCATGGATAAATTATGTGAATAAATCCGCTCTGAAGCCGCTTTCCCAAGGGAACCACATTGAAGAGCACTTATCATGCTGGTTATCTGATTGACCCCCCGCAGCCTTACATTGAACTCAACAGGCACTGTTGAAAAATGCCGTCTGTGGGAAAAGAGCTGTGTGTATTGATATATATATATATATTTGTTCACATGCACATATGTTGACCTCCCATAGCTTCACAAGATCCTGCAGCTGGCATTGTTTCTGGTGGAGCTTCTGGACAGCGGCTCGTCTGTGCTTCTCAGCCTGGAGGACGGCTGGGACATCACCACGCAAGTGAGTGAAATCTCTCAATTACCACCGGGCATAAAAAGCACAGATGTGAACGGGGGGCGCCGTGAAAGACTGTCTTTCATGTTGGAACGTTCTATTTCGCCCCGCGTCAGTTACACAGCCCGATTTGTAGGCATGTTGAATAATGTCCGCAGAGCGCCGAGCGGCTTGGGGGATCCTGGTGTCGGTTACTGGTTACTTGCTGCAACCTGTTGATGAGAGTGTAGTTCGGGGCCTTTGCAGGAAACACCCTGCAGGGTACCTAAGGACACGGTGATCTAGATCTAGAGAATGTCCATTGTTCTAGTTCAGGTTGTCTTTTGCTTTTGAGTTTGCATGTTCTCAGGGGTTTTTTCAGGATACTCCAGCGTCGTCCTCAGCTGCCATGTGAGACCATGAATTGCCATTAGGTATCTAGCCCTCTTTTACTCAAACAGCTGCGATCGCCTCCAGCGGCCCCATGACCCTGAGTTTGATAATGAGGCGCAGCAGGTGGGTGGATGAACGCTGTGTATACAGAACACACACCGTCACTGTGGAAATAAAACCACGAAAACATAAATACAAAACAGTGTTCGAGCAAGTGTGGCCCCAAAGAGAGACACGTGAAGTTAAGTGAGCGTCGTACAAAATTGTCAAGGAATTGTGAAACTGCAATCCAGAGAGTTTAGAACATTTGAAGACGTACTGCAATAAAGGTCTTTTACTTTCCAACCAGAGAGTATATTCAGCAAAATAGCACGTTTTCACCCTTCCTCCCATCTGCACGGCCACAATTCTGTGGAATCACTGAGTGCAGAGGACTGTTTTCACTGCAGGAGTCTAACAAACAATACTTCAAGCTTTTGTTCTTATTATTTTAAAGTAAATTACAACATGGCTGTTTTCAATTTTTCATTTTATGGATGCATGAGAATATGTACAACACAACACCACTTGCCTCCTAATGAGCATTTTTTTTTTGTAAATGGTCACAGCTCAGAATCCTGAGGTCTGATTTTGTAGCAGCTCAACAAAGCCGCTAATGCTGAGTGTAAAGCTCAGGCAATAGGGAGCGCTTTTAAAAGAACAACAATCGGGGGTTTCAAACATCCGGCCTGCAGGCCTAAACTGGCCCTTCAATGAGTTTAATCAAGCATATGAGGTGACCTTCAATAAATGCTTCACAAAGACAGAAAATAACTTTAACATCATTGAAGACTGAAGATATTTACGACAGAAGAATAGATCATTAGAAAAAAATAAATAAATGAAGCTAATAAAAATACATTTGGAATGCAGTAGTCTGCTTTGTGGTTTTCCTATATTGGTATTTGTTATAAATATTATGTATTCTCATCAGAACCCTACACGTTCGTCCTAATAATAACGTTCTTCATGAGCAGAAACATCTCTTCACTGCATCACACCCAAAATTGATCTGAGATTAATTTCAAGGAGCACTTTTCTCTGTGAAAGTGTTAAGCTGCGACTCGTCTTTTTCCTCCGCTACAGATTGAGATTGAAACTAGGATCAAGTGTCTGAAGGATAATCCTATTTTCTCTGCTGTTGACAACAGTTTCAGAGATTCTCCACAGAAAGCCGTTGGCATCCATTCGGCCTGCACTTGTGAATGCGCCATATGTGAATCATAAATCCACCACACCTGCTTTTCCTGCTCATCTTCTAAACAACGCTGTCGCTGTTGACCTAGATGTGCAAATATAATAAAAAAAAAAATAAAAAAAAATCTGGCGTGGTGAAGGCATATGTCCCTGATTTGCATTAATTCAATCATAAAAGTGTGTGGTTGTCCTCCGTTGTCATGTAAACAAAAGCTCTGTATCAATCCTAATCAGCTGTCAGTGTCCAATTGCAGTGTTTCATTGCGTGTTTGCACGCTGAGCTCATATTTTCCGTCCTGACCTGCTAACGTGCACAAAGTGTGTCCTTCCACTGTGTTTGTGCGGGTTTGTAGGGCCCTGGGCTGCTGTTTAAGAGCACGGTTTGTGGATCCCTGATGCGGGGCACGTGTTCAGCCCTGAGCGTCTCTCTCCACGGGCCGCCAGCTCCATCCAGTCCGGTCCTGATCGGCCCGCACAGACAAATGGGCTCCATATGCTCCGGCTCCCCCCCAGCAGAGAGGAAGCAGAGCTGTCTTTGCTTTGCGTCTGAATGCTGTAGCTATTTATGGTTCCTCCTTCCTGTCCTTTACCTCTCTCACATCCACAGGAGTCTCTCAGGGCCTGTTTCGCCCTTCACTCTGCTGCAGGGTGGCACAGCCGGTCGCTGGGCGCAGGAGTTTTTTTTTCCCCACCAGTCAGAACTAGAAGTTCTTGTGACCCCCCCCCAGAGCCCAGAGAGCTGGGGATCTGTTTTCCTCACTCAGTCCACATGTGTCAGGACTCATTAGTTATGTTGAAGATGCGGACGGGGAAGCGAGCCAACCTTCTGCCCCAGTGGACCGAGCGCAAGTGCACCTGAAGACTCTTCTGCATTGTTATATAAATGTTATTAATAGCAGTTGATCAGAATGAGTCATAGCAAAGAAAAACAAATTGCCGTTTTTAAATAATTACAACATGACAAATGAAAGAGCTTGAGTACAGCTTTGGTAAAACAACTGTCACAAGTTAGTGCTGCGACAGTCAGTGCTGAACTAAATTTAAAAAAAAAAGCTATTTTGGATTTGCATGTTTGCAGACATTGTGAATTTATAGTAATTTAGAAACACTATTACTGTCAGTTGTGGTCCTCACCTGAAAAAACATTTGCTATTCATCTCAGTCTCTCAGCTACATCATCAGAAGATATACACTCCACTTGATGTTATTAATAGGTTGTCAAATCTGGCAATGTAACATATCACTTTCATAACCATCCAGACCAAATGTCTTTTCTATATCTTAACTTCAGGCCACATTACTTGAATTTAAATATTCTCATTTCTCTTCTTCTGCTTCTAGTTCTTACACAATATTTTGGAAGCTTGCTTTTCACTTGTGACTTGTTTGTTAACGTGTAAGTTTAGGCACGTAATAGACAATGGAATATAGTGCTTAACCATGTGGCTTTAGTGGCGTATTAAGTATTGACCTTGAGTGTAACTGACCCAGGTTCGGTTCCTGGTGACGCCACTAAGAGCGTGGAAACGTGTCTATTCACGCTGTAGATTGACATTTTTATTTTACTTTGAGATCATAGTCTGACCAAGAAAAACAAAATGTTTTCTACTTCTTCTCCTTAATGCAGCCAGATGATGGTCAGTGGAATGTTAAAAGCAACCTCACGGTGCTGGGTTTCCTGTGTTTTGTTTTAGCTCCCGAACTCCCCTAAATAATACTGTGAAGCTGATAGATTTACAGGCTGAAAGTGAGGGTCCAAACAAATAAGTTGCAACAGCATCAGAGTGAATTCAAATGTTGTTGCATTCGAGTTTCGTCATTGCTTTGGAATTGCTAACTTACTGTGATTTCTCTTTCTTGGAAAAATCAGGTTGTAGCGTTCTCTTTTATTCAGCATAGTCAGAAAAACAGCGTAGGCCGCTCCGGTCAGTCGGGTTTTTCATGAGTTCTTCATGCAGCGTTGTGCCAAATTTCATTCACATGAACAGTGTGAATTCCTGCGCTCAGACAGCACTGGAGCAAGGGTTTATGTGTGTGTTATCAAGAATTCTGCAGGCTGTAAAAACATCTCGGAAACAAAGCTCAGGATCCTCCAGGCTGCTCCGAGTTCATCCTTAGAATAACAACCTGCTCTTTTGTTACTTGTGCTCCAAAAACGGTTCTGATACCGAGTGAACTGGAGCACGACGTGCAGCATGCACATGAATGGCACGAAAGACTTGACAAACCAGCAGCAGTATGACGCAGTGAAAACCTGTCCGTTTCTCGCTCCCTCTGATGCTTCCAGGTGGTGTCTTTGGTGCAGCTGCTGAGCGATCCCTTCTACCGAACCCTGGAGGGTTTCCAGGTGCTGCTGGAGAAAGAGTGGCTTTCCTTCGGCCACAAGTTCAGCCAGCGGAGCAACCTGAGCCCCAGCAGCCAGGGCAGCGGCTTCACGCCCATCTTCCTGCAGTTCCTGGACTGCGTGCACCAGGTGAGCTTCGCCGTCCGCGCTCCGAAACATCATTCATAGCTTCCCCCGTGATCTCACCGCGTTCCTCAAAAGCGAGCAGAGGGGCGAGCGAGGAATGCGAGAAATTCCTCTGCCAAAACTAAACTACATACATCGGTTTTGGTTTTTCACTTCCCAGCTCTGGATGTGTGATTACAACGGCGCTCTGCACGGGGGGGGGCGCGGGGAGGCTGCTGCACAGATGGCCGGTGAACCCGGCGATCGGCGCTGAGCTGTCCGCGCTCGTGTGTTTTCGGCATCTCTTCACATTTCTGTGCGTGTTTAGAGCTCCATGTGGAAAATTGCAGTTTTGGGGATTGAGAGTCTCTGGGAAGGCTTCAGGGTCTTGGGTGGGGGCGGGGTGAGCGGAGTTAAGAATGAAAACTCACACAGCTGAAGTCCAGAGTGCTGCGGCTCTAACTTTAGAGAATGCTGTGGGCTTTTTTTCTAATGTCCCCCGGGGTCAGAGACCCACTCCCATACACTTACATCAACACATAGCTTTTGCATTTGTCTTTTGAAACTGCAGGCTTGGCAGCTCGGACGGTTTGGCGGGGGTCGCTTGGCCCGGGGAGCTATAGACGAGGGGGGGGGGGGGGGGGTTCGGACAGAGAGCTGAAAATAGAAGTCCCTCATCTCCAAAACAGCTGTTGTTTTTGCCAGCGGACCCAGGTGGCCTCAGATATTTCGCTCCTCTGCTCCGACGCCTCACACCGCTGGATGGGAACAATGTCACGGCTGATCAGTCTGGACTCTGTCTGCTGGCTGTGATATCACTGACCTTTGACCCCGCCAACACAGGAGAGGTTCTTTCCTGTTTCTGATTGGTGGTTGTATAGACCAGAGAGATACGAGGCCCCAACATGAGGATGCTGCACACACACAAACACACTGACCTCCCTCTCGCCCTCCTAATAGTCTTTATTCGTCTTCTCATATCCTTGCAGATATTGGAGCAACATCCTCTGGAGTTTGAGTTTAATCAGTATTATCTGAGATTCCTGGCCTATCATCACATCTCTAATCGCTTCAAGAACTTCCTGTTGGACTCAGACTACGAGCGCCTGGAACATGGTTAGTGTTTTTCAGATTGAAGCATGGGGGGTGATTTGCTTCCTCTTGCTTCATTACAGCAAAGTATGAAAAGGAATTTCACTTAAAAATAGATGGAAATGACCTGACTGTGTCCCATTCATCAGCACGCACACCTTTGTTCTTATTGCTTTCTTTATTCCATTAGCTCTCACATGAGGGTGGTTATAGTTCCCGGAGCGGATGGTTATGATTCCAACCAGCAAAAATTAGAAATGATGTCTCTCTGCTCTGTCATGTCAGGATTACTCAATGTTGAAGTGTATCACACAAAGGATTCACTCACAGTTTCTACAAAATGCGTGCGAGTTACACAAGACAGAAGTGGGTCTGAGTGAACTTTATTTTTCTGTCTTCGCTCAGAATTGAATTATATCACCTCATTTCAGTTTGAAGCCGTTTTCTTAATGGATTGTGCAGCCGATCGTCTGTGTCCATTCTGAGAAATCCCACTGTGGCGTCTCCTCCGTTGTCTTGAGACGACTGTGGCGTCGCTGCATTATGATCAGTCTCCTTCATCCAGCCTCCCCGAAGATTAACGAATCGCACATTTGTTTGTTTCCAGATCGGACTTTGAAGTTTCTGTCTTTTATTGGCTCACAAAAACAAGAGAACATGTTGAAATGTGCTGTTTTGTGTATTGAGCATTACACCGAGTCTCTGCCTGTAGTTTAACTACTGTAAAACGTGCGCATGTTTCCAATAGCAGTAGATTGTTCCCAATTATATCCTATAAAGGCCATCTGAATGAGAGTTTTCCCTCTGTGGGCTTTCACAGGCTTGTTGTTCGAGGATAAGGGCGATAAGCAGACGCGGCGAGGCATCTGTATCTGGGAGTGCATCAACAGGATGCACCGGAGGAGTCCCGTCTTCTTCAACTACCTGTACAGCCCTTCAGAGAGCGACGTGAGTGTCCATTTAAATCACTCTCATATTCGGCTGTGATGTATTGATGACCATTATGTTCTACTATTCTTACTCCTGTGTTGAGTTATTAGTGTGTTAAAACTGACAGATGCACATAAACTGCTGTCACACACACACAGAGCTGTATAGTACCTAATGTTTTGACATTTATGTGGATTCAAGCAACTCCGTTTCTATTTCCAACTTGTGTTTTTCTCGCTCCACCATTCGGTTTTTTTTTTCAATCATGCCGGTGGTCTGAGGACTTGAACTACTAGAGAACAGATCACCGGTCATCCAGGGCTGAACGTTAATGTTCAGGAAAAGTAATGATGGGAACCGGTGGGATTTCTATCACGTCACTCACTGACTGACAGAAGAACTTCGGATTCAGCTAAAATATCTGAATCTGCGCTTTTAACGACCTCAGAAGAAAATCATTCCAGGTCCCGAGCGTTTGGTCAAACGTGACAGTTTGCACTGCGAGTTCTGAATAAATATCGGTTCTGCTTAGAATGATTGGTAGAAGTGTTTTCTGTCGTCGTTGCACCGCTCTGCACTCACAGATGCTTTTCTTGGACGTTTGAACTTCACTTTTCAGAGTCATGATGTTTGTTCAGAGACTGACGCCAGAAATTGGTTTTGAAACGGTTTTTGCCCAAAGTGGAAATTTCCAAGTTTTTCACATAAAATCTGATTTCAAGGCACATTTCTGTGAGCTCAAATGATTTTGACGTCAGTTGTTCTTATCCAAAAGTCAACCAGAGTGTGTGGATCGGGTCCGGGTTCCTGTCAGGGCCGACTCCCGGTGGAGGAGGCGTCCATCATCTATTTTAAGCTTCAACCATGAAACTCGTTGGTATATTTTGGGTTTTCAGCGTTATTATGGAAAAATGTAATGAGATCCAATCACATTTCTAAAAGCCTCCAAGCACATTTTTAATGAGAAAGATGAAGTCCATGATGTAATATCATGATAAAAAGGTCAAGCGTTCGCTCTGGAGTTAATCCGTTTATCACATGATGTGAGCTGATTCATTCTGTGATGTTTTACACTCCTTGCCTCTTTCAATTTTTGATTCATTCCTCGGTGGAGCAACAAGCAAAACCCTCAACTTTCATGATTTTAATCAGAAATCAGCAAGAGGAGCTTGTTTGTCTTTTTTTGGGTTTTTTTGAGTCAACACGTTCATTACCAAATAACAGGATGCTCTCTGTGAAATTTATCTAGGTAGTGATCTCAGTGAAACATCCACAGTTTAGATGTTTTTAAATATTCTATAAAGTGGAGAGATCCAGTGATCCACATGGAAAATAAGGATTTTTTTTTAATCAGACGTCTTTGCTTTGCCATTCAGGTGATCCTGAAGCCCGCCATCAGCATCCCCAGCCTGATCAAGTGGGGCTTCTTCACCGACGAGACTCTGTCCACCGGGCCGTGCTACGACTGGAGGATGATGGCCGTCAGGCCGGACAGCTCCGAGGAGACTGACACCATCTCCAGCAGCAAGCGGAGGATCGTCTGGCCGTGCTACAGCAGCGTGAGCCGCGCCCAGCCGGACGCCATCACCAAACTCCTCGCTGTGAGACAAGTTTCCATCAAGAGTTTGATCCTCTTCTTTGCTTCGTATCAGTTTAGTCAGTGTTATTCATTCTAACCTTTGCTGTAGGATATCGAGAAGTTGGAGGGCGAGCTGAACCAGGCCCCGGAGAAATGGCACGCCACTCTGGAGAGAGTCCGAATCAGCATCCAGGAAGACCTCAAACAGGAAGGAAATGTGCGTCTTAAAGAAGCAAAGACGACACTTATTGTCCGAAACAGTCCTGAGCTTCATTTACTGTGTGTCGTCTTACGTGTGTTGTTTTGTTTTGTTTTTTTTATCCCGCCTGCAGCTCCGGAAGCAGTCGCTGTCCATCTCGGGCCTCATTCCCACGTCCAGCCTGCAGGCCTTCCAGCGCCGCTCCATGCTGCACCTGCCAGACAGCGCTCTGGGCGAGGACCGCGGCACCGCCACGGCCAACGGCATCAACCGACGCGCCGCCACGCTTTACAACCAGTTCACCCCCAAGAGCGAGGAGAACAGGTGGGTCGTGAACTCCCCCCCCCCCCCCCCCCCCCCCCCCCCCCGAGCGCCGGAACAAACACGAAATCCACATTTCACTCCATGGAGCGGGGGGCCAGTCCGGTTTTGGAAGCTGAGTCAGCGCTGTGGTATGCCATGTGTCATGTTTGTGAGGATTGTCTGTACTCTGTTAAATTCTGGGTGTGTAATTTTACAATTATTGTAGGGGTCAAAGTACATTCTCTTGGCTCCTATTGCAGGAGATTTCTCTCCAAGATTTACAAACAGTCATTAAAAACTACTCTGTCTAAAAAAAACAAAAAAAAAAACCAGAAAGGCAACTTACTGTTGTTTGTGTTCTTCATATTTCAACAGCCAAATAGTATTCTGACACTCTGAAGTGTTAACAGATGAAATCTAACAATAATTAACTGTGTCTAAGTGCTTTTAATGTGCGCGAGTGATAAGTCAAGCCTCAAACCGTGCGGCGCTTCAAGCTAATGAAATATTTCCCTCATTTGTAGGCAGTGGGGTGACCAGATCACTTTAACGTAGTATGTTTCACGTAAATAGGTCACGCAGCTGGATGGGAGGTTGAGGTGCAGTTAACCAGCAAGCTTACACAACTGGAACACAATGTACGGCGTCCAGCTTGATTCTGTACATATGGAGAAAAGTCCGACCCCGGAGTCCAGAGACTTTCCAGACATGCATCAAGTCGTATTATCAACACATTCATGTTGATGTTTTGATAGATCTTGTGGGGTTTTTTTTCTCCAGATTTTGCCATTATTGTGAAATCTGGGACAACTGGGCTCATTATAACTCACAGCATTATTGCTTAGTGACTTTGATTAATAAACTATGGACGTAAAGTGAGCAAACGTGTGTCTGACATTGGCAGAGAAGTAAATTAAATTGGTAAATTCCTTTCACTTCCACAAGTATTCAGCTCTGCTGCTCATCCCTCAAATGCTCCTCTATTAAAAATGTGTCACTGTTCCAAAGGGAAATAAATAATATTATATTTGAACATTCATTGCCAAGAACAACCATTACAGCTAAGAAATAATCTACCATAGTTACCTGACCAGTTTTAGTTAAAATGGTGAAAAGACCATAAAATACAACACCGAGGTGTTTTCGGCTCTGCAATTCATTCAGAGGGTTTTCAGTAAATGTTGCTGATAAAGAAACTACAAGCCACGTCTCGTCTTTTGCTATTCGATGATGACGATGATGCTGTTTCACCAACCACTTAGTGGAGAAAATCCACAGAGGAGAGTTTTATCTTCCTCTCCAGTACTAACTCAGTTCGTCTTTACTTACAGCTTGTTGCTACTGAAGCATTTACCTTCTTGTCAAACACCTGCTGCTCTTCTCGAGGCACACTTTAATGATCTTCAGCCGTCCTCCGTCACACGGTTCATCAAAGCCCGGTCTCAGTTCAGAGATTTAACTGAATTTTAACTAGAGGTACTTTCCCCAAATGTAAGGAAGCATCACAGGAACTGTGCATGATTCCACTGCTGCAAACAAGCTCCTAATTTAGTTCTGGGGTTTTTCTGGTTTTGTCCTTTTGCTCATGAAAGAAATCCCCTTTTAGGGGGGTAATTCTTTTGAAAGGTTCATAAAATGTGGGCTGGTTTCTGCGGCGCTGGACGTATTTGATTGAATTTCTACTCACCGTGTCATGTTTTATTTGGCACGTTAAAAAAAAAAAAAACTCAGCCTTTGTGTGCCGAATGTTTCCCCTCTTTTATCCACACTGTGCTTTGTTCATATTGAGAACTGAAGCATTTCTGGACTTTTGGATCCATTTTTGACTGAAAAATCAAAGCATGGACTCTGTTGATATTCGCTCCACAAGGACAGAGAGCAAGAAAGTACCGAGTTCACCTCGGATCATCATCCTCACATCATCTCCAGAACATGAAGAACGTCCTGTTCGTGGAACAAACACAGCTTTTGGCCTGAGACTCTGGTGTTTTCCAGGTCCTATGAGGGGATCCTGTATAAACGCGGAGCGCTGCTGAAAGGCTGGAAGCCTCGCTGGTTCGTCCTGGACATCACCAAGCACCAGGTGAGCGAGCCGTTGACCTGTGACCCCTTCCCCGCCCCGCCTCCACCCCGAGGGTTAACGCCGGTGTCTTCACAGCTGAGGTACTACGACACCGGAGAGGACACGAACTGCAGAGGACACATCGACCTGGCCGAGGTGGAGTCCGTGATGATCGCCGCGCCCACAATAGGAGCGCCCAAACACATCAGCGAAAAGGCCTTCTTCGATGTAAGCACCTGAATCTGCAGCTCACACAGTCAAATGTCCATAAACCGTCACATATTTAACAAAATCAATAAAGTGTTTTGGATTTTCTAATTAAATTCTCACAAAAGAAAGTTACCAAAGTGAAATAATTTCTTATATTCTGAGATCTTTTGTAGTATTTCTGCTGCTGGATTTACGAGCATCATTTTAATGAGTCGGTCAACTATAAAAACATCTTTAATTCATTCTTTCAAGGAGTTTTCTTAGTTTATTTCGTCTAGTCATCAAGAATCCATTCAATGGATATTATTTCCTCCCGTCAAAAGACAGATTTGTGAAGAAAGCGAACTCTCTTCGCGGTTTGATTTTTCTCCTTTGTTGTGAGAACACGATCAACACGTGTCATTGTGTAACACGATTGTGGAAATGCACACTTCTCTTCACGGCCGGAGGATCGACCGAATCAAAACCAAATGTGTGAATCGAATTCCTCAGCGGTGTTACAACACAGCCGAGGGGGCCGACTGTTTGGTACTTTGGCCAAATATTTGCACAATGACACGTTTGAATGCCGGGGATAAAACCAAAGAGTTCATCGCAGTGCAAACCGTAAATCCATCCCATCCGGAAATATTGAAGAGGTAATATCATGCTGGCGTGTTGAAATTAAAATCCTCCATCATGTTTTGGAGTCATAAATTCAGTTGTTAATTGTGTTGAGATATTTATGTGATTACAAAATGAACATCTGACTGTGATATCTTTCAGCGATATGACTCCCATTCATCACGTGAATGGAGTGGAAAAAGGTGACTGTCTTGAAAATAACCTTAAAGATGTTCTTTCTGTCTGCCGCCCTTCCAGCTGAAGACCAGCAAGAGAGTGTATAACTTCTGCGCCTCGGACGCTCCCAGCGCTCAGGTGTGGATGGACAAGATCCAGAACTGCATCTCTGACGCCTGAAGACTCGCGCCTGTGGCCGGCGCCGCCGTGAGGAGACCGCTGTCTTAAACTTCGGGGACCACCGTGAATAAAGTGCCTGGTAGCGGAAGACGGGCGCCGCTTGTTCGTCCGTCCATCCGTCCGCCTCGTCGTCGTCCCCTCCGCCCCGCTGCTCGGCGGCCGGACTCTCCGGTCTCTGCCGTCCGGGGAGGCGAAGATGAGCCGACGTCTGAGGGGACTGCACTACCGAGCGGGAGCTCATCCCACTTAAAACTGTAAATAAATCGAAGCAATATCACTGGCCATTAAAACTGTGGGTTCAATTTTAGACGTGAAAAAAAAAAAAACAAAAAGAAAAAAAAAATATCTTGTCAGAGAATTTCTATCAGATATTTTACTACGAGGAAAGGTTATTGCTGCTTACAGAGACATATGAACTGCCAAAAAAAAACACTCAGAGATTTTAATGCACAACATGAAAAGGCAATTTGTTTGCACTTAGCTCTAAAGTATGCACTCCTTAACAAAGAGAAACTCTCTAACAGATGCAGACGGCGAGGCTAAAGGCGTTTCTTTACATTCTACATGTGACCTTTCCTCATTACAGGTGAAATGAAAAGAATTTGCACAGTGAGTTCAAAAGAGTTACCTGACATTTGTTTCTATTTAAATAAGCGATGTTCTCTCTATTTTGTTGAATGTTCATTGACTTCTGGTTAACACGTTTTGTCTCATGTAAATTATTATTTTTTATTAAAAGTGTAACTGTAAGTGTGGTGGTGTCATGTTCTGTAAATACCTACGTGACATTTCATTTTATAAACCGTGTACTGAGCATAAGTATACTTTTCTAACTTCAATGTGACCAATGAGTCGTCGTCGTCTTCTTCTTTTTTCTTTTTTTTTAATATGTCGTTCTTGGTGCAGAAACCTGAGTGGCCTGTTCCCTGTTTGTGGTGAAACTTTGTCCAGCGAATGAAATGGAGACTTTTTGTTCTTGTTGTTTGGATTGTCTAGACAGGCTCTGTCTTTTTAAGGGCTTTTTAAAGAAAATATCATCCACGTCTTGTGTGTTTTCCTGTCTGTGCAGCCTACACAGCTTCATTAAAAGAGGAAAAAAAAAATCCAAATTAAACTATTCAAAGATGTCAGAAGTTTTTTTTTTTCTTCTTCTTCTTTTGTTACTGTATCTTTGTATCTTGTTTTGTGGTGACACTAATTTTTGGAAATAAATCAAACATACTTGAAACTATTTTCCTGTTTCTATAGTTTTATTGCAGGAATAATGAAATTTCAAGAAATGAAGACAAAATATTCTGTATAATAAATCTGTAAAATAGTTTCACTTTCTGAAACGAGTGGGGGAAAAAACACTGAACACCTTCATGATATTCTAATTTTTCTAGATGAATGTGTACTCCGCTGCCGTGTGTAAACACTGTTTGTGCTTTGAGCCAGTTTGTGAAGCACTGCTTACTTTTTCAGATCTAATGTGGTGTATAATGGCCTGAAGATAATGTCCTTAAATGCAAATATATTAAACACCTCCAAAGAAAGGGGTGTAGGAACAACAAAATTCAAGAAGCGAAGAAAAAGATACTCTTACAGGAGACACATCTCACACAGAGTGAACAAGAGAAATTCAGGAATTCATTTCACAGCACAGTGCGAGAGGGGGGTTCTGATACACACTCAGTAAAAGGGAAAATACATAGGAGTGAAGTGAAAGCTGTAGACGAATTTGTCACACTGGTAAACATGTGCACCTCCTGAAAGTGATACTTTTTTTCAAATTTCTGTTTGTTACTGTTCCAGAAACACAAGAGAAAGAGATTTCAACAAAAGGTGTTTCACAGTATGGATACTGAGCGAGACGACACACACCACTTCATGCACAACATTCTCCCAATGAATGTTTCTTCAGAAAAGTCGAGGACAGATAAAAGAATGTGAGCTTGGAAGGCAAATTTATTTATCGAGCATCGATCACACTCAGCGCTTTACAAAGAACTAAAGGAAATACATTGAAGCAGGGCTTTTGACTGTGTTAACTGGGAATTTCACTTTTATGTTTTACAAAGATTTAGTTTTGAAAAGAAATCGGTAATTAAAGCATTTCATGAGGACGGTCAATTTCTATTCAGAGATCGACGAGACAAAGCTGTTTATAATTCCTTTTATTTGCAGTTTGCACTGAGCCTCCAGCTGTAGCTCCTGGGTAAAATGATGAACTTGAAGCATCACAATCAAAGGTCAAGAGCACAACTTTTGACCTTTTACTGACAATATAAATTTGTTTCTTTGGCAGCCAAAAACATCAGTTCCTAATTTGATGAAGCTTGTGGAGTCACATGGCCAGCTCTCAGGTTATAAAGCTTCTTAGACTTTAGACTTTTCTAAAACTTTAGCATTTCACTACGTCCCACCAAAACAAATGAACTAATCATAGAACTTAAATTGGAAGCTATGATCAGTTTAGGTGTGATGAAAACCACTTCCGACCTGATATAGAAAGATAGTTTGCTACGCTGCTTTGATCAAGGCTGAAGTGGCCTGATTTTTTTACAGGTACTGTACCTCCGGTTGAAGGACTGTGACAAGGAGGAGATGGAGCCGGATTCTTCCAGCAAGTTAAACGACGAGATTCAAATGATAAGTACCGAATATAAATGAACAAATACAAGAATAATGTCGCTTTGTGACGGACTGAATTCATGAGACAAACACACAACTGAATATATTAAAGCGAAACGGGAAAATCAGCTTCAAGTAGAAATTACTGATGAAGGTCAGTCCGGTGTGTGGAAAACACAGTACTTGACCACCAGCTCACAAATATGGAAGGAATTCTCCTGCAAGAATCTGTTTCGCTTCTTCATTATGCCGACAATAAAAAAGCAAGCACTTAAATGTACAACAAACATGCTGGCAAAAATGTGGCTGTTTTGATGTGGATCATTCTCATGTTTTTCTGGAAATGTAAGAAAATAACAGCTGTGTATCTGTTCAAAGTACTGTCAGCTGCTTGCAAGAAGGCAAGAAGGCAATCGCAAGACATTGGGGTAAAGAAGCACCAAAAAAAGATCAGTGGAAGAAATTAACACACTCAGACTTCAAGAAGCACAGCTGAAAATAAAAAGAAAAAACTTAAAGGACAATACAGGATTATGAACAACGAGCAATGTATTAAACTGTCTTTAGGCCGATAACATGGAGGTATTTCCAAAGTGGCCTTTGCTCTGTTTGTACACCAAAATGTGTTTTCTAGTAGAGATTCAAATAGAGAAAAAAAAAAAACCCTGAAAACCAGTCCTGGTTTTTATCACCTATTAAAGCACTTTTAACCTCCGTTTTAAACAGCACTATATAAACAGTGACTGACAGACGGATCTACAGACTTTCGTCACAGAGAAACTCGAAACGTTTGTGATCGCCACGTTTTTCTGGCCTCTTCCAGCCGTCTTATCTTTAACGAGGATTTTATCTCAGTGGAAGGTAAACGGACACCTTTGTAGCTCATGTTTTGTTTCTGGGCCCGGAGAGGACGTCTCTCTGTTACCGGGCAGGATCCCCGGCTCAGGTTGAGCGGCGCCTGCTTGGCGGCGCGAAGCGGCACTCCTGCAATCCTTCGAAAGTCTGGTGTCAGAGAGGAACCAGAGGTCAGAGGAAGAACGGGCGTTGGGGGTGTTTGTGCCCCCCCCCCCCCCCCCCCCCCCCCCCCCCCCCCAGTCTTGCAGCTGGCCCCTCACAGGCAGCAGGTGCAGAGCTGAAGCGCCCCAACATCTGGACCGAGCCTCTGGCACTTTCCCTCCATTTTTAGCCTGTTGCTTTGGGTTTTGGGTACGGAGATTAGGGTGTCTGCCTACAAACAGGCGGAAGTAATCCGGCAGGACTGTGTGGAATGGCATGACAGGAATCATCTTCTCATGAAACACGAACAAAAAAAAAAAAAAAAAAAAAAAAAAATGGCGGTTTTACACGAGAGCCATTTTATTCAATTAGCGATTCACATATCTCTTTCGTCCTGACTGCATCGAGCCGCATTCGAGCGACTTATCGTCGTGTAAATGTTTAAAAGAGATGAAAGACTGTCGTTGCGTAACCATGACGTGAGTCAGAAAACATGACTGTCTCCTTCATTGATTTCTTCTGCAACGTTGGAGCGCATTACCGATGAAAGCATTTATTATCCTTAAGAAGGACAATGTTTCAAATACACTGCTGTGTAATCACGACCTTGTATAACTTGGCGGCATTTCTGCGGAGTTCAGTGTGATTGGTGTCAGCTGGCCTGAAACACAACGCTGTCACTAAAGAAGACGAATCAAGATCAGCCTATAAATCCAAGATTGCGTGTATCTGTTGCTTTTGGACCCTTAATCTTCAAATGGAGTCATACTTGTAGTAAATGTTGATTGGTCTGTCCAGAGGCCCCCAAAAATACTCCAGTGACAGATGATGCTGATTTATTTCACCGGTCCGACAAATCCCGTTATCCCTGCAGGAACGAGCTGCGCAGCAGTTTCCATTTCCTGGGTGCTTCAGCAGTGTGGCAGTGAGAGCTGGGGGGGGCCTTCCTGACTTTGCAACCTTTTGCACTCTTGGCGGGCACCTGCCGTGAAATTCAGCGTTAACCTCTTCCAAACGCTGATCTCAACAGCTCGACACGCACCACCGAGTCCCACCCGAGATATCAGGGTGATGTCAGATACCGGCAGCAACACGGGGGTCTGCTAGCGGGATTATCAAACACATGAATCAACATGATGCTATCCAGACACGGCCCACACATCCACCAACAGAAAAGGGCCATTTAGCGTGATTTGTGGCTTCAAAGAATAGATCTGAAGTTTGTCTCATTGTCTGCTTTCTTAGCCCGGTTTCAGCGTTTTTTCCGAGGCCCCTGATGTTCTCCGCGGTGCAGGAGAACCCCGGTTTCAACAAGCTGCTCAGTGAAGTCACTGTGGGAAGTCATCTAACCCAGAAACCGAGCATCTGCCAGGCATTTTTCCACCAGCAGACAATCCCATAAAATGTTCCAGTTTCAAATCAGTTTGGAAGAGGATGTTTTGGACGGGAATCAGATGAATTGGTTCTGGGCATTACGCTGCTCTGCGGACCCCTGGGTCGAGGGTGAGACAACTACAGATACGTGGAATGTCGGGGCTTGTGCAATTTAGCTACGGAGATCACAAACTCCCAATTCTGAGAATAGTCTTTGCAATAAAAAAAAAAAAAAAAGGCACCACATTTTTCTCAGATTCTGAGATATAAATACCTCTTCAAGAAGAAATGTGGACAGCAAATCTGTTTATCAAGCAGTGAATCACAGACGGAGCAACAAAAACAAATGTTGGGTTTCTGTTTTTAGGAATATTTTCTAATTATTCCAAACAGTGTCATAAAAAAAAAGAGAGAATCAATGAGGTTTATGTCATCTTTTGTCAGATAAAAATCTACTTCATGCTGCGGTGTTAGCTCAGGGATTTCGGCAGTCAGGCACGAACTTTCTTCAGCAACCTGCTGGGATCAAGAAACGCGGACTGATGGATCAAGGCGTGAATGCAGGTGCGCGTCTTATCTCCACCTCCGACAACTCTGAACTCAAAATGAACTCCTCGTCTCGCAACGATGAGTGAATTAAAGTGGGTTGATGCTTTTTAGGTCGGGGAAATGAAGACACTCGTTGTGCAGGCATGAGACGGACATGAACCCACGGCCGGCTGTCTCACCCAGAGACGCCGTTCTTGTAACGCCGTCTCTCTTTTCCCTGAAACGCGAAGGTGAGATAGAGGGAGAGGTGACGTGTACGTGTGAGAACAGTCGCTCATTGTTGCACAGACTGATTTGTTTTCACACCCATATCCAGTAAAATCGAGACCTCCGCCGCTGCATGGAGTGTGATTCAGCCTGCTTTCTGATGACTGAACAATAAGGTCATATTGTAAAACACCTACAGACCTGTCAGACGGATCAGGGAGGTAACCGAAGCAGCACTGACCCTACACTGTCTGCACTGATTGCTCATATGTAGGCACAGCGGAGGAGCAGCTCGTGTTTCTTCAATCTGCCGACCTGCACATGGCACGATGAGGGAGTGTGTGTTTCATCTCGCTCACATCGGCCTGGCAAGTCAGTTCAAAGCAACACCAATCTTTGCTGGGAATCTGAATTGGGCGTCCTGACGGACGGAATAAAGCCTTCATTGTTTTGTCAGAGAGAAAGCTGTTAATGCATCGCAGCTTTTCAAACTTTTTAAGTCCATCATCATGTTTGTGTGTGTGACCCCGGCTTGGATCAGATCAGTGGTTTTCTGTTGATAACACGGCTTTACACTGAAGCAGACCTTCAGATCGGTGACCTCCAAGGTCCAGTATTTGCCTGCAGTAGACTTTTTCACCTGATCCACCCTGAACTGGATGAAGATGCACCTGCAGGATGAAGCGCTTTGGGTTTCTGACTATTCCGACGGCCCCTCATAGTCTCTCAGCTGAGGCCGTCCAGGCATGTTCGAATGGGATGAGAAGAGATGACATTCCTGGTGAGTCAAACAGTGGCATTACGTCCAACCAGAGACGCTGGAGGAAGCTTCAGGAGATGACGGAGGTTTCTGAATATCTTCCCTCTCCCTGCAGCCATGAGGACCCCATGTGGACCACGGAGGAAAGCGGACCGTTGCTTGGCTTCACTGTGATAAAAATCAAACCCTCTCCTCTAACCAGACTTTGGAGGAGGGGGTCCACATCCTTTCTTAGAAGAAATCAGATGTGGTTTCAAAGAAAGACATGTTTTAAATAAAGAAGACCCCAAGCAGAGGTCTGGTCTGGGGTCACATGTGGGAATGAGGCACGCTGAGGCTCCTCAGTCCTCTTTACATATTGTTCACACAGCGTCTTCTCGCACATGTATTTTGCTGTGGGAAGATGCTCCAGGAGGGAAGCTGCAGGATCCTGTTCACACAGTGACACCTGGTGGACGCTGCTCACAAGAGACAAGATGACTGCAGAGCGTGTTCAACACCGAGCACAAAACAACACTTCGGTTTCTGTTTCAGTATGTCTGGATGAGATGAAATGCAACTAATTAAATGGATTCTTCATTTAAATGAATGAACTGTCTCCTCAGAAACACGGTCCGATGCTGCCGCTCACTCAGACATGACAGAAATGGTTCAAGAGGTGATGACCACCGTCCCGTTGACAAATGAAGGATTTACAGTAAAAGTCCACAAGAAAGAGGGTGTAGAGGTGATTTATATGACAAAGTTTACTGTAAACAGGAGAAAACAGACTAAATGTGTCATTGTTATATCACACATCTCGTGCCAAACGGCTGCTGCACTTTGTGTTTATTTCCAGAGGCGGAAACAGCCCTGAAAATGTGATACTTCTTCTTCTTCTTCTTCTTTTTTTTTTTTACTTTTTATGTTAAAAGTATAAACACATTGCCTGATAAAAAAGGTTGCAATAGTAATTCAATTTGCAATTTGTTATTGTGACAGGTGATGACTCACAGTTCAAAAAGGAGAAAAGCCGATCACAGTCGGTTTCAGGTGGTAACATGGGAAAAATTCTGCTCTTGTGGGACTTAATTACATGCTTGAAAAATACAGTCATGAATAAACCTCGAAATAAGACCTGATTGCAGTAACATGGGTGCTTGTGACTCATTACTTCTCGCATCAGCAGCTCAACAAAGGTTCATGCTGCCTCTTCATTTCAGCACCATTATCGTTTGTTATCGATGAGAACAGGAGTGCGAGTTCAGAGAATTTAGCCATGTGTCATCTATCTCGTAGTCGGCCTATATAAGAGTCTTATTCGTTGGGCCACGGAGCCTGAGCTGCCTGGATCTTACTGTCCTGCCACGTCTTCTTCCTCAGCTCAAGCTCAGAGTTGGTAAACGAAGCGGGACCCCAGTTAGTGATCAGCTGCGGTGCTTTGTCTCCTAAAAGTGAAAAGATGAGAGTATTTCAACAGCATGAACTTCATAATGGATTTCTTACACAAAACATGGTATTTTTAGCTCCTGTCGTCTGATGTGCTTCATGTGCTTCATCACGTGTGGCCAAATATGGATAAACCAGAAGATTAATTTCCTCACTGATATTTTAATAAGATAACTTCCTCCAAATGCAACTCGCAACAACTCAAAGAAACACTGGTGTATGCTCTGTTCATTACAGCCCCACACATCAAACAGCACATTAAAACCACAAAACAAAGTCATAAAATGTAGTTCGCTATTTCAGAATGTTGAATGCACTTATTAAAACGAGAAGCAATGATGCAGGGGGGAGAAATCCATGGTTCAACAAGCTGCACAAAGTACTTGGGGGGGGGGGGGGGGGGGGGGGGGAACCCATCAGCAGCCACATTAACATGGCCCTCCTGATGTGTCTGCACTCTAATGATGGAAACACGACACTTCCCCTACTAAGAATTCATCTTTAAATCTTATAAAAGATTACAATGTTGAATGTGTAAAATGCTTGAATCACTACAGTGTAGTATTTCATCATAAGTCCATCTGTTATGAGAATAAATGTCTCTACATGCGGTTGAATATCTGCATCAAATCATTACCAGTTAAATGGCCATAAATTCATGAATCATCCGAGGCTGATAAGTGAGAGGTTGTACCTGGCTGGATGAGACGCAGCAGCCCCTCCTGTTTGGCCACCTTGTCCTTCCACTTCTTCGTCTTGTTCGCTGCTCGCTCCAGGTTTTTCGATACTATCTAACAATGCAACACAATGCAAGTGCTCTTTAATGCCAGAGGGAAATTTTACAACTGGACATGTGAATGAAATCTACAGGTCAGACCGTGTGAACTTTCAGAACATAGAGATGGATGAACAGCTGCTAAGGCCATATTCGTCACATCATTTTTGATAAGCCAGATTTTGGACTCTGTGTACTTTAGGCTCAACAGTTGTTGAGAGGTGAGATGTAATGTCGTCCTCTGAACTAAGTCTCAAACTAACAAAAACGAACCTGATCACAGAGATAGGAAAAGCAGTTGTTTCTCTAGATTTCAGCCCGATCAGCTCAACTTAGCACCATGAAAAGCAGGGTCTTGCTGCAGAGGCCAGTTCTGACCTGGTACTGCTCCAGCGCCCCCCTCCGCTCGCTCTCCAGTCTCTCCAGCTGCTGCATGGCTGCCTGCAGGCCTCTCTCCTTGGCCAGCCGCTCGGCCAGCAGCTCCTGATTCTCCGCCTGGGTCTGGGACAGCGCCCTCTGCTGCTGCAGGTGGATCTGCTCCAGCTCTGCCCTCTTCGCTGCCTCCTCCTCCAGCAGCCTGCCCGGAAACACACACACACACACACACACACACACACACACACACACACACAAGGATGAATCACAGAGAGGTGCTGCAGAGCGCAGTGCTCACATTAAACCTGAAACTGTTTCTGATTGACTCTGAATGGAAGTGATTTGCACGATAACATCGTATATCTACTGCATGTTTTCTATGATTCCACACTGTTTTCATGGTCTTGCAAGTTGGATCTTTCAAATACCTCAGAGCCTTAGAGGCAGAGGAGGCTAAAATACACACATTTTTGCTTGGTTTAGTAAAAACACTGTACATGAGTCAAATAACAGCAACTGTTATTTTCTTTATGACATTTACGGTATATTCAGTCGTAAATATGTGTTTTAATCAATTTAAAATTGACTTGTTTTATCAGGGATAAACGCGTGCTGGTGCTTGGAAAAAAAACATACCTCACCCACCCCTTCACTGCCCCTGGCATGCACTTTGATCATTATTCAAGTTAAGTACAGATACCTAGAAACTATACATAAATAAAGTATTTAAGTAAATGCACTGCATTACTTCCCCCTCTGCTCAAACAAGTGCATTTGCATACATAGCTAAAAATTAAATCCTCCAAGCTTTATGGAAAAAAAAGAAAAAGAAAGGATAAATGAACAGCTGAAAGTATCAGACTGTAACTATTTCTGTATTTGTTAGTCTGGCTTCATTATCTAACCCAGTGGGTGATATCTCTGTGATCAGTTCTTGCATTTTCACATCCTGCTCAGTGTCAGTGTGTGGGTGTGTGTGTGTGTGTGTGTGTGTGTGTGTGTGTGTGTGTGTGTGTGTGTGTGTGTGTGTGTGTGTGTGTGTGTGTGTGTGTGTTTGTGAGACTTGGCCTGCAGCTTCCTCATGGCCTCCTCGTCCCGCTTGGCCTGCCGCTCGTCCTCCAGGGCCTCCTCCAGCCGGTGGTACATGTCCTCCAGCTCGCGGACGCGCTGCAGATACTGCTCCAGCTCACTGGACTTCTGAGCCACCTGCTCCTCCATCTGCTGACGCACCTGGAAACACACACACACACACACACACACACACACACACACACACACACACACACACAAATAGGCTCACTCACACGTTGCAGTTATCTACCAATAAGATGTGAATCAGCATTTTGTGTTGGTATTATGACATTTGCTTCACTGTGGTTTTATCTATTTCTGCAAATACCAACTGAAATGACACAATCTCCTTTCTGAAAGAATATAATCATTGAATTTTGTCAAAGCTGCCTCTTCTGACAGACTGCAGCTGTCTCAACATCAGGGGGAATATCATTTAAAGGTAACACCATGCTGCAACACGTGTTTTGGAGCGGCTGAGGGAGGCGCGGTACCATTTTCTCTCTCTCCAGGTCCTTTCTGTAGCGATCCTGCAGGTCTGCCTGAGTTTTCTTTCTCCTCAGCTCCTCCAGCGCCGCTTTAGCTTCAGCCTCTTCCATTTTCTGTCAAGCACAAAAGAGGAAATGATCATTTGTCGACCTGTCGTGATTCCACAGTAACCCCGTGAGAGGATTCATTCACCAACAGCAGTAGATAAAGACGGTCTGGTTTTAAGGGAATCTCTTACTGTGCTTTCATTACTGAGCGATAAACGAAGGAACAAACATCACAAGAGGAATTTATTTCCTTCAGTCAGTTTGACACATTTTCAGAGTGGAGTTTTCTAAATGTAAAGTGCCTTCACACTATCAGCGATGACGCCTTCTAATGAAGAATGTTTTAAGACAGTTCAAAAAGGCCATCTGGTAGAACAAAAAGCAGAAGTGTAGCTTCACATATAATGTTTCATAACTCTGATGGTTCAGATGCAGGTGTCCCCGACTGATACAGGCTTGTCATTTGCATAGAAACTTTTGTTGCCCTTTTTCTTGTGAGCAGACAGCAACACACTACTTTCATAGAATATCTGAGTTGCACAGCACTGTGTCCGGAAACCTCTGACTTATCAGATAACCAGTGAATGTTAATGATTTCTTTCCACATATAGGGTGAAACTGAGCAGAGACATCATAAGAGCTCAGCTTAATCCGCCAACTGAAAAATTACCTTCACTTTTAAAGCATATTTTTCACTGGAACTTACAAACTTAACCAACTGAGCCACAGCGACCGAAAGAAAGATAAGATTAATGAAGAAAAAACTATGAAACTGCACATGCTGACATGATAACTATACATACAGCGTCCCCTTCGAAGCTGTGATGCTTGCCATTTTAGTAACATAACTCCAGAAAAGAGTTCTGATCAAAGCATGTTTGTAGAGGCACCTGTTTGTAAACTTTATACCGGTTCATATCTTAATGCAACTTCAGTGATAGTTTATTGTATTGCTTTTTTGTTTCAATTTAAGCTAAATATAATTTTCTGGCAATGTTCAATTTTATTGTCACCAAGTATGAGCACCTTGAATTGTCTCCTCTCTGAATGGTGGTCAAAAATGATTCTTTAAGTTCATATCAAGGATCAGTAAGAACATTTGTCTCTTCACTCAGACCATTCTCGGTTTTCCCACGTCTGCTGTTATTTTCTTTAAAAGCTTCAACTTTCTCACACTGTCATGATCACGTTTTCTCACACCTTCCCTGCTCATCAAACATAATTATAAAACACTCATTTCCAAAACTTGTTGCTTCTTTTTTCTCGTCTCATCCTTTCTTCTTCTGTCTTCATGGGTCATTACTCTGGTTTCAGCTCGGCGGTCAACACATTTTACTTTAATACTACTTTAATTACTACTCTGATCAGAGAATCTCTACAGACGTCAACAGCCCGTGTTTTATTATCCGTACGCCTGAGACAGCCTGATAGCTTGTGTCGACACCTGAACTGCTCCCTGATGTCAGTCTGGGTGAAGTGAAGCACAGACCATCCTCATGTCCTCCAGCTGCCTCTGTTTGCTCTCGTTGGCGGCCTGGAGCTGCCTCATCCTCTCGGACAGGTCGTCCTCGTCCACGTGGCGCCTCAGCCGCAGCTCCCGGCGGCTCAGCCGAGCCTCCCGGTGGGGGGACGTCAGCCCCCGCCTCGGCAGCTGGATGCACGTCTGGATCGCTGCCATCGCAGGAAGAGAGACGGAGAGAAACACAGACGTTGGCTGTTAACGTGCTGTTGATTCAAAATGAGAGAAGATAAAAGCTTCAGGAGAAACAACTGGGAACACCGCGACATGGTAATGACGAGACGGGATGATGGGGAAGCCTGAGACACGCTCCGTACCTTGGATCCAGTCCTGCCTCTTCTTCCTGTCAGACACGCCGATCTCAAAGTTTTTATCAGCACATTTAATGATGAAAAGACATTTCTTCCCCTCTTTCTCTGGGAGAGGCTGCAGGAGGAAAATTACAAAAATGTTAGTTATATCACGCAAAAACTATACATGTCATGCACGCTCACAACTATTCACCTCCACACAGTAGGCTTGATCCAGAATAATGTCTCCTCTCTTCTCCAGCAGATCCTCACAGACGTAGTACGACAGAGAGGAAGGTCGGAGGACAAACCAGCGCTCCGTCCAGTTCTTCCGTTTGTGGCCTTTTTTCAACATGTATCCCTTCAACAGCAGCATGGAGGTCAAAGGTCAACCTCATTTCTCCACCAGAATTATTGATGTTAATGTAGCAGTGAGTTAAGCAGCGGCGGTCTAGAAGTTAGAGAAGCAAGCTCATAATCAGAGCTTTGGTATTTTGAATCACACCGCTGGCAGGACGCCAAGATGTGTGTGTGTGTGTCAAGAAGACAATGTGTCATAAATCCTCTGTCAAATCAAACATGTAGATCACATGATCTTTTAATTGCAACACAACGGGATGAGTTCAATGATCCGCTGAATCGCACTGCCTGGGCAAGGTCCTCACACATCTCTGAGAGCACTTTGCAGACACACAGAGTGATGTGAGATTTCAAACCATCAACCAATTTGCAAATTGCGTGCATTGCTGCATTTGTGAATTGGGATTCACAACCAACGCAATAAATAACATTATTGTGTGATTGTTTATTGTTAAAGTGATCGCTCACAGTATTATCCTGATAAAGTAAACATCTGTGGAAATGATCCCGTGTATGTTTAAAATGTACACATTTTTTACTGTGAAGGTCTAAATCAGTCTCTTGTTGGTGACCACAGTGTTTCTGTCTGATAAAGCCGTTGACTTCTTGCAGTGTGACTGTGTTCCAAACAGTGTGAATGACAAACCAGCATTAGGTGTTACTTCTTTCTTTAGTAAACTGTGGTAATACTTCAGGATTACAAGATGTTGAGAAAGGTCAAGCAAAACCTGGAAGGTGAAACATTAGATCAGTGGGAGGCATGAAGCTGCAGTCTGACCTGCTTGAGCACGTCCAGTATGAGCTCGATGAAGACGGCGTCGATGCCCATGGACATAGAGTGGCGGTTCACGCCCTGGCTGAAGTAACCGAGCCCCACGAGCTCGATCAGCTCCCAGGCGGTCAGCCACGTCTTGGTCTTCATCTTCAGCTTATAATCTGCAAAGCGAGGCTCGCTCCATACACTCCCCATGGCTTCAGTCAGCTTTCGCAAGAAGTACTCGATCTAAAGAGGCCAGAAAACAAAAAAGTTTAAAACATTTCTTGGGATTGATTGCGACAGTAAAGAGGAACGGTGGAAGCTTCCTGTCAGATACCTCTTCAATGACGATGATTAGAGGATATTTGTCTTCTGACAGAAAGTTGAAAATACACCAGACTTTGAAAGCATCGTGGTCTGAGATGAGCAGATGCTTGGTGTGTATATTCTTCTTGTAACACAGAGTCCAGCACATCTTGTTGAACTCCTCCACATCAAAATCTTGGCATACCTGTGAGAGGAAAATGAAACACCGGGTTACAGTCAGGCTGCTCGGCAGCAGTCAGCAATGTGTTTACAAAATGCTAAACAGGACACCCAAGTTTGTCTCCTTTCAAAAACCTCAAGTCTGCAGGATGTGGGGTACAAACATGTCGCAATTAAACAGCTCATTTTCATTCAAGTCAGAGCCCACGAGAGCAAACCAAGCAAACAGCTTCTGAGCACAAAGAGCGAAACTCCAGCAGTAACATGTAGAAAACTGTCTGCATAGACGAGTCCCACCGCATTCAAAACAATTAAGTAACGTCTATTAAAAAGCCAAAAACACAGATTAGTGTGGGTACAAGAAGTGCTTGTGGCCATTTCCTCTCCTACATAGTACAGATCACCATTAGTCATCATAATGTCATGCAGTCTGTGCAGAGAGGTCTGTGTTGGTGGATTTCTACTATTTTTATTGTTTGCATAACTGACATTTATCCAAATTAGAAAAAGCTTTACAAAGCTGTTTGAGTGAACTACGACATGCTAATAGCTAACATTATGATAATGATTGATGCGCTTAAAGAAAGAACTCAAAACATTTCTATTTCACAGTTTGTATGATTTTAATACATTTTTCAATCATTGTTTTTATGAATACTGATGGATTATTATTGTAGCACTTTAGCATTTCATAATGTGAAGCACACCATAATTAAATTTAGAAATTATTACTATTAGCATTATCATTATTATCATCATCATTATTATTAGTTGTAGTAGTATTATAGCAGACCAAGTAATCTTGCTTCAATAGAAAATACATTACCAGATTTTAAAAATGAAATGAAAAGTAAGTTTGGTGCTAAGTTATGGCTGCTTTAGCAATACAAACATTGACAGACTGAGTCAGAAATAAATTACTGACATGCCTACGTTTCTAAAACTGAGCTGCAAAGACTATCATTCATCTAATCTAAAAGAGAGGACAATCAGTTTAGCAAAAAAAAAAATTAATAAATACAAACAGACCTCTGTTAGACAGGACGTCTGTTTGGAGTGTATTCAAGATTTTAATGAAGCATACAGTTTGTTGTTTGTACGCACACTTTTTTTCTTAATTAAAATGTTAAAAGTGTCTTATTATTAAACTAATAGTTTAAACTAAACATAAAGCCCACAGAGCTTAAAATAATAACTCAGTAGCCAAGTTATTATGACAAGTGTCTATCTTTCATAACACTTTATCTTTTTCAGGGTTGAGGCGCTGGAGAAAATGCTGATAATAAAAACTATAAATTATTTCTAAAGATGTTGCTAATTTTTGCTGATTTCTAAAAAATGGGAAAAAATGGGAAGTTTCAAACTCCTGCATACACAAAGCTGTGAAACTTGGAGTTGTCCACTATAAAAACTGGAGGCTCTGGAGAGTTCAGAAATACGGATTTACCATTACTTGGTACGGCAATATCTGTATATCCGCATGAGTGAGAATTCCACACGCAGACGCTGCCATAAACCTGTTATTATCTGACAAAAATAAGCAATACTTTCTACTGTGTATAAGTGAAATTCTTTCAGTACTTTTTTCCCAGAGTTATATGTTTTCATTGTTCTGTTTTTCAACCCTGGTAGAAAGTAACTCTTCTGACAGTTGCACTCTTCACAGAGAACTGAAAGGAATTGCTGGAATTGAGCGACGACTCTTTGTTCTCACTTTGTCCAGGATGAACTTGTTGAGGTACGGCATGTAGCCGTGGTTGGAGACCGGCCCCTCGTTGTCGTCTTTGAAATGTTCTTCGAGGGTCAGGGGGTCATGAGGGATCCTCATCACCGTGCACAAGTTGTAAGACAGCACCTGAAAAACCAACAAAACACACTGCGGGTGAGGAAATATGGTGCAAATTCATCTGTGCAACTCACAATAATATGCAAATTTCTGAACTGAAAATTAAAAAAAAAAAGTGAAATTAAAGAGAGGGGTCCAATCTGGTTATCTGTTCAAGGGACACCAAACAAACCATGGCTCCACAAAAATGCACCACCTGACCTTCACAGGCATCTGACAGTTTTTTTCATAGATTTTGTTTAAATAGAATATTAAAGTAACAAATGTGCAGATAGGAACTGAACAGTGACATCGTGTTTCATGTCATTACAGAATAAATTCAAGCGGAATAATTCATCAATTCACAGTGATAATACAACACATTATAAGATTATTGCTCCAGTTACAGATTATATTCTAATCCTTGAAGCCTGTAAAACAGTTATTATAAAGATTCCAACGCGCAGGTAAGATCAATTTACTGTCATCACTGCGAAAACGCCAACGAATGCGGAAAAAGTACATCTCTGTGAAGTTTTTCACAAAATCTCTGCACTCCTTGCATGTTTTCAAAACTCAAGAGCAACTCATTTCTGCGCCCCAGACTGAAACTAGAGGTTTCTGCAGTTTGCTGGTGTCTTCAGGGAGGCGGGCAGAGCTGCGAGGCTGAACCGGAGCTGAAGAGACGCACCTTCAACTGAGACTTGGACACCTTCCCCTCATGGTCCAGGTCCAGGGCTGAGAATGCGTGCCATATCGGCTTTAAAAGCTCCTGCCGAGGCCACATCTTCCCGCTACAGCGTCTCCACACGTCTGTGTGTGTGTGTGTGTGTTTCTGGGTGAGTGGCTGGGAGTCTTTGTGGTTTGAAACTATCCGCCTCTGGCAGGAAGCACGTTGAGGCAGAAGTTGATGGCGCCACCATGCGTCCAAAATGAAGAATGGAAGAGATCTACCGATGGCGCTGCGCAAATAATGGATCCCCACAAGATTGGTGGTGTATTCCCTCTACGCAAAATTATCAAAATGCAAAAGATTCATAGATTAGGAGCACTGCATGCTTATTTATTTCGGGGAAAATGAACAGCGCGATCAAGAGATCCATTATTTATGAAGCCAAATCAATGGTTTTTGTGCAGATTACCAAAAGGTGTGTTCAAGATGTAAATCATCCATCAGGAATGAACCAGGGTTTACTGAGGCAAGAGCACGAGCTATTTCAGTACTGGTTCTGACATGAGGCTGGACCCGTTCTTATAGCCTTAATGCCACAAACAGGATTCAGACCCACACCCCCCACACTCAAGGGTTTCATCCAAAAGAAGAGCATTCATGCACAGCAAAGCCTTCAAAGCTACCAACAGTCGATCCCGATGAGGTTTGGCTGTTCATCAACCTGTTCCCGATGTGTCGCACACGTCCTCTAAGTGAACTGGTGAATCCTCTTATTCCAAACAGACAGACCCAAGCACTGCTAACTCTTAACGTTACAAAATTACCTGGACCCAGGTTTTGTTCTCTAGTTTAATTACACATAAACCTTTACAGATTTTTACAGGAATGAGTTCACCATGCAGAAACTGCATTATGTCGAGTAAAATGAGGCAACGACACACTTCAGAAGGCAACTGCTGAGTCGACGCCGTGTTCTTTCCGTTCCATCAGTACAAGTCGGTCGACCTTCTCGTGGGGTTAATGTTATATTTTTCTATTTCACATTTTATATTGCTGAGACCAAGTTATAGCCAACTCAAAGACGAGACGAGTACTCCACTCGTTTACCAGTGTCTTCGACACAAATGTGTCTGTTCAATAAAAACACTCATGGTCATGAACTCCCTTCGCTTTTTTTTTTCCTTTTGTTTTAATATGTTGTATATATAGATGGTTCATCCATACACCAACCAAAAGCTTGAGACCTTCACGATAAAAGTCCAATTGTACATGCTTCAATGATGTATCCAACTGCACTTCCAGTGCTCATAAACACTTGTCCTGTAGCCGTACTGAACACCAAGAGCATTCTCTTTTCCTGGAAAGAAAAAACAAAAAACAAAAAAAAAAAAAACAACAAAAAAATAAACATGTCGATGTTTCCAAGTTGCCCGCTGATCCGCTCTGTAACATGAAGCATGCCGACCAGCCGTTACAGAAGTCACTTGCAAAGTAACAAAAGTTACAGCTGTTTTCCTTTTTTTTTTTTTTAAATAGTTTTCAATTTAAAAAATTTGCAGTCTGATACAGAAGGCTAGGAGACCTGAACAATATGAAAGTGCTAGTCATTAATTTACAGAGATCAGGCATCACATAGTGCTATGTATTATCCAATATGCTACATATGAATACAGCTGTTGATACCTTACAAATGCCTCCGGTTATTTCTCAAGGCTACTTGAAAAACCAATAACCTTGGCTTGTATGTACATAAACATGAGTGTTTGTTTATGCACAAAATTACATTTGATCACTACCAGAGGTATAATCTTATTACGGCCATTTGGCCACAACAGCGATAATGAAAATATTTAGTCCCATTATCGATTCTGTTCATCCCCCAAAATTTTTGTTTAAGTGGGAAAAAAACAAAAGAGTTGCTGTCATGGTGTCTCTCCCACGCCGGACTCCAGGAGACAGCGTTGTTCAGAGCTTCTTCTTCTCTTCTTCTCCCGCATCGTGCTCAAGTTCTTGGTTTGTTTTCCCCAGCCATTGGTTACATTTTGGTTGCTTTCCCACATCTTCTGGTACTAGTTTCCCCATTTGATAGATTGAAGAATGACTGAGAAGAACCAGTTCTGGAACCACTACTTAAGGGAACAACACAAGCTTTTTTTTTTTTCGTGTTTTTTTTCTTTTTTCTTTTTCACTTCACTACAATCAGTCACAGAGTAATAAAAAGTAGAACAAGATGACTCAATTCATTCCTGGAGCGGTGCCTCCAAAGTTGAAAGTAGATGGCACCACTGGCGCTGTGAACTTGTAGCCGCCGTGCTTCTCGATCATCTTGGATTCTGTAATTGAGGACACAATGAGAGACGGCGCTTAAAAACTAATCAAGTCCCAGTTTGCAGCATCGATGCGCATTCGAGGGCCGGAAACTCACCGTGTGCTGCCCGTCTCTGGTCTGCAAGTGTGGCAATGTCCTGAAGCTGTTTGCCCTGCTCCTCGTCGAGGGCTTGTGTTAGTGCCTGGTACCACGCCGGGTCGCGGCTCTGGATATCTGGCGAGACGGAGACGAGAGAAAGTCAGCGGAAACGTTCACGGACGGAAGACGGCGATCCACACGGGAGACCCTCCCCCCCCCCCGCCTCTCTCTTACTCTGTAGTACGGCTTTGAAGATCTGGTACTCGTCCACCATGTTGTCTTCGTCGTCCACGGCTGTAGTGTAGCCCTCCAGCGCCGTCTCCTCGGCGTCGTCCTCCTCCCAGTCTTCGTCGTCTCCGTCTTCTCCGGCGTGCTTCGCCAGCATCTCCAGGTACTCCTGGCCTTCCTCGTCGATGTCGTCTTCGTCGCTGCCCAGCTCAGCTACGATCAGATTCGGGGGAAAAGCATTCATATCAGCGCTCTTTAGAGGAGTGGCGTCGGTGCATCTCTAATTACTGCATTGCTGCAAACGGACGATGGGCCGTACCGTTGTCGTCGTCTTCCTCTCCATTGTCGTCGTCATCGTCGTCGTCGTTCTCGTGCTCCGCTCGGCAGGCGTACGCCCGTTTGAGGCCGCTGAACAGCAGGATGGCCGCTGGGACGAGCTTGTCGGCCACGTGGTTGACGGCCTCCGGCCTGGGATTGAGATCGATGAGAGCGCAGAGTCCCAGAATGCACATCTTCCTGTCGTGGAGACTGAAGGGAAGCGAGGGGAAACAGATTTTTACCGTAAACTCTGGAGGACATGCAGGGCTGGGTGCCAGTCGTCACACGGGAGCGTGTCGGGCTGTAACTTTAACCAACAAAAACCTACCCGAGGAAGCAGTCCACGTCTTTCAGCCACTGAGAAATAAAGTGGTTCGTGATCGACTCAGTGTTGTTGGGGAAGCGGAGATTCTCCAGGGTGTTGAGGAGGACGGGGGGGTTGCAGTAAAGTGCGGCAATGGCCACCTGCAGGCACATCGTCCTCAGCTCGCTGGTCTTCACCTCCCGTGTCAAACGCTCCAACGCGGCGGCCACAAACAAGGGGACGACCTGAAACGGTCAAACACGTCTTATAAGCAGCCGAACTCCTGGAACTCCAGGTCTTAAACCGGTGAGTTGAGAGTCTTCTAGTAGCGCCTCATTGATTTCTGTGAGACATAAATAGAACTTTCTACTTCAGACAGACCTGCTCAATGCCTTTGCACTGCAGGATGATCACCTCTAACAGCTTAGCTGCATGGCATTCTGGGTCCTCGCCTGGATCGCCTGTCAGGACCTGAGTGGAATGACAAAGCAATAGTAAGCATTTTTTTTTTTTTTTTTTTACAAGAACTTCTACTTCAACACAGTCTTAAAATGACTTTACCTTCTTGCACATGCTATAAATAATCTCAAGGTGTTTGGTGTCGGATAGCAGGGCCTCTGTGTCAACTGTGACGTAGTTGTGAAGGAGAGGCATCATATCTGAAAGAGAATCAATAAGTAAGCATAGCTGAGGTTTGTCACAAATCTAACATTATATTTCAGGCGTCAAATACAAATCCTCCTTTCTTCCTACCGACGTACCAGTGAAGTAGTCAAATCCATCTTGTTGGAAGACTTCATACACAAGTGGAAGAAGTTGCCACATCTGTTTGGACACCTGCTGGCAGGTCAGGCTGTGAGCCAGGGACAGGATCTCCTCGTAGAATTCTGCGTAAGCAAATGGCAAAGGGTAAGAAAGGTGTTAAGCAGGAAAAGAAACCGTCTCCATTGTTTAAATATGGAGGGACAAGAACTTTTTTTTTACCCAGCACATGCTGCTGCAGCACGGTGCCGATCACCTGCAGACAGATGCCCTCCAGCTGCTCTGTGATCTGCAAAACAGGACAACGGCAATTCAGAATGGTGAAGTCAAAGTCAGAGCTGTGTCCAGTTCCTCCATAGCCATTTTGTTATTAGTGCAACTTATGCAAAATAAATCTGACACTGCAGGACGAAAACTGCATTGAGGGTAATTTGCATGAATTAAATCCACTGTGAGTCAATGATTGGCTTCACCACACAAAGATGAGCAGTTTTTCATCCATGTTATTTGCCTTTCAGCTGGTGAGCACAGACTTCTTGTTCTCGAATGCGTACACAAACTCAAATCTTTCCCAAAAATCAAGGGTCTACTTAAAAAGAAAAACCAGCTAACTGTGTGTTGACAACTTCGGAATCGTACTCTGCTGAGGTGTTAAGCAATCTAAAGATCCTCAATGCTTGGTCAGAGCTAATGGCTTCTTGGCTTTGAGCGGCACTGGTTCCGTGTTTCAGCAGATACGGTGGCAGCATGCCCCGGCACTATTTCTAGCGCCTGTCTCAGCCTCTGAGTCATTTCAAACATGGTGAGAACAGAGTGTGTTCTCGGGAGTTGGGTGGGTGGCTCAAATGTGTTGGCAAGAACGCTGCGGCGGACCAGAGCTGCTTCTACAGAGGAAGTGGCATCAAGAGGAGCGATCAGTCAGGAGAGAGAGTAAGCGTGAGTGTGTGTTTATTGCGCGTTTGTGTGGGCGGCGCACTTAGCGGTTATTGCCGCTGACCTCTTTGTGGTCCTCCACCACACTTAGCAGTGTGTCGATGGTGTTGAGGATGCCCATGGCCGTCACAGCTTTGTCATCGCCTCCTTCTTCGTCGGGCCCTGTCTGAATCACCTGGTTGAACGTCATCGCCTGCAAAGAGAGTGAACGGACGGGCTTTGATGACTGTGTTCGTCAGCTGAATTGTCATTCATGTTCACAGAGGAATACGAGGCAACTGTTTGTTTGGTTTTAACATGCAGGCTCACCAGGTGCTGTGTCATCTCCACTGCAATCGGGGTGACCTCCTCGCTGTATTCGCAGATCATCTTCTGGATGACGTTGGTCAGGTCGTCGTTCTCCGTCTCCCTGACGATGTGCAGGAGCGCCTGCATCACTGGCCGGATGAAGGGAGTGATGTACTCTTTGGCTGGAAAACACAGGTCAGACGTCAGCCCGGGCACGCCCTCGGGATTCACCTTTATTTACATGAGCTAAACACACCAGCTGCACCAGCCGCTCACCTTTCTCCTGGTTGCTGATGAGCACCTGCAGGGCGATGGCGGCCTCCACCTTGACCGGCATCTCGTTGTCATTGATGAGGCAGAGGCGGGTCAGCTCGAGGGCCGTCTGCAGGTTCTGGTCACTTTTGAACTTCACCTCGCAGAAGTAATGCAGCACCCAGCAGGCCTGTGAGGAGACGAGGATGAGAGAGAGAGCTCGCATTAACCAGAGTAATGCATGTCACAGGACGGCCTCCTGTCATCGATTTCAACTTACCCTGGCCCTCATGTAGCCCAGATCGCTGCAAAACAGGGGGAAGACGTGATTCTGCAGCATGTACTCCATCTGGTCCTTGTATATCTTTTTCTGTCAAAAACAGATTTTACAGTCGTCAAATTCAGCAGATAGTTTATATATTAAGATATATTCAGAAAACTGAGTATGTTCCCTTTGAAACTCCTGATAAAGAAAAAGACCCACAATCTCTCCTGTCAATATTTTGAGGATGACATATTAAAAAGAATTTAAACTGAACATAACTGGCTGGACTTTCACATCTCCAAGTGCCCCTCCCCGTAAAGCCGACTGCTGTTTTTACCATTACGACAGGCGATACAGACGACCAATATTTACTTTATCTGGCGAACGGCTGACAGGAGGATTTTAAGGTCTCTATATCCAACTGGAACAAAAAGGTATCTTTAAGACATAATCCAAACAAGCCGGCGAACATTAGTTTACCTTCAGCAGGATTTCTGCCAGAGAGCCAATCATGTGCAGGGCGCCATCTTTTTTCCTTGGGTCGGAGGCGGGATCGGTTAGGATCTGGTAGCAGAAGCCCATCGACTTTTGCAGCACCTAAAGAGAACAAATAAATAGTTTTTGTCCTTCTGATCTTCTAAAAAAATGAATTTTTTCAAAGGCAGAAGTCATTTTATTTCCTATATCATAGGAATACTTGTGACAAATGGGAAAAAAAACACACACAAAAAAAAAAAAAAATGGCGGACCAAATCCGTGAAGGACACAGTAAGTAAGAACAACTCACCTCTTTCCTTTTGTTGCAGGCAGTGAATAGAAGCGTTTGCGCTGCGGTTGTAGGCGAGATGAAGTCCTCGAACACATCTAATGGAGACAGGTCAGATTTGAGTCGGGCTTAGTCATCAGGCTGGATTCCTTTAGGATTACGGGACATTTCACCCCCTGCTTACCAAACTTCATGCGGATGTACTCGTAGGGATCTTCCCGCCACAGGTCGTCGTCACTGTCTGTGTAGCACATGAGGGGAAACACCACATCCTGAATGATGCCCTGAAAAACAGAATGTGCGACAAGGAAACGTTAATATGGCAGAAGTCGAGCACTGGACAGCTAATTACACTCATTACAGACAACATTCTACCAAACACAAGGCTCAATGTTGTGAATAACCCTGCCCCCGTCTTTCTACCTGAATGTGTGGTTTGAGGTTCTTCCATGTCAAGGCGTGTGCGATGCCCTGGTTGATGTAGTTGAGTGTCTGCTGGAGTACCCTTGGAGCCACATATTGCTTCTCCTTATACTGATATAAGACTTTCAGCAGCACCTACAGAAACAAGTGAACAAAGGAAACGGCTTTCGTTTGTGGCGCGGCCTCACCGGAGGGCTGCTGCGGCCGACGGTTGGCTTTGTCAAGCTCTCACCTGCTGCGCTGGAACTGCATATTCCTTTAGGAAAAGTTCAGCAAACTCGGCGTACTCTTTGGTTGTGTTGCCGGGGCTTCCATACCTTAAAAAAGTTGTTTGTTTAAAAACAAATTAATAGAACAGGCACCCAAATGCAAGCTCCTCGAAAAAAAGTGTCCATCATGTGAATTAGAGAGATAAAAGAGTTAGTTGTGTCCTTTGATTATTACAGAACGTGAGCATTTGAAGGGGCGTGTAAACAGGCAGGCAGAGACAGCGTTTTGGTTGTACTGGTCTCCATGGTAACTGGCTGCTTACAGATGTTAAATATAAAAGAAATGGAATAATCCTCAAAGTTGCCATGCTGTTTGCAGCTCATGAGTTTAGCAATCATTGAGGGGGGAAAATAGCTCTGATTTATGAAGGCTGAACAAGGTCGTTATATGAATATTCTTTTTTAAATGTAGGTCATTTTGAGTGGTTCTTTTTAAAAGCAGCTTGGAAGCTGTAAAGGTGTGTGTTTTTGTTGTATTTTACCTCTCGAACAGCCGAGCCAGGATGTGAAGGGCCCACTTCTTACACTTCCACCATGGCAGCTCAGGCCACTCATCTTCATCAATCTGCATCGTCTCCTGCACGGACAAGAAACACGTTGAAAAAAACCCACTCGTGGGGAATTAAAAAAAAAAAAAAAAAAAAAAAATCCAATGAGCTCATTTAGGAAACTGAGCAGATCTTTACAGTTTGCGTGAACTCATTCAGTTTCTTCATCGGCGGAACATCTCTATCCACGACTGTCTTCAAGATCTCCATCCACTCTGTCAGGTTCTGTCTGTTGATGAGTTCCAATGGAAGGTTGTACTACGGACATCAGACAGTTTGCATCAGTAAATGTTTATCCGTCTGAAGAACATTCGTATTTAATACGGTTTCAATGAACAATTTCTTTGCTGGAGTAGAGCATTCTTAATGTTGGAATACCTGGAAGAGGGCGTAGAGGATTTTGAAAATCTGTTTCTGTATGAGCACAGACTCGCTGGAGGAGTCCGGGAGGAGCTGGATGAAGCGCTCCTTCAGCATAGGCATGAAGATGTGCATGGCGGCCACGAGAGGCTGACGCTCTTCTGGCTTTTTGTATCTGGACAAAAACGTACGTTGCATCAGCATGACAAGGTCAGACTTGCGATACGAAGCTAAAATGATGATATAAGAAGCAAAAGGGTCAGCCTTGAGAGCTCCAGCTTACTCGTAGTTTTTGACGAGCTGGTAAAGGCAGAGCAAGATCCCCAGCCACGCTCTGCTGTTGTCTGACTGCAGATAGAAGCCAATCTTGTCCACGATGGTCGTCCACTTGCCAGGGTAGTCGTGCTTGATCATGTGGTGGATGCATGTTGTCAGCTGAACCCTGAGGGAAATTTGGAAGACCCAGCGTTGGATCGGGCAATCGGCAAAGCGCAGAAATACTCGTGGAGTGGCGTTGGGAGGAAAAGAGCTGCTCTGGCTCCACGCAGCCGGCACATTCTGTGGTTACCTGATGCGCTCGGGGGAGTGGATGATGGCCTCCACTATGTTGTCTCGGATGAACTGCCTGTCCTCCTCGGGGATGTTGTTAACAGGCGTCTCTGTGCCCGAAACGTCTCCATCGCTCCAGTGCTGGGTTATCATGTTCTTAAGGTAAATCACACCTTGGCACAGGGAGAACGCAGATGTTAGATGTTGACGGCAGAAAAACCAAACTGAAAACACACAGAGTGAATACTGACAAATGTCACACACACACACAAAAAAAAAAGCTAAAATGTTTAATTGCTTTGTTGTTGACAACTCTTCTTTAAACTGCGTCTTAATGACATCTCCCAGCTGTTCAAGGAGCCACTGAAGGCATTTTCACACAGCGCCTGAGTGACTGGCACTGCTGACAGACGAGAAACATTTTCCTCTCCTTACAAGGTTTTGTTGTACAATTGATGAATCTCCTCAAACAACAATATTCTATTATATAGCTGGCAACACAGCAGCCTGGATCCAGAAATGTATTAAGCTACTGAAATAAATTCTCCCGTCTGTAGTTCAGTAGTTTCGAATGTTGCACCGGGGTGTCAGCTGGGTTCACATCTGCAGCGTGGGGCCTCACTCTGAGCTGCGCAGTTAGAGGCATCTGAGGCCGTGGAGGAGCGAGGGCTCGCAGGCAGACTGCTGACACAAATGTCTACACAACCAGCGAGGCAATCATAATCCAGCCTATCGCTGCTGACGGAGCGTATAAACGCCGTCCCCTTCGTCGACGACAATGCTGCCCGACGCTGTGAAATCGCCGCGTGTCTTTTAAATAGATTAGGACGATAAATTACTTTTTGATGGCAGGATTATAAAGAAGTGCGACGAAATGTAAAGAATCACTGAACTATCATGACCAAGTTTTTTTTTTTTTTACTTGCTTTTGTGTACACTGAACAATTTCTAAAAGATATGCAAGATACCAGATAATTTTATCTCCACATATAAGAAACAGTTGCTGCAGTGGAGCAAAGCAAAAAAAAGATCATTAAAGCACAAATATATGTAATTAACCTTGGTAATGATGAGAAATACACATAAGCAGATATATATAAAGAGAGTAAAACCAAGCTTTTAACTTGACATCCTTTCAAAGTACCGTGACCTCCCTAGATAAGACGTTATTTATTTCCTTTGTATCAATTTGACAGCAAATAAATAAATAAATCTCAGAAACAGCTTACACCTCATATCCTGCCAACATGAATTCAGCCACAACTCAAACCCACACTCAGTCATGCTTTCTGGAGACGCTCGGCTGTGAAACAACTGCTTTGAAAGCATTTGATTGATCTATTGAGCAAAATTATATAACTGCTGTCAATCACCTAAAATGAGCCTGAAAGATGCGCGGTGATCGTTTCCGCAAAAAGGAATCAAGAAAGACTTTTTTTTTTTGGACTGCTGACCATCACCAGGCTGGACGAGTTCATAAATCGTTTGGCCGGACTGAGCGAGCGAACGCCGGCAAAGTAAATTAGGATCATAATCAGTTTTACTTGTAATATAATTTCAACAGCTTCTGTGTGGTCCGGAGGAGCCACTGCCGCTGCTTCACTCCAACACCGTCAGACATTTGAAGGCAGCAAAAGTAATTTATTGCACTAAAATACATCTCAGTGCTGTGGAAACGAAAAGAAAAAAAAAAGCACACCATGATTGGCATACAGTCCATGCACACGCACGGACAACTTTGATTGAGATTCTAACTTTTTAACCCCCTCCCTTCATTAACGTCTTCCCCCCCAGAGCAGCGTTTGACAGGAGCAAAACAAGCTATATTTAACTAGCTCCACGTGTGCACTGCACTTCAGCGTGGCACTCGAGCCTCACAAAAACATCAGCGTGAATCATGCAGCCTTGCTAAAAATCTACCTTTCTAAAACTTACATAAGCAACATGTTTAACTCGAGATCGTGAAGCATTTCTAGTTGATTTCTCATCGAATGCAGTGTCAGCTGAAACACCAGCTGGTAAAGTGTGCTGTGTTTCAACAGTCTGGTGGATCCAGGTTAGTCTTAAAACGCTGATAAAAAACAAAAAGTAGAAAACTGTTGGGTTTTTTTGCGGGGGAAAAGTGAACAAGCAGTGTGAAAATCAAACTCTGAACTAAACGCACGTTGCGTTTTATGCTCACCTGCTTGCCTGACTGGCAAATCCAGCTGATCAGACATGGTGACGCGCAGCAGAGTGGACACAAAGTTTACCTGGGTGTGACCCTGGAAATGAGAACAGCTGAATGTTAACCACTTGTAAACACACGTAACATTTGAAATCGTTCTGATGATTAGTGTGCAATCAATTTATTCATCTTTTCTTTCCATAGAGTCCAATCAAAGTTCAACTTAATCCTTTGGATGACAGATTCTTTGACACGGTTCATCCAGTAAACACTGTTTGGATGGTTTAAGTCATACTTGCGCGTCAACAGTTACTATGCAACTGACAACAAAAACAATGTATACGCACTTTACAAGGTAAATGTTCAGATCGGTAAGCTTTTTTAAAACACGAAAGAAACTATGAACTGTCATTTTGTAACAATTACACATCATGATGCGAGTGTACAGGAAATTAAATTATTGATAGTGTCTTGAAAATCACAAGCTTCATAAAAGTAAATGTTTCTTATTAAGACATTAACTAGCTGGGAATTAATAATGGATCACTGCTGCACTGCATGTGTCTCTGAACCTGCAAAACTGATTTGTGAGATTGTTGAGAGACACGCTTGCGTTTTATGGGTTCTTCAGTAACAAATATGCTCTGCAGCTCTATTTCAACAATTTCCCACAAAAAAAAAAACAAGAAATAGCAAAGAGCTGTATTTAGAAAGATTTACTCAATCCTCCTCCAGAAGTCCTGATTTCCTATGCTACACACCAAACTCAAACAACCCCAGCCAGCCATGAGAGAATACGCCGAGGTTTGCCATTCAAGCGAACCATCACTCTCAGTGTATATGTGGGTGTTAAAAATATTAAGCCCTATTGGATAACTAAAAATAACTTGACTAGAGCATTACGTGTTTAACTTTGATGAAAGGATGAGTAGCACCTTGATATGACACATAAATAAGCCTTTGTGTTTTTGGTGTCCGTGACACATGTACCGGATGAAAGCAGTGTTCTTTTATCTCATACAGAAACTTGGCTATAAAAAAAACAAAATAAAATGAAGACTTTGGTTCTGCATGACAATCAAAGCTTAAATAAACTAATTTTAAACAGCTTCCAGGCGATTAATTTAATTGTGTGTTGTTAATCAGTCTATAATAGTTCAGAACAACAGAAATCTGAAGACAGAACTGCAGAGATGAATATGATCGGTGGGACCATGTGGCTTAGATTTGAGAGATATTCTTCAAGTGTGCTGAAGACGTTTCATCCTATGCTGAACAAAGGAAATACCCACAGGGAACAACACTATTGAGTTTCAGTATTGATTAGGCAAATGACACCGCCTTCCACATCAATTTCAATACAGTGCACCATACATGCATCGACTCATACCATACATGTACACTTAAATATAACCACATTGTGTAGTCTAAAATGTATCAACTTTTATTGGAAATGAAAAAAGTTACTTTAATATGACATTAACATGACCTCGTGAACATAATGTATTACTATTGTTTACAGTTGGGGGGCTAAAATTCGTTTGAATACTGTCACAAAACAACGATAAAATAAATTCATTGTCAAAACTGAAACATGAGTTTAAAGGGTCCGCATCAGCAGCAACAGTGATGCTATCAGAAATGATGCAATTCCCGAAAATCGTGATTAACCGTGACACATCCAATGATCGGTAATTTATGGCATTGATAAAAATCATAAGTTTGCTTCTGTAGGACATAAAATTACTGGAAAAGATATGTACACAGAAGAGAATAGAGACAAATGGCGGATGGGGACGCGGCTGGCTTTAACTTCACGTGAAACAGTGCGGCTAACTCGGGTAACCTTAGCTCACATGGACCTTCCGGATGAAGTGAACCTCCATTTAAATGAAGCATCTGAGAAACCACAGCGAAGCGAAGCGTAGGTGGAAAAAAACAACGGAAAAGGGTTCGGAAATTGTCCACATTTATTTGGTTGTTGTGTACTGTACGCAGTTCAGGGCTTGTCACGGTGACACGTGAGCAGCAGCTATGGCTATGTAGCGGTAGCTCCAACAAGTATCTCTGTGAGCTAGCTAATGTTAGCCACACATCGACACAGGAATTAAGAGCTTCAAAATAGACAAACTAGCACATGGCCTCCATTCTCAGAGCTACATTTATCGATTAACCCACTCTCCGTGTTGTACTGGTATCGTGTCAGCGCTGAAAAGAGTCCAAACTGTTAACGAATCGGTGTGTGACCAGCTAACAATTATCTGGTTAGCTTCTTTAGCATTAGCCGCACAGCTGGCTCAACATGGAGCTAACATTGACGCTGGTTACTGGAACACGAGTGTGTCATCGAAACTACCGAGATGACATTGGGGATCGGGGGAAAAGTGAGGACGGGGCTGAGGGCAGTGAAAGTTAAAGGGCAGACGGAGTGGAATTGAGCTGGGGGCGCTTCTCGGTGGAAGCAGCGGAGCGGCGTCTGCGTGATCGCACCATCTTGATGTTGTCAACGGGCCGAGGCCCGAGCTGAAACGGCGCCACAACTCACATCACCATTGAGGGCTAAGCGCAACTTTTTACCTCGTTCAGCTGTCGCTCCGCGGCCTCCCGCAGGTTGGGGTCCATAGTACCCCGAAGGGCCTCGACCAAAGACTCTGGATCCATCACGAAAACTGTTTGCGGCTCGGATTTTTTTAATATTTCAGAGGTCTATCAGTTCCCAGTCACTGCGCACATGGACGCACAGCTCTCCGGTTACCCGGCGCGAAAGGAAGCAGTGAATGGAGTACCCGGATAGATCAGCGCCAAATTTGTGCTACACGAACATCCGGCTGCGACCGAAGGCAGATGGGAGTTGTAGTTCATCAAACAGCACCCCTACTGGAGGATTTACACAGATGCAATTTAATATAATTTCAAACATAATCATTTAAGAGGCTTCTGATGAATCGATTATGGTGGCATATGAAGTGTGGACAGGAACAGCTTTTTCCCAGCACGGTTTCCTCCTTTTAGTTTTTTGAGAAGTGATCATGAAATAAAACAAATAGTTTGGGGTAAAACTACTACTCATTTCATCGAGCCACCCATTTCCAGGACTGAATGAGTTGGCAACAAATTAAATAAGAAAGTGTGGAATCATTATTTGTGCAATCCATCTATTGTGCTGCCCAAATAATGTTTCCGTTATCCATTGGATGTGCAATTTGGCATTTCTATAGCTTTATAGAATGTCCATTAACGAAACGGTAGTAGGGATCCATTATTTTTGTGCCCATCACCCCCAAGGACTCAATGATAACCTGTTGGTTTGCACTGATTATGATGCAAATACTAAGCACAGATAGATAGAATAGAGTAGAATAAATAGAACACAATAGAATTGATTATAGAACACTTATGGATCTCAAATTATTTCATTTTCTTAATTTAATGCTATCATGCAAATGGAAGTCATTTCTATAAGTGAACAAATTCTAGAATGTAGTTTGTTCTCAACAAGGTGTCCCCACCAAACTTCAATATTTCTAACAACTTTAATGATTTTAACAATTTGAACAATTTTGACCAGTATCCAACTTACTATTTTTAAGTAAAATTTTGGAAAAGATCACTTGCACAATACACATAATTTTCTTGAGAAATTTCAGTCAGATTTTTGGACAAACCGTGGAGTAGAGACAACCCTTTTAAAAGATCTTAGATTAAATTATGATGCACCTAAGTTAACAGTGTTGGTTCAGCTGGATCATAGAACTGCATTTGATACAGTAGACCACATTGTTCTTGTAACTTGTGTGAAACACCTTGGCCTCTCTGGTGCTGTTCACAAAACGGTTTACGTTCTTCCTCACAGATCGGACATTCATGGTAAGTTTGGATACTTGCTCATCCATAAATCTCCTGATGTGCCCCAGGGTTCCATTTTGGGCCCAGTGCTTTTTAACCTTTATATGCTCCCACTTAGCAGTGTGAGACACAGGGTTAGCTTTCACAGCTATGTCAACGTATAGTGGAATTTCTCTGTGTCTCCTGATGATACCAGGCCAATGGATGCACTTTTTAACTTTATCACACCCTAGATGCCTGAAAACTTTCTCCAAACTGAAGTTTTAGTCATTGGTCCTGAGATCCAGAGAGAGAAGATTAAATCCAAATTGCAGGCACTGTTCCCGAATCCTTCTCCTCAACCATAAAACCTGGGCATTATCATAGCTTGACTTTTAATCCACATATTAAACACCGCATGGTGGGACAGTGATTAGCGCTCTTGCCTCACAGTAAGAATATCCTGGGTTCTTGGGCCTGTAGAGTCCACACATTCTCCCTGAGTGCGCATGGGCTTCCTCCAGGTACTCCAGTTTCCTCCCACAGTCCAAACAACCCAATAATATATCTCTGAGAGCACCCTTTCAAAAAAACAAAAAAAAAAAACAGGCATGCCAGGTTAATTGATGACCCTGGGTGTGAATGCGAGAGTGCATGGTTGTCTGTTCTATGTGTTGGCCCTGTGAAAGAGTGGCAAACTGTCCAGTGTGTACTTCGCCCTCACCCATATGAAGCTTTGATTGGCGTCAGCCCCCTGTGACCCTCAAAAGGACAAGCGGCCAGGAGAAAAAGAAGAAACATATTACAAAATAGGTTTTTATTACTTGGAGAGCATAGCCAGAGTCTGCCTCATACTCTCTCTGGTCAACACAGAGTTGCTGATGCATGCTTTTATCACCAGTCCTATCAACTATGCCCTACAATGCCCTGTTTTCTGGTCTTCCCCAAAAAGAGAATTTTAGGTCTACAACTTTTGACTGTTCTCATTTTAAAAGCAGGCTCAACACCCACCATTTTAATCTTGCTTTTATCTGATTTATTTAGTTTTTTGCTATCTGATACTGTGGTCCCTGTCAGGTTCATGTTCATGTTCATTATTCATCATCACCATCATTTTATCATTTTTAGTATGCATGTGCACGCATGTGTGCTTGTGAGTGCAGGGAGAATGAGGGGGTCTATGAGAATCGGTCATAGAGGGGTTTCTATGAAAAGCACTTTAGAAACTGTGATGAATTGAGAAAAAATGTAGCTCATTCTTCACTAAAACTCTTTACCTATCACTTATGACGATCTTCGATTTATCATTGTTGGTCTGATATATATGTGATGGAATTTTTTTTTTTTTACAAAGATCCACCTGCCTAATGTATTCAGATTGAGTTTTATTACTTTGAGGTATTAAAACATGTTATTTGTCTGTGTGGATTGATATCTAAGAAGCTTATTGATATTTTGTGTATTATAACTATTGATGTGACAAAAGGTTTAAGCTATTATGTAGCATGACATTTATTTTTATTGTTACTGGATAAATAAGGGAACATGCAAAAAAAATAACTCATCCTGGTGAATGGAGTCAGTAAAATAGATTGAAGTAAAACAAAACCACAATCAAACATGGAAGCAAAGCAGGCATTACGAAATGATCAAAATGCAACTTCATCAAAATGAAAAAAAGCTTAAGTTTGACACAAAACTGCCTAAGTGTGTCACAGATACACACAAATGAGAGTAAAATTGAAGTCTAAAAAAAAAACCATGTTAACTGAAACAGACACACGAGAAAGAAAGATACCATGCTAAACAACCAAACCTAAGCCAAGAAATTTTGAAAATTACATAAAATTAGGGGAGAAATCCAAGAGATCTGCCAATGTTAATGGATTAATCTATTTCATAAGATATAACTGTTAGTGAGTAAATCAGATTTTCAAAGTTATGGAAATCTCAAATCTCTAATTTTCAGATTGTGAGAGGAAACAGTGTGAAAAACAGTAGGGGAGTCTTTTTTTCCAAATTATGACATCAAGTTAGACTTTCAGTGTATTCTATAAAGGGTATCTAGGTTTTGATATATTTATCTTGAGCTCTGCTGTACCTCAGCTTTTCTAATGGAATCATAGAAAGCACTGCTCTGACCCATTCATTAAATGAAGGAGGTCTCACTGACTTCCAGTGCAACAGGATTTGCCCCCAAGCCAATAAAGTTATATGAAAGCCACTAAAATTTGCTTGAAGGGAGGTGGGTTGGCCTGTTGGAAACACCCCAAAAATAGCAACTACTGGACTGGGGTCTACTCTCACCTGGCAAATATGGGATATAGCCTCAAAGATCTTTGTCCAGAAATCAACCACTGATCTGCACGTCCAAAACATGTGACCCAATGTGGCAGGGTTATGATGACATCTAAGGCACTAGGGTCTGTGCCAGGATATTTGATTTTTTTTAATTCAGTATTTTTTTCTCTTTACTGATCAGTTACATGAAAGGAAAGGCTGTACGTGATCTCTCGCCTCACAGAGAGAAGTCATGGGTTCAAATATCAGCCTGACCTTTCTGTGTAGAATTTTCATGTTTTCTCTTTTGCTGCGTGGGTTTTTCCTTCCACCCCAATCATACATGTGAGGTTAGTTGGTGACCCTAAAATTGCTCCAGAGTTTGTGTGTGCTTGTGTGTAGTTTGTCTTTCAGTGTATCCCGCCCTCGCCCACAGTTTGCTCCTGCACCCTGCAACTCTGAGCAGGATGAAGCGGTATAGAAAGTGGATTGATGGATGAAAGCCACAAAAAAAAATGTTGGAAATTTTTTTCCTCTTAATCCTAAGATTTTTGACTTCATATAACCCTCCATTCAAACTCTCTAGCGCCTCCTAGAGGATGCAATGTAATTTAAGCGCTGCCAGACACATAATATTATTGTGAATCATAATTAATCATGAGGAATTATACATTCCTTCATAAAAGCAGCAACATTACAGAGTACAATGTGAGGTGTGTGTGGAGAGTGTGTCTCCTGGAGCGGCTGCTGGGGGCGCTGCTGTGGACTCTGCGGGCTTTGCTGGAGGTTAAAGTTCACCCAGTGTAACGTGTCACCAGGCTGTCCCCGCCGCACCGGTGTCACTCCACCCGGCTGCCCGTGTCTTCACACCCCGGTACCAGAGCCGACCTCCGCCGCACCGCAGGTAGAATGGCCAAAAAGCGGAGAGAAAGACGGGAGACGGACGGTCTGTCGTCCGCTCAGGAGGAGGTGAAACCAGCTGCTAGCGACTCCCCGGTCATGAAAGGTGGGTTTACCGGAATTGGCTAATGGTTACCTGTTCAGGAAACCTTCTTGAAGACGATACGGGTACATTGGCAGTGACACCGCTGGGCTCTGGACGTTACTGTACTTTCTGACTTGAGGCCGGTCGGATTGCGGCGCGGATGCTAGTGTTAGCCACGGCTAACTCAGATCAGTAGCTTCTTGTTAGCCTGATAGCAGAAGACAAAGCTACAGATAAACAAGCGCGATAATAAAATAAATCATGAAATAAATCACGTGAAACCTGGTGAAACCACACGTATTTGTAACCGAAGTTCCTTACATTTCATGTTCAAATATTTTTTTTTAGGTAAATGAACATTTTATTCTGGAAACAAGCTGCTAAAGTAACTCAAAACAGTGATAAAGATTTAATGTGATTTACACACTGTTCACCCATAAGTGGAAACAATCCCATTTCAAACTCTGTCGGTAGATGTGGAGATAATTCACTTGATTTTCTTATTCCAAAATGATTTTTTGATTAAGCTTTTTAAACGGTTACAGATGTAGGTCACAGTATATGTTGCCGTTTTATGCTAAATGAAAACAAAGCAAGAACAGTTTGTGATCCTAAAAAAAAGAAAAAGCAAAAAGAAAACAATGTTTGCATGATTGGAACTCACATAGCTTATAGTCATAGCGATGTATGGTATGATTTATTAAATACTGAAGTCATGCTGGTTAAAGTGAGTGAAGTCAAACAATAGTGGTATTTTTATTATTATTATTTAAAGATTCATTGAAAATGAGTAACTTCAAAGTCCAAAAGTCAGCTTAAAAGCACCAGTTTACTCTGTGGCTGAATGATTAACAAAACAAATAGCTGCCTGGAAAAAGACAAAACACTGAGCTTCCAATTTGTCAAACATACACATAAAGCAATACAGCCATTTTCAACCAACTTTGTTTCCTGAAACAGACCAAATATGTCTGATCAATATCTGGACTTTTAAATTGCAATGTCATAAACTTTATTCACTTGATTGAATTTGTTTCAAATCAACACAGATATAAGTTTCAGTACTTATCAGATTAACTACAGAGGTCAATGAATTATTTGGTTAGTGTAGTTAGTGTAGTGAATTTTTTGAAAGCTCCTCCATTTGAAGAAAATTAATAAGCATAGATCTGTTCTCATGCAAGCCGTTCAATCCATCCACTGGGAGCAGTTAGGGGCTCAGTGTCTTGCTCAAGGACATTTTGACATGTGGGCAGGGGTGAGATGGGGAATCAAACCAACAGCCTCCCAATTGTGAGACAACTACTTTCAACCAAGGCACAGCCGCCCTTAATTTGGTGACGTTGGGTATTGTGAAGTAGTATGATGGATCTGAGTGTTCAGTAGTTTCTAAATAATTAACTTCTGCCTTACTGGTTCGTTCCTACCTGTAGTGTTTGTGCTCTTGATAGAACCTAAGCTAAACAAAATAATTTCTCCTTACACATCCCAAACAAGCCATGCAATGTTACGTACATAAGCAAATTACACAAGGCTTCCCAGCAGTGGCGCTCCAAGGTCTTGTGTGAAAGTATTGTTTAAATAACTAATTTTCCCTTACAGACGCACAACCTGAATCGGAGGGCTCAGCACGCATGTCTCTGCTCATCCTGGTGTCCATCTTTGCCTGTTCCGCCTCCGTCATGTACCTGGTCTACAGGAACTTCCCTGAGCTCCCAGAGTAAGTTGATTCATTGATGTTTTAGGGAAGTGGTCGTCAACTAGAAGTGGCTGCGGGCCAGTTTTTTTTTTTTTTTTTTTGGCACTTGTATCACGGGGTAGAGGGGTCGGGGGGGCATACGGTCGCGGACCACGTTGCGCATGCGTGGGAATCCGGTCGTGGGCCGGATTGGACGGTTCAGCGGGCCACCAGTTGATGATCACCGTTTCAGGGGAATGACATTTAATTTTCAAACTGTATCCAGGATTACTGAACTTTGCACATGCAGCCTGGAGCCATTATGTACAGCAAGTTGGCTCCTGAACATGATCTAAAACTAACAATATATAGCAGGTTTGGAGGATCTACAAAGGTAATAAAGACCAACATCACCATCTCAGGAATTACAGAGCCCTCGGACTCACAAGTCTTTATGTTCGTTGGGATCAGGAGTGAGCAGAAAAGGTATCACTGGTCTCATGGTGCCAGCAGTCAACCTGTTGCTCACCAGGTGAGCTGGCTCCTCATCTTCAACTTCCTGCAGCACCTCTTCCACAGGAAAGCCACACATGAGGGAATAAGTTCTTCCTGTTGCCCCATCAGCAGCGCTGCTCTCCATCCTCCAAAATGCCTGCAGTCTTCTGCTCTGGCTTCTGCCTTCTGCCTTTTATCTCCTTGAGCTCTGCACCTGTTGCCAATTTATTGATTGATTGACCACTGCATGGGTTTGGTCAGTGTGTCTGTCTTCAGGGACGATGGGAGATTGAAAGCACTGCAGAAAGAGACAGAAGTAAACTTCAGTTGAAAACACAACTTAAAACACAACAGACAGATTAAAACATGTATTTTAAAAAAGAAGCTTTGTCAGAAGTGATCTCGTCACATAATCATTAGTGTTCAAGTAAATAAAAAAAAGTTCTTTGAGATCAAGGAAGTATTTTTACATTGATATTTTGGTCAATATTTCTTGATTGATTCTGATGCTTATCAGTGGGGAAGTACCTTATTGTAGAGAAGCAATTCTGTATGACAGACATATGAGAGAAAATTGTATTTATTTACAGAAAGGAGGTTGTTATGCTGGCAGTGCTACAGTTTTGTACTGTTTTTATCATTCTGGAGAACGCTGTGCTGGTGGCTTGCATCAGTATATTTAAAATCAGATTGACTTGTGCTGCTACAAATAAAGTCACCAAACATGACAAAATGTCTTTGGATAGAGTTTCAATAAAATATTTGATCAAATATGATGTCTGGGGTTTGTTATGTTTGTGGATTAATGTCAAACTGAACTGCTCACTTTATCACGATTCTGAACTATTGAGATGATTTACATTTTAATGATTTGGTTTTCTGTTTTCAGCGACGAAATGGAAAAAATCAAGATTCCTAAAGACATGGACGATGCCAAAGCTCTGGGAACCGTGTTGTCTAAATATAAAGACACCTATTATACGCAGGTGTTGGTGGCCTACTTCGCAACATATGTTTTGTATCCTTGGAGTGAACATACACGTTGTTTTTAAGTGTGTTATTTTGACAAACCACGCCTTGGAAGACCTGTTTGGTTTGGTTTGATAATAAGATTAGTTAATAGGGAACTGAGCTTAATATATACTTAATACACATTCTATTCTGATGAACAGTGGCTACAGCTTCATGAACTGTTCCCCGCTGGACTCATCCAATTCAGTTTACAGACACCGAACACAAAGACTGGCTCGATAGCGCATTAATCCACACATCTTCTCCACTGCTTCATCCAACTCAACCTGATACATAAAGTGAGTCATTCTCCACCCGTATCCTGGGTGTCGGTTCTGGATCTGCTGACTCATCCCAGGTCAGTGAACCTCTCGCTTGAAGTCATGCATTTCCTGTGTACAGTTAAAACCTTAGCTGTTTAGATGCAAGACAACAGATCTTCTGTAGAGTTTGGCTGACCTTTCAGTAATGGCAGGATAGAAAACAAATGTCTTGTGGTTGTGGAAATACTGAGTGATTTTTTTCTTTTTCATAGTTTTAAATGAAATATTCAACAACACAGGGAATCAGGGCAGACTGGAGGGTTTACTTTGACTGTCTGATTTACTTTGTGTGATCTAACACATCCGTGCCATAACTATGACTTTGCAAAGTTGTCTCCCTTGATTCTTCTCTAAGCCTCCAGACATTTGCAATCCCTGGATCGATCTTCCTCAGCATCCTGTCTGGATATCTTTACCCCTTCCCCTTGGCGCTTTTCTTAGTCTGCTTGGTGAGTAGGAACAGTCCATGCGATTAAAAACAAATGTTGTTCCGTCCACTAAGCTGTTGATTGGCGTGTTTTCCATCACACTCACCCATTTGTACGGCTTTTAACAAACGACTCACATCTGTATTTGAAGCTGATGCTGCCTGTTATTAAAGTGTGCAGAAATTATTTGTCAGATTTAATTTTATTTACAAGCTGATGTATTCCAGTCTTTGTAATTCTGTAGCGATTTCTCTGAAATCCCAATGCAATAACAAAGTCACCAGACTGACCTCAGCTCCTGAACTAGAACCATGTCATGTGGCAGCTTTGCATCATGGTGTAAATATTCAACTGTGGCCACTTTGAGTTGGATTTCCTCCATTCTGCAACAGCTTTGTTCCTTAATGTTTGTCACAACGTGTTACATTCATGGGCAGTTCCCGTTTGCAAAAGTTTTTGCTGTAACTATCAGGAAGCTTCATCTGTATGCTGAAATGTTGCAGTCAATACTTTTGTGTTTTGTGTGTCAACAGTGCTCTGGCCTGGGTGCTTCCTTCTGCTACATGCTGTCATATCTAGTGGGCAGACCCATGGTCTACAAATATCTCACAGAGAGAGCACACAAATGGTCTCAGCAGGTGAGCTGTTAAGGCCAAAAAGCGGATGATTGATGTTTTGAATTGTGATTTCAAAGCAGAGGAAAAGCATCCTAATACCTGTGCTGTTAAAAAAAATAATCCATTCATATCAAGAAAAAGGAAAAGTGAATGATAAACATTAAAAAATTAAGGCAGATTAAATGTTGCTTAATCAAATAACTGTTTTGAACTGTTGCCTACAATGATGATGATGCTGTTGATGTTTTGTAAGAATAAATCCCGATGTTCCATGAGGAATTTATGTATCAGACTCAAAAGCAGCGAGAAACTAAAGCAATAGCAAAGGAGCATGCACTCATTAATCCTCTTAATCAAACTAGTTATAGGCAACTAAATATAATTACAGTAATAAACAATCCCAGTTATTATGTTCCATTATCTGATACCATTGTCAAAGCTGGAGTTATAGTGCTGAGTCAACAGAACAGACCATACAGAACCTCTCAGATGGGATATTTTAGAGAGCTGCTGTACTGGATGAGCATGTGGGGCACTTTTGTAACTCGGTACATATCGTTGTTGACAGGTTGACAAGCACAGAGATCATTTAATCAATTACATCATCTTCTTGAGGATAACCCCGTTTCTTCCCAACTGGTTCATCAACATCACCTCACCTGTCATCAATGTGCCTTTGGGAGTCTTCTTCATTGGAACTTTCCTCGGTAAGGCTCCCCGCCCCCGCAGCTTTATTTATTTTGGAGTTATTTGTCGTCATTGACTCGCCTCTCTCTTTAACCCGGCTCGTGGGCAGGAGTGGCACCGCCATCCTTCGTAGCGATCAACGCCGGCACGACGCTGTACAAACTGACCACAGCCGGCGAGGCGGTGTCCTGGAACTCACTGGCTGTGCTGGGAGTGCTCGCTGTGCTGTCCATCTTGCCCGTCTGCTTCCAGAAGAAGCTGCAGCAGAAACTAGAGTAGAAGAACAAGCACCTCATCTGCTGGCCGATCCCACGATTCCCCCACACCCCTACTCCTCCCCCCCTCGGCTCAGGAACACGCAGCCGTCACTCAGGCTGCTCCGCCTCTGTCTCGGGCGCAGCGGCGGATGTGTCGCTGCTGGAGGAATCGCTCACTGGCCACAAAACGCATGCAGTGGTGGGTTGTACCTGATGTTCAGTAGAGTATAAACTGGCTGCTGCTTGCACTAGGATTTTTTTTTTTTTTTTTCTTTTTTCATGTCAATTTTGGCATACTGTGTAAATAGGAATGATTTACTTTGTTTTGGTTTTATTTAAGCTTCTTCTCATTGTATGATTGTTGCCAGACATTTGAAGGTGCTACTTTTAGGAAACATTTTTAGAAGTGCTGATATAGCCCGAACAGCGAAAACAGTACTTTACAGAGGTCACAGTAAATGTCTGCCTTTAAAAGTACTGGAATAACAGTTACATTAGCTTTGTCGGCAACATATCAATGACTGCGTCCAGACAGTAGCACCTTTACCTCTCACACTCTTTTTACTATTTATTTATTTTAGCATTCACATTGAACCTGATGTCAGCCTCCACCACAGCAATAACTCTCAGACTACTGTAAAAAGAAGATTTGTACTTTTTTCAAAAGTAAATGTCGATGCAAGGTCCTGCAAAACTGGGAGGAAGAATGAGGGGGAATTAATGGAAAATAATACAACTGATCTAAGATCAGCCGTTGTGGCATCATGGGCCTGTTCCCCTGTTCTTCCTCAAAACATGCATCTATCCACTCCCTCACACTGTTTCTTTTACTTTTAGCCCAGCTTTGTCTGCTTGAAGGAGCTCTTCTTCTCCAGATGTAGAGGGTTTTCAATTTTCCTCACGGGACATCCAGGCGACAGGGTGTCACACTCCAAGCACTGCTCCTTTCCAACTGCTATTTTTGAGTAAAAAGTGAACATAGATTTGGTGAACGCACTGATATGTGTGTCTGTCTGCGTGGGGCTTGAGATGTGCGATTATCAGGGAAGTCGGTCAAACTGCTCTGTGAAATAATTGAAACATAAATAACTCAAAAGTTTGATATGGGCTACTAAGCTCTGAATGAGATGTAATGATAACGTACCTGTATGTGTGTGTGCTGTGATCTTGTGTTCATCTCTGCTCCGTGGTATTTGCTATGCCTTTTAAGAACCGGTGTCTCGGTCCACGTATTGGATGATAACTCCAGTACCCTTAATAAGACTGCCAACAAACTGTGAGGCGCCTGAGCCTTACTCTGCTTTTACTGCTTCCATTCTTCTCCAGGGGAAAAAAAAACTGTTATGATGCCTGATTTATGTTGCAAGCTTGTGATCTTTGAGTTGTTTTGAATGGCCTGATTAATTATTATGTCCTGTGATGTAAAAGCTTACCGTCTATTTCTCCACTTGGATATTTTTTTGCCTGTGTACTGAGCTCGTTCATTGCTGCTACACACCTTCTGGTTGGTGACCAGGAGCGTTAATGCAGTGACTGTACATGCAGGTGACACGTCTCTTAAAATTGCACATTTAGAGCTACTTGTGCATTTGGCAAATTCCAGTTTTTTTGCTTGGATGTCTTAACAGTTAAATTTCTCAAAACCCATAAAATGTCTGCAGAAACATCCACATACTGAATGTTGAAGCAGGATACCTCTCTACAATACTCGTTTCCACTGTTGTACAGGAGAGCTGCACCTGAAACACTGTTATGTTAGGAACTGTAATCTCAGTAGGTGACTTGGAAATGTGGTCATAACCCAAATCCTAAAAATGTTCATGTTTGTCTTCACATCACAAAAGATATGAATAACTTTATCTTTATCCCTGAAAATCTGCAATGTTACTAATTTTGGATTTTGATTGATTGTCTTTTCTAAATTATTTGAACCTTTTGCCTCTTCTTAATTATTCTGTAACCCTCTGTTAGCATTTCAAAAGGCAGTATTATTTTCTACTGTGCAGTGATGTATTGCAATATGAAGTGTTTACAGATCACAGGTTTCTGTCCTATCTAATCAAATTAGTTTTTTTTTTTTAATATTTATTGAATCATTAAAATTATCTTTCTGAAATTGGTCTGGCTTTATGGTCTCTATCGGGGTTGTGGAGTGGTGTGATTGATCTTTCCAGTTGAGAACCCTCCTGTGTGGAGTTTGCATGCTAATTTAGGGATACCAAACTCATGGAAGTCCAAGTTTCAATTGTTACAACAGCAAAATGATGTTTTGTTCTGCAAATGATTGAATTATTTTGTCAAAGGCCTGCATCTACGCAGATGGTTATTCAGAGCGTGTCCTTTCATTGTTCCAAATGTCTTCACAGAGTCTAATTGATAAGATATTCTGCTTGGGTTTAGTACTGCATTACTGCAGATTATGGCTTCAAATGCTGTTTGGCTTCTACAAAACAGCTAAAACATATTTTGAAGAACAGCCTCTTTGCAATTCTGAGTTTGTAAGATTGTCCTTCAGCCTGGTTTTGGATCTTGGATAGGGTTCACATTTTTAAGAGCAATATTTTTAATCAAATTAACAGTTTTGTTAGGAATGGTTGAGATGATTTAGTCATAGCAAAAATGACCATTATGAAGGGAAGGGAATGTTGAGGATGAAGAGGAAGAAGGCTCCAGGATAAATAAGAGCATATTAGAAGAAAACGATCCACTCTGGCAACACGTAACTGGGAAATTCTAAAAGAACAGGTTGTTTAGCACATAAACTACTTTTGTTTGAGTTGCACAACACTCAAAACTATTAGTTGTAATGCAAATAACCACTTTTAGAACTGATTGATCATTGTATTTATTACACTTCATAAACAGCTGCAAAACCGAAGTGAAGGTGCAGTGCCACCAGGTGGTGACATTGTGGCAGCAGTCTGTCAGTTCAGCTTGTTAAATTGATAACATCACATTTAAACAAAATTATTTATTACAAGCCATTCACACAGCTGTAATGTATTTTAAAGGTCGTGAGCTCACCTGTCCATGTTGTTTGTTCGGAGTCTGACAAGAAACTGTGAATTGAGGGAAGACTGTTTCACAACAGTCCAATCCAGTGTGATGATAAGCAGCAGAGCATAAAGAGTGATTAAAAATGATCATAATAAGCATCTTCTATATAAATGTTTCTACATCACAATTTCCTGAGAGTATTACAGTTTTTCCATAAATATTATTTATATATTAATATAAGGAGCTAGACTCCTTCACGTCATACAATATACAAACATATAAACAATAAAGTCTGCAGAGTTCAATTTAAATAGTTGAATTCAGGCTCTACAGCAGTCCATTGCTACGTCTGATTTTTCTCTCTCATAAAGTTGGAAATAGACTAATCTAAAATTCATATTTAGTTTTTTTCCCTTTCATTTCCCTTATCTTTTCTTTTTCTAAGTTTCAACAACAACAAAAAAATACATGTAGAATGTACCTGAACGGTTATTGTTTCACCTACTGTCAATTAGAGAAGACTTTCATGCAAAATAACCACAACACAGTAATAATCAAAACTGTAGTATTAGTCCAAAAATATCATCATTATTGAAGATACTTTTGGATATTGATTGATCTGTAGCATGCAAGATGAATTATTGCACTTCTGGCTGCTGCAGAAAGACATGAAAAGGCTTCCCACCCTCCTCCATGGAAAATTACAATTGAGATAATTATGAGAGTCATTGTGGTCGTAAGGTTCAATTAGCTGTAGCAATTTTGAACACTATCATTATCTAACAGGATTTTCTGGGTGTTGTTTTTATGCTTTTTTAATGTCTTTTTTGTCATTTCCTTGAGAAACATAGATGCCAATTTAAAAAAACTTCATTAACTCAGTAATGTGTTTTAAAACACTGAACAAACATGATTAGCCCACTCAAATAAATTCTAAAAGGGAAAACTTTGCAAACAGTCTGGAGCCTATGTGTCTTGGAGAACAAATTACTGCCCTTGTTATAGTTTAATATTTCCTTGTAGTTATTTAAAATATTACACGGTCATTAAACACCATTTTAGAGGTCCTGAGTGGCAATCCTTTCTTGTTTATGTATTTTTAACAATTAGCCAGGGAAATAAGTGAATGTTACTTTTGACCTCTCTTTCTTTTGGGTGAAACATTTATCTTGAAATAATTTGCTCCTTGTTTCTCATTATTGTGGTGTTGGTAATTAATGAATGCAGCATTTCCCCTTGATGGAGCTTGTACCTTATTAAACTGTAATGAAGAGGTTGTGTAAGTTTGATTTGGGTAGTAGGATAAAGTCAGACCGGATCATGGAAAACAAGAAGGACCTGCAACAGGCGAGATTGGCAGAGCAAATTACATACAGGCCACGACCAGAAACAATTCAAAAAGACCTCGCCCACCTCAGACACCACTTGTTCTCACTGCCGCTCTCTGGAAGGGGAACCAAATCTGAAAAAACATCAACAAATAGACTGAAACACTTCATCTACTTCTAAGGACCCTGTAAATTGTAATGGAGTGATAACAGGCAATCTGTTGAAGCTGGATTATGCCCTCAGCCAAACTGAGATGGCAGCAGTGACCAATGACCTTGAATTGAATAGAGGGATATTAAAAATGGATGAATGGATGGACTTGTGTTTTTTAAGCTGGCATTACAAAGCATGTCCCGTATCGCCAAATGCGTTTTGTAATTCATATGGTGTGCACTATATGGTGCAGTGGCTAGCACTCTCGCCTCACATTGAAAGGGCTGTGGGTTCTTATAGAGCTGTTCTGTGTGGAGTTTGCATGTTCTCCCCAAGTATTTCCCCGAGGTTCATGTGTTTTCTGTCACTGTACAAATTCATGCATGTGAGATTAATTGGTTATTCTAATTTTCTTATGGTAACGGTTTAATATGACAACCCTTTTGGTAGTTCTCTAAATTTATCAATCTGGTTTGTCATGTGTCGTTTTATATTGAAGGCTGCTCGTGAGTTCCTGCCGGTGGCTTTACTGTGAAGGTCTGAGCCGGAAGTGCCCGCGGCTGTTGTTTTTAAGCGAGCTGCCTCCCTCCGCGCGTCGGTCGGTTGTGATTTTCGGGCTTCGCAGCGGCGTCTCATCGGTGATGGCTGGCACAAATCACGTCTCCGAGGCGCTTTAATATGCTCCGCGCTGCGGGAGTGACGGTAGCACCGGACCAGTCTCAAAATGACCACCGGCTTCAGCTCCGGTTCCTGCCGGTTCGCAGATTATTTTGTGATCTGCGGACTCGACACCGAAAGCGGGCTGGAACCCGACGAACTGTCCGGTAAGCACGTTAGCCGTCGGGGAGGTGGAGGGGGGGATGTCGGGCTGATGCCGGGGCGAGGACGGAAGACCGGGTTGTTTTAACGTCTTCTCGGCGTTATTAAACAGTATTCTGTATGTATTAACGCCCATGTGTGTCAGTATCCAGTGTTAGGTGTGTAGCATGTTGTTGAGGCTGGCGGAGAGCGAACGTTAGGTCAGGCCTAGCTCATCTTCTCTCAGCCTGTTTGTTTGCAGGGCTCGGGGAGAAAAGCCTGCGGATTACTGGCCTGTTGTGTCCCTTTAACGTGCTGACATGCATTTTAATTCAGAGCCCGTCCACGAAACCCCGTCCTGAATGTTACACTCATTTATCCGTCAGTGTCATTTGATGTGGGTGTGATATTAACTCTTGTACGTGAGCAACATTTCACACATCCAATGCGGGGATTGGTTGGTGTGATGATCCAAGCTGTCATCCTGCCTGAGCTGTCACTGTCACTGTGGAGGAGATCAGACATCCAGGTAGCAACACACAGGGGCGAAATCAGCAATGTATTTACCTGCCCTCCCCTCTTTGTTGAGCCTCGCCCCTCAGCATCCATCATCGAGCCCACCTTCCTGAAATGCAGCTGCATCTCACAGTGATTTAGGCTGTCATTAAAAAAAGTGGACTCCTTCCCCGTTTATTTCTACAGTCAACACTTTCTACTTTCCAGTTGTGATTGCTTTGACTTCTGATGATGTCACAGGAAATATTAACATCTATCCTCATACAATAATTTATTATTTTGAGGTGATGTTTTATTGGTTTTCATGACTTTTAATTTTGACTGCAGCATTTCAATTCTCTCTGTGGCATGAAAAAAATGTTTCAAGTCCTTGGACCCAATTGCAAAATTACACTGTGGTTGTTTTTTTCTATTTTTGAACAGTTTCCTTTGTTGATTGTTTGTATGTTTGTTTGTTTCCCTTGGTTTTTAAACTCCTGACCTCTGGCCTGTTTCCACCAGGTATGATGTAATGTTGACAAAACTGAAGTGAGGTATGTGTCAACACAATGTGGGGCAGTAGAGCTCAAATGTGACGGCCATATGCAGGCTAACGCACCGTGCATGGAGATCTACCCTTTCTTCCACTTCTGTCAATCCTTTGCAAATGCAAATTTTTGTGATGAGGGTAACTTTGCAATGAATGTTGCAAAGGATTCCACTCGCATAAGAAATTATCCTACTGCTTCAGCAGTCTCAAGGTCCTTTACCCTCAAATTGCCATCTAATCATTCACATGCTCAAAGCGACAGCTGTCATCTAAGGTGCTCAGCCTCATTTGGGAGAAATTTGGGGAGTAGTGTCTCACAACACTTCAACATACAGACAGGGCAACACGGGGAATCAAAGAGATAGGCTGGAAATGATACATACATATACGCTTTGCCGTGAGACTTTAATTTTTAAAACCATGTTTTCCATTGTGTTGACATTGACATTTAAGTGAAATTCACCTATACTCTCATACGAGGCCAGGCCACACCCTTTCCTTTCACAAACAACTGCAGAGCTAAGCAGAGTACAGCAAGCTGTGACACACACGGATCTTGTTTGTGCTTGGCACACTGTGTATGGTGAAGTATTGAAAGCGAGATATGCTCACCTGCACTTAATTATGGACACTTGTTAAATTTAATTGCATCCAGTTTAACAGCTCTGGCCTGAAATCTGACTTTAAAGTTCTAACACTCAGTGTTTCTTGTCTTTATCTCTGTTGTTGAGCTGGACTGCATTTTATCTATATTTGTTAAGAACTTTGGACACTTATTTGTTAGTGTGTTTTTTTTTCAATCATGCAACACCAACAACAACATATTACTGATTCCAGATTCACTCTGCAGGAGAGAATCTCCATCATGAAGCCAATCGTTTTAAATGCTATCTCATTATTTATAGATAGGTTAAGAGTCCTGAAAGTAATATGGCCCCCATTCTTTGTCTCCATTGAAACTAGTGAGTGAATTTACTCATAATTTTCCCACTCATTCTGGTATTAAACATGTTAAACCACTATTAGGACTGTGATGACTCGGATAACTTCAATTCTACTGTTACAGTGACTTCACATATCTTCAGTAATATTTAATATTGTTGATGGAGGGGTCATTTTAAATAACTACAGAAAGAAGAAGGAAAAAGTGAACCTGCTGTCACCCTCACATTGTAGGTGTCTTTAAAAAGACCGGGTTGTAATGGTTACTCAGTCTGTGTCATGATCGACCTGACTTCTCAGTGCAGGCGGGACTTGCCGTGTTTGCTGAAAAGTATGACTTCGACCTTTGACGGAGGAGATTTGTGTTGTTTGGTGTTGATATGAATATCTGGCAGTGGCAGCGCCATCATTTCCCCCCCTCGTAATAATGTCAGGGTTTCCCACTGCGGCGCCCCTGATGATAAATATCCTGGGGAAGTCCTGAATGCTGAAGAAAATAAATGGGTTTACTCAGTTGAAATGATGCGTACCGCAGATTGCAGTAGATAATGAAATACTTCTGTTTTGCCACTGAAGCTGTTCTCACTCCACACTTGGACGCCTCCTGATGACTGTTGTAGTTCAGTTGGACAGCTGAGTGTAAATCTACCAGCGTAAACTAGCTTTAAGCCAGTATTAGGGTGTGTAAGCGCTTGTTGACCGGGTCACTGCTCCCTCTGAAATCACACAATAATCCAATTTGTTTGACTTTTACAGATTTTATTTTTATGACACAGAACAGTGATGGAAAGTGAAGATGATTGAGGAAACAGTGCGGACTGTATTCCATGTACTTTCTTGTCATTGTCAGTGTAACGTGACTCAGCAGCTAGTGAAAGGTTTACAAAGTTGCTAAAAGTAGCCCCCGCCCAAGCAGCTACCAAGCTGAGTATTCTCATAAACTTAACCCCTGCACTTCCTTTTTCTACTTCCTTCAATCGTGTTCCTCTTTACTGCACATTGAATTTACACTGAATTTGGGAACTGAGTCCAAAATGAGCCACTGATTTGGTTGAACACTGTCGTCGCAAAGCCACACTCATGATCCTCTAGTCTGAAAATCCAGATCAGAGTGCAGCTTTTTCTGTTTGGCTTTTGTATCCACTGTGGAAAAAAATAAATAAATAAAACCACCGTTGGGTCAGTGCTGATTGAAATATACTGCATTTTCTTTCAGAGTGTTTAGGTTTTGTTGTGTTGTCACAAAATGCAGATGGCAAATTCCTGATTTTTATGTCAGAATAATAGCCGATAAAGCAATGACAGGTCCATATCGAATCTGAAAACGATCGAACGGCAACATTTTCCTGTAATTATTTCAAACAGTGAAATGGACAATATATTTCTTCCTTTTTTAAATTTTTTTCATTTCCTATGTTTTCATGACCACAATTGTCACAGTAACATTCAGGAATGATTTGACAAGAGTTACCATAATATCAAGTAAATGAACCAGCTGTGCCTCCGTCATGCAGTGCCTCTTTTCTCTGATCGTTTGATGAGGTTTCTCATAAGCCTCTCCGACAGAGGCAGAAACGAAGCCACAGAAACTCCGCTGAGATGAACAGACCGGCGCTCTGAGGTCAGACTCCGCTTTCTGCTGCTCTACTTAATGCATGTTGTTGCTGTTTACTGGAGAGCCAGGTTCGGGGCTTACCCCTTATCGACTGTTTCATTCTTAGTTGAAGAGAGGAAATGATGTGGAGAAACTGCATTTCATGTCAGGAAAACATCTTCTGCAGGTAAACTGCACCCAGAGGTTACTTTTTTTTTAATAGTTTATGAAAGAAAGACAGAATTTTATCATATGTCATTGGTAGATGGAGAGATTTTTTTTTTAACAGATAGATTCACATTTTTAGATCAGATCACAACAGTCATGTGTCTGTCGATTCTTCTGTGGTTTGATGGCTAAAAAGTACACGAAGTGGGACATTTTTAGGAAATATTCCACTAGAAGTACAAATGGCAAAGAATTTTCATGGTTTTTAAAAATGCCATCTCACAAGTGACATCATGTGTAATTTTAGATAAGTTTTTTTTTTAAAAAAACAAAACAAAAACACAAATGCAGTGTGACAAATGTCAAAAGCTTTTGACATAAAATACAGAAACAAATGAGTAGTAACTTAAGCAGGGACTGAAATTCATGTGTTTTAGGGATGAGCCTGGTGTGACATCTGTGCAAGACACTGAAGTTGACAGAATAATCATCATAATCATGTATTCTGTTTATGATTAACTATTTATATATTGCAAGACTTTTTGATAAAATGAAATGTTTTCTTTAATTATTGACTGGCTTATCTAGTGAAATAATTCAGAATTACCCTCATCAGGAAGTACCAAACATTTTTCACTGCTTTCTCTTGTTAACTTGTCAAGTTTGAGAATCATTTTTGCATAATTTCATGAGGAATGATGAACTGAAAGCGTGAACTAATTGCTTATTTAATCAGTTGCGAGACAGAAACCAGTATATGTTTTTCCATCTTTATCACTTAGCCAAGACAAAACCAACGGAGCTGAGCTCCTTTTTATCAGTTATTTGCATTTTACAATGATTACACATTTTTATATAAACTTGCTTGAGAAAGTGACAACGGCATGCCAGTTGATAATTTATAGCAGTAGATGTTTTTGTTCTTTGATTCATCTGAGGAACAAATAATGGATAACTACCAGATTAAATGATCCCCGTGGTTCTTAACTGCAACAGTTTTTCACAACAATGAAATCGTGATGAAACTGTAGCTGCAGTGAACGCTGTTATTCAGCAGTGCAGGAACAACAGATGGTACGAAAGATTTCACTGTTATTGTCATCACTGAGCAGATAACTGCTCATTCTTTTTTGACTGTTAAAGGTCAAACCTTGCCGACTAAATATAGTTTGGGGTATAGTTTGGCGTGTCGCTGAAATGAGCGGATTCATTCATGTGAATGGTGAGATTTAACAGAACTGCTGTATCATCTGGGCTATTTAATATGATTCGAGTACAGTGAAACACAAAGAAATGACCAAAAAGTTGCTGAAAGGCCGGCCTCTGGCAGCACAGCGAGGACCTGATTAGCATATGTATGACCCTGCAGCCTCACAGGCAACACTGGAAACACACAGCGCTGAGGGACACGAGTACACTTGCAGACAGGCTGCACTTATTCAAATGCTAAATATCCTTTTGAATTTCCCAGGCAGCCTCTCTCCCCCAATCCTACTCGGCAAACAAATGAGGATGAATGGCTCAACATGAAAGCTGGCTTTAAATGCATAATGTGCTCTTTCATATTTCCATCCAGAGTTGTTTATTTGTGGCCTTGTAAGAGGTTGGTGCTTTAAAAATCTCTTTGAAAATGGATCAGGGAAATTTGGGATGCAGTTTGATAACTTGCAGTCCTTCGAGGATGTTATATATACTGATCTTTACATTTATTTATTTTTTTTAACAAATTAGTTCACTGATAAGTGTATGAAGATGCTGCTTTATGTACACATGGGGTTGATTGTTTTTCTCTCAAACTTCATGAGACAGTTTCAAAGTTAACAGGCTCACGTCTTGTTAAAAGATGAAAGGTTCTCTGCTCAGAGAACATGTGGCTCTGTGATGACTAGAAATTTCCCGGCTTAGTCATCAACTCAAACGATTAAAAATCTGTCTTTTTATGGTTAGTCTGTGTGACAAATGGTATTTTTTGTTATCTTTGTGGAAATCTCAGGTCGATGTCTTAGACCTTTGTCAGATTATCTCTTAGCGAAATGAGTGAAAATAGTCAGTCCAAAGCATAATTATTTATTGGTTTTGCTTGTTTCATGTTGGCTAAAGTGGAAAAAAAAAAAGAAAAAAATGGGTAAAACTAATTCCTGCTCATCTACATAAATGTAATTTTTACTCTACTAAATCCTCTAAAGAGATGCTGTCAGCACATTCACAGTGGAGCATTCAACACTTAGAGATCTATATCGTTGTTTCAACCCCTGTCTGGTTTTTACTGTATTTGGTTTGAAATAAATGTCACGGTGATCCGACATCAGCTCGGAAAAGATTTCGACTGGTGAAGGTTTACATTCCTCTCTGCTGTGGCAGACAAATTAAACCTGTGCATTCTTGTCGGAGCGACTGTTAGATCCCTAAAGTCCAATCCAGTGGTTGCAAACAGATGTTTAGGAACTCAGATTTCAGGCTTTCTTGCTGAATGAAACCCGTTTTAAAATCTTTCTGATATGACGGTGCATTTCAGATGTTCCCTTCTGTTTTAAATAACAGTAATTTTTTGGTTACGTTTGCATCTTTATTCAAAGAAAACTCAGAAAGATTCAGAAACGCAACTAGTAATGTAATGATGCTAAATGTTGTGGTAAAAATCTGTTTTCTGATAATCCAGTAAACGTTTTTCCACACCAAACCAGTCTGTTTCCACATTAAATGTCAATGTGCTAATTTCCAGAGAGGCAGAACATAACAACTATTATCAAAAAATATTTTCAATGAGTTTGACTCTTGAGCTGAAATGCCTTCAGTATGTTGTTGGTTTTGGATTTTGCTGGTTTTCATGTGAGGGAACTCAGAGTATCCTCTTGGAAAAGAAGTCCGTAAAATTACTATAAAACAGCTCATTTAGATTTCCTGACGGAGCAGTTTATTTGATAAAATCCTCAACCTCTTGCAAGTTGTTTTTAGCTTTCACTTAATATACTTTCTTCTTTTTTTTTTTTTTTTGGTTACTAAAAAGTACCCAGGAATCAGTGCGCCGGTATTTTTGGCCGCTGGCCTGCAAGCAGTGTTAACTATTGAAGCGTGAAAGAAAAGACAGCAGTGTGAGTGTTTGCAGAGACTGCCAGCTTAGAAGCTTCCCACGCCGTAACAAGAGGTAAAACATGGGACATTTTTAACACACACACACACACCAGTAGTCTCAGCAGTGAGTTGAAGCTGTGAGCGAGCGATCATCTCGTGTCAGCACCGGGTCCTCTCGGTGGATGAGTGTTGATGTTTCTGCCGCCGAGCTTATTTTTTTTATTCTATTTTTTTTTGAAGTGGCACCACTGTCCGTAACGATACACTGAGCCGAGTCGTGATGGAATCGCATCCTGTTCCGTGTGGCCCAGCGGGCCCTGCTGCAGTAGGCGTGAGGGCGTGTTGAGCGGAGCTGTGGGTGGTCCCTGGCTCACAGGAGGGGAGGCCGGGGCCGAGTGACGCGCTCTCACTCCCACCACTACCGGCGCGTCCGCCCTCTCATGGCGTCACAGCGCGTATGTCGGAAATGAGGGACAAACGGAGGCGATGTTTCTGAAGCAGAATCCGGCGAGCCTCTTAGCATGTGATTAGCATCAATTAGCAGCGGAGGAGAACAAACTTGCAGTTGCACCTGAGTCGCATCTGAAGTGGCACATCAGGTCGTCGCATTTCTGCGATGAGGAAAAGATTCGGTGTTAGGCTTGTTTATTGATGAAGTAAAAACATTATCCTCTGTGCAGTAAGAACAACACATTATTATGTAACTGTGTAACAGCTAAATGTCAGCCCAAAAACACAACATCCTCTTAAAACATTCAACATAAGAACAATCTTGTCAAATTTAATGCCACAATTTTGTAGATTTATATTGGATATGGGAAGCAGTAGTTTTATTTTCATGCTTTCCTGTGCCGTGCTTTTGAACAGCTTTTAGAAGTATTGTTCAGAGCGGCTGTGTGTCTTGCTTGTGTGATTTGTGAAAAGTAAACATGATGACTAGTGATTTGATTTGATTGTGATTATCTTAAAGAGCAGCGGCATGGGCCGTTGGAGGAAAAACAGCATGACGTCTCTGATTTTGTTGCACAAGCTAGATGCTTTCAGACATTTGATTTGACTTTCAAAACAAGTCGCGTCACATGATCGTATCCCATGTCTGCTTCCACTTCCTGTCAGAGGCCTCAGCCAGTGTTTACATGCTCACGGTCAACTGAGGCTACCTATTTGAGCTTTGGAGCATTTCGACTTAATCAAATCTGGAGAACAAATGATGAATTGAGTCATCAGAATAACAAAAAATGATATGAATCACTATTTCTTTGCTTCTCATCCTAATCCCAATTCTGGCCTGTGTCTCGTCGACAGGCATTTTTTTTTTCCCCCAGTTAAAGTTGTTCTTCTGGCCTACTTTCTTCTCAGTGGTCAATTTGGGTAAGAAAGTAACCAGCAGATTAAACTACTTAATCCTTTTATTTATTTTTTTTTCCACTGCCAGAAATCACTTCACTGTTTGGAAGACTCTACAGTAAATCAAGCTGCTGCTCCTCTTGACACTTCTATTCATGGATTTGGGGAGGAATAAAATTAGAATTAGGGTAGAATTAAGAAGAATAAAAACAGTTTATCTGAGTAAATGCGTCCGTCTATCATCCACAGAAGTTAAGCTTGGATTCTCTCCAGACTGCAGCAAAGGAAATGAATGTAATCGCCAGACTTGACAACGTAATTATCATTTGTCTGACAGCACTGAGTCATAATATAAATGTAATAAAGATGGATTTTCCTTACTTGTTCCCTGAAAAAAATCAATTGAGGAAAGTACTGATTTTTTGTCTGATAGGCGACATTTTCTTGGGAGCAGTTTCATTTTGAAGCCGAGTATCAGCTCAGCTCACATTAGGCTTCGACATGCTGCATGAATTTGTTTTAGCGCCAGCAGGATTTCACTGGGGATTGGGAAATGGAATGCATGAAGAAGAAGAAGAAGAAGAAGAAGGGAAACGGCACAGCAAAGGCAACAGCGGGTCTTTTTTTTGTGATGTAAAACGTTAGATAACCTAACAGCTTCAGGGCTGTGATACAATGAGCATTCATCCACTGTAATCTCATGACTGTCATCTGATGGAGCCACATTTTACCGCAGTTTGTCCAGACTTGAAATGTTTTATCAGCGTTTTCCGTCTCATCAGCTTTCCACGTATTTATCTACTTCTTCGCCCAATTCAATGGAACTTGGCATCCATTTCGACTGAAGAAGCGTTTGCTTAAAAATGGGTCACAAATCTTCCTTTGTTTGTTTTTCCTTCATAAATGCCTAATGTCCTCCTAAACCAATTGGGTGCTGTCGTTCTTTTTAAATCTCTCCCCAAAAAGGAGCAGTAAGAAAGAAGTTGTTGGCCTGTTTGTAGCTGCGGATTAATACACATGCAGCGCGCTTAGTGAGTAATTACAGCAGCTTGGTGGCGTTCGTGGGATCGGCTCAGAATAAACCACAGTGCCCATGTGTGCTGGTGAAGACGCAGCGTGCTGAGCAGTTAAAGGCTGCTGCTCATTACTATGTTATTTATTGTTTTTGACCATTAGAGCACTAAAAAACAGAATGTTTTTTTTTTTTTTTTTTGGGGGTGGGGGGGGGGGGGGGGGCATCAATCCCAGGTGACATAAGGTGAAGGCAGCTCACAATCTGGACAGGTTACACACTGACATTCACACCTGCAGGCAAATTAGGGTGACCATTCTACCTGAAAGGCAGGTTTTTGGAGGAAGCCGCTGTACCCAGAGTATACCTACACTCGCACCAGTAGAACGTGCAGATTCCACACAGAAAATCCTCAAGCAGGACAGGAAACAAGGTTATTTTATCCTGTGAGTGGAGAGTCCTTCCCACTGCACCACCATCCTGCAAAATGTATTCATGGTCAATTTAATGTTATTAATTTCAAACATTCACATTGTTTGGCTCCTGCTTCTTTATTGTGAATATTTCCTGGTTCCTTTGGGCCTCTCTGACATGAAATGCGCTATCTTTTTGGTTGTGGACTGTTGCTCACGACACTGCAGGACATATTAAGCTGCTTTTTGGGTTTCGGGAGAGGCTGGTTGACATATTTCACCATTCTGTCATACCGAAGGTTATTCAGTTATCCAGTAATTATGTGCTGCCCTTCATCATAATAGTGTCTAAAAATGATGCTTCTCCTGTCTCTTGCATGCTGACATGCTAACTTTAGCAGACAAACGTGATAAATAGGAAGCTTGTTAAGGTTTATCTGAAGGCACTGCCATGTTCTCATTACACTGTAACCGAGATCTCAGCCTGGCTGCTTCTTTCCCTCGGCTTCATGTTGTGGGATCATGATCCATGTTACAGTAATGCGGATTTGCATGATCTTCAGAAGAGGAGGAAACTATGACAAAGAGAAACGCCACATTCCTGTGTCATAACCCTACAGGCTGGCTCGGATTAGCATAGCCGCCTGACACAGACGAGATAATGGCCTGTGTGTGTGTGTCTCTGTGTGCGTGCAGCTTGTTCTCTGGAGGGCAGAGCTGCCGGGATGCGTTGACAACACCAACTGAGAAGTGATGCGAGAACCAGGCTTTTAATTATATTTTTGTTTTGTTTGTTGTGTAGCTTTATGCCAGTATATAGAGGCTACTAAATTCAGAGATGGGGCCAGAGGAAATTTGGCAAGTGCAAACAAAGGTAACCTTCCCACCACACACACTCCTCTCCCTCCTAACTCCAGCTCAGCTTTAACCCCTCACCCTTAAACCTGGCGCACCTTGTGTTTATTTTCTCAGCAGCCCTCCTTCGTTACTTAAAAATCTTGAGTTTTCACATTTGTTTTCTGCACAGGTGTGTGGGTACTTGCCCTTTCTATTTTGCTCACTCCTGATTTTCCTCCCCCTGGTTTCTCTCTCCCCCTCCGTCGTCTCCCTCACCCCCTTCACCAGCAGCTGAACAATGAGCTGATGTTTGACAATCACCGCTTCTGTTTCTCGCGCACACACACAAGTCCAGTGCTGGCTGCACTGGCAATGCTTGGTCAATGTTTACTCTCCCCCCTACACTCTGAATGACTTTTCAGTACTGCCTTGGTGTGTGCATCACTTCTGCTTTACTCTGGGTTCAAATCGACTCAATCCGTGCTTCTCTGACTGATTATTTTATATGTACCTCTGTATTGTCACTAAAGCTGTCATAAAGCATTAAGATCTATAAACTCTCATGTCTTTGCCCGATAAACTATTCTGAATTATCAAATACTGCTGTCCGACTGTTTTTTGTTTTCGCTTCTGGGTCAAAATGCAAATGACAGTTTTATATGATGCAATACAGCCTTCCTCTCAAGACAAACCTGCTGATTTGCTCTTTCTGGACTTGTGCCTGGCACTTGATATGTCGCTTCTGCTCAAAGTGTTCTTTCTGTTCCCTGCATCTGCATCTGGAGACTTGTGCTAACTGTTTTTCCCTCATTTTCTGTCTTTGCGCTGTCTCTGTGTTTGTTTGACTTACAGGTGAGAATTTTGAGCAGAGTCCATTGCGGAGAACCTTTAAATCCAAAGTTCTTGCACATTATCCAGACAATGTCGAATGGAATCCATTTGACCAAGATGCAGTTGGCATGGTATGATCTTTACACACATTTAACATAACCTTTGTGTTGTCATGATAACTGTTTGACCTTTAATGGTTAACAAAGCTACATACGAAAAACATATGTGTAGTCTTTCAATACGCTGACTCCTTCTTTGGACATGTCGTCCCACAGCTTTGTATGCCAAAGGGTCTATCATTCAGGACGCAGGTGGACTCCCGGGAGCCTCAGTTCCACTCCTTCATCATCACGCGGGAGGACGGCTCCCGCACCTACGGCTTTGCCCTCACCTTCTTCGAGGAGGTGACCAGTAAGCAGATCTGCAGCGCCATGCAGACTCTCTACCACATGCACAACGCAGAGCAGTACGACATCTTGCACACTCCCACCTCCCCGCCGGGGCCCGAGGACCAGCGGCACCAACACTCGCAGACCCGTCCCGTGCTGCACGCGGCGCCGTCCATCTCCCGCCTGCAGCGCTTCAACTCGTACGACATCAGCCGCGACACGCTGTACGTGTCCAAGTGCATCTGCCTGATCACGCCCATGGCCTTCGCGCAGGCCTGCAGGAAGGTGCTGCAGCAACTCCACCAAGCCGTCTCCTGCCCCCAGCCCCCTCCCCTCCCCCTGGAGAGCTACATATACAACATCCTTTATGAGGTGCCCCTGCCGCCGTCCGGCCGCTCCCTAAAGTTCTCAGGCGTCTACGGGCCCGTGGTGTGCCAGAGGCCGAGCACATCGGAGCTGCCGCTCTTTGACTTTGCCATCAGTGAGATGTTTAATCTGCTCGGGGTGGAGAACGTTCTGCAGCTCTTCACCTGCGCCCTGCTCGAGATGCAGATCCTGCTCTACTCACAACGTAAGTGTTTTCCATTCTCACTGGAGCGCATCGATCACCAGTACATGCACATACGGCTCTCAGTAGCCCGACTTGCATAAAGATCCTGTCCTTTATGGAAGCAGTTGAACAATTGTAATGTTCTCTAAATAGCCGGCAGTGGTGAGGCAGGAACAAATCCTGTATCATCTGTAACAGCTGCTACTCAGAGAGTTGGGAGGTCATGTAAGCCTGTTAGTAAAGGCTGTCTCAGGAGATTTCTCAGCAGCGGTGAGACATATCCGTAACATCACATGAGACCACATATTGTCTGGGGGGGGTAGGTATTACATGCAGCTGTAGCACCAGGGCTGCTTCTCTTACATTTTCAATGCTTTTGCAATCTCATGCTGAAAAAGTATTTCTGCATGGAGTCTTTTTTCCATCATTCTAGAAAAGCTCAGAGAAATAATGTCCACAGGAACTGCATTGATTCAGGAGCTTTGTGTTGATCTTGTGTTAAACTTTAGAATGCCTTGTGTCAGTGCAGTCCATTATTCACACGAACTAAATGAAATAGGCTATTTGGTGAGTTTCTTTGTGTTCATCTATTCAGTAACATACTGCTGCAAGAGCCTTGACACTCAAATACCCCATTTCTAAAAGATTTGGATTTCAGAATCTTTTGCTCTCTCTGTTTGCAGTTATTTAATTCAGTTCATTCATGTTAACCCTGGCTGTCTAGTTGTACATTTTAAATTTTCTTTAACGGTGTCTTTCCTGTCCTTCTTTACCATTCTGTGTGCGTCTGTGTCTCTGTGTGTGTGTGGGAACAAGATGGTCCCTTCATGAGGTTGGCTCTGTTGTTGTGATTGGATCCGATGCAACGGCCTGAGAAGGCAAATGGTTTACAAAACACCAGGAGCCGGGAGGAAGACGCTCTAAAGGGGGAACGCTGTGGGTGTTGCTAGGTAACCCAGAGACGGGGAGGATAGCGGTGATGCAGGATGATTATTATTGGCTGGAAGTGACATCATGCCTTTTTTTTCGCCCCCATGAGGCTCATCACTTCAGAGCATGTGAGGGGTGTTGTGTAGAGTTAAGCCCTGGCAGTCTTCCACCAAGAAGGACCGAGGGATTGTCGGGAAGAAACGCAGCGCTCTTAAACACACACTGCGAGGAGAGGGATGCTCTGCAAATAAAGAGATGACAGCGCGGGCTAAAAATAGAGCTGGAATTCATCACACTGATGGAAGAAGAAAGAAGGACCCTGAGCAGCATCTTTTCAATGAAGCTATTAAAGAGGAGAGCTTCAAATACTGTCTGCTTCTTCTGCTGTCACTTTCAAAAGAGGAAGCTCATCATGTGTCAGCTTTCGCAACAAGTCACAATTTAGGCATTGTTCAACATTTTTCTTATTTTGTGGGCATTGTTTTCTTTTATCATCGCGTGCATTGTGTAGTTGAGTGACAGGACAGATTAGAGGAGAGGGACGTCAAAGTGTAGGGGGAGGTCTGAACTGAGGCTGCTGCAGTTGCACATGCTTGAGCTACAGAGAGGAAATCTAGATTAAAACCACAAATCTGAAGCTGTTCCTGCGTTGGCACAGACTGTTTGGCTTCAGACAAGGCTTGAGGATCATTAAGGCTTTACATCAACATCGTGTGCCAGTTTTTAGCTCATTCATGATGCCAAGGAATGTGTTTTTTAATACATGCCGCAGTGTCATTTAGGTTTTATCTGCAGCTTATAAGACTTTGTTAAAAGATTTTGATCAGTGTATTAAATAGTTTATGTAGCTTCTCATTTGTGAGATATCCCTCAATCCTGGCCCAATGTTATGATGATAGCTTTTTGATATTTTCCTACATGCTAGTGTATTTTTCAAACCAAAGATAATTTAATTTAATTTAATTTAATTTATTTAGCCAAAGAAATATCATCAAATTATTATTTTTTTTCTATCCATATTCTGTACTACTTTCAATAAATATATTGCCTACAGGGTTCTGGAGATCAACCCAGCACAAACGCAGAAAGACAGACACACTCACACCCATGCACACACAGGGAGAGCATGCAAGTGCACCCCTGGCCCAAACTCTACTCAACATTACTGTTAGATAACCTGTTAAATAATTAAGATAAGGCAACTCTGGAACACGTGTGAATCCCAGCTGAAATTTAAAATCTGACATTTTAACAGCTGAACTTAGTAGAGAAATATTGAATGGAATTCCAGGAGTTCTGGCTGCAAATATCCAGAAAATATAAAATAGACCATCATAACTGTTCCATGTCTGACCAGTCAATATACTGTAATCGGAGAGTAACTTCCACTATTGTAAATAAACCGAGAATGTTGAAACAAGCTCTTTAAAATTAGCTGTTTGTTTGGATTAGTGCTGAGATGACCGATAAGCCGTTTCACTTCTGTATGCTCAATGTATTTTAAGTCATATCGGTGGGTGAAGTGAAAAATTGAAGCATCACTTTGTGTCTGATCCGCTACCGGCTCTCAGTGTGAGTATTCCTCAGACGTTCATGGTATGCAGCTGTGCATGCAAGCAGGCGTACTTCAGGCTTTGTTCAAGTGGTTTCTTATTGCGGTGGCCCAGTTTAAAAGCAGACGGGGTGATGTTAGTATTCTTATCCCCATCCTGGAAAGAGGAAGCCTGCTGGGAAAGAGGGGAGGAGGAGGGGGGGTGGGGGGGCAGGCCATGGTGCGAGAGTCCCACTTCTCGTGAAGCAGCGTATGACCAAATGAAGGAATGGTATTTATTTTGGCACCATAACAGGAGAGGCTGCTACTGCTGCTGCTGTGTGTGTGTAGTAGGTGTTGGTGAGCGAGGCAGGAGCGCCGATGAAGAGGGCTGAATGTATTGGATGTATACCAGTCAGCTGAAGTGCTGCTATGTGGAGTCACGATAAAGGAATTTAACATTAAGCAGAAGGCCAGCTGACTGCAGCTGTGTCACATTTCGAAATCTGGACTCCACAAAGGCCCTTCAGAGCACTTCCTCCTCCTGATCAAACCTCTCAGAGACCAGCTCGTAATGCTGCGGTCAGGCAGCCAAGAATTTAAAAAATGTGCATGTTTCTCCACCCAGATGGTGCTTTTTGAATGCTCCACAAAGGGTAAACAGCAGTGGTAAATGATGCTTTATTATCAAGAGATTTCATTTAACAACATGAAAAGTGTAAAGGCTTTTATAGTCGGTTGAGGACAGACAGGGTACATCCTGGACTCGTGAGCAATTGATCACAAGACAAACACACAGTCAGTCAGTCACACTCTCACAGAGAGAGAGAGAGACACTCACATGAACTCTATAGAATTTGTTTTTGTTTAGTTTTTTAATTTTAACTTCTGAGCCACAACAATGAAAATGCAGTATCTGGGAATATGACTAAATTATTTGGTTGAGATGCTTAAATATGTTCTCATTTTTCTCATTTCAACATTCTCATTTAATCATGTTGTGCAGAACATGGATCAAATTATAGGAACAATGGTGGTGTTTGTTATGGCCTCATCAGACAAATCGCTTGATTCCCCAGAAAGGTCTCAAACTAATCTTTAGACATCTTTACAGTTGTCATCGTTCACTTTGATCACAGTCTCTCACGACCACAGGCAGTTAATCTATCGTTATTTTCAGACTGATGTAGATAAATCGTAGCCGTTAAAGAATAAACTAACTTCTTAAGTCTATGGACTATTTGAACATGTTTGCACATTCATATAGCTGCTGTGTGAAGGTCCAAAGCTGTGACGTTCGACCTGTCATTCTCGCAAGGTTAAAAACATCCTGGCAAAATGATCTGTTCCTCACTTTAAGTAGAGCACTGAAGGCCTTAGTGAAATGTTTATACATAGCTTGTACTTATTTGTAATAATGAAAAAGAGCCGGGTCCCATCATCCTGGTACAGTGTGTTTGCCTTCTCAGTGATTGCAGAATCACCTTCGAAGTGTGTGTGCAGCCTGTGTGGGATCACTTCTAATTCCTCAACGATTGGTCATCAGTCTACTTCCACTCCTACAGTGGTACAATAAAGGGTGACAAAAGCAATGCATGCAAACGGTTAACACTGGAAGGTTGGGCTTCTCCTTTTGTGTTGTCAAGTTATTCCACTTTGTCTCTATGATTTAAAGTCTCTTAATACTTTTGCTTTACCTGAAGGAACTCTTTCATTATGCTTTTGGCCACAGCTCATTAGGGCTTGACAGCAGGCAGTTTGTGTCAACGCTTTTAATTCTGTGTAGGTAGACATCAGGCAATTCCATCATTGAGGCTTGCTAAGAGAAAAGCTGCTGATAGTTAGAACCAACCGGTGTGGTTACACTGCTTTTACTGCAAATGTAGTTAAATTAGCTATTGTCTGTGTCATGAAGCACAAGTGATGCTTTTCATAGAGAAAGCAGGCTGGGATCATGGTGCAGTAACAGTCATGCTGTGCAGCGCTCCTGTCATATGCTGATGTCTTATGTGGTGGAAGGAAAATACAGCAAGATGTTAGTGTATCAACTCATGCACTGCTTATACATGCAATGTGTGTTACATGGTACAATTTGTTGCTTCACCACTGTTTATTTTTGTGTGTCTCAACAGATTACCAGAGGCTGATGACCGTAGCAGAGAGCATCACGGCCTTAATGTTCCCCTTCCAGTGGCAGCATGTGTACGTTCCCATCCTCCCGGCCTCCCTGCTCCACTTCCTGGACGCTCCGGTGCCGTATCTCATGGGGCTCCACTCCAACGGGCAAGACGACCGCACCAAACTAGAACTGCCCCAGGAGGTACATACATACACACACACACACACACACACACACACACACATATACACTGACTTTAAATTTTCGTGTCCTTTCTGAGTGTGTTAGCCCCGGTAAAGGTCTCATGGCTACATGGAGGTTTAGGTTGATTAAACCGCAGCTAAATTTATTGTGTGAATTTGACCTGTGCTGTGAAGTAGCATTACAAATCTCTTTCCTCCCTGTGGCTCAACTTGTTTTTCAACTAATGAAAACTATTCAGGTGTCCCTTTTTCTTTGTGCAGACTTAAACATGGCTTCTGTAGCATCAGAGTTGGTCACACATTAACTATTTTGTGTGCATAGCATCCATTGTTTGGAGTTGTTATTTATTTGTCTCCTCTTTGCTGTGTCATCGTTCAGGCCAACCTGTGTTTTGTGGACATCGATAATCACTTCATCGAGCTGCCAGAGGAGCTGCCCCAGTTTCCCAACAAGCTGGAGTTCATCCAGGAGATCTCGGAGGTGCTCATGTCTTTTGGCGTCTCTCCAGAGGGAAATATTCACTCCACCGACAGACAGACCAAGCTCCGCGGCTTCAGATCAGTCGATATGGTCTCCGACAAGCGGAACGGCAACCTGTCGTCACCCCTCAACTCCTACCTGCTGAGGGAGAATGAGACCATCGCCAGGCTGCAGGCTCTGGTCAAGAGGACAGGAGTCAGCCTGGAGAAGGTGAGAAGCTCATGAGTACGCAAAAATCTACAGTACATTGATAAGACTGCGGCACGCTCATGAATTTATCATGATTCCCAGTACCACTCAGTTATTCAAATTCAGAAATAAGATAATTTTGCTAATAATGATTGTAATTAAATGGGAGATTTTTAATTTGTGAAAGATGATGAATCTTATGTATGCTTTATTGCTATGATGATAAAATAATTAGATTATATGGATTAATGGAGCTTAATGGTTTCCAAAAATTTATTTATAGGGAACGCTGAAATGGATTTACTAGTGTTTATCAATGGAGTGACCAAAAGGTGTTTACAAGTGTAAAGTTAAGGATAGAACATAAAAGTTTTTGCATTTTTCAATTGAAAGAATGCAAAGCTTTGTTGTTTTGTCAGTCTTTATTGTTATTGTAGTAAGAGTCGATAAACAGCAGGGGGAGCTGCTTCTTTTTTATTGTTTTATGCTTGTGTGTGTTTTTGTGTCTTTTTGAGCAAATGCTGCACCTGTTTTGAGCCAGCGGTTTGTGTTTTGACTGTCCTTGTTTAAAAAAAAAAAAACACCTAACACATACATGATGTCTGTTGAGCATTTTTACAAATGTGATGATGCTCTTTGAAAACGAAGAGCTAAACCTGAACAAAAAAGCTCGATTACAGTCTGATCAGCTTATGCTCTTCTGGCCAGCATTAGCTTTCCATGACTTTACCAGCCGGTCGTCTGTCCAAGTATTCCAGCTCCGAGGTCACATCGTAGAATTACTCCTGTCTGAATTTACAGTGGACTTTAAATTTCAAAGCATGAAGGCGGAGATTAAACAAATTCCTGGTCGTCAAAGTGCTGACATCTGTTCAGCTGAGCCGCTAAAAACGGAACTTGTTTGTTGGGGTCATAAATCAAAAACGACTTTCTTTCTCATTTGGATTTTATTTTCTGTTACAATTTACCCAAATCAGCTGTTTACATTTCAGTGATGAGTGTTTGTGTCCATCAGCTGGAGGTGAGAGAGGACGCCGGCAGCGGGAAGGACGCGCAGGTTCAGTGCGACGAGGAGGAGCTGAAGATGCACCAGCTCAACATCCACGTGCGAGAAGTCTTCGCCAACCGCTTCACGCAGATGTTCGCCGACTACGAGGTGTTCGTCATCCAGCCCAGCCAGGACAAAGAGTCGTGGTTCACAAACCGAGACCAGATGCAGAACTTTGACAAGGTGAAGTGCTTTAGTGTATGGAACTGAGATCACAATGTGATGTTTTTTTTTTTATCACAGGGTCTTTAAACGCCTTGTGTTTGTGCAGGCTTCCTTCCTGTCGGACCAGCCCGAGCCGTACCTGCCCTTCCTGTCGCGCTTTTTGGAGACGCAGATGTTCGCCTCCTTCATCGACGGCAAGATCCTCTGTCACGACGACGAAGACAAGGAGCACTCCCTGCGGGTGTTCGACTCCCGGGTGGATAAGATCCGGATGCTGAACGTGCGCACGCCCACACTGCGAACCTCCATGTACCAGAAATGCACCAACATCGAAGAAGCAGGTTAGTGAAAAAGCTTTGTCCATCGACGAATCATCAACATCAACATCATTGTATTGCTTGCCAATCTCTTAGAATTGTACCCTACTGTCTTAAAGAAAATTCCTCGTCTTCTGAGGAAAACTCAGCTGCAGGTTTTACTTTAACAACTTTGAAACTAAACTGTGTTGCACTTCTCAAGAAGAAGAAAAAGAAGAAAAAGGAAAAAAAAACATTATAATGATTAAATATGACCCTCAACCTTCTGACAGCATTTCTCCAGAGCTTTGATCTCTGTCAACTGACTGACTGATCACTGTCTTGTTTGCAGACAACCTGTTTAGAAAGCGATATGAAAAAGCTGATTTTGTTGTCCCTGAACCTCACGCCATTAGCCCGGAAACCGACAACACCAGCCACCGTAATATGTGTTCTTGTTACCTAACACGTCTCTGGGTGGAATCTCTCTGGTTGTGTGTGCAGTGCATTTGACGAGGTGTACTTATAGAGGACAGTTTGATCTCCTCTGTGTGTTTAAACACCATGTTTCTGTGTAATACAGTGTTCCTTTCATACACTGCTATTAATTCAAGTGTCCTCTATGAGCTCCTCTGTGCATTGCAAATGCAAAAGCTTTTTCAAAGCTTGGTGATCTCTTCTTATGGAGGTGATTTGATAACTTGCAGCATGCAGATGTCTGGAGGATGATGATTTGCTTCTTCCAGGAAATTAAATGTTGTCGCTGGAGCCAATCTGCATGCTTCCAACATTTTGGTACTGTGGATTTGTACTGTGTATGGATCTCATCTTATTTGTTTTGTGCCCTGTCATGCATAAAGTATTCTTACTATGGTTGACTTGATTCTTCCAAATCTTTGGGTGCTTTTGCTCTCTCATATGTGGGTGTATTGACGATCAGGCCTCAGGAGATCTCTGTCAAAATCTGCATTCATGGATGTTCCTGTGAAGAAAAAAAAGCTTCTTTTCCGAACTTTTTTTCTGTCACATCCTCGGGCTCTGTGGGTGTTTGGGAGGACAAGTTTCTTTTGAAATGTAGCATGCACTTTTTTTTTCTGCCGTCAACTACTTGAAATGAAAATCAATTAGTCGAAGCCTATTGATTTCACAATACAATTTATATGGTAAAAGAAATCATCCTTTTCAAAGGATCAAATGAAAAGAAAAACGATAGACTTCAGTTCAGACGGCGCTATTTCCAGTTTGCTCTTTACATATTGATGTACTTGAGTTTTATGAAGAGCACTGATATTTTTTTATTGTGATTATGGCAATGGGGTTCTTTGTAATGGGAACAGGATATTAATTTTCTAATATAAGATGATCTATGATATCGAGCTGCGTTTCTTTAAGATGTTGTTGTGCCGCAGAGTCTGGAACAATAATGTCCTGACATTTAGAGCTCTATGCTTTTGGGGGAAAAATGAAAATGATAAATGCATCCTGTTATCTCACTGCAAACTCCTCCTCCATCTTCCCGGCAGAGAAAGCCATAGAGATGAGGGTGGCGAAGATCGACCACACCGCCCTGCACCCCCACCTGCTGGACATGAAGATCGGTCAGGGGCGCTACGAGCAGGGCTTTTTCCCGCGCCTGCAGTCCGACGTGCTCTCCACCGGGCCCACCAGCAATAAGTGATTATTCACAGCATCATCGTCACGTTGGGATTTCTCTTCACATGAGACAAATCTCAGTCGGAGCTTATTAAAGGCCTGTTGTCCTGTTCCACAGATGGGCCAAGAGGAGTGCTCCTGCCCAGTGGCGGAGGAGGGACCGACAGAAGCAGCACGCTGAGCACCTTTATTTAGACAACGACCAGAGAGAGGTGAGACGTCCCTGCAGCGTTCTTCTCTTCTCAGCTCACTCATTCAAACTGCCCGTCTGCATGTCGGAGGTTTCTTTCTTCGTTTTGCACGACCTGCCCGCCTTTATTTTGACTCCTCTCTCACCATCTTGTCTGCTCTGTTAACCCCGTTTACACATCTGGTCATTGTCTTCTTTGTTTTTTCTGCTTTGTTTCTCTGCCGCTCGTGCTTGCACACTCTCAGCATGTCGAGTGTTTGTTTCCGGAGCTGCAGCTCCTGCTGTTTCTTGACTACTACTGGCTCTCGCAGTCCTTCAAGCCCTGTCTAAAGTCGGTGACTGTGGATGTGGTATGTGTTGGTAGTGCACGGACCAAATGACGCGCACGCACGTGATCTTTCCTTGAATTTGCCTCCTTAGAGTCCAGCAGCTGACCTTTCCATTAAGTCTGTCCCTTATATCATGCATAATTTTAATTATAGGATAATTAAATAATAAGTATTAACTGTTGTTTGGGTCATTCAACTCGTTAAACATTATTTTGAAATAAATGAGTTAAGCTTCGCTAGCAGTACGAGGACCCCAATATGAAGTGATTATTTCTCTGAAGAGTCGGTAAATTACGACAGCAAAAAACTCACAATCTCTCTTGCTCTCTCTCTCATTTTAACAGAAGTACATCCAGGAAGCCAGAAACTTGGGCACGACCATCAGGCAGCCTAAACTATCCAACCTGTCGCCGTCTGTCATCGCCCAGACCAACTGGAAGTTTGTGGAAGGATTGCTGAAGGAGTGCAGGAACAAGGTTTGTTGATGATGGTCTGGTTGCTCAGGTTACCTCCATTCTCTGCCGTGCCACTTTACCGCTTTGGATTCAGGCGTGCTGCTTCTCATGCTACTAGCTTTACAGATGTAGAAACATTTTTCACTGAGGCTTGTTTGTTTGCAGAGCACTGTAAGGCATCAGTCAACTAAATCTGGACTTATCAATGCTTATAACAAACTGTACGATGGCTAAATTTAGGAATTGTTTGAAAGTGTTCGTTGTTCCTTTTTAAAACCTCAAGATTTAATTCTTCATCTAAGTTAATTTTCCATCAGCACAGAAACCACTAGTTTTCTGTTTTATTTTAATAACCTTTTTAAACAAGTTAAATCCTGTGACGATCAGCGATGTCCTTTTCAAGGGCAAAGACAGCAGAACAGCTTTAAACATGAAAAAGTGTTTTAATTAAACTGCTTCCAAACATGGGGAGAGCAGCGCAGCAGTGGAGAGTGAGAAGGGAATGCGACACACCTGAGTTCCATCAGGGACTAATCACCTCTCTGCTCTCCTGCTGTGAGAGGAGAGAGTTAATTAATCCCTGATCGGATTCAGGTGCGTCGCATTCCCTCCTCACACTGTATATATACAGATATACAGTATATACATACATCTGAAGTGAGCAAACACAATGTAGTATTATTACCTGGACTTCCTTATATCTGTGTGTGTATTGTTTGCAGACCAAGCGTATGCTGGTGGAGAAGATGGGCCGGGAGGCAGTGGAGTTGGGTCATGGGGAAGTGAGCATCACCGGCGTGGAAGAGAACACGCTGATAGCTAGCCTCTGTGACCTGCTGGAGAGGATCTGGAGCCACGGACTGCAGGTTAAACAGGTCAGAAAAAATACAAAACAACAAGACACCGAGGCCGCCGCACAGCGGAGAGAGCATGAGCAGCGGATTAGCTTCAGGTGGTGCTGACTGTGACCGTGGCTGTTGTCTTCCAGGGGAAATCTGCCTTGTGGTCTCACCTGCTGCACTACCAGGACAGCAAGGAGAAGAAGAACGCAACTCCCGGTGGATTAGGACCTCCTGGTAAATAACAAAATCAGTCTAACTGATCAACAAAAATAATGTGTTTTTTTTTTTTTTTTTTTTTTTGTTATAATTACACCGCCTTTAATTCTTTACAGGTTTAATTCATGACACTGAAAGACGGAAATCCGATGGGGGCATGTCAGCAATGCCTCCTCTGAAAGTCTCTCTGATCCAGGACATGAGGTGAGATCTGCGCCTGAGGTTTTCTATATTCATTTAAACGCACGACGTTCAGTTAACTAGCAGACCAACATCCATCCGTCCATCTTCTATACCGCTTAGTCCTGTGCAGGGCCAAATCCCAGGGCAATCACTCAGACAGGCACACACACATACACACACACACAGGGCCAGTTTACAATCCCCAGCTATCCTCACATGCATGTTTTTGGACTGCTGGAGGAAATCCACAGTCCAGAAAAGCCAGCCCTGTATCTAAGATTAATACTGCCCCCTTGTGGTAAACTAACAAACAAAATTACAAGTGATGTTTGAAAACTGACGGCCTTCAAAATATTTTTTTAATATTCTGGTTAAAATAATTAGATTAGTATATTTACATGATAATGATGATGATATAGTGCATCATTATTTCAAACTATTTTCTCTCTCTCAGCCAAGAAGCTGTAAAATAATTGGTTTGTTTTGTGGTTTGGTTTTGGTTAAGTGATTAAAAACATGCAAATGACTGCTTTTTTTTTCCAACTTTGGCTTTTTTTTTTTCTTTTTAATACATTTAAATCATCCACAGTTCCTGAATTGGAGTGTTTTTTTTTCTAAGCTCTATATAATAAACAACTAAATTATTCTGCTTTGCTTGGAAAAATATCTTGCAGAAAGAACCATGTATTCACTCTTGTGCACTCCCAGTGCATTTATTCAGTGAAAATAATGTAGCCTATCAATAACACTAAAAATGACAAATACAAGGAAAAATATTTCCTTTAGGTCCTCAGTACATCAAAAAGTCCAGTTTTGTATTTTATCACACGCTGTAACTTACATCACATTTCCAGCACTACTTCTGTATGCACAGCATGTTTAGCTTTATGAAAACTGACACAGAAACACAGCGTGTTTCACTGGCTGAGCTTACAGCAGTAAATCATTAAGCAAAGTTAAAAATGTCCACCTAATGTTTTACAGTAGTTTATAGGTCCATTCATTACACAGTAATCTTCTGAGACTCATGTCAGCATGCCTGTGTGTTTCAAGTTGTGTGTGATGGCAGCCATCTTTGTTGTCCGGGTATCTACTCTAACCAGCCAGTGGTTGAGAGTCTGGGGTCTCGTGTAAAGACGACGCAGATCCAGTCTGTGTAAAACCGTGTTACTTCCAGCCTAATTACCAAGACGACCCTTCGCCCGCCCCTCCCTCCAGTCTGACTGGGTGGGAGAGGAGGGGTCAGCCGAGGGCACAAACACACAGCTCCAATCTCCATAGGTCCTCCTCCTCAAATCCGACAGCGTGACAGAAACACGGTCTGTCACAGAAGCGACCGTCAACATCAGCATAGATAATTCTATTAATTGGTAATACAGTTTTAATAAGCACCAAGTGTTTTCATTCTAGGTTTTATTGGATTTTAATAATTATTGGAGATGATTTCAACCAGCGTGTATTCCAGGTTAGATTACAATAATGCAGCACGTTGGAGATGTTTTCCACTGTTGCTATGGAGACAACAAGCGGGGAAAAAAAAAAACTGGGTTACTTGAAGTGAGTGAGCGCCGAGGGTGTAGACTGGGAGGGGGGATGGAAGGTGGAGGAGGAGATGTGGTGAAGCGCGTATGGCACAGGTGGAGTGGAAGGGAATGTGTCTGGACGTGGCAGACATGATACTGGCTCGGAGCGCCCCGCACGCTCACACACTCCACCGCGCTGCGGCAGAAACGCCACGCCGAGTCAGAGGCGGTCTGACTCTGTGACAACTCCTGCGCATCAAGTCAGGAGTTTTATATTGATGTCAAGTAATGCAGAAACAGTTGGTGAAGTTGGTGAATCACTACTCTGTGGTGCACCAAATTTGGGCAGAAGGAAACGTGGCGTCGGTCCGATCAGCCAAACCCTGCTGATGGTCGGTTCTGTTTTTCGCCCTGCAGACACATTCAGAACATAAGCGAGATCAAGACAGACGTGGGCAAAGCCAGAGCCTGGGTCCGTCTCTCCATGGAGAAGAAGCTGCTCTCCAGACATCTGAAGCAGCTGCTGTCTGACCACGAGCTGACAAAGTGAGCAAACCGACACGCCGCCTGAGTCCACACGCTTGTGTCTGTTACAGATTTATTGTGTTGTAAAACGGCGGAGCTGGTCGCCGAGTGTCTTCTAATTGTTCTTGTCTTGACCTTCTTTCTGTGCCCGTGTAGGAATGTCGCTCTCGTCTGAAATTAAGAGGACGTGCGCTCCAGACATTCATTATACATTAACACTTTTGAAATGGCAGAGCATCGTAGCGTAGTCCACGGCCGCATAAATAATTCACAGCCTTGTTCATAATTGATATCCGAGTGCTGAAGTGGGTCAGGGGCGTTTGTGTCTGCCTTTGCGACCTTAGCGTCTTTTTTTTTTTTTTTTTTCCACACAAGAACAATGGTCACATTGCCATACATTATTGTCCAGTTTCCCCTGTAGTTAACTAGGCATTCATGTGGACAAATCAAATGAAGAAATATAATTTAATGGTTAGATTTGTCTTATGTGTCTTTAAACAATCGTTTGTTCTTCTTTCAGGAAACTTTACAAGCGCTACGCCTTCCTGCGCTGTGATGATGAGAAGGAGCAGTTTCTTTACCACCTCCTGTCCTTCAACGCGGTCGATTATTTCTGTTTCACCAACGTATTCACAACCATCAGTGAGTGTTTAGTGTGTCCAGCAGCAAAGTCTGCCACCCGCCAGATTTTATTGATCCGAGCTCACGGCGTCTCTCTGTACCGCAGTGATCCCCTACCACGTGGTGGTTGTTCCCAGTAAGAAGCTGGGGGGCTCCATGTTCACCGCCAACCCCTGGGTGTGTGTCTCCGGTGAGCTGGCAGAGACTGGAGTCCTGCAGGTCCCCAGAAACACTCTGGAGATCACTTTCGAGGTTGGCGATGTTTCTCACATCAAGAATGAGTTCAATCATTGAATTCGAACTGTTCTCAGGAAGTGTCCCCTCATATCATACATTTTGAATGTCTTTTTGTTTTGGTTGTGTGTTTTCTTTAACATCCTCTTCTCCTTCTCAGTGCCAGAACCTGGGCAAACTCACCACAGTGCAGATGGGTCACGATAACACAGGGCTCTATGCGAAGTGGCTGGTCGAGTGCGTTATGGTCCGCAACGAGATCACGGGACACACGTACAAGTAAGCACGGCTCATGGCGTCGGTGTAACACACACCGCTCTGTCCCAACAGTCTTTCTGACGGCGTCCTTGGTTTTGCTTGCGGACAGGTTCCCATGCGGCCGGTGGCTGGGGAAAGGCGTGGATGACGGCAGTCTGGAGAGGATCCTGGTGGGGGAGCTGATGACCCCCAGCACAGAGAATGACGAGCGGATGTGCCGCACGCCACCGATGCAGCAGTCCCCAGGGATGATGAGGAGATTTGTTACCATCTCACCAAACAGCAAACCAAGTAGGCTGCACGCTCAAGACTTCTGTCATTTTTGGATCTTATCAAATCCACAGATGATAAAACAAAAATCGTAGATTTTTTTTCCTTCATGTGCTCGCCTCTGTCATCTCACAGCGTCTTTGTTTCCTCCTCATCCAGAGTTAAACACAGGTCAGATCCAGGAGGGAGTGGGAGAGGCCATCAACGGGATTGTGAAGCACTTCCACAAGCCGGAGAAGGAGGTGAGAGACGCCAGTCTAGACAGGCCCAAACTTGTACTTCTATTATTCATCACAAACGAGGAAGCGCGTCTGTCTGCTCCGAAAGCCCCCAAGCGCCTCAGTCACTGCAGGCTGCGCCTTCCAGTTCACATTGTTGGGTCATAATAATGAAGAATTGATGCCTTTCTTTTCTCTCTCTCTCTCTCTCCTTCAAAAAACTGACCTGGTTCTTGATCAGCCTTTCTGACTTTGGGGGATGTCTTATTTTTTCCTGTTCACCACAGACTAATCCAAAACATCAACATTGATAATTATTGCACGCTAACACAGGTGGGGAGATTAAGCCTCACCGTTACCTAACTGTTCATTATCAGCTTTAGGAATCAGTGATCGTAGTAAGACCACAGAGGGTTTCTCCTTACGGGGAAATCCCCTTCTCGTTGCTCCACCTCTCCAGCAGACTGACAGAACAATGAGGGGAGGCTGCTGAGAACTCCAAACGGTTCTAAATGTGAACCACGCTTTGAGTGGCTCTACCGGTCACTTTGTTACATTTAATATATACTTAGTGTAATATGTCAAACAGTCACAATGTACCGGTCTCGTGCTTCTACTCTCACAGGGCTGAAAATGAATCTTTCGTCTTAAATGCAGATGTACGTCTCTGTGCTTATTTTAATTCGTACAAACCACATTTAAAAATGCTAAATATTCAGGTAGTTTGTACCAAATAGGTCTTCATATTACACAATTGAAATAATTCTCAAATTCAAAATTGTTGTTACTCTGTTAGTTGTTTTTTTTTAATGCATAAATAAATACTGTTTCGTGAGAGTACCATATGTTTCATGAATCCAACTTCATGCGTTGTGTCTTTAACAGAGAGGCAGTCTGACTCTTCTCCTCTGTGGGGAGTACGGCCTCGTCTGGGCTCTGGAGCAGGTTTTCCAGCACGGCTTCAAATCACCTCGACTCTTTAAGAATGTTTTCATCTGGGACTTCTTAGGTAAAGGACACACACCTTGACAAACAAATAAAACCTGATCACCACAAGTCCACAAAGTTATTTTAAAGCTTCAGTAAGACTTTGTTGTGAGATTGAAAAACCAAAAACAAAAGTGTGATAAACCAATAAATAAAAGATTATCTCTTGTTTTGATGGTGTTTATTTATACTTAAGATGATTGAAGCAAAACTGAAGTTACAGAATAGCTAAGCATATCCTACCATAAAGTATGAGCTGACCTGTCTATTAATCATCTTTTATTCAAACAGAGAAGTCTCAAGTGTACTTTGAAAGTGCCGAGCAGCGACAGGCGACTCCAGATGAAAACTGGCAGACCAGAGTGCGACACTTCTGCCGCTTCATGCGCGCCATCAACAGCACTTCCAGAAACATTGGCAAGGATGGAAAGTTCCAGATGCTCGTCTGTTTGGGTGCACGGTACGCACACGCACACTGCTGCATTGAGATGTAATAAAGTATTGTTGTGACCAACAAGAAGCTTCACTGTGGAGCCAATCAGACTCATGTTGCTGACACTGAAACAGAGTGAACACATTGCCCTCAGTCTGAACCTGGACCATAGTATGCGCAGTGTTATTGTAGATATTTATGAAAATGTGCTGTTTGGACATTGAGGTTTTCTGTTTTTTTTTTGTTTGTTTTTTTTTTTTTTAATATGACTTTTTGAATAAACTGAGCGATCAATGCAGTTGATTGGGAAAAACATCAATTGACCTTGATTCCATCAAGATGTTAGTTTGTTCACTTCCAGTTTTAAAGTATTGTTTTTAAATTAGATACTAGCTTAACCACAGGCTGCAGTGTGTTAAACTGTGATGCTGACTTGGCGTGTGCTCCTTTCTCAGGGACCATTTGCTCCATCACTGGATCGCTCTGCTTGCAGACTGTCCGATCACGGCTCAGATGTACGAGGACACTGCACTGATTAAGGACCGCACCTTGGTAAACTCTCTGATCAGAGTGTTGCAGACTTTGCAAGAGTTCAACATCACCCTGGAGGCTTCACTCGTCAAAGGCGTGGGTATCTGAAACCAAACCAACTCCCCACCGGCTGTGCTCAACCAGGAAGGCCACTGCGGACCACTAAACAGAATAACTGAACCTTTTATATGCAGGAACAGACTTGAACAAAGGACACTTTCTGGCTTATATTAAAGCTACTGTTACATTTGCCATATATTAAGTGCAATGAGCCTTTCAAGATATGTTGTTATTTTTATCCTCAATGATGTTGCCATTAGATGTTAAAAATATGTTTTCTATTATGAACCATGATTTTCACATTACTGATGATGATGATGATCTACTTGTGCTATAATGTTTTATTGAAAGCTAAATATTTTCATTGTTATCGTGAACTGCTGACAATGGTTATATTTAAAGGAAAGTGAGGAACAAAACTGTTAATATATTTTCAGAGAAAAACAGTATTATTTTGTTAAATCAGTGAAGTTGCTTGCTCTGTTGTCAACTCAGATTTCAATGTCATAACGCAGAGCTTAAAGCAAATGAAGTAGAAGTATGCTTTATAAGTATGTGTATGACAGGGAGGTTTGTAGAGTGAAAGATGATTCACCCACATTGGAATAAAAATGCTGTTATATTTGGACCGTTCCCTGACAAAAGACCATGTATGCAAATGTTTTACATCAAAGTGGCAAAATTTTCCTTCTTGCATGATAATTGGACTGTGTGGCTTCAGCCTGTATCCAGTGATGAACATTACATTCAGTTGGATAAAGAAGAAAAAAAAAGAAGTGTTGCAGTCCTGATACAAGTACTCCAAGAGCTGCTTGGACCCAGCTTTCTGTGCAAAGTGGATCACAATAACAGCCTTCATCTAAATACCTCCAATTAGCCCTTACCCGTAACATAGCCCCAGCCCTTATATACTACTTATGTCTTCTTCCCCAAACAAAACAGTTTAATGGTCTGAGTACACCTCGTCATGAAGGCTCTTCATGTGCGAAGCCAAAAGGACGATGTCCCTTCTCCCGATTTTTGTCGTCATGATTTCTTGCTATGCAATATCCACAAGAGAAAACTGATATTAATGGGCCATCCCCTGTTACATACATTGAACTTTACTGTGCAGAATAACAGATTTGATATGTGATGGACTTCTTTTCTGTGCCAACATCTGAAATGACTGTGTTGTACTCATCTGTGTACAACCCACACAGGAGCATCCGGGAAGATATATATTTTTGTTTTCCAATACAGTTGTACATTTATTGACATAGCTGTGTAATGTAGTGTTTACTAAGTGAGCAACAGTGTACAGTGTAAAAACATATTAAGAATAAAGCATCTGTAATGCATTAAAATCGACCTTCTCTTTCTTAGTTTGTGAATGCTTGCTGCATCTGTTCTGTGATAATATCCAGCGTCTCTCACAGGATGTTATCTTTTAAAGCACATTAAGGTCCCAGTGAACCTTTGGCTAAATGACAAAAATTGTCACTCAAGATTATCACTAGGTTATTAGATTTTATTTTGCTTCTGGTCAATGAGTGGTGCCCAGTTGCATGGTGGATCTGTGCTTAAATATTCTGGCCACACGCAGAGAAGGTTGTGGGTTCAAATACCGACTGGGCCTTTCTGTTTGGAGTTTGCATGTTCTTCTTGTGTGTGCGTTTCCTTCTGTGCTCCAGTTTTCTACCACTGTCCAAAAATATGCATATTAATTGGTGACATGCTAATTAATGTCCCCAGGTGTGCGTGGTTGTCTGTCTCTCTGTATATATCCTGCAATGGACTTGGCCAGGGTGTATCCTGCCCTCAGCCATGGTGAGCTGGGACTCACTCCAGTGCTTTGTGTACAGGATGAAGTGGATGGATGAGCTGTATCCATACGAAAATGAAATAATATTTAACAAACTGAAATCACTAGTTTCACAGCAAATTTTTATCATTTAATTGACTGTATAATGAATATCTGGATTTTGCTCAATATTAAGAATGCATTTATTTGTGGATTATGTTAATTCTATATTAAAACACGGACCGAAATAACTTCCTCTAATCTCTTGATCAAATAAAAAACATATTCCAAGCAAATATTTGGTTAAAAACTTGCTGGAATGACGTTTTATTGTCCTCTCGCTGTGCCTTCTCAACTGAGAAAATGTAAACAAACTCTTTCGCGCCATGTCGGAGGGTGTTTTTTTCTTTGAAGTCTCGCTGCAGATGCATTGTGGGACTTTGAGTTCAGGAGCGTGCCCGTCAGCAGATGAACATCCTGATTTTTGACTATATCCCCCACAATCCATTTCTTCTGAGGTGTGCGTGAGAAGCGCATCGATTGGTCGAATTTGTTTCAAACCCAACGGCTGCACTCCTTATATGGTCATTTCTCCGCGGGGTCCTTTCATTCCGGCTTTTTATGTAAATGACATTGTAATGGCCAGCTGTATGCAGTAGTAGTAGTAAGAGCATGCGCATGCGCACTGCGTGAAAAGAAACGGCGAAGATTCAAAGTTTTTGTTCAGTAAGTGCAATCTTGTTTCTCTTCTACGCACATTGTCATCAAACTGCGTTGCGTGTCGGTTTTGTACGAGGTGAGCGGGCGCGTTGCGGCGATATTTGTTGCCTGACGTGTTGTGACGGGCTGAGGTACAAAGACTGCTCCACAATGGGATAACGTGGAAGTGAAGGGGAGAGCGTGGCGTGGTGATGGCAGCTGCGGCGGCTAGCCCGCCTGCTAACGGCTAACAACAATGAGCCATATTTGGCGCTCTAGCGGGCAAAAGTTTGAATTTAAAGGGAAGGATGCGCTCGTCGCAACTTTTTTTCACTTTATTAAAAATTCGTCATCTTTTACACGACGCCGTGTTATGACGGCGATATGTTATTCGAGTATGTATATAATTTAGCAAATAGCACGGTAGCTTTTTGTTTGTGGACTTCAGAAAGCTGCTGCCCGCTTTTTTGTTTCGCATTTCACCTCGAACACACATGTCGGTGAAAGATGTCCCGAAAGCATTAGTTTTATGTGATGTTTTGTGATTTCCCCGTCGTGTCACATTTCCAAAAGTGTCCAGAAAAGTAGCCGTGAGTGAGACTATCGGCAGTAAAAGGGGACTTGCGTTTGTGTGCGTGTGGTGGGTGTAACGTCGGAGTCTCCGCTTCAAAGTTCACGCCTCTCCCTCACATGTCGAACTCCACTTCGTTTCCCTCCAAGTTGTACTTTTGTGATGTTACATACGATACCGCCACACTTTAATGAAATCTGCCTGGTTTTTGTCGCGTTTTGTTGGGTTTGATGATCCCCTGACATGGCGTCAAAGTCCTCCAGATACTTTGTTGTCGTCGCGTTTTGGCGGAATCGAGGCTTTTTCAGCCGTGTGCGCTTACACATACGTTCAAAAACACTTTTATGTCATAATCGATTCAATGTCGTATTTGTTGAATTGAGTGTTTATGGCGGTTTGCGTGTGAGTCCGTGTGTGTGTGTGCGTGTGTGTAGGGACCGCCCCCTTTCAACAGTACAAACTGTGTCTGCAGACATCCATGGTGCCTTTCACCGGGACAATCACCCACCGTGTGCTTGACGCTCTTTCAGGGATTTTTGTGACCACAGCACTGATCAACAGACGGACTATGTTTGGCTTCCACAAGTCAAAGATCTACCGGAGTAACGACGGCTGCTGCATCTGCAAGACCAAGTCCTCCAGCTCCCGGTTCACAGACAGCAGCCGCTATGAGGAGACCTTCAGGCTGTGTTTTGGGTAAGGCAACTCATTCATTCATTCATCCTGTGGGTCTGCCTGCTGTTCATTTCACCATCACTGCAGCTGTTTTCTTTCTTCCCCTTCTCTTTTTTATTAGTGTGTTAAACTCAGATAATGACACTTTCCTTTGTGTTTGTTCAGGCTCTCAGAGGATCGTGTTGGTGACATTTGCAACGCCTGTGTGTTACTGGTGAAAAGGTGGAAGAAGCTGCCAATTGGCTCCAAGAAGAACTGGAACCATGTAAATTGGAGAAGTTGAACTAGTCGTATTTCTTTTTGTCTTTCACGAGCACTGGATTTCCTCAGTGACTGTGATTTTGCCTGTTCTTGCTGTTTGCAGGTGGTGGATGCCAGAGCTGGACCAGGCTTTAAGGTGACCAAACCCAAGAAGATCAAGAACAGTGATGGGAAGAAGAAGAGCAAGCTAAAGAGGCTGCACAAGTTAAAGAGACAAAGTAAGTTTATAGACATCCAAGTGACTTGTGTAATTCCAGATTTGTGTTCTGTAGTAAAACATATTTTAATCCAGACAAGATATTTTTTTTGAATAAAAACAAACATGTCTTATGTTTGCATTCTTAAGTTGTGAGTTTCAGCCAGAGCTACTTGTTTGAAAACACTTGTTCAGCAGCATCTCTTCATTTTTAGGTTGCCATGGTAACAGAGAAACTGTTGACATGCAATATTTGTTGAATATTTGCAAATGTAAATATTTAAAAATATATATCTTGTGAATTTTTGGGAATTTTGCAGAACAGTTTTACTCAATAATTTCAGTTATTATAGAAAAACGTACAATATTTGCACATGATCGCATTGACCTAGTTTCTGTTGTGCTTGATGGTGACAGTTATCTAACACATTTCTTTTGTTGGATGACTGATGAGCTCCACAGTTGCTGTTGGACCAGTTTTTTTATTTGTATGATTTTAATTTGATAAATTAATAATCACTGTTCCAAATTGTATTGAATTTTAATTGTTATGGGTCGAAATACATAAATAAAGAGGGAGAGAGAGAGAGAGGGAGGAAAAAAAATCAACATTTGTGAAAGTCCCAAATTAGTCTTGTTAGTTGTTTTGTGATGCTGTTTGCAGTGGGATGTCATGATGGATTTGGACTGTTCCCATGTTTCTAAGCAGACTCAGACGCTCACAGCACCACCTCCAGTGTGTCTCCTGCTCAGTCTCCCAGTTACAGCAACCAGTCGGATGATGGCTCAGACATCGAGTCCAAACAGCAGAGACGCTCCACACCTTCAATCTTCTCTTTCTTGGACCGTACCTACTGGAAAAGGTAAATGAATTATTATTATTATTATTATTATTTTATTTTATCTTTGGATGGATTTTAAGAATTCAAGTGATTTCTTATTTTTTAACAGACAGAAGGTGTGCTGCGGCATCATCTACAAGGGTCGATTTGGCGAGGTCATTATCGATCCCCGCCTTTTCAAGCCCTGCTGCAGCTCCAAAAAACCGAAGACCCTGACATCCACACAAGTGACCACTCACTTGCCGGACACACTTCCGCCACAGCTCCCGGAAGAAATGAAAGCAAGCTGGTGAATGGTCTGGTTGAATTCTCCCTGTGGGGTTATCCATGGCATCCACGTGGATTCGTCTCCAGTGGCAGACCTACTTCCGTATCTTTTTTTCTTTTTTTTTTTTTTTTCCCCCTCCACCCCTTGTTAGATCAGTTGGTTAGTTGTCTTCGTAATATTCCTTTTTATATGCTTATTTTTTTAACTTTTGTATAGAGTTGATTTCCTTTTTTATAGATACAAAGAAAGAAAAAAAAAACTGGCGGGCATTAGTGTTATTTATAGGATGTGGAGACAAAAATTTGGTAAAGCTCCACGTTTGATTTTGAATGATTTTTGATTATTTTGTATTAATTGATGAGCTTTTTGTAAATAAGTCACCTTTTCATACATATCAGGACTGTTGTATTTTTTTTTTTAATGTGTTTTTTTTTTTTTTTTTATTGTGTCACATTGTAAGTGCATGAGAAAGGCACTGGCTGTTCAACACGTTGCTCTTGTGTCCACTCTGCTTTGTCCATGTTTTCCGAACACAAATAACTTGTTAATTCCAGGGATCTTTAGTGTAACTCTGAATTCAACGACCTTTTTACTCTGTATATAGAAGAGAAGTCTCTCAGACATGTTCACACTTAAAGCATGCCAGACGTTTGAAGCACCCCTCGTTACTTTACCAGTTTGTGCACATTGACTCAGATGTTGTAAAACCATGCATGCAGTATGTGTCTCTGGCTTTAGAAATGACAGCAGTGATTCATTTTTATTTTATTTTTTTGTACCGTCACAATGAAATGGCATTGCATGTTATGTTGAAAAGCAGATTTTTTTTTTTTTTTTTTTTGGTATATATCTTGACATCCAAACCATTTTAAACTATGAAAATGGCAAACCACTACATTCATGTAGGAATTTTTCTTGTCTTGAAATGTGCTGCACAGTTTTAAGCCAGTTTTTCTTTTTTGGTCATCTTTTCACATCTCATTTTGTGTCTCTTTAAAGGCAGCTGTAGCTTTGCGCTCTGTGCAGAAGTGTGGACTGCAGGGAAGAAGAGTTACCAAATTGTACCGTCATTTCTCCATGAAAATCTTACTGTTTGAACACTGTTGTGAGAAACTTAACATAACATACATTTTTTTTAGCCAGTGAATTACTGTTGGAGAGATGTGTTTGTCATTGCTGTAATTTATTTTTTAGAAGCAACAGTTCAAACTATGCAGACATTTTGAATGTGATAAGTGCTCTGGGGCTGTCTGCCACTTTTTTGCTGTCATGCTGTAAAGAAGCAGATCTTTATTCAACCAAACGGGCTTGTAAAAAGCATCCTATTTTAGCAATAATGCTCCATTTTTTATAAACGGCAGTCAATATGTCACAACAGTTTGGGTTTTTTTTTTTATTCCAACGTGCATACTATCTGAAATACTGCAGTGACAACGGTTGCTTTGTCTTTCATTCACCTAACTTGTCTCAAACTAAATTGTCAGGCAGTGCTCTGCAGAAGTTATCTAATATATGAACTTTTCTGTGGCGGGGTAGTTAAATGCTGAACATGTGTATGATTCTTATTCAGAAGAGGAATGCTGCTCTCTCATAAGCTGGAAAATAAGCTTGTATTTTTTTGTCCTTAGGGAGTTGCCATATTGTTTTTGCGAGGTACATTTTGGGATGTGAGATGTGCCTTAATGACTTACCTGACTTTTTCCATTATGATTCTTATGTAATTTATATTTATTTATTACAAAACCTTTTTAATGGAAATCTTGAGATAACTGGTGTGGAGCCTCTCAGAAAGACAGTTTTTCTTTTTTTTTTTTAATTTCGTGCACTTCCGTTGAACATGCAATGTATGTTTTTTATGCTTTTTTCTATACTGTACCACAAAGTAGATCTGTATTATAATAAATAGATTAAAAATGTGTCTGCTGTATATTTTTTCACCACTAGGTGGCGAAGAAGCGCCATGATCATGATTTTCTGTTTATCCTCACTATTTCAAAGTTCAAATGTGTGTCAGCATTCAGACTTTTATATTGCGGTTTCTCTAATAATTAGTCTCAAACAGAAGTGGAGGAAAAAGAAATGATTAAGTTACTGTAAAAGTTTTTCAGTAAAAAAAAAAAAAACGAACATTCAGGAGTTTTTTAAGTAATCAAATTATTTCTAATTTACACCATGCTGTCTGTTTTTCAACTTTTCAAGTCACTGATCACTATTGAGATCAGACGATTTAAAACGTGTAACTTTTAATAGCCCTAAAAAGACCTCCTTTCTATGTACTTTTGTCGTTTTCTTTCGCTAACCATATTGTCATGGACTGACAAATGCGCTACAGCTGAAGTTATACACTTCAACTGAAATATGTATTGACAGTAAAATAATTGAAAAAGTGACTTATAGTCCACATGGTAGCTGAGAAGTGTACTTTGTATTAAGATGTTGACTTTTGTTTTGCTCAATAACAATTTTCTCTTAAAGTTTGTTTTACATGATCTTAGTTCAGTTGTAAAAAACAACACTTTTCCATCAGCTGTCTTTTTCCCCCCTGCAGTGAAACACTAAGTTTTGTGAGGTAAAAATTGCTAGACACTACCAGTAATGAATTCATGGCCAATAGTGTGGAAAAAAGATCATTTAGATACACTGAAGCCAGTAATAACAGTAAAGTTCATTTGATTTAAGATTTCTCAATGACACCCTGAGGGCCATTCAAATAGAGCTGAAGGGCCACATCTGGCCCCAGGCCTTCTGGTCTGCTTCAGAAGGTCTTCACGTGTCACTTTAATGTGCACATAAACACATGCAAATTCCCGTCTTTATCAATATACTGTATTGATATTACAGCTGTGTTTTCACCACTCACAGGTTTTTCACGACAATTCAGTTGGTGTATTGTTTTATGATCTGAAATATCTGGACTTAAAATAACTAAACTGACACTTTTATATATATATATATATATATATATATATATATATATATATATATATATATATATATATATATATATATATATTTTTTTTTTTTTTTTTTTTTTCTTTCAGGTCACTTCGCTTTACACGATAATGAACCATAATGAAGGCACTGGAGAAAGATGTCCTTTTTCAATGTGTTTACATCAACAAACTCAAAAAATTGAATTCATTTATATTTTCACTGTAGCAATTCAGCACAATGAAAACTGTATTAATGTTGATAACATATATTCTGAGGGTTTCAATCAGGGGTGTCAAACATAAGGTGCGTGGGCCTGAAGTGGCCCACAAGAGGCTCCAATTCAGCTACAGAGTCATCAAACATATTTTAGAATTTTTTTTCTATTCTATTCTATTCTATTCTACACCAGAGGGTACCATTAAAATTAGATTTATTTCAAGATTACAGTACTTTTTGGTACTAATTGTTTAGTTTTGTGTAAATACACATTTTCATGACACATACTCTGCAGTGCAATAAAAAACAAATCAACAAAAACGTTGTAGTTTGAAGTTAAAGGTTAATAGTGGCACTATTTCACCTGTCCGCCGCACTGAAGACAACACTGAGCGGTCTGTGGCCCCTGGACACATCTGTTGAAACAGGATGGTTCTGGAGAAAAGTATTTATGAGTTTTAAAAAAAAGAATAAGAACTTCTGTGCATTGTTTTCAAAATAAAATCTACTTTCCGCGCGCTGGCTCGGTAATGTTTTACGCACGCGGCGGTCGCTTCCTGCTTCTCATTGGCTGAGCATCTTGACTCAAAAGCGCGTTTTTTTTTTCCCCCCCCCCTACACACACACACACTCTCATGTGTACGCACACGCACGCTCTCATTCTCGCTCTCTTTCAGACGCACGCAGTCACTCACTCCTTTCTCTTTTCAAAAGCCCCTTGTGAGGCAGATTGACAGGCCAGAATGAAAATGAGGCGGACGCTCGCTCGCGACTTCAGTGCGGACGCGTCCTTTTGAGAAGCTGTGGCCTGGGACCGGACCATCACCATGGGAGCTGCGAGGGCTGCGAGGGACGTCTGTTTGTTTTTGCTCCTGTTAAATAGTCGCCAAAGCGCAGCGCTTCCAGAGATTCGAGGTGGGACTGTAGTGTGTGTGTGTGTGTGTGTGTGTGTGTGTGTGTGTGTGTGTGTGTGTGTGTGTGTGTGTGTTGTGCTACTTTACGCACAGAGTGCGCTCTTGTGAAAAGGTGAAGTTTTACAAACCTGACTGTTCTGAGTTTCATCTCTTCTTTAAAGTTAGTTTTCTCTGGAGTTTCCCTCCCTGCTTTATAGCTTGTCATTTCTTTCTTTTACAAAATACGTATCTTTGGATGTTGAGAGCTGCTTTTTGGTGATCGTCATGATGTCCTGTGGATTTCAGCAGATCCGTGCGCAGAGGGAAGCGATGGCTGTCACATTGATGCTATTTGTCAGACTACCCAAGGCTCGTACAAGTGCACGTGCAAAGCAGGCTTTAAAGGAGATGGAAAGCACTGTGAAGGTACTGTGTCAGAGTTTGGATATCAAGGTGCACATTTGGATTTTTTTTTTTTTTTTTGTTTAACATGACCTTGGCTCAGGGTTTGTTGAACCCATTCAGAAAGACTCTCAGTCCAATAACTGTTGGATCTGTTTGTATCTCAGTGTCATGTGGGTTTAAAGTTTTGAAAGAGTTCCATCGTTAATCTGAAAGAGATTTGTAATTCTAATTTACTCGTCTGAGAGTTCAAGAATTTAAAGGAATCAATAATGACAGTAATTATACATTCATGTGTTCTTTTTTCTTTTTATCTAAATCTGCTTTATGGACGAGCTTTCTACAGTCATGCCTGAAACATGGTTGCTGATGTTGTTTTCCTCTCAGATATTGACGAATGTGACTTGGAGTACAACGGCGGTTGTGTGCACGAGTGCAACAACATACCTGGCAACTATCGCTGCACTTGTTATGACGGCTTCAATCTGGCACACGACGGACACAACTGTTTAGGTAAGACCAGCTTTAACCGTCTGACTGACCCTCAGTGGCAGATGGAGAAATGGAGAGCTTGAATCCTCTCTAGCTTTTTTGGAGTGCATGTTTGCGTGAAGTTTCTCACGCTCAGTTTGCATCTACAGTTGGCAGTGATGAGATGAAGAGATGAATTTATTTTTACACGGACGTTAAAAACCCATTGGTAGATATAACGGAAAACTTCTGCTGGAGTTTTTATGACCTGTTCGTTAATGCAGTTAATCCGCTGTGCTGCAGATGTCGATGAATGCAAGTTCAACAATGGCGGGTGCCAGCACACTTGTGTCAACACCATGGGCAGCTATGAGTGCCGCTGCAAGGAGGGCTTCTTCCTCAGTGACAACCAGCACACATGCATCCACCGCTCTGTGGGTAAGTTTACAGTCTGGCTACTCTCTGAAATAGTTCAACAAATTAGGATTTTTATTTGTATTTTGTTTGGTGATGCATGTCTTTCCTACTTATGTGAAGCTATGGAAAAAAAAGAGAGATGTAGCAAATTCTCCCATAATCATTTTCACATCAGAGATTGATGGAACAATGAGGAGTGACAGGTTCAAGCTGACTCCCGTCACTGAGCCTTTCTCTGCCGCAGCACCACGCTGTGGGAAAAGGGTCCCGAGAACAAACTCGGTTAATAACTGCAGCTCTGTGCTCTGTGTGGTTGGTGTCGCAGATTAGTCTCAAGCGCCCTTTGTTTTGTCTTCTTGACTGAAGTCGACTTAAATGCGAGTACTTTCCAGCTCATTGGGTCTTGACAAGCCTTCTAAATCCCGTCGGAGCGTCCGCTCAGCTGTGACCTGTCTGTGTGGAGGCTGCTTCATCCTGCCTCAGTTTTCACTTCAGTCATAGGAGTGAAGTTTTGAGCGACTTCAGCCCTGGCGATCGATATGAGAGCCCAGCGGTGGATGTATTTTGGGTTGCGTTAGCCATGAGAACAGTCAGTGTCTTTGAGGACGCCAGGCTAATCTCTCAGTGTGTGTGCTTTTGTGTGTCGCCGGTCAGTCACTGTAGGAGAGTTTTATTGTGTACCTCTCTCCCTCCTTCTGTCCCCAGAGGGCCTCAACTGTATGAATAAGGAGCACGGCTGTGCCCACATCTGCAAGGAGACACACAGAGGGGGCGTGGCCTGTGAGTGTCGTCCGGGGTTTTTGCTGGCGAGGAACCAGAGAGGCTGCATTCGTATGTGCAACATCCCACAGACACACCTACTGAGACACTTTCATCTGTATGCATGGAGAACTCTCTATTTATATACATGCTTTTTACGCTGTAGTGACCTGTAACCATGGCAACGGAGGCTGCCAGCACACGTGTGAGGACACGGAGAGCGGCCCCATATGCAGATGTCACGTCAGGTATTCGCTGCAACCTGACAAGAGGTCGTGTTTAGGTAAGCGGGCCAGTGCACGTCAGTCGTCTGACACTTTCTGCTCCCTCTTCAGAAGCTGATTGATTAATCTCTTCAGGAGCTCAATCACTGCAAATTCACACATCACTGGGGAATGTATTGTAGCTGATGATGGGTGAATGCAACATGGACAGCACACCACGTCATCACAGGGCAAAGCACACAGAAAGAGACCCTCATATTCACACCTACAGGCAAATTAGTGGCCGTTTAAGCTCATCGGTGAGATGAAACCTGGAAGCCCAGAGAAAATCTGCGCATGCCCAGGGAAAGCATATTAAACACACATTTTTATTATTGCTAAATCTGTTGTTGTAGGGGTGATGGGGACTAATCAGAATGATGCAATTTTCCTGCGCGTAAAACCAGAACTGGTTATCCAGTTAACAGCTGCAAACTACCTCTATCTCCTGGTAAATTGAAGGCTTTAGCACAAGAAAATGTTGGCTTGTTGGTTTAAACAGTTCTAAAAAGTAAGATCTTATACTGAAAAAAACAAAGGAAAGAGGAATAAAAAATAAGAAAAAATATGGCTTTTAACAAAAAACTATTCCTTGATTTGAAAGAAAACATGCAGCATGAGTATTGGAGTGAGAAATGTTTGGTGGGAGTTTAAAATCCCCCCTTTATATGGTGATACACTAATAAAAATAAGCAGTCAAGGATGTGATGAACTTTCGATCTGTTGATGGTGCACCGGGCCTCTCTCCCTCTGCTCCGACCCCAGATGACCCTCGAATGGATAAAGAGAGAGAGAGAAAGATGAATAGAAAAAAAAAGCAGATGATGGAAGTTCATTCTACAGACAGTGCAGTTTGAACATCAGAAAGATGTCAGCCTTCCAGCTGCCTTTGTTCAGTAGTTACATCATAATTAAGCAGCTATTATAGAATATTGTGCCAACATTTGAGATTAAAATATGTTATGAATTGTAAAATTACTCAGTTGCGGTTTGTTTTCAATGCAGCAACGGTAAACTTCGCCACTTAGGGTATAAGACTTTGGATTTTCTTAAGCAATCCATGGAATATCCTGATGAAGGAGTGAAGCAATTGTTTCTTTCAGTCCTTCCTCCTGCTTGGCGGTGTGCATTTTTTCCATACAGGTCCTGGCAGATAGAGATCAGCGATCAGATAGAGGGTAATATCTCTCTTTCCAGCAGCAGTGTGTGTGAGGTCCAGGCGAGAACAGTAGCTGTGATGTTGTCTCCAGATTCACTTCGCTGATCTGCTGGTTATCCGACTCACACCAAGCCACTACATGCTGAATATCTCAAGTGTAAAAAAACAAACACGTCCTGTTTCAGAAGGAGGATACAAGCAGCCGGAGGTCAGCGTGCTTGTGTTGTTTATTAAATATTACACTCAAACTCTGTTTTTTTTACTTTTGTGTTATTAGAGCGAGATGAAGCCACCGGCGAGTCTTCAGACCACAACGCCACGTCTTTCACCGAGGTGGACAAACGGGTCAAACGAAGACTGCTAATGGGTAAAGACTACACCGCTCGCAATCCGGCAGCTCCGGTTTGTTTTTACGTGACACGTTCAGCTGCTAGGAACCACTCAGGAGTGTCAGACGGGAGAGAGGAGTTATGTTTAGTAAAACCGATACATTCCTCAGACTTTTGAGCAAGCTGTGAAATAACCACACGCCTTCTTTCCCGCGCTCAAATTCCCCCCTGAAATATACGCATTTGTGACAGTGTGGCACATTTCACATTTTCCTTCCATTTGGGAGAGAAAGCGTGTGAATCTCTCCTTGTATGGCGAGTGTGTGAAGGTGAATCTGGGTTATTGGTTACATGTAAAACATGAGAGCTAAGGCAACAGATCTGGCTGACGTGTCCTTTTCTGGGTGAGTGCATGTTGTTCATGTCATCCTTGAAGCTAACATGTGCATTCAGCTGTGTAAGAAAGAAAAAAACTCAAAAGCTGAAGAAAAAGTTGTTTTCTATTATGTATTATTTTACCGAAAGCATAAGTTGTGTTGCATTTGACGCACGGAAAGACCACAGCATTTTTTTCCCTGAAGAACAGAGTGGTTCACAGATGTTGGCACGGTGTTTTGTCATGTCAGAGACCTGTGCGGTGAACAATGGGGGCTGTGATTGCACCTGCAAAGACACATCCACGGGCGTTCGCTGCAGCTGCCCCGTCGGCTTCACGCTGCAGCCGGATGGAAAAACATGCAAAGGTCAGGCACAGAGGAGACGCGCTAGAAAAGTCAACTTTTGTTGGGCTGCTGTGTCAGGGGAGTGTGTGTGTGTGTGTGTTTCGCCTCAGATATCGATGAGTGTGAGCTCCACAACGGCGGCTGCGAGCACTTCTGCAGGAACACCATCGGCAGCTTTGAGTGCAACTGCAGGAAAGGCTTCAAGCTGCTAACGGACGAACGTTCCTGCCAAGGTAGAAATGACACCTGAATATTTTTCATCAAAGCCTGGAGAAGTTAAGAGTATTTGAGGCAGAAATAAACAATCTCTCAGCATTTGCCCCATTTAATATTAAAGGGGACAAGTAACAAAGAGGGAAATACAAAAAAAGAGTCGGCATTGTGTTTTTTTCAGCAAATCTTGTAGAATAACTTCAATCCTGCCGACCACCATCTTAACTTTGTGTTTGAAGTATTGCTGGTGAATGATTATGGAGTTCTGTTTAATTTCACCCTCACCCTCAGTGTGGCTGTAATGATAGCGCTACTCCAGTAACAATCATGCAGCTATTTTTCCACCATGTCTCTGTTGAAGTCTCTGTGTTTTGTATTTCCCACTAATGAAACAGTGAACTCACTAATTTAATTGGAAGCAGCAGTTAAAATCAATATTATTGTTCGTTTTTCATTATTTCACTTTGCAAGCTGGTCCCATGGGCTGGATTAAACCTTCTAGAGAGCCATTTTTAGCCTGCGGGCCATATGTTTGACACCCCTGATGTACGGCACGTATTCATTCCACAGTAATTTTTCAGGTCTCAAATGCTCTTTCATTGTAACACCACATAGATCCATGGTTGTGTTTTTATGCTAATTGCATTACATGTTTGCCTGCTTGAACTTTTTCTACATTTTACTTTACCTTTAAGATCAGTGTTAAAACCTTCATGCCTCTTCAGTGTTCCAACGAATGCAATCACAAGTCAATATATTACCCTTTTGGACCACAGTGCACATGTCATATTCCACAAAAAGGAAAAGCGTATGTCATTTTTTTGGGTGGGGAATTCCTGCCGATGCAGATTGCCACTCACTGCCCTGCTATTATGTCATCTGTCTGATTCTGATTACAGATATAGATGAGTGTTTTTTCGAGCGCACATGTGATCACACGTGTGTGAACTCCCCTGGTGGTTTTCAGTGTCTGTGCAACAAAGGCTATACCATGTACGGACTGGCCCACTGCGGAGGTGAGTCAGGCGGAGGGGTGGGTGGGGGTGGGGGGGCTACACATGAGAAGTTGAGCGTAACACACAAGCACTCATTTTACAGATGTGTTATTCTGAAAAAGAAAAAAAAACACACACACACACACACACACACACACACAAATGTGAGTTCTCGCTCGCTGAAGTGTTGCAAAGTGGAGCCTGTAATTATAATAATGATTTTCCTTTTTCATCCCAGATATAAATGAGTGCAGTGTGAACAATGGCGGCTGTGAGCAGGGCTGTGAGAACACCATGGGCGGATTTGAATGCTTTTGCCGCCCTGGCTTCAAGCTACACTGGAACAAAAAAGACTGCATTGGTAAGTTGGTCCCTAACACTGCTGTTCTATCTGTTTGTTCACAGTGTGAGATTTTTTTTTTCTTTTATGACACTTTTGGGGACAAAAACAGGAGATACTTTGAATTGTTCTCTTTTTCTCTTTAATCCACTGTCACTTGTTTTGCTCCGCGGCTGCTGGCTCTGAGACTTCCCCTGCCTCTTTTTCTGATGTGCGTCTGTTTTAAACATGTCCTTTTTTACCTTTGAGTTTTATTGTGGTTTCTATCTAGAGGCTGAGGGTTTACCACCAACAAAACCCCCCTCTAAGCCTACCTTGAACTGTAGTAAGCAGGAGGGAGGCGACCGCTGCTTTCTGACATGCCAGTCTCAAGTTCACATCAGCAGCGGTAAGTGGCGCCGCTCCTGAAGATCATCCGCCGTCCTCAAACCTTCTGCAGATGAATGCCGTTGCTTACATTTGGTTGTGTTTCAGTTTTTGGTTCTTGATTGTAAATAAATGAAGTCTTTGTGTGACTTTGAGAATCATAGATCTGACAGATTTTTTGACTTTTCAGCATTTGATCAGCCTGGATGTTCATCTATTTTATTACGTAACCTTCAGTGAATAATAATTCAGCTGCGTTTTCTTTGACAGAAACAACAAAACAAAGACTGCTGACTGATTTACAGTAAAGAATTAGCTCTTGGGTTGTCTGAGGGTGTATTCACTCATCCATAATGCTTAGGCAGTCATGTTGCTTTGATCATTGTTAGAAATTGAAAGCTTTATGTTTCTGGATGGTGTTTCTGGACTTTTTCACAATTAAAAACACAGATTTCTAGATTAAGTTGGACTCAGTCTGTCAGACATGACACATTTTCGTCCATCGCTGCTTTATTTTTTTTTCCAAAAGTTTCATTACAGTCAGGTGGGAGGTTGAAATGCAGCCACTCAGTTAGTCAACAGAATTGTTGTGAGAGCATTTGTCAGCAGAGCGATTCCTCGTGTTCCTACATGCTCCCTGTTTGCTCTCTAACTTGGCTTTTGTGGCCTTCACTTTTGTCAGCGTTGGTCCCGTGTGTCACGGCCTCTTGTGTGTTTTCAGGGACGGAGGATTCCTACACGGTGACCTGCGGAATGCCTCTGCCCTGCTTGGCTGACGCACAAAAGAACAACAGTGGCTTGTACTGCTTAGGCAAGTACCCGACGTCAAGAGATTCATCTTTCCGCCCTGCCACACAAAACAGTAATGCTCCTGTTTTTCTTTGGTTTTCTTGATTTATAAGCCGATGAAAATGGCAGCATTTTCTGTTCTTCTGTCCCGCAGGTCCAGAAGTGGCGCGCATTAAGACCGTGGCCACCTTTAAGTCCGGCACAGCCAAGTGCAACTTAAAGCGGAGTCAGGAGAAATTTGTGGAGAGCCTGAACTCGGCACACTCAGGTACAGGAGCTGCCGCACAGGAAGCCTGACAATCCCTCAAAATGCAAGACTGAGATTACAAGCTTAAAATTATTAAAATTACAGCTTCTTCATGTTGCTGGTTGAAAAAAAAAAAAAAGAATAAAGCAGCTTGGGTTTACCAGGGACTCCCAGCACCTAAAGGAGAAAAAAAACAAACCTGAATGCCGCTTCAAAGACAAACCAAAAACCAAGGGCAAATGTGAAAGAAATTTGTGGGGAAAGTGATGTGGTTTTGAGCGTCTGGGCGCAGCACTTTGTCTGGCAGTGACAGGGGAGGATGTAATTAGCCATAGCGTGCCTTTCAGCCGCGGCTGACCCAGCCATCAATCAGAGGGCTTTCTGATTGTAGGATTATTTTGCTTCTCCGGAGGGGTTCGGCACGGTCTTTCACATCCCTCACACTCACTGAAAAGGAACATAATTGTTTCTAATAAAGAACATCATCTGAGTGACATGCCACCTTTTTTTTTTCTTTCTTCCAGCCTTTTAGTCTACATGAGGAAAGCATATTACAGCCAGGATTATTTTTTCTTCTGTTTTTGGTGTTTCTGTCACGCAGTTTTGGGATTTTCTTTAACAATCGTGTCATTTTGTCTGTGTGGTGTCTGTGTGTCGTGGTTGGGGTGGGGGTGGGGGTGGGCGGGTCGACTGTCTCCCATGTTCACAGATAGCAGGTTTCTCTTCACCGAAAACGTCCAGTTCAGCTACGTGAGCCTGCACTGCGCGTCATCCGGACAGCGGACGCGCAGCCGCCATGGTAGGAAAGCCGGAGAGGAGGACGGCTCCTCCATCACGGCTGAGTTTGAGCTGGATGTGAACCTAGAGGAGGTAACAGGTTGGTCTCTCTGCCAATTCTGCCCGCCCGCCTGTGACCTTTGCTTCCTCCTCTCTGTCTGTCTGTCACTAAACAAACCAACCTGTTAAAGTATCTCCTGTTTTGATGTGGCTTCTTGGTGGTGGGATCTTGCATTGAGGAGTTCAAGATGTTTATTTTTTTGGATTTTTTTTTAAGTCCCTGTGGTGTTTTCTTTTCTGTGAGGTAAGCATGTGGGAATCCAGGCGCGGGACCACGGTTTTCTTGACATGTGGAGGATGAACACGTGGAAAAACAGTTGCCGTATAAAGTGCCTCTTTCAGCAGAGAGCTGTGACCTGAGCTGTGTGCGCCGGCGTTCGGAAAAAAGGCTCAGGAAGACGATCAGGACGCTGAGGAAGTCCATCAACCGCGAGCAGTTCCACCTCCACTTCGCCGGGGCGGACTACGAGCTCTCCAAGAGTCTGGGACAGCCTGCGGAACTGCCAGGACACTGCGTGGCGGGACAGGTGCTCATTGGAAGGAAATGCGGTGAGTTGGAGTTCTTCTGATTGATTTCAGACGCCGTGATGAAGACCGGGACAACACACAACTGAGTCAGATGTAGTGGGCAGTGGAAACACTGTTTTGTTTGTGCTGAACGCAGTCGGCAGCTCTGAGTGCGCCCTCAACGCACAGTGGGCTCATAGTCACGCCTTTAAGTAACCGAATTGGCTCATGCCAGCGAGATATATTTAGACAAGTTGGTTTAATGATTGGATTTGGAGCAGGTGTTGGCCAGATGAGTGCCATATTTGGTTTGCAGACATGCTGTAATGAGGTGGTTGGAGGGGAGAGCGAGCTCGCGCGGAAGAACAGAGAGTCTGTTGTTGGGCCTCCAAGTGGTGAGATCTTCCAGCATCTCCCCGGGATAAGACTGTAACATTCAGGCTGATGGCAGGTCTCCTGGTAACCGTTGCCTCTCACTTGAGTTTTATACCCAACCTGTGATGGGGGGAAAATGTTCATTAAATAAGACCGCACACTGTCAGGGACTAAAGCTGCCTTGTGTTGTTTCTCTGGCTGTTGCCCCTATTTCCAGGCCTCACAGTGAGTTTGCTGCTTCCTGAACATCTTAATATCACTGAGAGAGAAAAAACTTGTGCCTTTACGGTGTCTAAATATTTCTTTGAAACATCCATGAGGATATTTGAGTGTGATGGGTCAGATCTCCACCTCCACACCTGAAGAAGTAGCACTGATACAAACGCCCGTCCTGAAGTAACAGATTTCAAATAACAAAGTCCGTGACATGTTTTGGTCTCCTCATTAAGATTTATTAACATCTGTGCCGACCAGAGTTAAACCATAACTGCACCGATTTGACATTTCTATCCTTCAGTGAGGCAGGTCTGAAGTGTCTCGATTCTTAAACACCCCCACCGTGCTTTTAGGTCAACATTAAGCAGTCTATTGGCCATGGCAGGGGTGTAGACATGTAATTTGGGAGAGGAGAGGGGGGTCTGAAAGGCATTCTTCTTAACCTCCAGCTCTTTAAAGGAGCCATATTTTTCCCCTCCTCCCCCGCCTCTTGCTCTGGCTTAGCTCGGAGTGCAGTTCAGTCCTTTTCAGTTTGCCCAGTCCATTGAAAACTTGACTTGGGGCTCGTTCTCACTCCTTCGGAGGAATGGAAACACAGCTCTGGTTAAATTAAAGAAAACATTTTGCACTGTTAGAAGTCATTTTTTTTTCTCTGGTACCTCTCTGTGACTGCAGGTGATCCAGTTTATGTTCCAAGATGATGTTTCTGCCTTGATAAGTAACATAAAAAGTATTTTAAAATCAGTCATAGTTTGTTGTTTTATCCATTTAAAGTAAAATAAAAGTAAATTTGAGCACAATGTAATATATCTTGATGCAAAAATTCCAGCATTTATGAACTAAGTTGATACGGAGTGTTCACAGAGGCTGTAAATGGTGTTTGCACACACTTTCGGGTCTGTTTAGGTGTTTGCGATCAGCTTGTTTGCATATTTGTTTTAACGTTGAAGATGTTTAGGAAGTGCTGTTGATTCAAGCTGGCAGTTTGAGTGCTGCGTCCCCCCTGCCCCCCAGCCCGGGCCACTTTGCATGACCCCCAGCCACTAAACTGCTAAAGAGAATTGACTTCAGCCACACCATGGGAATCAATTAGCATCAGCTGTTTGGGCCCCCGCTTGATGGGCGCGAGCGGTGATTGGGCCATACAGAATGGGGGGATTCAGAAACCTGACCCCTTTTATTGGGTTCAGCTCCTTACCACTGTGATACCGCAGTGTTTTCCTATGTCATCAAGTAGGCAAAAACTGGGGACTTGAATAGAGGTGAAAGGTCTTTTAAACCTCTTTGGGGCCATCAATTCGAGGACTCTATAGAAGCGCTCTTTGCATTTGAAAGGCTTCAAGGTTTTTTTTTCTCTTTCACTCTCACTCTGTCCCTTCCCTCACTGCTTCCCTCTGTCAAATAAAAGCTGTTAGAGGACAATGCAATGATGGCTCCTCATGGTCTTTCAGAATAAACAATGGGCTTCAAAAAATGAACTGCTCTCGATAGAATTACATTTTCTTTCTTGAGAGGGAAATCTTAACCATTTGCAGAGCCACGTATAATTGATCTACGTTTAAGCTTTTGTGTCAAGCTTTTAGATTTGGTGGCTCTTTACTTACCGGCAGCTTAAAAGCTAAAACTGAAGCACTCTTTTTTTTTTTTTTGCTCCAAAGACTTCATTTATTTATTCTTCTGTGAGACCAGCCTCAGTTTTCAAGTCAAGTTCTTCAGACTATCAGACAGACACAGTAATTCCCAAATTAATTACAGGCATCACCGTAAATGGGAGGAACCAAAGCAAAACGAGGCGCAGGTCCCTTTAATCAAGGCTTCGCACTCGTGTGAGATAAGAGGGAAATGCTCCCTTTGATTTGCCTCTGTGATTGCTTTTAAGAGCTGAAGGTGCTTATGTTGGCATTAAAAGTTCCTCCCCGACGCTCAGCCGTGTTGTATCAAGTATTAGGACGTGTCAGATGTGGATCACAGAGGCGGCAGTGGAGAGGACTGGAGCTTTTTTGTCTTGCTGACTCCATCTTTTGCCAGTTTGCTGAAGCATTTTACTAGAAAGATGCTGTTTCACAAAGAATGTGTCTTTCACAACTCTGCAAATAATCTAAATTTATTTCAAATCAGAACAAGGACATATTACAAAAAAAAATAGCAGAATAGAATAGAATGAAAAACCAGAATCATAAAACAACAACCTTTCAGTCTCTATGGGGGACAATATGAATGTCTTTAACTCAGTCCAAACGTGCACACCTTTGTTTAGTTTTCTGTGAGTGTAAAGACCATGCAGTTCTTTGGCTGTCACACTTCAGTGATTGATCATTGATCAGAATCGGCATCAGATTTATTGCCAGCTGGGTGCAAACCTACGAGGAATTTATTTTTGTGTGGTGTTGCATAAAAAACAAAATGTAAACACAGGAAAACACCCCAGGATAAAACACGATTTTCCAAAAATTTAAAAGATATCAAAATATAGCTGTAAAGAGTCGGACATGATTAGTGGCATCACGTTTAGTGCTGATAAACATGTTTGACTATTTTATCTGTTGTAGTGTCATAAAGTATGAAACAGCGACAACACATTAATCATCTTGCTGTTCTGTTTTTTTTCTGTTTCATTTGATGCATTCAAGCTTCATTTAGTTTTACAAATTGGTGAATATGAAGACAAAAATGGAGACACTGATAAAATATGTAATACAGTGGAAAAGACCCATTTTTATCTTCATAAAGTAGATGTTTTAAATTTAAACAGATTGTATAATCATCAGAAAATTTGTCTTTTTACTTTATATGTTAGCTGCCAAAACATTCGTTTCCACTGTTTTTCAGGCGCACCTGTACATGTATTTATCACTCTTCTTTTAGTAAGGTAAGGTAGTGTTTATGTATATAGCACTATTCAGTAATATTAATATACAGTAATTTTAGACAATAAAAATTACAACAAAAACAGAGACAACTTAACAAAGAAGATGTTAATTCCAACCTGACCGGCATTTTTTTAAAAGCTCTTAACTTCACGCATCAGCTGTTAAACTGCGTCTGACTTCTTGATGCTTTGAACGTTAGTTTCCTTACAAGTGAAACTGTCAGATCTATCAACAGATGAATGATTTCATCAGGTGCAGCCTCGGCTTTTCATCTTTTCAGGATGATGAGCGATTACCTGACGGCACTTGTCTGTGTTGATCCACTTCAAGTGCGTACACGGCGGTCTTTGATTATGCTTTAGAGGCAGCTGAAGTTTGGGTTACTTTAATGGACTTGTCAGTCAATATAATCTCTGAATTTATTGCAGGTATCTGCTGTGTGGTTAGGACTGTTTGATTATGAGCCGCCACAGGGTGAACTGCTGCAGCTGTTCATTCACGTCTTCATTTTTTTTTCCATGTTGTTTTCTACACGAGAGGATCTCTCTGTCAAAATGATGTAATTTACGAGTCAAGATGAGGGTTTAAAAAGAAATAAAAAAAAATCTTTTTTAGGTGTTTCATCTCAAGTGTTTTTTTTTTCAGTTTCTGAAAATATTGATTTTGTCCCAATTAAAAAAAAATAACTTTGCCTCAACTTGTCTTCACATCACAGCAGCTGTGTGTCTAAGAGTTTTTTTCTTAAATAAGAAAGGACAGGGCTTTCAGAGACATGACAAACACTGTGGGCTTAAATATGTTTCATGTACTTTAATCGGGGACGCCGTATCTGTGGTGACGCCTCTCTCTGCTTGTCTGTTAGTGAGCTGCGGCGTTGGGACGTACTTCGATGGCGATCAAGGGCGATGCGTGGTTTGTCCAGCCGGGACGTATCAGGACGAGGAGGGACAGATGTCTTGTGAAGTCTGTCCTGGACCTGAAGGACGAGACGTTTCAAAGGTGGTCGGAGCTCGAAACATGTCAGAGTGTGGAGGTAGGACATCCCGCCGACCGCAGCACAGCTGCCACCATGTTATGTCATGTCATAGAAAAATCATGCCAACATAATTCAGCTTTTAGGCACGTAACAAAAGTTTAAAAATGTGTGTAAAAACACTATAAAGTAAGCATGTTTTCAGGAATGCCATTGTTAGTTTTTTTTCCACCATTGAACACTATAAATAGTGAATAGAAAGAAATAAAAATCAAATCACAGTACTGTAGAAAAGGATGTTTATGAAACTATTATGAACTATGAACTAAAAAGTGTCTCCAGTTTAACAAATCATCTTGCATGCCAGGAATACTTTTTCACTGTGAAACAGCTTTGATAATACAGCTACCAGTTTCTATTGATTTAACTTAAGACAGCTTAAGATGATTTTCCTTAATCTCTCACCTGTTGTAGTATTAGTGTCTGATTCTCTAGAAATTGGCATGAAATTGAGTCCTACATGTAAGGAAAAAATGAGCATAAAGTGCATCAATAGATACAACAATGCTTGCAAAGTAATGACCAAAAGTTAGTTACACATTGTGTCATAGCTGATTCATAGAAACATGTATAGCATGTCAGAAATCATCACTCTAAGTGAAAAAAGCTGCAGCAATGATGAATTCTTATAAAATCTGTCTGTATATTTTGCACAAATGTTTGTAACGTACACATTTTTCAAAAGATGCTTTATTGTAGGCACATCGCACATGAGAAGTTCACTCATGTTTGCTGTATCTGCTGAAGATCGCTCTTGTTCTTGTATATTATTGTAAGCTGAGGTTTACTTCATCAGCTGGATTATCAATAGTTCAGTCTGTAATCATAGCAAGATGAACTAATTCTTTCATAAACTGTTCCTTAGTGTTTCATGCTCTTTGAATCCACTGCTGGTTGCTGAGTTTGTTTCATCAAGAATTCCTTATGAAAGAGGAAAGAGAAATATGGAAATGCTTTGCATTATATTACCAGATGGACATATAATACGAAGCCTGTGTCAAATAAAGGGAAACCAGAGAAAGCAATACAGTCTCAGTCAGTCAGAAAATGTAAATAAGTTGTGAATACAAGTCACACAGGAAGCAATGGTGCCTTGATAGTAATCGGTCCCTGGCAGATGTTCTGCTTTGTGTAAGCGTAAAGAAGCTTGGGCTCAGATGTTGGTGATTTGTTTGAATTCTCTGCTCAAACGTGGCTGTTTTCACTCCTGAAGGAAAGCTGAAGGAGCCACCATGTTTTCCTCCTCTATCGCGCTGCTATTGGAGTCACTTTGTGGTCAAATCCAAGATCCCATCTCCTCCGACAGACTAAACACGAAGAGCAGATTCCTGCTGGCTCCCAGCTCGCAGGAGTTTTCCAGGAGTTACACTGTGCAGCAGATGGAGATAAAACACGATATGCTTCCATTAACATTTCCTCCAGCTTTGCCAAGATGCTTATCTCAGTACAAGGAGAGACTATTTTTTATTTCATGTGAAAGACAATCAACTAAACTTGACACTGAATTAAACCAAATGCTGCAGCTTTATAGCTCTTGCTGTCTGGACTCAGGTCTTGAAAACAGCTCCCGGTCTGACGTGACCTAATGTTCGTGTGTGCTCAGGTCAGTGTTCGCCCGGTCAGTACTCTCGCGACGGCTTCGTGCCCTGCCTCTTCTGTCCTCTGGGGACGTATCAGCCGGAAGTGGGACGCACCTCCTGCTTCACCTGCGGAGGAAACCTGGTCACCAAGCACAGTGGGGCTGTGTCTTTCCAGGAGTGTGAGACCAAAGGTGGGGAACTCCACTGCTGCTGCTGAGTTAAAACTTTATAACTTTTGTATAGCTTACTTGAAGTACAAATCAGACATTTAGGTTTTTATTTTATAGAGTACTTGTGTGCGAAAGTGTCATATGAATGAATATTGTCATCTAAACATGATCTCTGCTGCCCTCTGCAGTTGCTGGATGGGCTTAACTGCAATTGCTTTTTTCCCATGGTGCTGCTCTGCTGGTGTTATTCTGAGTTCTGTCTAAATGCCGAGATGTGCATTCCTTTCACAGTACTGCAGTCAGACCAACATGCAGATCTAAATGATGATAGCATATTAATCTATTTTCATCCATCTATCTTCCCAGTTCATCACAGGGAAAACAACAACAGTCACAAAGACTCACATTCACAACAGATTTCAAATGAATTCACAAACAGTTTACCATAACCAATTTGCTCAAATGCATTTATTTGCACTTTGGAAACTTGAGCACCTGGAGAAAATGTCTGCATGCACAAGCATAGACCTAAAATGAGTCATGTGTATTATATAATTTGATTCTGATTGTATTTGTGTTCATCAGGATTTGTACTTTTTGTTCTTTATACCTTAAACACCTGCCAAAAGAACACACTCCTGACTTTAGATGAGCACACACACTTTAGAATGAGATTATTGTACTCACACTTTTTCTTTATTTCCTCTGTTATCTGCCTCAGTCATCAGACTAAATGCCATTCATCTTCCCTGAGTAAAGCACAGGAAAAAAGTACCTGTAGAAAAATGCATTCCCTCATTTTCACTAATTGCAGACACATTAAGGTCTAATAATGACACCAACCCTTTATGAAGATCTTCTGATTGCATCGACCATTAAAGCATGCACTCCTCTGTGTGCTCCTCTGCCGGGCGACATAGTTCACCACAGTCTGGCAGAACTCAGCATAACACCAGTGACACCGGCTGTATTCAGTTCTGTGGTCTTTTATTGCGTGCTGCTTAATTGTTGCGTTTGTTTTTTTGCACGTTGAAAAGCAATGCTGCTGTTTAATTATCTTATTACAGCAAAATTTTTAAGCACTCTTCAGATAATTGCTTGAGGGGATTCAAATTTATGGAATAGGGAAATGATGATCTGAGGGTCCAGAACCCAAAAAAACCCTTTTAAACTTGACGCCATCTCTTGCTCCTGCAGTCCAGTGCTCACCGGGACATTACTACAACACCAGCACTCACCGCTGCATTCGCTGTCCCACCGGCACGTACCAAGGAGAGTTTGGCCAGAACTATTGCGTGGCCTGTCCTGGAAACACCACCACTGACTTTGACGGCTCCACCAGCATAATGCAGTGCAAAAGTATGTATGTATGAACGCTGTAACAGTGAAATATGTACACAGAGTATTTTGAAATGCCTCAGAGCTGAAAGATTTAAAAAAAGAACATTGATGATTTGTGTTCCATCCGCAGATCGTCAGTGTGGAGGAGAACTGGGAGACTTTACTGGCTACATCGAGTCCCCCAACTACCCAGGGAACTATCCAGCCAACATTGAGTGCACCTGGACCATCAACCCACCTCCTAAACGAAGGATCCTCATCGTTGTGCCTGAAATCTACCTGCCTATTGAGGACGAGTGTGGAGACTACTTAGTGATGAGAAAAAGCTGTGAGTTTTGACTGCGTGTTCGTTTGAGAATTCAACCTTTCCTTGTTCCATTAAGGATGAACATTGTTTTTCATGTTTAGGTGAAGGTGTGTGTTTCATTGTTAGGGGAAAAAATACAACATAATGTTACAAATTAAAGGAATAAATCTTAGGAAAAAAAAAAAGAATTAGTTTAACTTTACGTTTTGAAGTATGAAAGAGAAAATCAATTTAACCATGGAGGAATCATACTTCATCATCATGATCTTATTCCAAGTAAAGCAGATTTCTGGCATTAAAGTGGAGTTTGATCTTAAGAGCCCTGTGTTTCTCTTCACAGCTCTCTCCAACTCAGTGACGACCTACGAAACGTGCCAGACGTACGAACGTCCCATCGCGTTCACCTCCCGCTCCAAGAGACTCTGGATACAGTTCAGATCCAATGAGGGAAATAGTGGGAAAGGCTTTCAGGTTCCTTATGTGACATATGACGGTGAGAAGAAGCGCCTTTTTTTTTTCTGCAGATGCAATTTTAAGTCCTGTGGTTTTGTTTCACTGTGATGACTTGTTGATGGATTTGTCTATTTTAGAGGACTACCAGGAACTGATAGAAGACATTGTCAGGGATGGAAGATTATATGCTTCAGAGAATCACCAGGAAATTCTCAAGGTAATTGTATTTGATCTCATCCATCTCTTTTCTGCACTGCTAAAGCCAACTGACAGTGTTGGGGCCCTGGAGCTGATTAGCGGCCGGGGCATTAGAAGATTACAGGACTGTCACAGGCAGTCCTGTTATAGTGCCTTCTTTTGCGCTGTATGGAAAACACATTTCCACAGTTTTCATGCATGGTTGTTTTTCTCATCAGGACAAGAAGCTCATGAAGGCATTGTTTGACGTGCTGGCTCACCCGCAGAACTTCTTTAACTACACGGCACAAGAATCAAGAGAGATGTTCCCCAAATCCTTCATCCGCTTCCTCCGCTCCAAAGTCCTGAGATTCCTTCGTCCTTAAGATGCAACACTATCCTGTCGTCAGCTGTTTTCCTCACAGACGTCCACACAGGAGTGGAAAACATCCTTGATGAGACATGAGTCTTGAGTGGACAGTGAACGAGTCAAGCAATGGACGTTATCTGGAGCTTTAAAGAGAAGAGTGCAAAAAATCTGCACCATCATCTGAGAGAAAATCAGCAACACTTCCTTCTGTTGGGATTTTTTTTTTTTTTTTATCAATGACTTTAAACATGCTTTTAGATTGTAAAGTAAATCCAAAGTGCTGGTCTGTGTGTTTGAATATTTCTAAATACTGTACATGCTGACATGATGGGACTTCTGCTGATAGCTTCGGGATTAAAAAAAGCAAACATGGTAGCTAAACAGATTTATATATATTGAATGTCAGCAACACTGTATATAGAGTGTGTATTTAGTTTTAACATAGGCTACTTTTACAGGTAGAATTGAAATATTGACAGATACTGCTAAATGTCTAAAACAAATAAAGCACAAATGATATGTTGGGAACATTAGCACTGCTAAAGAAATAGTCCCTCTTCAAAAGCAATTATTCTGATGAATGTTTTGTACATGATGTAAAAAGTTTTAGGTGAATTGCTGAAATATTGTAGCAACTACATACATCTTGACAGTATAGCATTGCTTTATTTGCTGCTAGTGTCAATATGTGACTTCCTGAAAAAGTTGAAAGTGGATTTTACATGATGATGAAACTGCTTTTAGAAAAAAAATAACAGCAAAATACATTCACTGGCTTTGTGAACTAGTGACCAAAGACAACTGATGACTCTGTAAAACTCTCATGAAAAGAAATGAGAGAATTCCTGTAAAATAGATTTGAGCTTTTCACCTCTTTTAGATGACATGTGTAAGTATATTTTATTTGTTTTGTACATCTAATATACTGTAAATAAAGATAGGAAAGTTACCTTTGTCTAAATATATATTTTTTGTAGAGCAGTTCAGGTTACATTTGAATTGCATTCACACATGACCAAATTATCGCACATAAAACGATTTTAGTTGGGTTTCACGGGTGTCCTTTCTTCCCTTTTTACACAACGAATTGCATAATTAAGTGCATTTTGTTGATTAAATTGCACGAATACTAGAGTAGGAATGAAAGTATGTTTAGTCCTGTGTGACGATAATGAAGCTTCACAAAGTACGGTGTTTATGATCAGGTCAAATCTAAGAGTGCGCTCGATTTATACTGATTAGTGTTTCTCCTTGTCAGTTTACTCATACAGGGTTTTCAGAACAGTTATCAAATAAATCAAGTGTGACAATTTTCTTCATATGATTCTACATTTGGTATTAAAACAAGTTTTGATATCAAACTTTTGTTTAAATTAGGGGTCGATTTGTAACATTGCCAGACTATCACCGCCCATCCGCCGGGCTGACAGAGTAAATTTTTCAAACGCATCCGGCCCGGACCTGTGTACGGAAACCAGCGGCCGCCATCTCTGGAAACTACAAGTCAGCTGCCGATTGGCTGTTCATCATAGCTTCATGGCTAACGTCGCCAGGAGTCTTTAGAGAACACTTCACTTGTCGGCGAACTGTTGAAAGAATCTGAAACTGTGCGTCAGCGACTGGCTGAAAGATGAAGCTTGTGCTTGTGGTCGACGCTCTTTGTGTGTTTTGTTTAGTGCTGCTGAGCCAAGTGACAGCGAAGGTAAGCTAATGTTAGCCTGCTAGCCTTAGCAGCTAGCGTCAGTCTGAAATGGTGTAGAAAGCTTTTTGAACGACAACATTCTTTCTCTAAAATAAGCGTATTGAGCCTTAACATTCTTTGTTTGTAAATCATCTGAATCACACTTCAAGTCGATTGGTATTATCAAAACATCCCTGTTGTCCTCACTGCTGTGACGGTTGTTTTGAAAGCAGTTTATTTTGCATTTACGTCTTCAAATTTGACAAGACATGATGAATGTCACTACCGAAGACTGTATGTCGATTCTCTCTTGGTATTTCTCGTGATCAAACGGCTTTGTGAGTTGTGCTCTGAAGGTGATATAATCTGCCACTAAGCAATGGTCTGATTCAGTAGTTTGGTAAGAAAGAGCTACGTTGCTGCCAGTCATGTCTGTTTTGTTCAAGACGTGTGTTACTCGCTGTCATCGTGGACCATTGTCACGTTTGGCCTGTTCCCAGTCCAGACTGGGAGAATAAAGACCAATATATTGAGTCATTGTTGTGCTGCATAAACCTTTTCATAAATTGTATTATAGGTTTATTATATGATATGGATTATTGGTCTGCATGTCAAGTTCCTTATGCAGCACAGTAAATACAATAGCTGAAATGGTTAAGTAGCCATTGCTTTAATACGGAATAAATATAAAATAAACCCAGTTTTTAAATGTCTTCATTATTTTTTTCTTGTTTTGGATTGCACTGTGCTTTATGATACACCACCGCCTATTCAATCTTCATAACTTAAATGCTTATGGAACAACAGAGTGCATAGTTGCTTCCAGTTAAAAACAGCACTGTTAGTGTTTGTATTTTAGATAAGAGAAGACAATGGAATTGAAAAAATACACTAAAATAACCCTGTCTTCACAGTGCAAATATTGACCCTAGCTGGAGGTGTAACATGCCTGTAAATGCAGATAATACAGAGTGGCTTCATAAGCTTTGTGACCCAATTCCTTAATAATCAAAATTCTGATAAATGTGACGTTTCTGTTTCAGAACTCTGAAGACATCCGCTGTAAATGTATCTGTCCGCCATACAGAGACATCGAAGGGCAGATTTACAAACAAAATGTCTCTCTTAAAGACTGGTATGTTACGAAATGTCCCGCACTTCCTTGAAATGTAGAAACTGAGAGTTCCTTCTGACTAATGGCCTGGTAATCTTACTTCTTCTCAGTAACTGTCTCCACGTAGTTGAACCGATGCCGGTGGATGGAAAAGATGTGGAGGCGTACTGTCTACGCTGTGAGTGTAAATATGAGGAGAGGAGCTCGGGGACCATCAAGGTAAGAGGATACTGGAAGAGATGTGGTGATGTACCCTACCACTGATGAAATAAATCACTGTTTAATCTGTTGCTGTCTTAGAATGAGCCATTTGGATTTTAAATTTACAGTTATACAAATTTGAAATCTACTGTCATGCTTTCAGTTTAATTTGATTCCATCACATGTGTTTACATCGTGTTGTGATGGTAATTAAAGGATCAGGAACGTGAGAAACATCCACATGTGACTGATACAGGAGATATTAATTACGCTTCTTTCTTTTGTCTTCAAAGCAGCATCACTTCTTCCTAACATGCCTGTAGATGGTTTTTGAGGAACATATACACATTTTTTTAAAACATCTCTTGTAAGCACAGTTCTTCTCTGGATATAATCTGTTTCATATACAAACAGACATAATTATGTTAGGATCAGGACTGTTTGTGGTTGTTTTTCTCAGCTGCAGAAAATAATAAAGAAGTGTTTTGGTTGCTGACTGTATGTTTTAGCTTTGCTTGTTTTATTGTATTGTGCGTACACCACTTGAAAACCCCATGTAATAACAAATGGCTCTCTTCAGGTTACCATCATAATTTACCTCTCCATTTTGGGCCTGCTGCTGCTCTACATGGTCTACCTGACTCTCCTGGAGCCCATGTTGAAGAGACGTCTGTTTGGACACTCGCAGCTCATCCAAAGCGACGATGACGTTGGGGTTAGTGTCTTCCTTATTTCACTGTCCTGCATCTGATTGAGTGAAACTGTTTCATAATAATTCCATGTTAACACTGATTTCCTCGTAAAGAAGTTTAACATTCCTGCTAATAGCCACTCAGAAGATGGGGGCTGCTAATGTTTCTAATGCAGCTGGTAATTGAAAATGATTTTTCCTGATCATACAGTAGCTGTTCGAATGTTTGAAGCCCGAGCTTCTCATTAATAACTGTCGCAGAGTGAAATGCTCTCAGACAAACTTGTTGGAAACACTTAATCAGTTTTACGCTGATGTTATTGTAAAGCACTTTCACAACACTCAAAAAGAAATTCAGGGTTTGTCAGTAAATAGACACCTGATACATTAAGTTGCAAAGATCAGCATTTCTGTAGCAGTGCTGCTTTGGGTTGAGATCACTGCTTAAAGAGTTCCACAATTACAACACAACTCTATAAAATGAAATGAAGACTTTCAGTCTGAAAGAATTAGGAATCTCTGTAAGGATTAAGAATCTATCAGCAGGAATGAAATAATAACCCAAACTGTTTCCCTCAATCAATTTAACTGTGACCTTCTCTTTGGTTTGTGTTTATGCAGCACATCCTAAACAGGTCGTGTCTTAATGTCTTAATTTGTACAAAACAAAACACTTTTTTTTTTTTTTTTACTTGGACAGTTTTCACACTTTATACTTCAAGTCCTGATTCAGTTTCAATAAAAGAAAGCTTCTCTTTCAGACAGGTTGACTTTGCGCTCACATAGATGCAGAAGACAGATGCAGTCAAAGTGCTTCCTAAAGAGCTTAAATACTCTATGTCTAACTTCTACAACATGCTGTGTGCTGGGCTGAATGTAACACTCCATGCAGGACTAGTGTGTAAACTGAGAACTCAGCAACAAACACAAACATCTTTGCAGCTGCACAACACTGACGGGAATTCCTCTTGTGTGCTCATTGTTTACAATCTGCTCAGAAGATACGACCCAATCTCCAGTCTCACCACTAGGTGTCTCTAAAGGTGTCATTTACCCATCATCATCTGTGTTCACTCTCCTCTCATTATATCTTCACTTTTTTCTGGAATTCTCGATGCATCATTCCAGGTTTATATGTGAAGGAAATAAACCAACAAACTTTATGGGAAATCTGCACAATCAGTTGAGCATCTTCATCTTAACTCTTTGGCGTACTTTTTTTTTCCTTGTTCCTAACTAAACATTGAAAGTGCGTGTAAAAGTGAGCCTTTAATCCTTTTTGAGTGGGACTCTGTTTGGATATTAAACTAAAAGAAACAGTGTCTGGCTTTGCCTCGGGGAGGAGGAGGAGGAAGAGAGGGGGGTCTGCAGCTGGCTTACTGAGCTTTTTGACTTAGTGAGTTCAGACCGGAGGAAGTATTATATGAATGCTTTCTTTGGGGGGAAAACCATAGCTTTATAAAATGCATTAAATCTTTTACATGGGTTGGTGGCGTAGGAGTTGGTTGTGGTGCTGCCTAGTCTCGCTCACTGTGAAGCCTGTGCTTCAAATTCTCCTGCAAGTGGAAGTGATGCTGTAACATTAATTGTAGAGGAAAGGATGGGCCTGGAATGTTTGCTCGATCTTTGATACGGAGAAGCGATCTCACTGTTGATTGTCAAATGTTACTTTCTCCACTCACTGTAACACTGGCATTAAGAATAGTTTGATTCATGTATCTTTGAAAAATGAGCCACGGAGCACTTTAAGGAGTGTTATCAGACCATGTGGAAATGGGATTAATATTGTCTTGATATAAAATCCCAAACTGCTTTGAGAGTTGCATACAGTGGGAATTAAAAGTAGTTATGAAATCATTTTTGAAAATAAAGAATAGAATAGCCCAAATTATCATGATGCATGTATAATGAAATTGGAGAGCTGCTTCTATCACAGTGCAAAAAAAAACAAAAAAAAAAAAAACTAAAATAATGCAATATGCAATAGCAATGAAACAGACAACACTTGCAAGTCAGTAGCTCCAAATTGAGTCCTTTTTGAGCTGTCCGATGTTTTAGGACCAGAATTTGTTAGAGATATTTATTGATGGTTTCAAAAATCACACCCCAGAGTAAGATTGGCATTTGAAAATTAAAAATTGGGCATTTTCCTTGCTGAGAGGCTGTTAGGAGATTAGCCTGATATTTGTCAGACTACGTCATCCCGTGGTGTTTTGTGTTTCCAGGACCAGCAGCCTTTTGCCAACGCTCACAACGTCCTGTCCCGCTCACACTCCCGGCCCAACATGCTGAACAAAGTGGAGCACGCCCAGCAGCGCTGGAGGAGGCAGGTCCAGGAACAGAGGAAGTCTGTCTTTGATCGCCATGTTGTTCTCAGCTAAAACACCCCGCAGGTGCCTGGTGGGGCAACAAACAAAACAAACACAAAACAAAACAAAACAGAAAAAAACACTGTGACTGATCCTTCAGATTTTATCACTTCTTTCCTCTCATTTGTGGTTCAAATCTCATCACATGTGGTGCATCTGAGGTGATCGTGGAGGAGAAACGTGGACATTTAGAGCCGAAGTTTCTGGCTGAAGCACAATCAAAGCTGGAAACTGGCATTTAGTCTGCAGGCAGCACAAGATATTACAGTGAATTCATTTTTGCACAACTTTGAATAAAACGGAAAAAGAATGAAGAAAAAGTAGAATTTACCCTTTTGACCAATAAATGTGAGTCCCCTATAGATCTCAAAGTGGACCGCAGAGTAAATGTTTGACGCCGCTCGTCATAGCTTTACCACAGGAGCGGTTTGCTGCACTGACGGTGTGTCAGCGCTGAGCTGGACGGTGTTTCCCCCCCCTCGGTATGAACGTGACGGAACTACTGCGCTCCTCCCTATGAAACACTCATCGCTCAGCCTTCTTTTGAAAGTGCATGTTTTATAATCAACTTTTTTCTAGCTGTGGTTTCAAAGCTTCATTCCTGCCACGATGGTGGAGTGTCTCCTAACCGATGTGAAACATTGTCATCTCATGCATCTCTTCAAAATTCTTTTATTTTGGAAGTACTTTCAATTAATGTTCTTGCAGAAATTGATGCAATCCATCCCGGTGATGTCAGTAAATATTAGCCGTGCTATTGATTCTCAAATGTCAATGATCCTGTTGAAATGGGTGCGCTCTTCTACTGCCTAACAACTCTAACTTACTGTCTCTTCCTTTCTGTGATTGTTCAGACGTTAGTCCATAATCAGTCCTCGCTGTCTGAGAGGCAGCAGTGGTTTGGCGGAGTGCTGTGATTCTGACCTCAAAGGAGCTTATTCTGTGTATGTCTGGGTTGTGTACAATACAAGGAGTGACTGGAAACCACTGCTGGGAGACCTTTGAAAGTGTTCTTAACTATTGTATATGTGATACCTTTAACTTTGAAATAAATTTATGGAATATTTGTGACTCTGTTCATTTGAATGAACTGTTTCCGTTGTTTTAAATCTGATAGGATACACATGTTTTTTTAACAGTCAAATGTCCATTCAAGTAAATATGTATCTCACAGCACTTCACATTCATAATATATACTAAAACATGATCATGGATGCGTGGGCACTGGCAGCAGTGGGAAGGACATTCTCCTTGCACCGGTTGGGGTTGTGGGAGAACGATAGAACAAGTTTTCAGCTAACCTGGGGGAACTGGCAAAGATAAAGCAAGTTGTGGTTCAGTCCACACATTGCTCTGTGTAGAGGTGTCCTTGGGCGAGGTGCAGCAGGGGTGTCTGAGCCTCCTCAACCACGGCTGTTGTCACTGACTTGTTTGTGTGAGTGTGGGTGTGTTATGTAAATATCAGAGATCAGGTGGAAACATGTTTAGACTGCTCACACAATGAAATCTATCTGAGTGGGATGCTGCAGAAAGAGGAGAAATCACAGGCTTCAGGAGAGAGAGTCAAAAAACTTAGTGACACACAGCAATGATATGAATATGGAGATTGAGGAGAGACGCTCAGCATCTTGCCTAAGAAGATGTTCCTGGTAAACCAGAGCCAACCCTCACTATACTGTACCTTTTTGTCAGTTTTAAGTGAAGTTTTAAAACAGTTGTATTGAAACTGACAGCTAGATTGTCATTTTAGAAGAAAAAAGTACACAAATTCAGAAAAGTCTTGATCTACTGTTGCTGTCTGTCACTGATGCGCTTAAAACTGAATAAACCTGCTGAACACACACACACACACACACACACACACACACACACACACACACACACACACACACACACACACACACACACACACACACACACACACACACACACTCATTCAACCCAGGATCTGCTCACCAAGACCGAAAAACACAAAAAACTTTTCAGATCACTTTATGCTGATTGTGGATTTGTTGAAGTTTGTTTTGTCTGTTAGGTACTGAGACCCTGAGGGAAGGGTTTTGAGAAATTTTATTGAGGTTGGAGCAATAAGTCCTCTAATTAATAAACCATTGACTCACACTGTGATGTAAAAAACAGAATATAATGTTAGTAGAAAACTGTATTTCCAGCCCCATAATGCAATAACTTTGGATAAAAAGCTTCTACATTTCGAGCTCAACATTTTGTTACATTACAGTTCTGGTTTATTTCCCTTTGTAACAACTTTACTTTTGGTCTGTAATCCAGTGCAGTTTGATTTTAATCTCATTAAAACTTCATCAGGAAAGGTGAAGTCGTGATTAAAAACCGTCGAGTTGCCTCATTCTTTGCCCTTTTCCCAGTAAGAAGTTCGATCACCCTGACCATCTTCTTTTCATTTCGCTCTGATTTCCATACAGCTGCGTCATCGTTTCCTGTTCTCTCCTCTTTTCCCTCTTTTCCACTCCTCATCGCATGCAGTTGTACCGAGGAGACTATTTTCCCCAGAAAAAAAAAGCCCCTCATTTTTTTCAGGCTGCACAGACAGAAAGCGACACAGATTCTCCTCAACTATGGAGCACTGAGCAAACCCTGCAACCTCCGAGACGCACAGGTAGGCTTTCTGCTCCAACTCCCTGAATAATCTGAATTCAAGAGAAATAGAACTTCAGAAAGATGTTCTTTTAAAGAGAGTTGCTGTGTTTGTTGCATGGAGTTTTTGTTGAAGTGAGGATGACACGGTGAGCGTGCATTTCTCTGTATTACTGACCTCACTGACATGTGATAGAGAGAGGTTTCTCCCAGACTGTGACTTTGATCGATCAGGGCTGACTTGTCTGTCCGCTCCACCGCTTCATGTTTAGGAGGTGAAGCTGATCGTCTCAGGTCTGCTGCTGTACTTGCATGTGTTTGCCTACTGGGGGCGCCTCAGCCTTTGAATTTGGTCTATCTAATAATCAATGGGTAATTGCCCTGAGTGTGAATTTACTTTCTTATCTCGTGCACTAACATGTCTATTAATGTGTTTTGAAGACAATATCAAAACAACAAAAAACCTTTTCCTTATAGAAACACTTTGGTTGGATTTTAATCACATCTTACTGACTTATTTTCAGTGCCTGGAGACTATAAAGACACTGTAAAAGTCTTCACATCAAAATGTGGCGATGAGGACTTTAATTTTGACTCTAAAGAAAAGGCAGGGCCCATAATATACCCTAACTGCACAAGTAACTCACACTCACATACTCGCGCACACACACACATATAACCTCACACAACAGTGGTTGTCTCCAGGGTTGGATGATGTGGCTGCTGTGTGGTGGAAAGCTGAAATGCTGGGAGATAGAGGAATGTCCTTGAGCTGAAGCTGTGCTCGCAGCATGTTGTGAAACTGGATGGAAACAGAGACTCGGTGAAACTTGGAGGTGTCAGACAAAACATTCCAGCTTGGGCTGTTTTTCTGCCGTTAACGAAGCAACCTGTTTACTCACAGATTATACCTCAGATTTATTACCTGACTTTGATTTGAGTTGTTTTTGCGTTGAGACTGCACATACTGGAACATCAGCAAAAAAAAGATTTATTTTTCATACCTATACATTTCTTCAATTGCTTCCAGTTGAATTCCTATAAATGCTTAATAACATTATTCTCTCTGAGGAGCTGTGGGAACGTTTGGCATGCCGTGTGTGGGCAAAATGTGTTTGTCTCCATATTATAGTGTCAGATAGTGTAAAGAGGACACCTCCAGCTGATTTCTTCAGTTTTAAAGAGGAAAGGATGTCTTTACATGTCATATCTTCTCCCCCGGGGCCCTCAGGCTGTATCTCAGTGTTGACAGAACTCGTCAACTTAATCCTGGAGTTTTAAGAGCTGCCTCGGGTCTGCTTCTGAAACCCGATATGCTGTTTATTGCACCAAATGTGTTTTTCATGAAAAATGTAGCAGATAATTGTGCAGCGGCTTTGACTATTTGCTTACTTGACCTCTCGAACCTGTGAAATGTCCAGAAGCTAAAAGAGGGGATCAGGGCTGAATTTTTGGAGAGTGGGTGGTAGAAGTTTGACAGAGCTGTGGAATAATCCCTCTGGATCTCTGAGGATTTGTGATTCATCGTGAATTCCCAAACATGCACGGATGAGGTTAAGTGATTTTATTCGAGAAATAAAGCGTGTATTCCCCCACAGCAGGTGGAAAATGACGAGCGCCGAAGAAAGATTTCAGAGCTTCGTGGTCAGTCGCGAAACTCAGCTTGAAGTCATTCTTGTAAAGTTCTCGGAGGCCGACCGAACGGAGAGTCCCTTGATGGCCACAAGAATTTCATGCATGTATGTGAGTCTCCGCTTTGATGCTCCCGTGTCATGCAAGAGGAGGATGCGGCTTTTAATGGTGAGTCCAGATGGCAGCGCGATCAGCGGAACAATGAATTCCAAGAGTTTAAGCTTAGGTTACTTGCTGGTAAAACATCCCACACACAGCAGCCGCTGCCTCTGTTCTTTGTGCTCAGGCAGCACTGATCTGACGCATTCTCAGGAAGGGCAATCTTTACAAGACCTTGAAAGCTTTTGATTGAATTCCTGAGAAAAAAGGCTGCACGGCGGAGGATCTGTGGACTGTCTTCCTGCGGACTCGACGTTGCAAATCGCAATGGCGGATGTCTGGGTTTTGTGACTTCCTCTGTCTCTCTTCCCAGGCCCGTTGGATGATAAGACACCCCCAGAGACAGAGAGGAGCCGGTTTCATGGATGAGCAGGGCTTTAGCATTTGGTGTAAAAATGTTAGAATCACAGAATGATAGCCATGAATGGCAAAAAAAGGACTTTTCTTGGAGGAAAACATGGGGAAGCAGCTGACAAAACAAACTCCAGCCAGAGCCCACTTTCTTGTTTGTTTGAGCTTTGGAGCATGTCAGCAGCAGATGGCATTCGCTGCCATCAAATTCATATGGTTTGAGAAAAAAACAACAAAACAAAGCATAAACCTATAATTTCATAAAGACTTCAACCAAATGATAAATGGAATGTAAAAGTAGAGACTTTCCATCCAATCTGTGTCCCGTACTTGAAGAGGCACTTCCAGTGATTCCTGTATGTCTACGTTCAGTTCTGGCATGTTTGTTTGTGTAGTCGTGTGGTGTTTTGAGTGAACTCTTCAATCAGCACCGACCACTTGACCACTGAGCGCCATGCTATAGGAGTTTGAAATTCATGTGGCTTTCTCATGCTATTGTCTGTGGTGCTTTATTTGAGCTCATTTAGGAGATGTCTCTAAATGAGCATGAGACATAATGCACAGTCTGAATTGTTTCGCATGACAGATCTTTCATTCAGGAAACCACGGAGACAGTGAAGTGGTTCGAACTGACCGGAGTCAGCCGAGAAAGGGTGGATATTTCATTTTGAATACATATTGTGTTGCCCTTTTTCTTTTCCCCTTTCTGTAAAGACTCGTAAATCCAAATCAGTTAGACTTTATGATCATAACTTAAAGCTGAGTGAGGCATGAGACAGATGACCAGACTCCTCCATCCATCCATCCATCCGTCCTCTGTGCCTTGAAATAAATGTCTAACTATAAAAACACAGTTGATAAACTGGTTGCACTCGATATGAATCATCTTCCATCCCACCATTGTCTGTCGAAATCAGGGTTAAGACGGAGCACATGCTGGCCCAGTCCATCATTCATCACATGGCTGACTGGCAGGCAGGCAGACAGACAGACAGACAGACAGACAGATCAAATGATACTAACAGCTTTTTATGATATACTTAAGTACAACTGTCAACATTTGTCACCTGTATGAAAAACAGTCATGACTTTGAAAGTCAGAGTCTACCCTTTGCTCTCACTAAGTTACTAATTTACTCATTTGCTCATGTGCAGCGGAAGGAAATGTCCAAGCTTACGAGAACTTTCTCACTTTGAGGCAAGCGTGCCGCCACTGCCCCCCTGTGCAGACCAGATTCTACCTCTGGCCTCAATCATCGTAGGAATATTTTTAGGACCAACAAGCATTTTGAACAATAGAGGTGAATAATTTGTTAAATTTTCATTTTGTTGGTTAACTGTGAACGTGAAAACAAATAAGATACTATTTCAGAATGTTAATTTTCTCCATTTCACTGTTCAGTTAAGTAAACCTGTTCAGCACACAGTAGATCATCCATCCAGTGTGATGACTACACTCATGTTTATTTGTCACTGTCTGGGTCAGAGGACGACGACTGATGAACTTTCCAATTGCAGTGAAATATAGAACAACAACAGAAAAAAAAATGCTGAAGAAATGAACTGTGGTCTGGTGGTTGCCCTTTGACTCTGCCAAGTTTCACTGGTGGGAGGAGTTCAGTGTCTCCAGTCAAACCTGTGTCCAGCTTCACTGTGATTTTTATTTCAAGACACTTCCACTGATGCAGTTTATGATTTTCAGATTATTGTTTGGTCTGAAACGTAGACTTGCCTCATGTGTTTGTATGAATAGTCGGTCTCACTCACAGTCACACCTACAGACAGTTTTATATCACCAGTTAACCTAACAATCCTGCTTTTGGGGTTTGGCGGGAAGCCAGAATCCCTGTACAAACTCCTGCAGGCTCATTGAAAAACAAAAACAATCAAAGGAAAACTCACAATCCCTGAAAATATTGAATTATTTCACATTTCTCATTAAAATCTACATTTTAGTTAGTATTGTTATTGTACCCTTAAATCGTCCATTAAATAGTAAATGATGTTATCATCGTGTGAATTCTTCACATGTCATCATGAAAAGAAAATAATACTCAAATTTCAAATTAATTTGATCTGGAATTACAGAATTGGACTTAATATGTTCTTGATTTCACGTTGATGGCATTTCTGTTTCTTACTGTAACCACAATGAAATACTAAATGGTCCACTGTGTGATAACTGACAATGCTAAAGTAAAGTTGTACCCTCTTTACAAAGAAAAAGAATTCACTCCACCCACAAAAGCAAGATGAACAAAAACATAACACACACACAATTGAAAGTGTATTTCTATTTAGAAATCTTTAGTATTCGTGGGTTTCACGTGACATTGATGGCACCATCTTTAGGAAGAGAGTAAAAATCCTGTAAAGCCCAATTAGTCAACAGCCATAACATGAAGCCGTTAACAGAAAGCAAATGCTTGTTCACTTTCTCAAAATGAACTGCACACCGATTCATGGCAGCAAACCACTTCTAATCACGTTCTGTGTTTTGGGATATTTTACTAAGTTAATCCTGTCTTTTGCGCTTCCCATTCTTAATCTTTAACATGGCAACGTTTTGAATTAGTACTGTGTAGCACTATTGAATGACTTGAGGGACTCACTAGAGTAAAGAAAAGGACCGTGGACAAAGTGGCTGTAAATATCAGCAAATTATCTTTAATGCCACTTCGTTCAGCTTTGGGTCAAATCCCTCCTGACTTTGGGCAATCTGTTGAGGCTGTATCCTCCACAGCGAGCAGTTAACTTTGGGAGGGTAAAAAAGTAGAAAACCCACACTCAGGAAGAGAGTCCAAACTCAACAGAGAAATACCCCCAACCGTACTCCAGCTGGGCGTTTTCTCACTGTGAGGTGACAGCTAACCGCTTCGGCACAGTGCAACCCCTCAACAACGCCGATCTGCCTGGTAGATGGCACTGTAGTCCTAAAGATGGTGGCCACAACCCAAAAAAGAAAGTCCTGGAAGTGAAATCCATGAATTGTTAGGAAAGATTAAAGTGAAGCAAGCTTAGTCAAATGACTGCTGCTGCTGCTCCCACGGGCCACCACCATGGGTCCAGGCTGCATCAGGAAGGGCACCCAGTTTAAAACCTGTGCCAAATCACTCATATGGATCACAAGATGCAAAGAATTAGATTGTCTGGATTCCCCCGGTCATAGAAACACAGCTGTAGAGTAAAATACTAACACAGAACTACCCAGGTGATATGCAGGGTGAGGTTTTTTTTGGGGGGACTTTTCTTACTTTGCAACTGATAATGAGCTCTAGCTCTTGAGTGAAATGAGTTTGATGACAGACTAGCTCAGCTCCAGTCTGTGGCCAGTGCTGCTGAAGAAAGCCATCTTTGTGTGTGTGGGTGACAACAATGTCCCATCAGCAGCCCTCAGCCTCCTGAATATTCATCCCCGCTCCTCAGTCCGACAATAAACAAGGGACAAGGGGCTGAATGCCTGTCTGAGGAAGGACGGGGAGGGAGGAGGAGGGCTGGGGTGGCAAATCCCGAGAAAAGCGGGGGGCAAACAACCCGTTTCCGTGGCAACAAGTCCTGCCTCTGCCCTCCGCCGCAGCGGGCTGTGGGAGAGGAGGAGAGGGGAGGCAGGAGGGCTTTTCTCTCCCCTTTTTTCCCCCTGTCTTTTTTTTTTTTTTTTTCGTGCGTGTGTGTGTATGTGTGTGTGTCGGTTTTGGTTGGAAAGACATGAGTCGGGCTTGACTGTGAGGGGCAGGTATCCGCGGCTCTGCCAGCCAAAGTTTCTCTACGCGTGGACGAGCGCGATTTGCGCGTCGCAGAGGGATTATAATCTGGGAATATCAACAGCCATGGATGTGAGGAGAATGTTGGAGGTAAAAGCCGCTTTGCCTTTTCTTTTACTCCCCCTTCTCTGTCTTTTTTTCTTTCTTTCTTGTGTACCGTTAACTCAGGAGCAGGAAGCTTTTGTTTGTAACACAGCTGCTTCAGTGTGGCACACACTGACAGGACGGATGAAAAGCGGAGTAAAAAAGTTCGCAAGGTGCGTTAAAGTGTCTCCATGTGACCATATTTGGTCATCGGCATGTTGCACAATGAAGTGTACAAAACGCAACACCAGCCTGAGTCCGCTGCTGCCTTTTTTTTTCTGCTGCTGACCCTTTGAATGGAGAAAAATATCCCAGCGGATACAAGCAGTCACTCAACACGCTGCAATGAGACCAAGATATAATCGTTTAAACATCCAAAGAGCGCACAGGACTCCACTGACTACTGTCAATGGAGGACACACTTATGCAAAGTTTTTTTTTGTTTTTAAAATAATGTTTTATCAAATTAAAAAAAACACACACACACACACACAAGTGAAATCATTTACCAAGTTTCTTATTTAATTCTGTTTTCATTCATTTTGCACGTCCTGCCAGAGCCAAATGTGTCCTAGTTTTTTTTTTTTTTTTTTTCTGAGGCAATGAAAATAAAGGTGCGTTCATGGACTTGGAAAGTTACCAGTTGGGAGCATTAGCACAACAAAACAAGTTCTAACCAGTGGAAAATCTGCAGAGTGACAAACCCAGCAAATAATTAGGTCATATTTAGATAGACAGTGCTTCTTATAAACTTCTAGACTAGTGGGGTCAAGCTGGCCCAGCAGGAGGATGAATCTGGACCTTGATGTGACATTGCTGAGTCAAAAAAATTCAAAGGAGACCATGACTGTATTGTCATTAATAAACTCACCAATGGTGGTTGACCTTTTTTCATAAGATCATCAGACACAACAGAGAAGACTGAAACTTCACAACTGATTCTGCTGTCAATGATAACTCTGCTGGAAGAATTCCAAAAGCATGTCTTAGTCCAGAAACAACCACTATGGTAAGAAGATTTTTAGTGAGTTTATAAATAAATGCTTTAAACATTGATATCTTCAGAACTAGTGTTGTAGTACTCAAGACTGATCTCAGCACCACAATGTTATGTTCTTGGTCTTGACCTGGTTTCGTCTAGGTCTTGAGTGAGTCTTAAATCTGACAGTACTTATAGGCTGTCATGCTTTATATTTACTGTTCTGGTCCAATGTAGATCAAAGTTGTATGTGGTCCATGAATGAAAATAAGTGAGACTCCTGCTTTAGTATTTCCTGTGAAAATACTACAGTTTTTTGGTAGTTAGCTAGCAACACTTATACACTTGTACTTACTTTTATTTGTAATACAGTGTACATCACAAGAAAATACTAATTTCAATGTTGAGACACAAATGCTGTTGTGTTGTGTGGCATCACATTGTTTTCTAGACACTCACTAAAATGTTCCACTTTATCCGTGAGAGGCTGCCAGTTGGACGGCTTACTGATATATTTCTGACTAAGAATTGGGGCTTTACCAACTTTCAGTTTCCTGGTACTCATTGGCACAACAGTTCTTCTATTCTATTCTATTCTATTCTATTCTATTCTATTCTATTCTATTCTATTCTATTCTATTCTATTCTATTCTATTATATTATATTCTATTCTAGACATTGTACATGTGCAGTCAGTGTAATTTGAAATAAGCATAAATTAATGTGAAATGTGAACATTCTGCTCATACCAGTGTAATTTTTATGTGAGTTAGTTGTCTTTGTTTATCTATTTAAAACTTAACCTTTGAGAACTATCAGTTTTAGAGCATAACGCTTGACTTGTTTTTAATTTATATATATGTTTACATTTTGAAAGCAGTTACAGATATCTCTGCTTTACTTTCTCATGGCCTCTTGAATAAATCAACCAAATGTGCTTAACATATGATAATCATCTGTTACAAAGTGAATGTTTATGCATCTCTAGACTCACCTCAGAGTTTTAAAGTTCCCAGCAGGTATTAAAGTCATTCTGTTTATACATATACCTTTTGGACAACACTTACAAAACCTAGCTTTCACTGAGGTCTTTGTAGTGTCAATACAGGGAGCTTTGTGTCTATTTGGAATGTTTTTGTTCTTGAATATGAGTTTTCTTAACCGATTACAGCCTAAATCCTCACAATCTTATCTTATTTAGGATAATACAAACCTCATGGTCTGTGACTGGTTTTCTTTAGCGTGCCGTTTTTCCCTCTTATGCTCTTTCCATTGTGCAGATCAAACAATGACCTTCCCCTCTCACTGGACGAGACTGTCAACACAAAGCTATTGAGGAAGTTCTTCTCTGGTCTCCATTCAGTATAACGAGGAGTGAGTCTGGCCTTTTACCAGACGCTCTTAAGGGAACTGTTGTTCAATCAACAATCAGAGTTTCCTCACTTAGGATTTGTTTATGATTTGCAGACCGTGTCTACGCTTAGTCTGTAAGAGTAAATGTGTGATCATGTTGCCTTAAGAGTAGCCCTGAAAGAATGGTGCTATTCTCAGGCATCTTTTTGAAAAGGAACCCAAGGCTGCAGAGCTTTTAGATTACAAGCTAGCACAGTTTGCACAAAAATCCCAGTGTTAATTGAGCAAATCAAAAGATCACCTCCCTAAGCAATACCTCCAGGCTCTACCGAGTGAACACTATCCTTGAAACTGACTGCAAATATAAACATTTGAGGTGATCTGCCTGGACATATGCCGAACGTAAAACACTGCTGACAGTCAGTCAGTCCACTTCAAGATTGTGATCTCAGGGATATGCTGTGGTCTGTGTGTGCCCAGTTATACTTAATGTTTGGTTGGGCATTCACCTGTCTGTAAGTGATACAGATGATGTGTTAGAAGTACATGAGGGATGTGTGCAAGCTGGTTAAAAAGTATACTCCTGGCCAGCGCTAAAGACACACACCCTTTAAAACCATCAGTTGCATCTGCTGGAATCACCTTTTCAGCATTAAAATAGGTGCGTTGGAGTTAAGTGAGTGGTAATTTCTGAATATTTTTGTATATTCAGTTTTCAACAGAATAATTTATTTTTCTATTTCTTCTAATTGATTGTCAGTGATCCACAAATGTGTGTTATTAACTGGCAGCACTTTTGACTGTCCAACACCAGTACAGCTCAACATCTCTCTCTCTCTCTCTTTTTAAGAATTCCCCATTTGATTGTAGCGTGGTATTACAAACAATGCCAATGGAAACATGTCCAAAAATGCCCTACTTTTTTCTATTGAGACTATTAATCATTCTGAAGCTGCCTGCTTCGGTTCACCGCCAGATTTGATGTCTGAATACAAAACACTGTCAGCTGTGTGTTCAACTCATAAACACTTGTCACAGCCTGTTGATACTCGGACTAAATGTTGCCGACTCAGCACTCACAAAGCCTCCGCATAAAGAAGACAGCCTAGAACCTATAATGAATCACAAGTAACTCTGTTATAAATGGTTATTTAATGAGTGTATAAATCAACACCAAATTAATTTGAAAGGCAATTTCCAGATCACTAAACACATACAGCTGAAGCCACTTCTGGATCTAAAAAAGGCTTCGTCTCGAGGTGGAGATCACCTTCAGTAATGCTAATACAATAATGTGAGTGCCAAAGAATCGTCATTTCTCACCCTCAGTGGTTTAAATGCTCAACACAATGGAAAATGTTAAAATAAGTAATTTGACCTACCCGGTACATGTTGTAACTTTTCCACTGACAGTTAAGAATACACTTGGTGTTCTTCTGATCAAAGTTACGTGGTGAAGGAATTAGAAGTGTCACCTTTATGATCTGAAGGAAACCTCGTTAGCTGCTTGGCTTAATATTTTATGAACGGCTGAAGAGGAATCCTTTATGGATCTTTTCTAGAAGCGTTTACATATAGAACTACCCACTGTATCACTTTTCTGTGTATTTATTAAAAATTGCAGTGGCTTTTCTTTTTGCTTTTCAGATTGAATACATAATCTCACTTTAAGACAGTGGCAAACAAGAATGCGTTTTTCTGTCCTTGGAAAAGTCAAAGATGTTTGTGTCATGGGTCAGGTCCGCGACACAAACTCAAGCCCCCCTGCTGCAACTCAGATGGATTTAAGCCTGTTTTCCACATGCCTGCCTCTGCAGCTGTGCACGCTCATATCTGGGTTACACTGAAGGGTTTTTCCTCTTTTCCACAAAGAGAAAGCATGCCACGATTACCCTGGAGGGGGGGTGTTGGGGGGCTCCGTTTGGGAAAAACGTTTCCAAGTATTGGTTCCACCTGGTCAATCGAGCCCTGCAGTGGCAGCATGGTGAACTATATGGTGGGGTAATTATATAGGTGTAGTGCAACTGCCTGTAGTAGCGACCTTGGTGGTTTTCTTTTACATGGAAGCTTAAACGGCTCTTCAGAGAGTCCGATTACGAACAGAATACATTCGTTCTGTTTATCCAGAATATGCTACACTCCTGCAGTTTCTGATGGGAATTCTGTAACTTTCCCATTACCTTTATCCTTCCAAGCACACTCAGGGTTGTTTGTGTTTATACCTTAAATGCACTGTTCCACTAAAATGGACTGTGTTTGCCTTTAGAAAACCAGACACATGTTTAAAAGGATTGTTGCATGTTGCACAACTCCCACTCTGCTCAGCTAACATGCTATGATTCAACCAGCTCAAGTCCCTTTTTGTCTGTCTGGGACAAAACTGGTCTTTCTGTGGGATATTGAAACAATGGTGCGGATAAGTGTGTGGGCTCGTGTGGTCGTGTCTGCCAGTAAGTTATGACTTTTGGAACAAGTTGAGAATTTGCAGAGATTTTCACTCTTCCTTCTGCCTTAGATTTTTTTTGGCAGCCTGTTGAGCGTTGCGGTGGTTTTAAAAAGCCTTGAAGTCAGGTTGCTGATCAGCAGAAATAGAGTACCAGGTCAACCAGAATAGCCAGGGCACAGGAGAATTACAGTATTAGGTCAGAAGCTGTTGTGTCTGCTGCTTTGTGTTTTTAGATAGCAGGAGAAACCTGAAAGGAATCCTCTTTATTGGAGGTAATAAAAGTCCAACCATCATGACGTCAACAATAAATGGTAACACAAAGCCGTGCTGTGTTCATATAATCCCTGGCGTTGAGTGCCAGGTGCCGAGAGTGTACATATTTGTGCGTCGTCTTTGTTAAATGAAAATGAAGCTCTTGGCTGTGGCTCCAGGTGTTACTGCCCCTCCGCTGTGCTTCCTTTTTCCCTCTGAAAACACTCTTTTAATATTCTGAAAGCCGCAGCGATCTGATGAAGAGGGCAAATATTAGCACATTCCTGTGTGTGGTGGTGAGAACAGTGTATCAGACAATCTGTCAATGTGACAGTGCCAAGGACATGTGGACTCTCTTTTGAAGATATTTTTTACCCAGCGGTCTGTTTCCCCTGCACACAGACACTGGACACAGCTACACACAAATGCCATTGATAAAAGACTTACTTTTTAACTATCTCTCTCTTTCAAGGACATAACCAATACAAAGGGCTCTTTTATTCCAAGTCAAACAGTCCAGCAGAGACACTGCCATAGTGCCGTTTCAGTAAAACACTCTTGTTGCAAAGTGAAAAATATGTCATTGATATTCCTGTCTTATTCTTTTATGGATACTGATGTGAATGAACAACAACAACAACAACAACAACAACAACAACAACAACAACAAAAAACCCTAAAATGGATTATGTTTAACTTTCAGGACTGAAAAACACACAAATGTTTTTCTTCTTTATTTGTCAAGTTTGACTGCTTGGAGTTCAACCATAAGGCACAAACTTTTTATGAAGTCAATCTTTTATCTTTTTAAAGATGAATGTGCTCCTCACAAAACTTTGAGTGCGAACGGAGCAGAGAAAGCTACATACAACAGCTGAACAGAGTGGATGTGTGACTGGGGAGTACACGTTTTAATGTGCTCTGTCTTTCAGAGTGTTGACATCCAAAGTAAGCTTGTTTTGTATCCTGTCAAGCTGTGATGAAATGCATAAAGATAGCCGCAATGTGTTCAGGGCCACACAGAGAACATGTTTTACACAGTTTTTCTTAAAGGCATCTTGCTGCAAGTCTGTCAGATTGAAAAGGTGTCAGACAGAAAAAGTCTCTACGTATCAGTAGTGTAAAGACCACTAGCCTGGCGATCATGTTGCTGTGTACTCATATCAACTCTATGAATGACTGATCACGTCATTGAAGCTTGAAATCAAGCCGTCTTTATTTATCGAGCTCTGCTTCACATATAGGAAGACATGGTGGCGCATTGATAATCGCTATTGCGTCAAAGGAAGGGTTCCTGGTTCAAACCTGCTGACAGACGGGGCATTTCTTTGTGGTGTTTGCACATTTTTCCTGTGCGTGTGTGGGGCTTCCCTGGATATCCTGGCTCCCTCCCACAGTCCAAACACATTCTTGTTATGCTTGGGGACTCAAAATTAGCTGTAGGTCAGGGTGGTTGTCCGTCTCTTTGTGTCGCCCCTATGACTGACTGGCAGCTTGTCCAGGATTTTTCCGGCCTTTCACCCTGTGTTGACTGGAGTGGGCACTGACCCCTGGATGGATGAATATCACAAAATAACGAAAAGAATGTTTGATGAGATCCAATCAATAGTAGCTCAGATTATAATGTGCCTGTGTGTCATTTTGCACTCTTACACTTAACATGTTCACACCAGTGAATGCTGGGAGTATCTTCAGCAGTTGACCGTTAGTTTGCTTTCGGCTCGGACATCTCAAGAGAGAAGTAGTCTTGAATGTGGTTGAATGCACTTTAAAGGTACTCTGGAGCTTTCTCAGAAGTGCTTGTTTACAGGCTGTGATTTTGTGTAGGGAGATGGTATCAGACCTCAGGAAGTCAGTTGGCTAACGCCTTGGTGTTTACACTGCAGAGTCCATCTTGGGCCTCTGTGACCCATTTCTATGATAATAGACCAGAAAGGGGAAAACAATAAAGTTCCTGAAACGTTAACCTCAGCTAATGTTATTTAGAAGTTAAACCAAGTTCATTAAACTTATGAAGGGTTTGTTTTCTCCACTGTTGACCGCTGTGTGTTTGCTGTCACATGTGACAAATTCAAATGACTAGAACCTTAGTGTTTCCACAGAGTGAGACAGAGAGTGTGAAAGTGTGTGTCATAAAAAAATTAACTATGTTCATCAAAGCAGAAATGACATTTCACTCAAAGTTTTTTTGTACATATTCAAATAGAATATGGTGTGTTCTTAGTCGTGCTGTTTACCTTTTCCTCAATATCCTTTTCTGTTTTTACTTCAGATGACTAGTGACAAATCATTGCTATTTTAAAGTTTTGGTTTCAATTGGGTATTTTCTTAAATTTTCCTCAGTGTATCAGTATTCCTTGTAAAAATATGATTCGTGAAATTAATTTAGAAGACGTCTCTTCTAATAAGGAGCTCTTGCTTTGAGTCTCTTACGTGTTTCTTCATATTTCTCTTGAGCTTGTGAAATCCAGCAACATTATCTTCATCAGAAGATATGCAGTTCCTCGTCTGAGTCTGGTGTGTCTGTTTAAATTCACTCTGTGTGGTGCGGTCCTGATGGTTCAGTGACGTACAGCAGCGCTGTGCAGTTCCGAGCAGGGCAGGACAACAACCACTCATTGTATTAAATGAATATAACGATGCACAGTTCATCCTCTTTGCGCAGTCCACGGTCACAGGAAATAGCTGACAGCAGGAATGCTCCCTCTCTACTCATCTGTCTCTATATAGGAATCAGATCTGCTACTGGTTGGCTGGCTTCTTCATACAACTACTTCCTGTAAACAAGTCATGCGGCCAAGCAAGCACCCTCCTGTTCACCTCTGATCTCTGGAGATCTCCATTTGACCCGCTTACGCACCAGAAACAATTACTTTGAGTCCTTTTTCAAAGGGTCAGTGCTGCAATTTCAGGGGCATTGGCCTCAAGTTTGACGGCAGGCCTCAGCAAAGTTTTGATCTAACTTGTGATAAACGATGTCTTTAACATACTTTTTAGTTTTCTGTGTGGTCTTCTTGCCACATTGGAGGATGATGCGTCGTATTTGAAAGACATTTGACAAGTAAAGCGATCAACCTAACAGTTTTATTAATGATTTTTTCCCTGAAAACATGGCTCATCAATCTCAAGACAAAATAGTTTTTTTAACTGAACAGCCTATTTAAACTTTCTGTAGACATGTCTATGAAGAACACACCAATAATATAGCAGATCATGCATTATTTTAACTTACTTTCTTGATGTATTTTATATTCCCCTCCATCAATTTCCTAATACTTTTACTACTACTACTACAAGATACAATTAATATACCACGTTTTAACAATATAAGACAGAAATGAGACCAGCCACAGACTTGTTACAAAAGTGCTGCCATTCAAGATTTGTTTTTTTTTTTATATATCATTTAAGATGCTTTATTGCCTATGTTTCGAGTGTTCTGGTAAATGTGGGTAATGTACTTGCCATGGTAATACCAGTAAAATGCACAGTTGGGAACCAGCAGCGTCCTCTATTAGTTGAGGAATTTGCAGAAGCATTCATCAGCCCTGACCTCCTCTCTTCATCAACTTTGTGCTTCTTTAATTACGTCACCTTATTCCTCCTTTTGTTGTGTTGTGCTTACTTGAGGTTCCCATGAATTGTTAGGAGCTCCTTACACAAAAGAACCATGGGTGTTGTTTTTATTTGAGTACTACAACAAAAGTTTCATATTCTATTTTAAATATAGCTTTCTGTGATGCCTTTGAAAATCAGCAGTAACCTAAAGAATACAGTATTATATACAATTTCTCCATTTATAAGTGAATTGTTCAAACTGAGTCTTTGTTCATGTTAACAAGAGAAGACAGTAAAAATGGTTTAGGTTCCATATTTACTCTTCTGGCTGAGATCCAAAATGTCAATGATGGTTTGGGAGCAGCAGAGTAGTTCTCTTTGTCTGTGGCTGGCAAAAGGCACATTTCTAAGGTGGAAAAGTACAACCGTGCCAGGAGCACCGGAGGAACTCTGGCTGTTAACTGCACGCTGTGTTAGTTCTGCCACTTACTTTTGGTTTGTTGAAAGTCGACTGCACTATTTACACTGGAGCTTCAGCATGATGGCAGATGTGGTGAAGTGTGGTACACGGTAGGGTTTTTTATTAGCCCCCTTTATAAAAAGTGGAGTAGCTCGGTCTTCTGGGATTGAGAATAATAGACTCCTGATTTAACCCTGTAAGACCTGAGCCGTATTTCAACAGCGTACATGCTGGACAGGCTGCCAGGCTGTCGCACACGTTTTCAAAGCTGAATTTTTGCAATTGAAATAGAGACAAACTAAGATTAAAAAAAAAAGAAGACTGTAGCACAAAACCAGCTGTGTAATAGCCACATACAGGAGGTTGCACATGGTATTTAAAGACTTACCATATTTAAAATGGAAAGCATCTCACCAGCACGAGAAGAGTTACGCCTTTTATTGCCTGTGGATCATAGCTCTCCCACACTTTGACAAACCGTGAGCTAAGTTCATCTGATCCACTTAACAAATGTACTGCTACAGAAACATACAGGCGGTCATTGATCCTGCACTTGTGACCAATTTTCCTGCTCTGTATCTTGATGCTTCATTTTGTCCCGTTTCTTCTTTGTGGTTTTTGATCATTTTGATCATTTGGTGTTTGATACGTACATATGTGACAGTGTTTATCAATATCCATCCATGTTTTATACTTGCCTGAATTCTTGCAGTAGGGACTTTTTTAAAATGTTTAACATTGTGTTTGTCCATCAGGTGATCTGGCGGGCTGCAGACAGACATGACCGCCAACAAGAGTTCAAAGGCTGTTCCCCGAGGAGGAGGAGGGGGTAAAACTCCCCGGGACGTCCCCGACAGGTCAGTGACACTGGGAGCAGAGCGGGTGGCCTCATGCGCTCTTACAGTAACCTCAGGTAGTTTTCTCTGAGGCAGAAGCTCAGTACTCAGTCATCTCGTTCATCTCTCGCCAAAAGCGTCCCGTATGTGATCTGGCTGATTTTCTTCACTCATTGGGGAAAACAAAACTGTGAGTGTTAATAATGATAAGACAGCTAAAGGCTTTTGCAAATTTGATCCTGTTTCCTGGAAAGTGGCCTCACTGAGCTCTGAGCTGTGAGTACTGAGGTTATGTTAGTATGGTCAGAGCTGAGAGTGCACCACTGTGTTGATAGCTGTCAGACAGATTTATACATGTGGTTTTTCTTATCTATTTGTTACAAAGCAAAAATGTTCTTTATGGAAACTTTTACAAGACCCGGCAGGCAAACAAGAAAATATTTATTCAATGAGCTCTCTGTTCACACTGTCACATCACCATGTCAAGGTCTGACGCTTGTTTTAGAGAATGATGGTGCAATTTATACTTGAATACAAGTGATGTTATTGTTTGACCTTCTTCTATCAGTGATTATGTTATAAATCATGAGGCAATATATTCTTCTTCACAAGTGTATAAAGTCCCCTGTGGGATTTAATGTCTGCAGCTACTTGTAGTGGAAGATGTCAGAGAGGTTTAACATATTTATTCAGAGTTTTTTAGACAGTAATGAACCACAAAATCTAGGTTTTTTTTTTTTTTTTTTTTTTTTTTTTTTTTTTTTAACAGTTATACTCATTTTATTATTCATTTCCATGAAAAACTTTAAATGTTCCAGAAGGGTGGTTCAAAGTCAAATTGAAATTATTTTTCATTTGTGTTAGTTTCATTCAGCCTTAAAGCGTTGTGGTGGCTGGGCTGCTTATTGACGTTAGTGCTGAACAGCTTCATGTGTCACAGGCAGCTCTTGTACACAGCTTTTCAATCCCATGGTATCCAGTGATAAATTCTAAATTCTGGAAAGTTAAAAGTTATTCTTTTGTGTTCCATGTATTTTACTGCAGAATAGTTCTTTTGTACATTTGGCTCTAATCAATGTCCCCAAAGCTATTAAACTATTCCTTTAGCAAAAATAATGTTCAGGCATTATTAAAGATGCCTCTTAGGCTCACATTACATCTTTAAGTTCACATAGAAAGCGATTGAAACCTGTCAAAGGTGGATTGGAATTCCCAGTGTGAAGATGTGGAGAGGCCTTACTGTACAGTTGATTGTGCTACACAATGTGTTCCCCCGAAACTATGAAACTAACCGAGGATCAGTTTCAACTTCAAGTTACACCTACAGCAAAGTATGTAGCCTTAAGAGACACACATGGAAACATGTATCAACACAGTGACAGGAGGGAAGGGAATAACTGAACCTGACCACAGACACTTTTTGTACAACAAAGATTATAATTAACTGTCAAAAGCAATCTAGTGAGATGTTTTGACAACAAGCAGCATTTTGACCGGGGACTAAGAGACAGAGAGAGCAGTCATACTCCTCCTGTTATTGTTTAATACCTTCAGAAGTCCCCAAACATCAAAAGTCCTCCTATTTTATTGGACCTCCTGAAACGTCTGTGCCAGATCACAGCTGTAAATGAATAATCACTTTGGTGCATCTGGGACAGGTTGGACATGCTGAACTTGGGGTGTTTCAGCAGAACTGCTCTGTGTCCATCCTGGTCAGTAACAGGAAGTGCCTTGTGGTTAACGTGCCCTGACAGCCTGAGTGAAAGCCGGAGGCCAGGTTGCGACTGGCACCCAGGTCTTTGTACAGTGCTGTGTGTGTGGCCGGCCGGCCCAGCTGAAGCTGGGTAAACTGGGCTTATTTTCACAGGCATTAACCAGACCTGCAGAACCCCGGAAAGGTCCCAGGCCGAGAATAGACAAGTCTTTTTATGTCTAATTGAGATGTTTTCATATGGTAGACTATACTCTATTTTACAGCACGTGGAATAATATCAGCCAAACATTGGCTTGTTATTCTAATACAGTGAGATGTTTAAGATGATATTTTGAGTCTTCAGTTGAATAAACCACTTTCATGAATAGATTATATATACATATAAGCACATCGTCATCATCATGAAATATATAAGCAACTATATAAAGAAAACTGACACAGTATGGACAAAAATATAGCTATGCATATGTATTCAGTTTGTTTTATTAAGCAAGCGGTAAAATTAAAAGTCTGTAGTTTCCAATTTTGGCTCATTTTAATCAAATAAACATTTCAAACTGCCAAGTAGACTTTATGTATGTTTGTAGTCAAAACAATAACATATACATTGATAAAACAACTGATGATAATCCTCATGGCCTGTGCATATCAAATTATACATCTGTGTGGATTCTTCAAAACGCTCTCAAAGCAGTTTGCTGCCAGTGTAAATATTTCTCTTGGATCATCTTGTTATTGCCTGCTTATTGTCACGTTGTTGAGCATGAAAACTCCTCCCCATGTTTCAACGATGAAAGTAAAAGAGAAGTGGAAAACCCCAGAGCAAAAACTCATACTGTCATGATTAACTTCATAAACTGTGCTGTTGGTGGTATTAGGATTTCATTTTCTGAGTGTTTGGTCCGATTGCTACTAAAACATTCCCACTGATATTTAACTTAACAGACAACACTCGCCACCTGGCTTCCTGCGGTAGTCGTTCTCCTTGGCAGAAGTTTAGTTAGGAGTTCTGCCAAGAAAGCAGTATGATTTTAATTTGCCAGACCAATTCTAATCGCTTCCCCACTAAAATGCTGCATGTGCATGTGCTGACTGCTGAGTAACATCAAAGTGCTCAGAAATGACTTTATTCCTAAATCCATGTGGCCTGTTTGAGTTGTTATGGGTTTGAAAACATTTGCTCTTGCACTGTGTCTTAGTCCATTTTATATCGTCTGTGCTTTTTATTCTCTTACACACAACATACCAGAAAAGAATTAAACTTTTCAAACATTACTTTAACCTTTCACCCCCACACACACACATGTTGATCTTCAGTGTGTTGGGGACATGGGTTTGAGTGGTGATTTGAACAGGAATGGCAACTTGTGTAAAAAATAGTCATGCTTATGATGCAAGTTGTGACACATTGGTGTGTTTACGCCTACAAAAAGAGGCAACTCAACAGAAACCTTAACTACAACACATTAAGTCGACAGGTCTTGTCTCAGATTGGAGAGATGTAGAATCTCTCATAAAACTAAAGTCTGGGTTTTGTTAACATTTTACATTTTAGTGATACAAACTAAAGATGCACTTCTGCTCCACTGTTTGGTTAAATTTAATGAAAAAGAGGTTAATAGGTTTTATATCATCCTGCTAAACAATCAAACATCATTAAGAACAAAAGCTTGTTGGAGAGTCTGCACCTAAGTTGAATAACAGAATTAATTCCAGCTTGATATCCATCTTTTGCTTTAATATGTTGCAGTGGGACGTTAGCTTCACTTTAATTCTGTGAATAGAAATGTCTGGCAATAGTTTGATACTTTTTCTTTAGTTTGTTGTTTGACTTCAGTGAAGACTTTTTGTAGGTCTTGAATTTGCTGCAAATATGAGCACCTTTTTCTCTGTATTCTCCTATAAATTATTATTATATTCATATTTATTCATTATTTTCAAAGCTAAGTTTGTTTGTGTTTTTGTTGTGATAATGTCTAATTTGTCTCCAAAGAAACAAGTACATGTCGTTCTGAGAAGTATCCACATTTACGCTCAGACATGTGCAATTACCGTATTTCAATGAGATTCAGATTATTTCACTTTCGTGTTAGCATTACTTTGCAGAATATCTCTCATTTTCAAATTCAACGCAGTTCCCCAAGACTGAATAATTTCATCACAACAAAATGAAATATAGTTGCAATTTATTAATGCATTTTTCAGAGGGGTAAATCTGCTGCTTATATCACAATGAACAATATTAAAAAGCACAGTAGTGATCATAAAAAAATGTGTATTTATATGCAATACTAAAATTGAACATTACTATACATAGATATCTTCATAATTGAGTACAGATACAGTAGATTTTATTATAAACTATTGGCTACAGATACTGCTTTGAACTATTCTTCTAGATTAAACAAAGATTATACAAACTAGTGTGTTTAAAGGAAGGATGATTTCTGGTGGCAGATCTGTTGAAACTGGAACTGATGCTTATTTAACTGTTAAAACAATGTTTGGGAAACTTTCCCGAAAAAAGTTTTCCTCATGAAAATGAGTAATGCACAGTCACAACAGTCAGTGTTAACTGAAAACATGTGAAACGTGGCAATAGCTGAAATAACCGTCAAATGATAATCAGGTGAAAGTTATGGAATGGATCATAGAATTATGGTAACTAAGCTCAATGATGTCTTATTTTTAGCCTTTTGACTTTTAGTTAACTCCTCCTCAGGTGTGAGGTGTCTTAAATTTACTTCTTTTTCCCTAAAGCAAGAAAGATAAGCTGCATCCATCATGCCTGCAGCTTGCAGGCACCGGGCTGTTGTAAAAGTCTCTCCACCCTGGAGCAGGAAGAATTAGACCAGGGAAGGGCAAGTAGGTGTGAGGCTGGATCTGTCCCGACCTGCAGTGTTGGATCACAGTCCACAGCCCTCCACTCCCTCCTCCCATAACGCTTGTTATTCCTACCGTGACTGTGACATCAGATCGCTCAGCTCCCCACTTTCACAAGAGTTACTCACCAGGCCAAATAGTGACGAGGTTTGCGATAGACGGTGAGTAGTGGAGTGACCTAGATTTACACGGGAACTTTTCCTGTCTTTCGACATCTTAGAGGGGGTGAGCACCGTGAGAAAACCTAAGTGTGTGTGTGCTTGATGATGTGAGAGCCAGGAGTGTGCTTGGGACTACGGATGCACTTAGTATCACTCAGCTGGAGGGATCAGAAAAGACTGAAGACCAGAGATAAGTAGTGAGGCTCGTACAGGTAAGGGCGCAGTAGTAAATCTGACCTGGCACTCTGCTCTCTGTGAGGTCTGCAGTGATTCTTCTCAAATTATTTTGACCATGCGGAAAAGTCCACAGTGGTATTTTAATGTAGTCTGTGTTTCCTTTGGCCGTTATCTAAATCTCAGCCTGCCAAAGTCAGAATACTTTCCTGTGGTTTTTCTAAATTTCAGGTTCAGGTTTTCAGTCTGCCTTTGATCTTGAAAATTAATTCAAACCTTTCAGCTTATTCTTTACAGTTTTTGCCCATCTGTTCCACATTGAGTGTCTGTTACCCTTCATGCCGTAGAGTCGGCTGGACTTGGCTGGCACCACTTACAGCTCGCCTTGGTTGTGTTTTGAGTTTATATTTCTGTAAACATTTCACACTTCTCTTTCTTGTTTCAGGTGCCAGTCTACATCTCCATGTCCTGCTGCCGCTGCCAGCCTGGGACACAGCCAGCGGCCCCTCCTGCATAGCGACGAGAACTCTGGAAAACAGAGTCGGTACGTCAGGACCGACGGCAGGTTCCTGCTACGCTCTGGATGGAACAGCAAGACAGCCAGCCTTTCCACTTCTGCTTCTCTTACGGGAGAGCCTGATTCCCAAGGACGTCTCGTCAAGTCGAGGAGCATCAGCTGCCTGGACAACAGGCTCTCCATCTACAAGCCTCCAGCTCAGACCAAGCTGTGTCAGGAAGACCCGACTGCGCAGAAACAGAAGGAGAAACACGGGGATCCTTCAGCAGGAGATGGACTGAACGGTCGGCCTTTGAGTTGGAGCACACTCTCTCTGGGGCCGTCGTCTAACCAAGGCCACAAACGGGCCCTCTCCTTGACCCGCACTGTAGCGGGTGTCCCCCCAGCCACTATCCGCAAAAAGATATCAGAATGGGAGTGCAGGAGAGTTTCTCTGCCTAGGATGAGCTTGTGTCTGGACAAAAGAGGAGGAGAGCGTGTCGGAGGTAGCGAGGGCTGCCCGAGCCTGCTTTCCTCGCCCTGTAGCGAGAAGACTTTTGACTTTAAGGCCGTTCGCAGGATGAGCACGGCGTTCTCCGAATGCTCCTACACAGAGGCGGAGGAAGAGGAAAGAGTTCCAGACAAGGATGGTCTCGGTCGTTTCCAGAAAAGGATCAGCAAGGCAGAGTCATCGGGAACGTTTGTGCGTTCCCTGTCCGCTCGTAAAGAGACGTCAGCAGTTCTCAACAGGATACAAAAGATTGAGCAAGCCCTGAAGGAGAACCCCAGTCCTCCCCCTCCACGTTACCTGAGTAACTGCTACGCTCCAGACAAGATGAGACAGAAGTCCTTTGTGATAGGTGACGACCTGGACAGTACATGCGCCAGTAAGCGCAGCAGCATTTGCTCAGTGACCACTGAACCGGACGCTGTTTTGGTGTCTGACAAGCTCTCTAAACTGAGACAGAGGTTTAGTGTGAGCTCGGCCAGGTCTGAGAGCCCAGAGCCCCCCAGCCAGCAGACGCCTGTTGGCACACCAGTGAACCCCTTACCCAAACCCAAACGCACTTTTGAATACGACGCCAAGCAGGACCAGACGCAAGCCAATGGACTACCTCCAGACAGAGCCTCTGAGTCGCCCCCGCCGCTGCCCTCCACCCCTGCTCCCAGCGTGACACGAACTGCAAAGAGCGAGGGCAGCGCCCCCATAAAAATCCGTGACAGGTGAGACAGAAATATTCAACTCTCCGCTCTAATCGCGTGTGTGAAACTGCATCATGCTGCTGATGACCAACTCCAGGACGGTGAGCTGTTTGTGTGGGATCCTTTCTCACGCAATTAAACATTTATGGTGGTTCCCTAGAATCTACCTCAGTAAAAAAAACATGTGCTGGAGGTGCTACTGCATCTGGTGATGGAAAAACTTTCAACACTGCTGTGAACTGTCTGAGGTCCTCTGTCAGGATCTGTTTTGAATGTTTCCGCTATTTTCAAGATCTTTTTTTTTTACATTTTTTTGCAAACTTTGGCCTTTTTGTTAATGTTTACCTGCCTTTTATGGTCTGTTTATAACTGTCTATTTTGTATTCTGGGATGATTTAAAAAAAAAAAAAAAAAAAAGAGTATCAGTTATACATTAGATAGCATCAATACTGTAGATTACAAAGCATTGTGGTGGTTAGCGCTTTTGCCTCACAGCAAGAATTTCCCTGGTTTGAGTCTTTGTTGATCTTATGGGACTTGCATACTCTACCTGTGTGTGTGTGTGTGTGTGTGTGTGTGTGTGTGTGTGTGTGTGTGTGTGTGTGTGTGTGTGTGTGTGTGTGTGTGTGTGTGTTTATCTGCATTTTCTTCCCATAATCTAAAAGGCTGTTGTCTCTAAAATGTGTGTGATTGTCCCTGTCTCCATCAGCATGTCTGGACTGTACCCTGCGCTTGCCCGCAGTCAGCTGGGAGAGGCTCCAGTGCCCTGTGACACTTGATTTAATAATGCAAAATAGGAGATGGATGACATAGAAATCCACAGAATTTTGGGCTTTCGTGAAAGGCGATGTGTTGTTTTTGTGAAGCACTGCTTTTTGCCTTTTTCAGTTCAGGGATTTTATCATACAGTAAATGCCTTTTGGTTTGGAAGAAAACTACTGGCACTAAAAATAGGTGATTTATTATAGTTTACAGAACCTTTGATATGCCAGATACTTTCCAGAAATTCACACAGGCCCATTAAAAAAAGTTCTGGAAGTTTATCTTAGAAAGATGAAAGAAGTCCACATGGTAAAATACTCAAGTGTCCAAGAAACAACAAAAATTCAGTTCATTTCTTTTCACTATTTGTTCCTTTTTTTTTTCCAACCATTGTTAATGTATAGCTCTCAGGGTTTTGGTTGCGAGGGTGGGGCCTCTTTAGATTGTCCTTGTGTCAAACAGCCATACAATCCCTAAACTTTCGTCCCTTGGACTCTGTGTTTAACATTCCAGTGGCTGGAGCAATTTCAGACCCGGCCTAAAAGCCACAGGCTGTTGATGGTGCGACTTGACCGTCCTGTAGATGTCTGTATTCATGTAGCTCAGCTAACAGTTTGTGCAGGGCTTTGACATGTGATGTGTGCCTGACACTGCACAGAGACCACAGAGAAATAGTAAGATATCTGCATGTTTACTTGTGAATTATCTGGAATTTCCTTGCACTTGGAAAACAACCATGATCATGATGTTTTTGTGGGTTTTGTTTTATTAGTAATACTTCTGGTGTAACGTGATTGAGGAAAACTAATGATTTCGACGTGTTTATAAACAGAAGGACTATCCTAACCATCCATTCAGGTTTTTTGGGGTTTTTTTTGTTTACAGCAAATGTTAGAAGTAAAACTGTCTGCCTGATTGTTTTATTGCCATCTGCAGTTGATCTGTTCTTCTTTGATGTGTTGGGCACTGATGCACATTAACTCCTTTATACTTATTAAAAAAACCCAAACTGTGATCATCCTGGCCTGTTTTTAACTTTCGTCCTTTGCTTGCAGAGAGTCGTGCGAGTCAGAGGATGCTGCCAGCTTGCCGTCTTCGTATCCGTCCTCGCCCACGGAGAACGGCACACTGACCACAGAGACACGGACTCGACCCAATTCCAAAAGCACTTTAGAGGAGAATGCCTATGAGGACATAGTAGGTAAGCATGCCAGACTGGGTTTCTGTAGCCACGAAGAAAACGCGGATGGCCTTCATTATGCTAGTTTCTGTCCAATTCTTTTAGTTCAGAGTTGAAATGAGCATTTATTTATCAGCACCTTATGTTGCAGTAGCTATTGGGTAATCTTATTTTAAAGCTGCAATATTTTTATGGTTCTTATTTCTTGAATGCGCATTGGAGTCGTCACATTAAACTAGAATCTTCCGTATTTAATTGGGACGATATTTTCATGCATCAGAACAACTTAACACGCATTATATGACTATTGTAGCTCATAAAGACCCTTTACTTGTCAGGTTTTTTCAAGAGGTGTACGAGAAGCATGAATAAATGTATCACTGTTATGGCCCTTCTTCCTGTTTCTGCATCATGTTGAAAAAGTGAATTTCACCCTCAGATTTAATGAATAACATGTGGCTTACTTTAGATTACTATATACTATATACTTTAGATTTTATTGTGAGAAAGGGACATTTTTTCACACTACAGTCTGATTCTAGGATTTATTGAAAAGGATCATTGTAAAATTCTTCATTTGCGCATTGGGTGTTTAGTGTGGAGCATCATCTTTTCTCTCTTTGTGTTATGTGCCTCACTTTCAGCCAACTCAATCACGTCCTCTGTGAGATAACGCTTGTATGAAATTCTGTACATGCTGAACAGCCAAATTCCTTTCCACTAGCAAATGACCCCAGGCCTTTTGCCCGGCTCAGTTGCCAGTTCCCCTGGTGCCGACTTAATGGGGTGAAAATGTGTGTCATTGTGAGCGCAGGCCCACGATGACGCTTGGATTCAAGTAGAAGCTAAAAGTTTTACACACTGAAATGATTTTCATGAAAAGCTCTCATGCATGTTCAAATAAGGGCTGGATTTCTTTAAACATGTGCAGTTCAGCATAACTTTGTGGCAATAAATAGTAATTTTCTTTATGTATTGAAGGATGGGTGTTGAGGTCATTCGTGGTCTTTCAGCCCATGTTTTTGGCTGAGGATGTGTTTTTGTCTCTGAGAGAGCATCAGGACATTTTTTTTTTCCAATTCCAACAAAGGCCTCATTGTTCATCCAACTCTGTGAATGTCGAGTTTGCAGTGAGGAGACGTTCACTTGCCAGTCTTTGTTGGTTCACAACAACAGAATCTTTAAAAAAGAACTTGTGTTTGATGCAGGATGGCGATTTCTTCAATGGCAGGACAGATGATACATTCAAGAAGCAGACACGGGAGCAGGAAACGTGTCTTTTCAGGTTGCTTGTTAAAACAAGTATCCAGAAAAACCACAAATCCTCTGCAAAATCCCACAAAGACATCTTGTCCTGCTTGACTCATTCTGGTTTCCTGCACCTGCACTCGATGTCAGATGTTTAACTATGAGTGTCAGTCAGCATTTACCTGTGCTACAAGGAGTCTTATGGCACAAAAGATGGCAACATAAAGTGGGTGCAGTCGACAAATGGAGTTTCAGTGAGTAATATACTCACAAGCCAATGAATCACAGTTTTTGCCCTTGTGACAGCATGAATCAACTGTCTGCGCTCACTATATGAATTAATCTGAGAGCCTTTCTGATGCATGTAATGAGTAAAATAGGAACTTATGAACCTGTTTTCTGCTGATGCAAAAGATTATTTAGATAAAGCATATTCCTCAGTGTGGTCATTAACCGTCTGTCTTTGTGCTGGACACCAGATAGTCATACGAAACTGTTGCCTGTTTTTCCACTTGTGCCTCTTTTTCTTTAGGCCATGATTTGTTCAGCAGTGTCGCCGCAGCCTCCACTCTACAGTTGAAACTGATACTGCCGTTGTTGGTGTAGTTTGTTCCGTGCCTCACCCTGCCCAGAAAATCCATTGTACACGCAAAAATGTACAATCACAGTGTGCCGCTGAGGTGTGTCCACTCCCTATATAATACTGTGTGTCTGGGAGTGTGTTAAAGAGAGATCTGGATGTTTGTAATCAGAGGAGTAGATTAGTACCCTCCAGTACATAAGAAGCTCGACAGACATATCATTTTCCCAGCAGGCTCTCATTACAGTATTGCTTCAGTTTAATGGAGCTGCAGCACAATGTGGGTGCAGAAGAAGCCCTTCTCGGCTTTAATGATGCACGGAAAAATAACTCCACCGAGCTAATTTACTGTGTGACACAACATAACGCTGTAAAGATCCCAGCAGTGGGCATTTTCTAGTCACGCACGTGTGCACGAGTAGGCATGAACAGGTCCAATTATTAACCCAAAAATAATTTCTTCTAACATTAATGATTAATCTTGCAGGTAACAAAAAAACAAACACTTTCTCACTGTTAGAGGTCCTCAGGTTTGGCATTATTAACTAATAACAACCTCCAAAAAAAGTCTTTTTTTTTTTTTTCAAATTCTACTGACAGATAACACAGATTTTCTTTCTTTTGAAAGTTCCCGTCATGCATTTCGACACCATCTGGCTCTGTTTTTATTCTTCACTGTGGTTTCTCCTCTTTCTCACAACCTTTTACAGACCCTGCCAGAAAGCTATTCTCAGAGCACATGTCTGAATAGACATGGGCTGTGGTGTTACACAAGTTCTCTCTTTATTGAAGTTGGTCGTTTGCCAGGTGACATCAGTGAGAGCTGCGCAATGCTCTGTAACGTCCCCTTTCTTTTCTTTCTGCCCTCATATATTGACTGAAAAGCATCTATAAAGAAGTGAAATAATTGGTCCCAATGCATTTAGATGCCGAAACATGATTATAATTATATAAACTCACACAAAATATATTTAGATGTACAGTAAGAAAAAAACAAAAGGAGCTTTAAAAGGGTTTTTGAAATTCATATAAAAGCTCTCATAATTAAAGTGTGTTATTGCCAGAGTTGTAAGAAGATGATCCTCTTCTTCATCCCTCACTGCACACTGTTTGCATGCCTGGGCAGTGACTCACCACCAGTGTCCAGAGGTTTGAGTCTGGACCGCCGGGGCCTGCAGGGCCGCCTGCCAACAGCAACTGTTTTGAAAAAAGGGAGTTCTCTTGAACCAGCCGGGAATGACCTTTGACTTACCTTTCATGACTCTTCTCTTTTTAAACTAACCTAGGGAGGCCCTATAATGCCCTTGGCACCCTTCGCTGCCCCCTGATTACCCTCTTTGACCCCACAGATTCTTCTCTGTCTTTTGTCAAACAAACAGCCTCTTTCTACAAGTTGTTGCTAGCTTTACTGATGATTACATCTTCACTTCATCCCCGCAGAGAAGGAGAATCCGTACGAGGATGTTGACCTGAGGCGAAGAAGTTTAGTTCGTAAGTCTTGCCTGTCGGAGAGCAGCAGATTGTGGACCACCATGGACAGGAAGCTGAACTCCCCACCTCAGGTGAGCCTGTTGTGCCTGTCGGGGATCGGCAGCTTCGATGAGTTTTCCTGTAGTGAACACAACAGCTACATTTCCCTGTGAGCTTCCCTGCCTGGGTGTCAGGGCCGGGTCCTGGATAAGATCTTTTAAAGAATCTCTCACCTCATTTGTGCCATGACAGGAAACGGTTTGACATGTTTAGACCTGGTGATATTCACAGAAGGGCCCATCTGGACACACAGCTTCCTCAGTTCAGTGCCGAAGCACTTGTCTCCTGAAAGAGAAGGTGGAACATCTCAGGCATTACTTGTAAAAACAAGTATGATTTAATATTCCTGCAACCACTCCTTTGCCAGCTTGTCCAGAATTTTACCCAAATTACACCTTACTTATGTCAACAAAGTGAAATAGAAAATAAGCAATAATCAGATATGATGTGACTGCATGGTTTGAGAATGTTGTGGGTAAAATCAAAGTTAACCCATTTTGAAGAGCATCATAATATCCAGTCTCTGTTTGAAGAGTGCATACCTAGATAGCTAGGTACAGACTTTTTTCGGGTTGTATTGTTGCATCTAATTATAGATTTAATTATTTAGTGTTTTGCACTGATGTGGCTATCAATGCCTTTCTAGTTAGCAAACTAAATGGCTCGTCAGCTCGGCGACTAAGTAGAAAAGATACAATACAACTACAAGATGACAAAATCAAGATAATATTTAAACTGAGAAGTTAGTGATAGCTATTTTGAGCAAGGGTGATACTTTCTGCACACAGTGGTATTATGTTCTGCGTGCGTCACGGTCATTTTGTTTAGTTAAGGAAAGTTCATTTACTCATTAACTTTGTCTGCTTCTGCCTCCTTTGATATATTACAATTAACATAATAAACATGACTTGGAGGACTTCACTTCTGAAAAGCAAAATTGCAGACGAAGAAAATCAGCACTAGGGAGCCTCTGATGTACGGCACTTTCTGAATACCTTAAGCTTAGCAAGCATTTTTATTCAAGTGAGAAACCACCACTGAGAATGAAAAATATTGTGAACTGAGATAGCTGTATGTAAAGCTGTTTAGCAGTTGATGAAATGTACCAAATGTATATTTTTTTGTTTGTGACTAGTTGCCGTCCAAACCCAGCAGCCAGTCCCTTCGTCTTCCCGGTCCATGCGATCGTAAGAGCCACCGCATGTCCCAGTTGTCGAAGCGCTACAGCCAGGACGAAATGCTGCTTCTCCCCCAGATGGGCGTATCATCGCCGTGCAGCCTGCTGGATGATAGCCTCTGTAGCGCCGGCGATACCCTGGCCTCGCACAGGCACTGGAGGATCCCCAAGGTACACACTGCTAGATCCTACACAAACACCTGCTCTAAGTCCTCGCAGAGCCCCGACTGTGTTCTCTTTCCGTTCCCGCTACGCAGACCGGCTCGGGTTTCTGCTGGGACGGAGTCTAAATCCGAGCAGCTCTGGATCACTTGTAATTCCTCAGTTTGGAAAAAGATGTATATAGGACACAGGACTTTGATGCGTGTAATTACCGTGTGGGTTTTAGGCCTCATGGTGCATTTTCTCAAGAACTATCCCTAAAGCTTTTCAGTTGTGCTTTTTTTCTGACCATTAATGCCAGAGCACAGAATCCCGTGCTGTTACTTTTGGCCAGGTACACTCCTGCTTCCTCTGTACTTAGGATGAAAAGAAACAAGCCACTAGACTCTTCACAGAGGGCTTCCTCTTTCTCTTTCCTCTGTTTACAGCTGGTCCAGAGGATCAACTCCATTTACTGCACTAAACGTGGGAAGAAGAGGCTGAAGAAGCTGTCCATGTCCAATGTTGAGACTGCCTCTCTGAGAGGTAAGGCTTTTCTGTGTTCCCTTTATCCACTTGCCAGATAAGTGAGTAAATATTTGTGTGTCAGCCACCCACATCGTGTTCTCACTGTGTCCTTCTCACGGCATAAACGCGTTTGTGAAAATACCCTCTGATCTGTAAAATCCTTGCTTGCCTGCCTGATATCTACCTCCAGATGACAACAGTGAGAGTGAGAGCGACTCTGACGACAGGTTCAAAGGTGAGTGGCCACAGCTTCCATTGGGAGTGATGAGATTCTGCACTTGTATTCATTCAGAGTTGAGATTTTCGTTCTAGCTGTGAGAATGATCTTCATTTTCCTCTATAGCTCACACCCAGCGGTTGCTGAAGCTGCAGTCCATCCTCCGACGAGCCCCGAGCTACCGAACGCTGGAGCTGCAGCTCATAGAGTGGCAGGAGAGAGAACTCTTCGAGTACTTTGTGGTCGTTTCTCTGAAAAAGAAACCCAGCAAAAACTCCTACTCCCCCGAGGTCACCTATCAATTCCCCAAGGTGACTAAATCATAACAGAGTGTCCTTTTTACATCTCATATAACAAGAGTTCTCCATATCTGTGTTATTTTCTCATGAAGCAAATAGCCAAGAAAACATGTCGAGTATGTCAGTGCCCCTAAATGCTTTGAAGGACCTCTGCAGGATTTCAAGTGTTTTCTTTCAGTAATTACAAATCAGTGTTGAAAGCTTCCCAGTGTTTATCACAGTTTCTTAATTTTCCCAAAATTAGAATTTATAACTTTATAATTGCTGCAGCATACATTATTGCTATTAATACTACTTCTAGCAGAATATGTATGGATCCATTTTTCTTAGATTATTATTAAGATTTATCAGACAAACTGCTTTTTGAAGTATCAAAGCTTGTTTATAGTTAAAAATAATCTGTATTCGTTCATGTCAGCTGGACATGTTTTTATATTTTAAGTTGTTTGGTTCTGTTTACGTGTCCTTTGGGAGACCTGTATCTGTGCCAACCAGGGAAACACTCAGTCTGGTGTTGCTGTCATGGGGACTAAAGAGGCCAAAGGTTTAACCTTGTATGGGGAAAACGTTAGTCTGGTCATTTTTCTGGTCACACAGACATCCATTGGGGTTTTTTTTTATAAAACTGGATGACTGTATTTCCTCTTTTCTCACAGCTGGAGAGACCCACTAAGCAGATGAGAGAGGCCGAGCAGCGGCTCAAAGCCATCCCTCAGTTTTGTTTCCCAGATGCAAAAGACTGGAGTCCCGTCTCAGAGTACAGCAGGTACAGCCGATCCTCCACAAACTCATCAGACTTGTTTGTGACTCAGCTTCTGACTCTGGAAGGTTCCTCCAAAGCCGCTCAGGTTACACATCCTACATACTTGAATTGAGTGGATTTGGCCTTTATGTGTGGAATCAGTGGAGATTTTTGTCATTGTGATGAAGGCGTTGATGCCCAGGATGACACATGCTGTTGGTTGAAAACACTGCTTCTTTGTGATAGTTTTGTTTTTTTCACCTCCATGCTTCATGCCATCATGCAGTGTAAAACATGTCTATTCAAATATGTCTGTTCATATCCAGACATCCAGACCCACTTAAATCTGTTCTGCGGTCTTTATTAAACATGCCTTTTCTTTGTGGCATCGCAAGTGCGACGTGCCAATTTGTAATTGTGTTGATTTTGTTGTGCTTCAATTTGGTTCTGGCTGCAGCGAGACCTTCTCCTTCATGTTGACTGGAGAGGACGGCAGCAGGAGGTTCGGGTACTGCAGACGCCTGCTGGTAAGCCGCTGTTCAGCCGCCCGTCCTCTGCTCTCTTGCTGACACCCCGCTGGGCCCTGTTTGTTGTGACAGACGTTTTTATCCGAGCGTGCAATATGCTTTTCCTGTGGTGCTGTTAATGTGCTGCATGACTGTCCACTCTGGCGGCAGGAAAACATGTGACCTGGGCGTCAGTGTAATAAAATACAGGAAAAATAAATGGAGATTAAAAATGATCACACTTGGCGTTGTAGCAGCTGATCAGCATCAGTGCGAGACCAGGAAATACCTTGAGTAAAATGTTTGTAGGAGAAACATCTGGAATAACAAACATTCAAACCACATGTTTAGGAATTGAGATCACAGTTGCTATAAATATGTAATTTTAGATTTAATTGCAGTAAAATAACAAATCTGCCAGAGTGAATAATCATTCAATAGATCCTATCATGAATTCTATATTATGAAAAGAGACGATGGTGTGAGCATTGAGTTAAAGTCACAAGAATAATAAAATGTAATGCGATTAAAATGATTGAAGCTGAGCCTCAGTTAGGCTTGACTAATTAAACGTAACAATTGTTTCACTGGAAAGGAAAAACCAGAAACCATGAAAAATCCAAACCTTGTCATTTTGAAGCATTTCCTCTCCGTAATGAGGACGCGGAGAGCTTTCAAGTGTTTTCTTCAGCTTCCCGTTTAGCTTGTGGGTAGAGAGTATGTCTGTGTGGGACTCTGTGAATGCGCAGCGAGTTTCGCTCGCCATTTGGCATTTCTGAGTGTGTGCATGTTTCCGCGGCGTGTACGGCCTTCAGATGTTTACTCAGAGCATCTCTCTGACAGCGTGTGTGTTTAACAGCCAGACATCGCCGATCGCTCTCTGACAGACGAAAACAGGGCTGAACGCTGCTGCGTCTGATCCGCTCTGTTGATCTGCGATTCATCTCAATAAAAGCCCATTTAAACAAAGGTAGAGGACGATTTCAGCAGCTCCCCTCCAGTAACTTTGCTTCCTCCCTGCTGTCTAACCAGAAGTTGGCAGTGACTGAGCATTCCTGAGGACTTGAATCAAGCTCCACATAGTTGATTTAATCATCCATTTGGAAAAGCGGAGGAGAAACAAGAGGAGAAAATTGTATACCTAATATGGACAAGTGGATTGGCGTTTGTTGAGTGCTTGTATTCATTTGTGTCTGTGTGTTTAAGTATCTGTGTTTTTGAAGCATATTGCGGTCTGTGAGCACGCTGAGGACAGCAGATATGATCAGGATGAGCAGATAACCCACCTGCGTGTAGGAAGGAGGTCTTCATATCATCAAAGACGAGGAGGACAGATTAGATCAAAGTTTTAAGATTCAGCTTTTAAACAACTTATCTTACTCATCATGAACCCTGGTGTATATATAATATATAAACTATGGGAAATACATGCTTGGCTGATTGAATTTCTTAATAATTATTTTACACACAAGAATAGACAGCAATTTGTTAAAATCTTCTTGTAAATACTGCAACTACAAATGTGAGTATACAGTACATTAAGTAGATGAACAGGAGATGTTTCAGCCTTCACTATGAAATCAGGTTTTTTATACCTGTGCACCGGTGGTTTCAGGTTTCTTCTTCTCATGTGTGTGAATTGAATTTAAACCCAAGATCGGCTTTCAGACTCTGATTCCATAAACTGAGAAAACAGCCATGTAGCTACTAACTGTACACCTACAACACAGTGAAGCTCCAACATTGACTTGTGCAAGCTAAAGTTCTTTTTTGAGTCAAGGAAGAGTTTGGTCTTAAGCTCTTTATATTAAAGTCTTTGCTCTTTATAGTTTGACTCTGCTTCTGTCATTATGTCTCTTACAAGAATTTGGAGTAGCTCTGTTAGTGCTCTAAATGTGCTTCCTAATTGTTTTCATAAAAACATCTGTCAGCATATCTGTCCGTGTCCAATAAATCTGTTCTTTTTTTCCCCTCACAGCCGACAGGGAAAGGGCCTCGTCTTCCAGAGGTGTACTGTGTCATCAGCAGGCTGGGCTGTTTCGACTTGTTCTCTACAGTGAGTTCAGCCTCGTCCTTTAGGCACATGTGTGAATGTTTGCACATATTCACACACATCAGAAAAGCCATCTGCAGCCAGCTAGCTGTGTGCGGCGTTGTAGTTGTGGTGAACCTGTGTCAGAGCTGAACAAAATGACTTTCAGCAGCATGTTTCTGCCATGGATCCCCACCCACCTCATTTTCCAGAGTGATGGTTCCCTTCATTCACGTCTCGCTGGTGTTAACATAGAGCATTGCAGTCACTCTGTTTGACTTTTTCAGCCTTATCTGATTAGTTTATTAATCCAAAGTGAATTAATCCCAGACGGTTGAAAACAAATTGGCTGCTACATTACAGGGAAATGAAATAACACAGAATATTTTAAAGACAGCTTTCATAAACATTTGAGGTGTATAGTCATAATCCTTTGGAGACTAGTTGATCTCTTAAAAAACTGGAAAAGAAACATCTCAAATCTGTATTCCACAGTTACCAGCAAAAACAACTTCATTATGTTGATGAAGCATGATGAAGGTTTTCGCACACTTTGGCATTTAATCGTGAAGTACTTCATTACTGGCGTCAATGTTATCTTTCCAGGAGTGATGAGAGGGAAAGAAATGCCCTGAATCTGTAATAGATTGATTTCTGTCTTGACAAAGCATTTCAAATGTGGATATGTTCGACAGAGGCAGGCAGACAAACACGCCGATGGAGAGAATCAGAGGGCTGATATCATATGACCTTGAAAATGAGCAATTCTCTAATCAGCTTTCCAGACAAGAGGAACACTGGATGAAAACAGGCTGAGAGGAACATGGGGTGGAATTTTCCAGTCAGAAAGCATGGAAATGGATAAATGAGCTATTTTTCAAAAGATAAAATACTTGCTGATCTGGAATTAGTGGCTCAAAGTCACATATGTTCCAATAACTGACATCTTCATCAGGGAGCCAGAAGGACTTTGCGGTGCAGCTGGTATCATAACAAAAGTGTGTTTTTTTCCTCACACATACAGATCCTGGATGAGGTGGAGAGACGGAGAGGGGTCTCAGCGGCCCTGGTCTATCCTTTCATGAGGAGTCTGATGGAGTCCCCCTTTCCTGCACCAGGAAAGATAATTAAAGTGAAGACCTTCCTGCCCGGCGCAGGAAATGAGGTCAGAGCTTCGAGAAAATCCAGACACAACATTTTTCTCTTTGAGAAAAAAAAAAGAAAGAAATAAGAAGATTCAGTGAGTCTAGAGGTGCTCAGTGGATTAATGTTTCTCTCCTGTGGACACTCAGGTCATTGAGCTGCGGCGGCCCACCGACTCCAGACTGGAGCACGTGGACTTTGACAGCCTTTTCAGATGCCTCAGCGTGCGGCAGGTGATACGCGTCTTCGCCTCGCTGCTGCTGGAGCGGCGAGTCATCTTTGTGGCTGACAAACTCAGGTTAGGTTCTACCAGTGATTCTTTACTATTTTTATTTTCTCTGAAATTACATCATGTGGTGAGCAACAGCAAAATACAGTTTTGGCAGTTAGTGCTTATAAACAGTCACTGGGTTGATTCATTCTGTCTCCTCTTTATCTTTTTTTTTTTTATTATTATTTTACTCTTTTGGCTCTAACTTTCACTTTGATGATGCATTCACAGGCCACAGGCGTTGTGGTTAGCTTTGTCTGTGTCTGCCCCATGACAGACTGGACATTACAAGCTGGGATTGGCTCAAGGCCCCTCCTGACACGAAGTAGTAGAAAAGAAGGATGGAGGGAAGGATGCAGTCTGTGTGCCAGGCAGTAGTAAAAGCTGAGAATCATTTGAAGAGTTTGTCATAATTCATAAATGACTGTGGCAGATTGAAGCACCGGGTGTAACAGAGGGATAAAGTGAGTTTGAAAATGGATGGAAATCATGAACAGAATAACAAGGATGATAAATATTATGTTGTATAGACGGTGGGATAACAGGACTCCAGTGGTCATGTTTTGCTTTCCGTGCCATCTGTCTTTTATCAAACAGAGAAGTAGTTTGGAATAATAAACACGTGCCGATTGAAATTATTTTAGGCTGATGAGAGAATACACCTCACACATAACAGCCGCACTGTGTTGAAGTTTTATCAGGTGCTTCATGCAGAGGTGGTTGAATTTGACTTTTGCTGCTAATTGGTCTCTGAAAGTCAAGCAAGAGGTCACTCAGTCAGATGCCAGTTTAGATACCGGCAGGAAAGTGGGTCAGTGCAGCGAGAGTCACTTCCAGAGTAGAACTGGGTGGCGGTGATAAGATGTGAGGAGTCTCCAAGGGCTCTGTGTCCCAGTCTGTCCTCTTTCTGCAGAAAGCACAGGGGTACTTTTAGAGCATTAGGAGCGAGGGTGGAGTGGGAGAAGAGGAGGAGTAATCTCTCCATGTATCTGAGCCCAGTTTAAACAAACATCAGTGGGGGCAGTGACTGTGAGGGGAAGGAATGTACTTCCTGTGTGCGCGACTCTGCCCTCTGTGATCCGTGGCTCGACTGTCACCGATTGACTTATGATGCCACGTTCACTCCCTACACATGAGCGACCTCGCTCTCAGTCCCTGGAGAAAATTTGTCCGATCCGCTCATTACCCAAGGTGATAACATCAAGGAGTCACTGGGTGGAAACAGGCCACAATCTGGCCATGTAATACAATATACGATGAAATTCAAGGCTGTGCAGTGGTGTGGTGGTTAAAACTCATCACGAGGATCTCTGGTTTGACACCCTGTCGATGTTCTTCCTGTGCGTTTGTGAGCTCTCTCTGTTTTCTGTGGGTTTGTCCAGTGATGGACTGGCTATCTGTTCTCAGTGTGAACTGCCTTCACAAGTTGGTTAATAAACAGGATGGAAATTCAAATCCAATATGAGCAGGATGACTGACTATCAAAGTGTGAACAAAACACCACTGCTGCCGGTTGGAGTCTGAATAATTTGATTAAAAAAAAAAAAAAAAAAAAAAAAAGATTTATGAATAACCATAGTAAGGTGAATTTTTGAGTAATTTTGAAAACATATTAGTGAAGAATGAATTCATTTTTTATCACACAGCAAAGAAAACTCCAGGAACAGTTAAATCACCTTTGCACAGCCTGCTTGAGAAAATAAAAGTTTTAATTTGCCTTAATTTTTTTTCTATTATAAGAGTAGAATGAGCTTTTTTTTTTTCATTCTGCCTCTCGACTGGCTTCAGAGGTTTTATCACAGGTCAATTGTGTCTTTGTGGACTTGAAATAAGTAACTCTGCATTTCTTTGACACCAGTGCTTTTTATTTTATCATTTTACCTCTCAAATAGGAACTCTGGATTTATTAATGAAATGTCATTTTTGTCTTAGAATAGAATAGAATAGCAAGCAACAAGTTACTATGAAATTACTGGGGCTTAAAGATGCCCAGGCAGCCAATTATAGCGCTCCGTCTTGTGATCTTTGCTACGTATGTTTACTGTGAAAAGACAATAAAGGGTCTTTCTGAAATCTTTACACTAAAAGATTTAATAAAGCGTGAAGTTTGCCTAAAGGTTTTAATCAGTAAATTAAGATTTACATTTTGCTTTTATAAATGATATTTATTGATAATCACACCGCAGCTTCAAGAAAAGTAATAACAAATGAAATGTTTTCCTCCGAGTGATTCATGTTTCAATTCATTCACTAAAAGGAAAAAAAAATTACACAAATCCTGAGGTGTTTTTTTTTTTTAAAAAGTGCGGTTTGCATTTTGAATTTCAGTGATGTATCACTCAGTGGTGAAAAGGTGAGGCGAGAAATTATGAGAAAGGTTTGATTCCATGCTGTGCTCTCAGGCCTTTCTCTGCAATTTTACCATCTTCTCTCATCGTGTATCTATTTTCTCCCACAGTCCAAAAACATGTATTTGAGGCAAAGTTATTTAATATTTCAATATGAAAATCTTATTACAGAAATGCAAAATAATCTCCCTGACTCCCTGAATGGAAGACTAATTTAATACTGTGCATATGTGTGGATTTTAAAGTGAATGCATGCATGCAGTTCTCCCAAGGATCAGAATCTCTGAAAAACAGTGACAGCACTTCACTGCAGCATTAATGACTTCTGTGATAAAAGAGCTTCTCTCTTCTGGAGCTCTGGCTCACAAACCACTCCCAGAAATACCTCGGCTGCAAAGCATGATGTATGTTTCTTTCCTCCGAAATGTAAATCCAACACATGCAGAAACAGAAGAAAAGCCATTTTAGGCAGTAGTTACATTTGCTTCTATTGTTATACTACAAGCACATCAAACTCTGTCACAGAGATAATTTCTTTTTGAAGATATTTTACGATCTGATACCTGCAAAAACACGTTTGAAACCTAATTGGATGAAGTCATCATTAACTGTCACTCTGTGAGTGTTTAAGCTGACTGACTGACAGATGCTGAATGGGTTTTGTCAGTGCTGCAGACGTGTAAACAGTCTGCCTGTCCTCAGGCAAGAGTTAAGAAGGGTTTGTTTGTACATCTGGCTTTATCTCTAACCATTACTGCTACAGCAAAGGTGTTGGCGCATCTTAGATCTAAATGTCTTTTCCTAATTTGACTCAATTGATAAGATAAGGGTTATTGACAATTCATGCCTCTGTGTTCATGAAGTTCCAAAAAGGCACTTGGAGCCTGTCCCACTTGAGTTTGTGTGAAGGCATACTTCCTAGACTAGATGTCAGTCGGTCACAGGGCAAACACAGAGACAGACAGCCACACACACTCATGTTTACATCTATGTTCAATTTAGAGTCACTAATTAACCTTAAACTCACACTATTGTGAAAAACAGAGTACACAGAGAAAAGCCAAAGACCTAGAGGGAAAGCATTCAAACGCCAAGGCCCCAAAACCAGACTCAAACCAGGGGTCTTCTTTCTATGAGACCACTGTAATAACTGCTGTGCAGCCAGCCAGTGTATGTAATAAACATGGGAGCCTGAATGTTTGAGTGTCACATGCGGTGTTTTCAGTTGGTCGACCACCACATGCTGCGCCACCACGCTGCAGCCCATGGATATCACACTGAGGCAGCGCAGAAGAGCAGAAAAGAATCCAGTGAAATATAAGATCCCTGTGTTCGGGAGGAAAGAGTAAAAAGGGAGGCGACCTTAGAGGAAAACTAAACAATGGCTGGAAGCTTTTCTCAGTCATGGTGAATTAATCAAGCTCACTTTCCTGTGGTACCGTCGGCTGCTTGGGTTTCTTCACAGACCTACGCCAGTGTCTCCTTGTGGTTGAATGACATGATAAAAGAGAGCAATCTATAAGGTACTGGTGTTGTGTTTGGGCGTCCTGTCCTGCTTTTTCCCAGAGTGAGTTACTCTTTTCCAGCTGCAGTTCTACAGTCGATGATGATTGCAATCCTCAGACGTGTAGAATCATTGCCGCTGTTTCAGGCTCTCTCTCATCAAACCGTGTGGTCGCAGTCGTTTCATACAGTCCTCTGTTATTCTCAAAAAAACTTTCTCTCCTTGCTCCGCAGGGCTGATACGAAGCCAAAACCACTTTTTAACAACTCAACCAGTTTCCCATGTGGTATTTAACTCAGAGCTGGAATGAAATGGACACAGTGTAAACATGTGAACTGAATCTGTTTTTTAAGAAAGATGTGGCCATTACCAGAGCCTGACCAGCTGATTTTTGCATCAGTGTCACTCTCATGAACATTCACACCCATACGCTCATGCACTCCCACAAAGGCGCACATACACAACACCTGTGCACATTTGTTTTCGTTGTAGACACCCTCAAACTCAGACATTATTTTGCTTTTAATAGGAACATGCGTATAGTTTTCCATTGGGGAACCATTTCTCACTGTGAAATGCTTCTGCTGTTCAGCAGAGAACCAGTGGCTGGAGATCCTTGTAGACAGGAAGTGAGGGAAAACCATTTGGGGGCTGAGGGAGTAAGCATAGAAGAGGATAAAAATACACCATGCGCAGCCTTCTGGAGAAATCCTATACATCATTATATACTTTGCTGTCACTTCATATGATTTCTATCTATTATTTTGAGCTTGGGAAGTGTTGCAAAGTTGAAAAACGGCTTTGTGGAGCTTTACAGCACAGCTGGTGTCTGAAAGCTGTGGCTCAGCTCGATTTTAGTCTTGTTCGCTTTGTCCTTTTTGTCAGCGCAGTCATTCTGAGGAACGCTAGGCCTGGCCGACACGGTGCAGAGCTGCAGAGCACGTGATTCTACTGGCTTTTGTCCCACCCCTCCTTCTCTCTCAAATGCTGAAATCTGCCCTCCTTCTCTGGGTTTCATGGACTAAGCCTCCCGATCCCATGTTTCCTGGAGTATCTGCCAGTTTGGCCTCACACACTTTAAACTGGTCCTGGCACACTACGAGAACTAATATGTCAGGATTAACTCTCCAACCTCAGCGCTCCACACAGACTTCTCCTCTGCACAGCTGGATCTTCCTTTTCCTGAGAGGAAAATCGTGAATTTAAATTACTGTGTGTAATCAAATTGAAATTAATCAAATTAATTTTAGTTTACGCTTGCATGGTTTCGTTTATTTATGGGAAAATGGAATTAAACATTTTAGCAGATGCTCATGTCTTACAAAATCTGTTTTACTTCCCAACTAATGACTTGTATCTTTTAATTTCACTTAATTTGTAAATTTGCAATTGCAGATATTTGGTGTTACAGTTACTAACTTAAACTTAGTGAAAGATTTAGATGTGGACAAACTTACTGCTATCCAGTAGAGCAACAATGAACACTTCAAAAGCCACATGACAAAAAACCAGCATACAGCATCTTCCAATCTGGAGCAACCACACTGTATTTATCTTCACCCACAAACATTAAAGGAAGTATCCTTAGGCGTATGTGATCTTTTGTTCCTTAAAATGTCTTTTTAATGTCCCAAACTCACCATTTCACCATCATCATCATGCAATATTCTTTTCAACATCTGTTTTTTTTCTTCAGACCTGTGTGTGCTTGACGCTTTACTCTGGATGAAATGGGAATGTCCCTCTGTCTTTCCAGACTTGAGTGGCAACCTCTGGTAGTGTGGCGTGTTTTCATTGTAAGTTCATTTTCTCCCAGGAGTGTGCGGTTAGGGAATGAGTGTAATTGATCCTTCTGGTATCAGTGGTGTGTTGAACCACGTGTGGCCTGTGGCAAAGTTTTTTTTTTTCTTCCTGAAATCTGTGCCCCGTCACTCCCTGTTGGAACTCGTCAGACCCAGGAGACGGGATCTGTTAGGAATTATCAGCCCCTCCTCAGGCAAATGGAAATCAGACTGGTCAAAGTAAAGCTGCAAGTGCTTCATGTTGAGAGCGGAGTGGAAAAGCCCTGAGAGGACTGATGGCTGCGGCTGCCGCAGCATTCGGGATTCGCTGGCGTAATTCTGTTTCACCCTGTCAAGGGAACGCATTTTAATCCTGACAATTTCACTCTTGCGAAGTTCAAATGAAAAGACCTGTGGCGAATACATCGTCCACTTGATTACTGTGAAATAAGTTGTGGTAGTTTGTCAGATTCCTTGTATGTTGCTCCAGCCTTTCGAAAAAAAAGGTCAACCTGATTGAGATCACATAGAAAACAGGAACTTCTGTTAGCTTAAATGGTCTTTTTCCAGTTCATGACAGCAACCACAGCTAAACATGTCTCACTAATAGTGCACATGCATCTCAAGAAGGACAGCAGTACATACCACGTTTTGATCCCTGGTCTTGTTCTCGATCCATACTGATTTAGTGGTCTTTTGTCAGTATGTGAGTGTGATTAGACCCACAGTTTATTTTCACTCTCTTTGTGTGTACATGGACTGAATAGTATGTAGAAGACAGAGGGGAGGAGGGTCAGCCACTGTCAACAAGCGACGGATCGTGAGAAAGACGGGCTGCTATTTGTGATCTTGATGTTATACCGCAGCTGTCGGAGTTAAACCGAAGTGCTGCTTTTTTGTATTGCGTCAACAAGCTTCCAGCTTAACTACAGCAACATGTCAGAGTCACGCCACCCCTGCAGGCACACTGGAGCAATATCACAATAATGCATTTTTGAATGGGGCTTACTCTTGCTCATTGTGGTATGTGTATTAAGTCGAGCTGAACTCTGTGTGGGAGAATAGCAGGAGCAATAAAACTGGCCGTTTTTCATTCCAGAACTGTTTTTGACATAGGATCGTTGAGTAGTTTTTCTCTTGTATTTGTGTAAACGATGATGAGATAGCTGAGAATAGATGAGCCGCAGAAAGACCAGAGAGCCAAAGTACAGGGTTCTTGGCTGGGCTTTTATGCCTCATATAAAAGTATCAGTTTCAGGACCAAAGAGGAACAAATTGTTATTTTACATGGGAAAAGAGTTGAGAAATAGAAGTACACAGTTTGGGATTCATGAGTAATGATAATAAAGCAGTGTGACTGGAACATGCAGGAAAATATTTGACCATACAACCCATCAGACACCTTTTATCCCGGCATGTTTTCTCCATGTTGGGTCTAATCTGGTGTGGCTTATGCAGACTATTGGAGGGTAAACTGATGTCTCCTTCCGTCCTCAGCACCCTGTCCAGCTGCATGCTTGCTGTGGTGGCGCTGCTCTACCCCTTCTCCTGGCAACACACCTTCATCCCCGTCCTGCCGGCGTCCATGCTGGATATCGTCTGCTGTCCCACTCCCTTTCTGGTGGGGCTGCTCTCCAGCTCTCTGCCTAAACTCAAAGAGCTGCCTATAGAAGAGGTGAGTGATGTCTCTGCCTCTATGCTGGGTTCAGTCATTCAGCTGATGTGTCGTTCTTTATCAAGCTCTCACTGATTACTTTGTCCCAGGATTTCTTTGATTGAATCCTGTCTCCTATATAATAATGTGTCAAGTGATAAATTATAACAATGCCAATTTCAAGTGATTACAGTATAAACTGGTTGTTGCTGTTTTTTTTTTTTTTTTTACATCATCTGCTTCCTATGCTATTTATAGGGGTAGATAAAAAAACAGCAAGACTTCCAAATGAAGAAAACTGTTGTATATTTTCAGCATTTTAGGCTAATGGATGATTCTAATATTGCTCTTAGCTGTGAATGTGTGTCATTGATGTGATTGGCTGGTCCAGCTCCTCATGACCCTGAGTTAGATGAAGAGCTTCTGAGATGGTTAGACTGGATACAGTAAGGTAATCTTACATGTAAATATTACGTTTAAGAATAATGACATTTAAGAAAAATTTTGCATATAAGAATAATGTGGTGCAGTACAGACACACACACACACACACACACACACACACACACACACACACACACACACACACACACACACACACACACACTCACACTCACACTCACACTCACACACAGCTGATAAATCTCAGTCCTGCTTCTGATTCTGTTTCTGGCCTACAATCCAGATTTTGGCAGAAGAGGCCCGGTGAAGTCATGCTCCTAATTAGTTAGATAAACATTAAGCGTGCACCTGGTCTGCTCACAGACATGATAAAAGCCCTGGTCTCTGCTCAGCATTCGCTCTGTCTTTCTTAATCTGTCCGAGTGATTTCTGTGAGAAGACACTGTCGGTGACAATCAACCCCAGCCTGTTAACAGGCTGTCAACATCGTCTACTGTCTGTTTACTTCGCTTATCCTGTGACAACATGAAAACTTCAACTGAAACAACAATGTCCTTTTACTCAGGTTTTTTTTTTTTTCCAATTCGTTGATGTTGACCTAAAGCCTAATTATTGATTTTATTTTGCTAAATTACCTGCTTCTTTTGTCTTCTCTCAGGCCTTGATGGTCGACCTGGGAACTGACCGCTTCATCCGACAGGTTCGTATTCATGCTTTGTGAAATAAAGGAAAAACTGACACCAGAGGTGTAAAAACAGTCCATCAGATGGGAATGGGTAAAAGTTCTTAGTATGCGTAAACTAAATCACTGACTAAATGGTGACACCTGCGATGGCCAACTTTATGGCCATAATCTTCCCGTCTCATGATTTTCTTGACATCATGAATAAATTCTAAAAACTGAAAACACCAACTATTAGACAATTGTTCAAAGCTGTTTGCACCAACTAAAGTCAGCAAACACTACTCTCAACACTAAACCTCGAGTGTGTGAAGCCGAGTGAGTGTAACTTCTCCTCTCAGAAGTTACACCGCTTCGCTCGCAGCGTTTTGTAAAACATGCGGCTCTCTACTGTAAACCCAAGCCTTTGAAAGCTACTCTCCAATCACCGTTGTTTATCGCCGGTGACTGCAGCGTTTTCAACTGTTTACAGATGGACGACGAGGCCTCGCTGTTGCCGCGGAAACTTCAGGCGGCTCTGGAGCAAGCTCTGGAGCAGAGGAACGACATAATCAATCAGGACTCCGACAGCGAGTCCGACGAAGGTGAGCAAGAGACAGATCATCGCCTAGTGACGCCACAGAAGCTAATCACAGCCGCGGCGTGTAGAGCAAGACATTCTGTCTGCGCTCGGGTGAAACTCTGACGTCTCCTGCGCAGATGTGACAGTGAGTCACTGCTGCTCGCTTTAAAAAGCAGAGATAACAGGAACTGTGTGAATCCGAGTCCTGCACTTTGAGCCGCCTGAGGTTAAACAGTGTTCCCTTTCATAGCGCGGGAGATGATTGATTGGCAGCCTCCCATATGGTCTAGCGGTTAGGATTCCTGGTTTTCACCCAGGCGGCCCGGGTTCGACTCCCGGTATGGGAATGAGTGTTTTTGTGCGGGTCCTCAAGAGATCAGGGAAGGGCTCAGTTTAGACGCAGTCGTAGGTGCTGGACAGAATCGAGACTTTGCCCTTTGAAACACATTAACGGAGAGAGGGCTTCTGAGAAAGACAAACCTTTTTCTTTTCCCACTATCTGCTGATTAAACCAGTAGTGTTTGTGGGTGTTTTTTTTTTTTGCATCTGCTGAAGTCAGTCACCACCTGTTCTCACTAATGTGCCAACCAGAGCAACACACTTGTGCAACACAGTGAACAATCTCTTAGTTTCACAGAGATCAAATCAGGACTTTCTATCTGTTCTGCTGACAAGTCAAAACAAATTCAACAGAATCAGGAAGTGGAGCACTGGCTTGCAGTTACGGTTTGGGTTGGGTTAGTTCTGTAATGCTGTGATTTTAGTTTGGCAGACACTTTTTTCCGGTTGCAATTTAGACTCTGTTCTGTTCCTTTGTTTTTTTCAAGCCAACTCCATCAGTTTTTGAGCCTTTTCTTTGTTGACGGTTTCCTTGTGAGTCTTCTTACATATTTCTTTTTATATTCACATGAAATCATAAGCATTGAACATTCAGCTGTTCTTCTGTGGTCAGTAATTTTTATTTGTGAATGAATTGTTTCAGAAACATCTGAGAAACTCTCATGTGGTTTTAGGTGTTGAACCAAACATCACAGCTGCTTCATGTGCCATATCCGATTGATCTGGTTTTGTGACGTTTACAGAGTACAACTCCTTGAACAGTTTGGTGTCAGAAGCTTTCATCCGCTTCTTCCTGGAGACGATGGGACACTACTCACTGTTCATCACGCAGAACGAGCGTGGGGAGCGGATCTTCCAAAGAGAGGCCTTCCGTAAGTCCGTGGCCTCGAAGAGCATCCGGCGTTTCCTGGGGGTCTTCATGGAGTCTCAGATGTTTGCCGGGTTCATTCAGGATCGCGAGCTGAGGAAGACGCGAGCTAAAGGTGAGCCTTTGTTCCCTCGGCGTTTATTCTTGGACTTAATGTTGTTTCCTCCTTTAGGAAATCGATTACACGGCAGTGCAGTTTTCTCTGTGGATTTCCATCCCTGTTCTCACTGTGCTGAAGGAAATCCTGCTCTCTTACTGTCCTCTAGTGGCTGAAGGTCTTTCTCAGCATTTTTCTTCACCGCTTCACTGTAGCTTCCTGGAACACTGAGACTTGATCTCTTGATTATTTATTTTTTTCTTGCCTTGGCTGTGTGTCTGACAGGTCTGTTCGAGCAGAGGGTGGATCAGTATCTGGAGGAGCTGCCAGACACAGAGCAGAGCGGAGTCAACAAGTTTCTCAAAGGCCTCGGTGAGCTCAGCAGCGCACGTTTGTTCCTCGCCTCACATTTCGGGAATGTGTAACAAGTTGCTGCAAGAAATTTGAAATATTTCTTTCATTAGTTTGTTGCACTCATTTTTACTGGCACTGTCTCTCACAAATGCAATATTGCAGAAAATAATTAGCAATTATTTAGCGCATTCACATTCATCATAACAGATCCCATCAAGGTTTTTGGATTCACTTCACTCTCTGATGATGCATATGTCAACATCAGACAGTCGCTCATTTTCATTTTTTTGCAAATTAAAATGCTTCGGTTCCAACCTGGAATGTCAGTTTAAGACATTTTCTTCCAGGATCTCTGCCAATACACCTGTCTGTCTTTTCATGATATTCACACTCAGATATGACCTTATTCATAAATGAAGAGTTTCAAGTTTAATATTTAACAATTTGCAGGCCTGGATGTACAGCAATATTTACTCATACAAAGAGTAAATTAACAGCATCATGACATTCAGCAATACACCAGCATTTCCCCCCCAAAATGGACAATACTTATTAAAAAAAAAAAAAAAAATCAACTTCTTGTATTGTTTTGGTGGCTGCTGTAGGTTCTCCTTCACATTGAATGAAGGAAGGTGACAGGAGTGACAGTCACTTAGCTGCAGACTTCAGTCTTACCACTAGATGGCACACAAACTTTCCCATTGGTCTTTCAAATCAAGTATCAAGTAACTTTTAATTCAATCAATTAATTTATGTCGAGTAATGAATTTGTTTTGCCTGTTTACAGGAAGTAAAATGAAGTTTCTTCATAAGAAGAACTGAGGGGAAAACTGAAGACCGGATGTCTCGAGTTTCTGCATCATGATGATTCTCTTTTTTGTTCATGTTTTTGGCATTTGAAATGTACATATTAATTCACTGCAAGCTGTGATACTCTTCAGTGTATGTTTATAGTACCTTATGAGACGGCGATAGCGAGACGGTACACAGCCAGCGAGTCGTAGAGTAACCACTGATGAGCGTTGTCCGAGTGTGTGAGAGTATAAAAGATAATGCGGGCGTATATGTACAGTTTATGTGTTTCATTATTTTACAGCAGTGTTGTCCTCTGTTTAAGGAGTGCTAAACATATTCTAAAGAACTGTACATGCAAGACAATGAAGAAAATGATTTTTAACTCTTCACAGAGTCTTTTGCATTCTTTTATTAAAAAAGTTATTAAAGTTCTTTGAACGTCTGAGTGTACATTGTTGGCTTTATGAAAATTTTAATACTTTAATATGGTGAATGTCAATGTTTCTATACATTCTGTCATCAAATTGCTTCAACCTCCATGCTCTCTGTAGCCTTCATCACTCTGGGAAACGTTTTTTTGTAATATGACAAAATGTGCAGATGTCACTTTTGTAAAAACAGAAATACGTTTTCCAAATAATACAAAATCAACTCTTTTTACATCTGACATCTCAATGACAGCCTCCCCTAAAGCTAAACACAAGGAGAAGCTGGTAAGATCCCAAAAGACGCGGCAGTCTCGCACCAGCCACCACATGCTGCCGGTAACCTAATTACGTCTGTGCACATCACTCTGGTGGCTGTCACTGCCACGCTGTTATTAGCTCTCCTAACTGAGGCTCGCTGTTGACTCCAGGTGCCACCTTACTTTGCCTCTGCCTGTGTCCTTTAAAGCAATTAGGAGTGACATTTGATGTGCAGTCATTATGTTGTGTGTTTAGGATCGAGCTGCACGCCCACTGATAACAGTGGAGGAAGTCGTCAGACCCCTCGGCTAATTTTACACCATAATAGCAGACTGGTAATTAGCAGTGCCACATTCAGATTAATACTTCAAATGGTTCTTAAATAATTTCATCAGAAGAATTTTTTAAAGCTTTTAAATTGGTATAATTTTCACATGCTTACAAAATAGGTTTTGAAAATACACATTTTTAGAATACATTAAGAAAAAGTTACACAATAACAAAAAATATCTGCTATAAATCTGCATAAGTACATTTTTTATACTGGTAAACTATTTTTTCTATGATGTTGAAGACGTCAATGTAGAACCAGCAGATAATTGTTGACAGCCAGCTCCACCTTTCCACCGTTCAAGGCCCTCCATAACCTCTCTCCTCTGCACCTTACTGACCTGTTCCGCATCTAGAGCTGCACTCTCAGGACTGCCTCCTCTCTGAGCCTTGAGCTGCTCACTTTGATGATTTCCTACATTTGCAAAAAATATTATTTCTTGTCAGGAGCTCTTGTTTGAGATGCAAAGCTGTAGCGGGTCTGTCTGCATTACAGTCATTACTTCATTTATTTTATGTAACATACTTCGGTTTCTTTCCACAATCAACAATTATTTCCCCCAAATAATAAAATGTTTACTGTTGCCTTACTTGTCTGTATGAACTGAGGTGTGTATTGTGATGAACTGATGAACCATCAGGATGTACTTTGCAGTGAGTTAGGATGGTCTCCCAGCTGACTGGGACCCTAAACTGGAAGTGTTCTAAAAGCTGGAGGGATGAGATTCTTATGGAGCAGACGTGTTAAAACCTCCTCAGAAGTTGCAGTTTGTCATGTAAAATGAGTCATCCACACAGTGGCTACTGAACTCAGGATTTTTCAAATGTACATTGTGTCTATTTATGAAACTGATAACAAAACAGAATAAATTTAAAATGCATCATGACACTCCAAAAGCATGTGCTCCTCCTCATCATGAAGGACTTTTTTTTTTTTTTTACATTTTATCTCCATAAAGTGCGTCAGGGTTTCTAGAAATAACTTACTCTGATGCCATCATGTGAAACTCTGCAGCAGCGTCTCACTTCGCTCTGAGGACCGTCTGAAGTCTTGCATGAGAGCGACTATAAAATCTCACGATTAACTGCGAGACTTTGAATCTCCAAAATTTTTTTGTCCGAGCCAAAAGAGCGACATCCGATGGAGGGGGGGGATCGACACCGGAGCCGCGCGGGTCAAGGTACAGAAAACAAACTGGCTTTTCGTGCAGACGTGCGCACGCACACACATGCACACACTCACGCACACTCTCACGCACACACAGCCGCCGCAGCGGCACGCGGGACGCGATGACAGGCCGGCACGCGGGCTCGGGCTGAATCCGTGCCTCCTCATCACACTCTCATGTTTACCTGACGGGCTGCTCTGCACGAGCCGTGCGCCGTTTGTGGACGCTCCGTGCACGCGGAACGACGGACTCTGACTGAGCGAGTGAGTGAGCGCGTGCGGGCTGTGCTCCTGCTGTGTTGTGCGCTGCAGCGTGGTGCCATGACAGGGGCGGAATCTTCATGCGCACTTTCTAAAACACAAACAGCGGGATGCGCTGGAGGTGAGGCTGCTGCTGATGCAGAGGGATGCGGGGGATGCGGGGGGGATGCGGGGGCAGCAGTTCTCTCCGCTGTCTCTCTGACTCCCTGGATTGATTGTTGGGCTCTTTTAAATCGGGATAGTGTTAATAAAGTGGTGCCAGGCTGACACGTGCAGGAACAGATGGGATAGGTACCCATAACTCCCCAATTCCCTCTGCTGCACACTGACAGAAACACTGTGAGATCAACACTGGGGCTGTTTCACTTCATTTACAGTCTTATTTGAATAATAAACCTTTAAAAAGCTGACTTTCTAAAATTAAGAGGATCCATGGATAGAACTTTTTCTTTTTTGTGTGTGAGTACTTTTAACCATCTGCATCGAAGGAAACGTGTGGCGTGACAAACATGAGAAGAAGTGTTTTCTGTTTAAATTCAAGTCGAGATTTTTTTCAGGATTGATAAAGTTCAGATTTTCTTCAGATTTTTGGTCGCTCTGTGCTGGTGCTGTAGGAATAGTATGTTTGTTGACTTTCAATTAAATAAGAATGAATAATATTTAAAATATACCTCTCCAGCATGGTGCTATAATATTTATTTCAACACAAACACTGAAATAACTTATTTGAACCTCATGTTGTCTTGCTGAGTTTTGAACATTATTTGAGTTACTGAAAAAGTACTTAATTACAGTTATTTGCTGCTTCTTTAAAAAGTACAAGTTACTGTAATATCTACTAAAACAAAGAACGAAGTAATTGTCATAAAGTAACTTGTGCATTGCTTTTATTCACTATTGCAATCAGTCTGTTGACTGATCAACTTCAAAAGTTCGGCTGAAGTCACATCAGTGCTGCAGACTTGTTTGTTTTTTGCTGTGGTTGAGTTCATCAGTCAAATAACTGCACACTCCAACAAATGTAATGAAACATTCGGCTGTCATGCAGAACTAAACATAATACCTGTTCATCTAATGACAACAAATAGAAGAACTTTTAAAGGCGATGTCTGTTTGTGACAGTAAATATTGGTTAATTCCAATTGTTTAATTGCTCAAATTAAAGCTAACAGAGTGGGACAGAGAGACAGCAGCTCTGCAACATCTTTAATATAGGAAATCTAAATAATAAAAAACTTCAGCTATTATAGCTGTATTGTTAATATTTTATAATAACCAGTTTTTTGTTTTTTTTTTTGCAAACTGCTCTTTGTTACAGCAACATGATACATTTATGGTAGTTTTAAGCCCCACAATGTTAACAAAGTGTGATACAACCATTGAAAAGGCACTAATCATCTTAAAAATATATATTAATGAATATATTTTAAATGCTTTTATTTCATCTGTCTTTTAAAGTCCTGTTAGTTTGTGGTGATATAACAGAACCTACAGTCGTAACAATGATCAGGAGCCAAAATTTGATCATAAAGCTGATTAAAAAAAAAATACCCACAACACAAATACAAAAGCAATAACAGTTCAGCAAGAGACACAGTCGAACCACTATGAAAGGTCCAGTTAAGTAAGGTTTAGTTTAATGGTGCAGAGATATTAAAATATAATGCCCCATTATGAGACGTGAGGCCGTAAGTGGTTGAGTGATTTTACGCTGATCGAACTGTTGTAGCTACGGAATATCAGCAAAGCTGTGATTTGGTTGCAAGATAATTACAGTCACTTAAAAATTCAGTACAACACAACCTAGAGTGTGATATTACTTATTGAACTGTTGCACTAACGCTATTGGCCGCTGCCCAGCAATAAAAATATAAGCAATGATCAATGTGTTTAATCTTCATTTTTCCCATGCCAGCAGAAACAGAGCTGCTGCTAAACCACATAGTGACTGCTGCTAAACAACACCCCTTTTTCTTTCTCTTGGACACTGTAGTCATACAACCACTTCATTTTTGAAGTCTGTCCATTTTTATACTATTTGCAGCCTGAAATGCAGCAATGTTTTGCTAATGGTCCAGAATTAACTGTTACTGGTGTATTTGAAACATTAGAAACAGCTGTTTGGCCGAATGATCCAGCTGTGACGTTTCCCAGTGTGGTTATAAGGTATCAGTACTCATTTATTCATTGAAGTCACTTTATGTAGTCCTGATGCACTCAGCATTTCTTTCAACAAAAAAAAATACTGTTAACAAAAAAATACACAATGTATATTTAAAAAAAAAACACCTCAATCAATAGATCAACTGGACTTATTTTTTTTAACCTTGTGAAACACCCTCATCTTGAACCCAGCCATGTCCCACTCTGTAAAAACTGCTTGTTAAAGCTGAGTTGAGCTGCAAAACAAAACCTTCTTATCTCCTCAAAATTGATATTTGTGATGATTTAACAGGCTGATAAAACTACACTATTTATGCACGAATACTTGATACTTGACTAAAGAAATAGTTCAAAGTCTGCTTTGGAAGCCATGTGCACGTTCCAAAAGCATCATTTGATATCAGTATTCACCAGTGATCCATTACAGTCATAATGGGAACCATCATGTGTTGCAGAGGAGAGATGAGATACTATGTAATTGAGTGAAAACAAACATGCACAGATATCAGTGTCTTCCATCAGGAAAATAAATTGGAAAATACCTGCATATTGGATATCGTGAGAAAAAAAAAATCCAATATAGAAGAAGGTTAATTTTAAAACCCGTCATCTGTGGCAGTTCAATCACCTCATGAAGTGACGAAAAGCAGAATGGAACAAATATTTCTTTAAAATTATGTTTGTATGGAAAGTCGAGCTGAAGCTGACTGTTTATTCGAGGTAAACTCTGTCATCTTATCTGAGGCTGTCATTTAAAAAGACTATTTACATTTAATGAACGGCCAGCCAGTGAATCTGTATTTCTCATGTTGATGAGTGCAACTTCTTTGAGGAGGGAGAACGGTAAAACGGCATATTAACCTGAGAGTGGATGAAGATAATCCTGCTTTCTCTGTGACCTGATCACCTCGGTGTTAATAGATGTTACATCAGGGGTGCTTTCAAGGGAGGGATCACGGTGCAGGTTTCTATTATTGTGACATCTCTGGAGATGGCGTGCGTATGGCGTGCCAGCTTCATTTAGCAGAGCGGGGAAGCTGCTGGCGGGAGGCTTCGGAGTGAAAGATAAATGCTGCGGAGGTGCGGAGAAGGCAAGTGGAAGGGCTTGAAAATGCTACGGAGCTGCGTGAGCGAGACACGGGGTGCACCACCACTGACTAATTGTGTTTTAAATTGGGTCTTTGAGTGCACAATAGGGAATGGGATTGCTCTGAGCTCCCCACTGAAGCGTCTGAGGATGAGAAAGTTGTCAGATTTGTAGGTCAGGATGGAGGGGTTGTTGTTAGGCAGACTTGCTCGTAGGTCCAGATGCCAGTGTTGTTTAATCCTGGGAGAGCGTTTGTCTCAGGTTTCAGGGGGATTTAAGAAGTACGCTGCTCAGCAGTGTCTTTTCCCAGATTTCTTTTCATTATGCAGCCGCTTCTTTGGTAGATATGTAGTTGTAGTATTGAAAATGATGATGATAACAAATTGTGTGTTACCTGAATTTATTTTTTTGTGACCTTTATAACCAGGAGAGCCATTTCTACCTCCCAGTCCACCAAATTTCAATTTTATACATTTGGAAAACACATTTAATTCAAAATGAGGGCAATGCAGCCTTTAAACATTCATTTATAGTCAGGCTATTGAAATAAAACTGTAGTTTATGTTGCATGAAAGATATGAAAGAACAATTTTAACTGTTTTAGCAGCTACAACTGAAGAAAACACTTCTTAAGAGTGAAATCGATCATGATAGTTAAACACACTGGCATCTATGGCACTATTTGGAAAAACAATCACATATTTGCAGGCCAATTTGAGTTACTCAAACATAAATACAATGATTTTTTGACAAAATTACAAATAAATATAATGTACAATCAACAAAAGTCCTGTTTTTTCAAACTGAAATAAACTCTATTTATCAAGAGCACCAAGAAAATCAGTTCATTTATCCTCATTAGAAAGATATTGACTAGATGGAAAAGAGTCTTTATGAAAGTTTGCTTGTTAAAATGGATTAAAAAAGGAGTCTAAACGCTGAAATAACTTTAAGTTCCAAGCAGAGGCTGAAAGTCTGCGTGAGCCGCCGGCTGCAGTCCCCTGTCTGCGCGCGTTGGCTGTTTACTTCATCTGCCGTGTTGGGATGAAGTCTTCATTGATTATTCGGCGTTAGACAGTAACGCAGGAGTGTATGCTCATTCCATCTGGAGCTCGTCGGAGCCTGACCCCGTTTCGGCGTGCTACGCTGGAGTGCGGCCCCCCCTGGGAGCTGTCCCCTCCTCATGCTGACAAAGGGAAGAAGGCCACAGCTGGCCCAACACAGTCTGACACAACCTGAACCCGACATCGGCCCGTTCTGCCGCCACACGTCCGAGAGGTGCTTGTGTTACAGTCTCTGCCTTCTTCCTCATTGTAGGTCACCTGGTCTTATTCCCTCCATTTTGGAAGAAAAAAGGGCTTCCGGGGATATTTTGCCCTACAAAAAATAATTATGTTATCTCCCTAATTCCCAATTATTATGCACAGGCTTATTTAAGAAAAAAAGGATGAGATTTTCTCTCCTTTTTTTGTGGCTGCAGAGTGAAATTTGAACGTGACACTCCTCTCCTCTGCTACAGTGAGGGGCCCTACACTTGGATGAACTGGGGGAGGAGAGAGCACCGCGAGGCTGTCATGTAAGCCGTCTCCTCTGGGGCCACCTCTCGGCGTGCGCCGCTTCCTGCCTCAGGTAGAAGCCTCAGTGTTTCTGCTGCTCAGGCGACAGGCTGCTCCGTCTCCCCTCTCTCTCTCTGCTCCTGCCTGCTGAGAAAGCAACACACCCCCCTCTCGAAGCAGTGAAATGGAGAAGGTAAGGTGTCTCTTTCAGCATCGTTTCCTGTCTTCACTTTAACGCGCTTTCTTCACTGACCGCATATTTTTGTGCAGCAGCATCTCAGTTCGCGCTCTGGTCCTTTTTGCACACTTGAGATGTTTGTGCTGCTCTGTAAAGTCAACCAGTATGGTTTGAGGAGTATCCATGTCTTTGTCCTAAAACTGGGTTTGATCCTGTTTACAGCTTCAAAACAGACGTTAAGGATAAACTCCACACAAAGACTGTCGTCATAGGAATAGATTAAAAGATGATCTGCACAGTATCCTGGTAGACATGAGATGACAGCTTTTGAAATGGGGATGTGAACACAGGACACTGAGAGGACTTTCGAGTTATTTTAATTGGGAAGTGGTCATAGATGAAGGGGATAACTCACACTCCAGCGCGGTTTTAGTTTTATCGTCACAAAGAGCTCACTTATCTCTGAGGCATTTGCAGATGTGAGAACATACAACGAGACTTTGAAGTTCGATTCAACCAAAAGTGAAACAGCCACACAAATCGTGGCATCTGCCACGTCATCTGTTTAACACAGACCTGCGTCAGGCTCTCTGTCTCCATTGCACCTATTAAAAACTGTAGCGCTTTTTGTTTTTCTCCCTCTTTCAGAGCTGCTCGGAGTGCACGGAGCCGACGCTCGCTCAGAGCCTCTGTACGCTCTGCAACAAGTGGCTGTGTTACCAGTGCACAGATGTGCACCAGCATCAGAGAGCTGCCACCGCCTCTCAGTACACAGACGCGCACCAACCGCAGAGGCCCAATGCCAGCCAGTGTCCCGACCTGCACCAGAGGGGCTCCAGCTCCCTGCCTCCTACTGGACAAGGCAAGATATTTCTTCTTCCTCAACTTTCAGGCTGTTCTGACTGTTCTCTCCTCCTGCCTTTGTCCTGGTTGTTATGTGACCATTGTCTTTCAGCAGAAACTACTGCATTGGCAACGGTTGATAATAGTTCCTGGAGATCCCTGTGTTTTATTACACCTATCTTTAACACATGGCCCAGATTCTGAAGTGCTCAGATGATTTCATTTTTTTCTAATATTAGTATGCTGCTATTTAAAGCCCCTGAAATATGCCCGACAGCTTTTGTTGCCAGCTGCTTTTTGCAGGCCCGCGTTGCACAAACTGTCAAGTCGTAGCATTCTTGACAACTTTATTGTGATGTCGGAGCGTTTCGGGTTGGTTTGCGCGCCTGTGAGAAAAGCTCGGGGGCTGCGTTGATAGACAGGATGTGGTCAGTCAGATTGGGTTTGTGCACACAAAGTGATGTTCAGCTCTCCACCACAAAGCTCTCTGGTGATCTACAGGCAGGAGGGGATTGGCTGAGGGGAGCCGGTCAACAGAGACCAGTCAGGATTGGTGCACCAGCCTCTCCACCTATTGTTAGATACGATATCGTCCTGTGGGCCAACAGCTTCTTCAGTGACCTATTTAGACCTATATGAGAGTCTGAATGTGCGTTTGGATATGTGTGTGTCTTGAAGCTAAAGCTAAAAGATGAACTGACAGCTGGAGCCATCACTTCAAACCTCCACTTTGTTCAGCTTTAATTTGTTTCCAGCAACTGTATGACGGTTTCTGCACCAAAGCACAGAGACAGACTGGATATAATGTAACACACACACACACACACACACACACTCAGAAAAACACACATGACACATTGGTGTAGTGTTTAACACGAACATCCCAGGTTCTGGACTCAGGAGTCTTACCATATGGAGTTTTCATGTTCTCCCTGTGCATGTGTGGTTTTGTCTTGGCTGTCAAAAAAAAAAAAAAAAAACGTTTCATTGGTGACTAAATACCCTCACAGTGAAGGAGAATGGTGGAGAGGTGGACACTGTCTGATATGCAGTGACATAGGTGACTGTAATTCAAAGGTGCACTTTGTAAATATTTGTAATTATGGTTCAAACAGCAGAAAGCTACGAGAGACCAGCTGCTACAGCGCAAATCCTTTTCTATCATGGAGTCCTTCGAGTCATGTGTCTTCTCGACCGTTACCATCCTCTGCCATAATGGTTTACTATGATTTTAACTGTTTTGGTCTCATTTTGTCTTAGTAGTTAAACTTGTTTTTTTTTATTAGCTGTTTGGTGGCAGCAATAAAACGTCTGTTTCTACACCACGTGCTCAGGATTTTGTACTCTCTTCTGCTGCTTTTGAAAAAAAGCCATGAGGTCCTCATCTGTCACTCATCACCTGAGAAATGGCTCTTTCAGCATCTAGTGTCCAGAAGCAGTATTACAAGCCTTTCACCCAGAGATAAGAAGTTTCACTCAGTCTTTGTCTCTGCAGGAGCCTCAGACTTGTTAACAGGCGTCATGCTTTTACTTGATGAGGGTTATTTACAACTCTTCAAACTGATTCATAGATGATAGAGATTGGACATTTAGTCTCAAAACTTGTAAAAGATTTTGCTTTACAACAAAACCAACCTGTCAAAACCTTTAATTTTCACTAATTGACATGTTTGTTCAAACTGTAGGAAACTATGCAGGAATGAGGTGTCTTTAATTAGGAGGCATTGATAGGAAAAAAATAAAGCAGAATAACAAAACTGGCCCACTTCTGAGGCATGTACCACAAAGCTGGGTTTCCCCTCATGCTTTTGCCACAGTCCTGCTGAGAGACACTTATTATATCTCACTCAATCTGTTTGACTCTGATGACTTCTAAATGTTTGAAACTGCTTTAGGAGATGTTTATTGAGGAGACAGTGAAACAGTAATTTGATGATGCTGTGTGTCATTTGTATTTCCACACTGAGATTGTTGATTACATGATCAGTATAATGGTGATGTTTTTATGCTTTTCTGTTAATTTTTTTTTTGGTTTAGAAAGAAGAAAAATCTTGTGGTTTTAATTACTAGACGCTGTCATGCTCCAGGCTGTCTGGTTGAAGACACAGGAGCACATTTTTATCACATCGTAAAGTTTAAGTTTCTCGACTTGTGCATTTTCACACTGCAATTCGTGTCTGAAATGACATGACTGGGTTTTCAAAGTTCCCGTTAAGCAGGCGTTTTCCCTGTTCTCCTCCACATGTGTTTTCTCCATAATGCCTCTCAATGTTAGCGCCTGCCGCCCTCCTGCTGCACGTGTAACTAAAAGTTGCCTGTTTCTGATGCTCCGTGCCCCCCCCCCCCTTCTTCTGTATCTCGCAGGCCCAGGGTCGTATCCTTGCTCCCTCCTCATGTGCCACTCTCACAGACAGGAGCCCTTGGAGCTTTTTTGTGAGTCATGTGACCTTCTGTGCTGTAGCAGCTGTCACCTGTCCTCCCACAAAAACCACAGGTCAGTCCTCAGATACGCAGCACAAGGACACTGCCGAGAAAAGGCTAACCGCAGGTTAAAAACTTCCTCTGAGCTGTAGCGCTCCTTAACTGCCCTGTCACTTTTATCATCGCTATCTGCATACGCTACCCTTGGCCAGCCGAGCTCTCATTAAGTATTCATGCCCCTCTTGTTTTCTGTGATGTTACAGTACAGTAGCTGCTTCGAAGGTCACCTGCATAATGCTGCGTTCTCGGGGGAAACAAATTTAATTTGACTGCTCGTCGATGCATTCGTTAACTTTCGGTGTGGCGTATCCAGGGTGGTGCAGATCGGGAAGGCTCTGCAGGATCAGCAGTGGCTGTTTGAGAGCCTGATGGTCCAGGTGGAGGAGAGAAGGTCTGCCGTGGAAAGCAACGCCAAACAAACAGAAGACAGGTCGGTCTCGAGTTCTATTCACAGTCCAAAAGTCTGAGTAATCTCTGTCACGAATGGTCAATAATTCAGCAGTTTAAAATATAGCAAGCTAATGAATAAATGAGTGTCTGAAATCCTGCTGTCCCCATTTCTCCCCCCTTTTTGTCTGTGTAGACTTCACGGAGTAAAGATTGCGCACAGGAAGGCAGAGAACCAGATTAAAATGGCAAAGATGATTATGATAAACGAGCTTAACAAACGAGCCAACCTATTAATAGAGCAACTGGAGGTAATTACTTTCTCTTTCTTTCTTTCCCTCTTATCGTTCAACCAGCCATGAATCTACATGCAACGAATCCTTAACTGCCATGATGAAATCAGCCCTGCAAGCAAGCAAATGACATCCCATAATAATTTGTCAAAGCTGCTTAAACCAACATCTCAGGAACAACATCCCTCAAAAAAACACGGGGGCTGTAAATCAAAGCGCTGACGTGCGACTTTCTGCATCTGCCGTGTTTCTTTGCAGAAAATTTCAGAGGGCTTCCAGCAGCGTCTGGAGGACCAGCTGCAAGGGGCGATCGAGCTCTGCGGCCAGCTGGACCACATTCAGAAGTTCATCACCTGGGCCACGACCCATCACTGCAGAGGCCCGGTGCTCTTCAGCAGGGCTCTGGTATGCAAACGCGACGGCCAGCAGACCTTCAGGGTCCTGCCGTGACAAACACACGCGGGCCTGCACACACACACTCTTATGTGGGAAATCTTTTTTTTTTTTTTTTTTTTTGGTAGTTGGCGTAACAGAACAAACGTGATACTTTTTTTTAATCTTGGCCAGTGTGACTGTACTGCCTTAGCTTCAAATTTAAATATATAGGTGTTTTTGGGGCATTTTTGCATTTAGATGAAACAGTGGAGACAGAGAGAAAGTGTGGGCCACAGGATGACAGTGGGAAACATGCAAACTCCACACAGAAAGGCTCTTGATCTGGATCAAGCTGCTTTCCTTGCAAATACAAAACATAACATTTTAATAAAAACACTAGGGTCAATGTGGTTGACTAACCCTGAAAATGTCCCCTGTTTTCATGATGTAAAACACATCTGTTGTGTGCAGATTTCCCTTCAGATGCAACAGCTGCTCGAGGCTCCGCTCCACTCCGACTCCTGGAGTCCCGTAAAGATCAAATTCAACTGGGATGCAAGTTACTGGACAAAGCAAATGTCTTCTTTAGGTAAACTGAATTCATTCAATTACATTTTCATTTATTTTGCTGTCGTGATAATAAACATGGATATAATGTGTCAGTTAAAATGTCAAATGATGAATTACAAACTAAACTGAAGTAAGCATGTTGTGTTGCTGTTGCTCTGCAGGCCAGCTGACCGTTGAAGGGGGAAACTGCACCTATCCTCCAGGACTGGCTTGCTCCAGTATCATGAGGCCGCAGCCCATCACCTGCTTGGCCACGCCGCCTGTGTTCCACAGAGGGCGAGAGTCGGGCTGTGGCTACCAGGCCTGCTGCGAACCCCAGATGTGTTGCCTGCATGGCATTCCCACTCAGCAAGACCTGCCCAGTCTGGACAAAAGCCAGCTGGAGGCCTCGCTTTACAACTCCGGCTGCACTCAGCCTGCTCTCATTCCCGCCTCTCTGCATCAGAGTCAGCAGCTCCAGAGGTGCTGGGACATGGACGGCGCCTTGCAGTGTCCTCCCCCTACGTCACCCGCCCCGATCGTAGGACCCATCCAGCTGAGCTGCGGCCGAGCATCTGCATCCCAGCCGCCGGCTCCCGACCCACAACCCCACTCTCAGTCTAAACCCTATCTCTCTTATCACCAACACCAAAGAGAGGATGTTCCTGAGAGCCAGACCCAGCTCGGCGCGGACCGCGGCAGGCCCAGCCAGAGTCGGGAGAAGCTGTCGGCCGGCAAGGAGCTCGGCCACGCCGCTGCGGAGGGAGACGTGGAGTCTGAAGAGAGCTGGGGCCAACGGCACAGAGGGGATGAGACCTGTGAACAATCAACAGTGGATGAGGTTGTTCAACCACAACCACAACAACAACTGCAGGTTTCAGTCGCAGCAGAGCAGGGGAAAGAGCAACAGAGGACCAGGCATGCGCTGACGCTGAGAGACCACAGAGATGACAGGGTGAGAAAACAGCCTACTATTGACACTGACTTATAGGCAGTGTGGCGACGCGTTTATTCAGACATGTTTCTTTATTCAAATGAGTGATTTCAGTTAGCGGTGTTAATCCCACCTAATATGGAGTTCAAAATCAGCTCATATTCTCCTGAAACAGTGAAGGGTGTGTCTAAAAAGATCTAATTTCCACACGTTACATTCGTGGAGTGAAACGGAAAACTGTAATGCACACAATATATTTTTCATGCACGATTTGGCTGCTCATCAAATGACAGGAATGTATTATTAGACCACAGTTTATTCATTTAATGGTTGCTGCAGACACTTCCTGGTTCGATACACCTGCAGCTTTGTGGGCATCATATGAGAGTGTATCTGAAAGCAGCGAGAGAGGTTACAATTTTTTGCACCCTTTTTTTTTTTAATTTCACATGTGGTTTTGCAACGTTTCAACGAGCCCAAACTTTTACCCAAACCACACATGCTGGGAGCACTGATTGGCTAGGCTGATTTCCTCTTAACACCCTTCCCCCCAACACCCGCACCCCCAACCCCTCAACCCTGACACACACACACACAAAAAAAAAAAGAAAATGCACACGCAAACAGAAAATTGCAGACAACAACAGCAGATCCTAATTCAGACACAGTGCAACACCTTTTGAAGTTATTTTAAACAGCAGTTAGAAAATGTTGCTAATTTCTTTGTTGACATGCAGGCGATTGTTGGGTTTGAGGCTGTATTCTGCTTTAATTAATGGCCGTTAAGGACTGAAACTAAAAGGGACGCTTTCTTTTAATGCCAGAACGATCACTTCCCACTTTTGACAGCTAGCCTGAAAACAGATGGTGCAACAGAGAGCTGCTCCTGCTTTCATAAAGGAGGGATGATGGGAAAACAAAGAGCCGCTCTGACAATTAAAGCTGAACAGTTCACATCAATGCATCATGAAATCCAGCAGAGGAGCATTCATCACAGTCACACTTGATGCCAGAGGTTTTAGCATGCGCATAATCACCTCTCTGAAAATTCTCAAGATGCGTGATTACAAAGATGTTATTTTTACATTTTCAAGTCACAGCATCTGAAAATGATACAAAACCACTCGGGCACAGTCATTCATGTACTTAACCTGTCATTAATGAGGCACTGAGGGAATAGTGGGAGCTGCCAGTTTGGTTTTAACTCCAGTTTTCTCTGAGATGAATTCTTGGTCCCTCCATCATTCCAGAAAGAAGGATTATAGTCTATTTTTCCTCCATGGTCTGAATCCTGCTTTGCTTTCCCACAGGGCACAGATCAGGTAAGTGTTTTAATCGCATGATACTTAGGAGCATGTGCTCGGTGTCATCCCGCCCTGAATATGTATGATAGTGTATAAGAAAAAGAGCACACGTGAAAAGGAATCTGCAGGGCTAAATGATTTGTCAGACCTCCTGCTTATATCAAATAAAGACACATGTGAGGTGTGGAGCTGAGATTTGGGGGAGACTTGCATCAGTGGAGAGGGAGAGAGTGGTAATAACTGATTAGCAGTTCTGGCTCAATCAAAAGGGCCCCATTGAATTTGTGATGTTAAATTTACATGCGGTAATTACTGTGGTATGCAAACCTTTTATTGTCTGTTCGATAATACTAATGAATGCAGCATGTTTGTCAGGATCAGGTTGTTTTATGTTATTCCCAGAATAGGCTGTGAGTGATGTTTTTGTTCATTTAATGCGCGCCTGTGTCACACTCGAGGTTGTGTCCGCCGTGCACATCCCACACATCCTTTTCTGTCTTTTCACTTGTTAATGGCACAAACAGGTGCATCTGTGCATGCGATGCAGCTTGAAGCCCTGCTCAGCTGTGTGTGTGTGTGTGTGTGTGTGTGTGTTTCTGACAGAGATCCACATCCCTGGAGGTGTCCGTGACAGCCCACGAGTGTGTATCTGATGCGCAGAGCGGCAGACTCAGCTCCACGTCGGTGTGCACGAGGAGGCAGAGGCGCTCCCAGAGCATCCCCACAGAACTGGCAGCCCCATCCAGCAGCCCGCACGCTGAAAGGCCCGCACGATGCACTCACAGCCCGCAGGCAGGAGCTGCAAATCAGGTAACTCCGCGCCAGAATGTAATCACACAAAGTGGAGGATTGGGGCTGTGCTGTCAGAGAGAATGGAGGTGATCAGAGGAAAGGTGCACTTTACACATGTGAGTTCTGGCGTCGCAAAGAAACTGTGATAACAGGACTATTATCTCTTGTCAGGTATAATTCCACAGGATTCTCTGAAACTCAGAGCGAGGCGTCACATTTAGAGTGTATTAAACTGGCAGGAGAAGAGAGAAGCGTCTCACAGGAAGAATTTGGTTGCTTTTGTGAGTTTGGAGTCAGAAAGTTTGGATTTGTGCCTCCTGGAGAGTTTGCGCCGCATCTCTGCTTGACACCACATTAGCTGCTGCAGCAGCAGCTCTTCAACATCTGTCACCAAACTGTTGGTGTCGAGTAATGAAGTGGGTAAAACTACAAGAAAGAGAACAACAGGGAAAAAATAAAAGATTGAAAGAGGATTTCATTCCACTACAGCCAGTTTCTTATGCAATAGGAGCGCAATGCGTAATTGGTGGAGCACATTTGATGGAAACTAATGCTAATGCTTCAGAGAGTTGGCATTAAATATGAAAAAAGCTCATTTAGCGAAACAGAAAATGGAATACCAAGAAGCCGCCGTTTTTTAAGTTCCTTTTCAGTTGTTGCAAGCCATCTGTATCCTTCCAGGCACGGTGTCAAGCTCACTTTAGTTCAGTCCAAACTGGTCTCCTGTGAACCACACTAGTAGAAATTAAAGTAACACTAAGGAACTTTCAGTTTCCGTTGATTTTGGCGGCGCCAGTGGACAAAAGCGGTAGTGTTTTGCCTAAAGGAATACTACAGTTCCCATGAGGACTAGTGCGTGACGTCGTAAAATGCTGCTCCCGGTGGCATGCTGTCAGACTGAACTCGCCTACATTTGTTTCCAGTGGCTGTGTGAAGGACAGATAGCGACGAGGTCATGAATCTAATGGTGGCTAAACAATATTATATCATAATGTGACGCATGCCGTGTGCTGGGTTCCTACCACCCTCCTCACAGTTTCTTAGTCCAAGTGAAAGCAATACTGACGCCCTCAGCCCGTGACAGAGGGGTCATTCAACCCGTTGTAAGTCGATGTATCATCACAAAAGATATTAAAATGTTTTATTAAGGTTGAAAAGTTCCTTAGTGTCGCTTTAAGTGTTACTGCACAAATAATAACAACTCCAAATGTGTACCTTTGTTTCAGCGCTAAGAGGTAAGAGTAAAGTAGGGGGAATACACATTCAATTAAATATTTATTTCCAATTCTGAAATATTTGAAATTGTTTAAGAAAATTATGCCATTTGCAGTTATTTTTTCTTTAGATATTCTTGCATGTAAAAGAATGCAAAAAAAGACAATATTTTTTATATTTATTTATTTTTTTTCATCACAGCCTTGTTTTCCCAGCAGCAGAAGCCGAGTAGTTTGATGACTTTGCTGTTTTTGGTACTTTTTCCAAATTTGTAGTTTTGTTCTGGCTTGTGGATAACATTTCTGAAATCTTTTTTGAACCTCAATCAATTAAAAACTCTGTAAGTAGTTGATTGACTCATTCTGTGAATTACTTGCAACTGCAATCAATACATTTGCAAGTTGTTGCCCTAATGTTTCTTTGCTGACAGTATAGTCTCCAGTGTAACTGCGTCGCTGGTCACTCTGCTTGTGCGGCGTCATAATCAGTTTAAATTGTTTCTGTAATTGATTACAGATTAAGTTGATACTGTGTCACTCTGAAGGCCATTTTCGGTCTGCGGGCTTTACGTTTGACTTTCAGGTGATTATTCAGGAGAAAGATCAGCCTGCGCTGAACATGTGATCCTTCTCCTCATTCTTCAAGTCAGTTTCAAAATATCAAATTCTTGGCTTCACTGGCCGGATGCTAAGCTGTGTATTTTTCATAGACACATTTAAATAACCCTATCACTCATCAGTACGGTAAAGAACGCACACTATATACATACCTATTAAAACAAATCTGGAGACATACTGCTTTTTCATTTCTTTGAATATAAAGTTCTTTTGGGCCTCTGATGTTATTTTTATGGCACTGATCAAAGTACCCACCTCTGATTCAGATTAACTACTGTAGACTAAGGCTCAGGTTGCATGTAGATTTGAAAGTGTTGTTGACACATGTAACTTGATATATTCTGTGGTTTGCTGACCTTGTTCCCAGCCTGACGTTATGGATTCCAGACAGAGGAGAGCTTCAGACGGGCTCCTTAGTGCTGTCAAGTCAACTTCATCATCCTCAGGCCCGTCCAGAGGACAGCTGCCTCCTCTGCTCTTCTATAAGACAGAGCCAGGTACTGAATTATCACTCTGAACCTCAAGACAGACATGTCTGTCTGCGGGTTGGCTAATGCATGTCCGTCTTTGTGTTTAGATCATCCTGTCATATATGTGAATGTAGAGTCCGATCATGAAGCCAAGGAGAAGTGCAGAGTGTCCAGAAGAGTCCAGAGCAGGTGTGTCACTCCTGACAGATCACATTTGTTTTCTGAGCATGGCTCTTAAAGTAAAGTTGTTTTCATTCTTTCTTCTCCGCTTCTGTCTGAAGCAACGACGACGCTGTGAAGGACTCAGGAAGACCCAGGGTTCCAGTGGTTTGCTTAGAGAGGCTCAAAATCCTTGTGGCACAACTCCCCCCACACGGACGCCGACAGAGCGACCCCTTACCCGCCAGCGAGGCCAGCAGGGGCGAACCTCCGGCGCAGCAGAGAGGCTGGCACAGTGCAGCACCCGAAGTATGTCTTCAGTTCCCCGTATGAAATAAGACTGATGGTTTCAGCTTGTTCCCCCGCCCTGGTTTTTATTCTCAGTTTTGCTTTGTGAAAACCATCGCAGAGGACTTTCAGTTTAATTCCACGCCCTTTTCTCTCACTTTTTTTTTTCTAGTCTGCAGTAAGCATGCAGCAGCCAGTCCGCCTCAGAATGAAGATTTTGAATGTGTTGCCAGCGTAGTTACTGAGTTTTAATGACAGGTGATAATTAAAACTGCTTCCTTCTTGTCTCTCATAGGGGGTAGCCGGAGGCTTTGAGACCAGGGGGACCACCCACTCGCTCACAGCACCGCCATATGCGGAGCGACGAACTTGTACTCAGCTTAAAACTCTGTCGTCCAACAGCGATGTTCACAGCCACAACAACAGAGGGAATCTCAGCTCCCTGGAGGCATCCACACTGTCTTCCACCGACTCTAAATACGCACCACAGAGTTATTCCCCATCGGACCTGGACTCCGACTCAGACCCCAGGTCCGTCACAGAGGATGCTGTTGTTTGTTGCGGTGAGCCGGACCCACAGCTGGACTCTGACGACACGCAGGAGTCTGACCCAAATACACAGTCTTCATCCGAGGCTGAGCCAGAATGTCTGGCAGAGGAGAAATCAGCAGCTGCAGCCGATTCAGAGCCCAGTTTAGAGTACGAGGCGGAGCCGGAGTCAGATGGGGGAAGAGGATCGGAGGACGGCCAGGAGGCGGACGCCGATGCAGAATCGGCCGACGCCGACACGGAGTCGGACGTCCAGCCGGAATTCGATCCCGGCTTTCAAGCCGAGACCGACTCCGATGCCGCGTCCGACCAGGCCCTGGAGTCTCAGGGCTCCGTGGAGTCCGAAGTCGACGTGCAGTCCGAACCCGAACTGACGGCTGACGACCCGCAGCCGCTCCGCTCCGACCTGGAGGAGGAGTCCCACCCGGCTCCTGGTCAGAGGCAACTCCTGATCGCAAACCCAGTGACGGAGGAGCTCCACTCCGAGCAGGACAGCGCCGAGATGGAGAGCGAGGACTTCTGTGCCGTGTGTCTGATTGGAGGAGACCTGCTGTGCTGCGACCGCTGCCCAAAAGTCTTCCACCTGTCATGTCACATCCCGCCGCTGCTCAGCTTCCCCTCGTAAGCTCCCATAACTGTAACCTGGAACGCATGCAGGCGCATCTCCAACATTTTTAAAAAAGATCATTCAGCTGTGAAACTCCCGTATAATTTAAATTTACTACACACAAACCGAAATATGTCAAGCCTTTTAGTTTTATTCTGAATTAGGTGATATTCAACTTCCCATCGATTTCCATATGTTGAGCCTTGATTGATGCCAATTCTGACCCTGTCCAGAGGTGACTGGCTGTGCAGCCTGTGCAGAGATGCAGAACAACCGGAGGTTGAGTACAACTGTGAGCACGGGAGAACGTCTGGAGAACACACAGCAGCTCGCGGACTCTCCGCCTCTGACCAGAGAGTAGGTCATCCCATTGCTAAATGCAGCGCTGACAACAGTGATTCTGAAACAGCTTCTTTATGTTTGGATTTGTTGTTGCAGAAATGTGAGCGGCTGACTCTTCTAATCCTCAGTAACATTCTGAGTGCTCCCTTCCAGGAGCCCGTCAGTCCACTGGTGAGTGACCGCTACATTCTCGCAGTCCCTTACTCATTTTCACAATATGATTTCCAGAACATAATTTATTTTTTGCAATATAGTTGCAGTCCCAGAGTAGAACCGTGAAAAGAGGACATAAACACACTTTGATTGCTGCTATATTTATCAGAGTTTGGGGGCTCAGGTTGCTTAAGGCCTCACAGCTGCGCTGAATGCATTTTCTCTCTCATTAAATATTTATGGAGATGATTTTCTGCTAAATAATTTGCGGCATTCATTGTTTACACCAGTTTTCTGTCTTTGGTTTCTCCACTGGTTAGTGCTAGAACCAGTTCGCCTGTTGCGTGCTTCTGTACACACACGATGGTCATGGTGTTCAGAAATGATTGGATTGAAGCTGCAATAATCCTTTTTGTTGATGATCATTTGTTGTGTTTTCGTACAGGCTCGTCATTACTACCAGATCATAAAGAGACCAATGGATCTGTCTGTGATCAGGACCAAACTCAACAAGGGGAACAGCAGACACTATAACTCCCCGGATCAGTTTGTCGCCGACGTCTATCTGATGTTCCGCAACTGTGAAAAGTTCAATTACGTAAGTTATGAAACAACTTATATAGATTATTGAGATGATCATCCTCATTAGTGAGAGACTCTATGGCAGTATCGGTGACTCTGTCCCTCCGCCTGCAGCCGGACTCTGAGGTGGCCCAGGCCGGCCGCAGCCTCGAGGCGTTCTTCACCTCCAAGCTGAAGCAGGTTTTCCCAGACAGATTTTTCCCCGCAGCCGAGGCGGAGTCCGACAGCGACGAGTACGACGAGGCCTACAGGGCGACGGAGGGCGGCTTCCCCTGGCCAGAGAGGAGGGAGCAGTGTCACCGGAAGAGGAAGAGGAGACAGTCCCTCAGGTCCAGGAGGCATCACTTCTAACCAGACGTCGGCTGCGGCTGCAGACGTGTGGCTCGTGTGTGGAGCTACGCAGGTTTTTTTTCTACTTAGCATATTTTGGGAGTGCAGTATTGTTTCCAAGCTGTAATTTGAAAGTAGCTCTTTTGTTAAGGTAAGCAGGCACATGACAGTGCTGCCACCTGATGGCAGCTGGTCATATTGACACTTTAAACATTGGACCCGGTACAAGAAAATATATTCTTCCTCCAGACTTCAGCTGAGGAGATGAACATAGAATCTGAGAAAAGGGTGTAATCACAACTCACATTGTTTCTGTTCCTGTAATGTATGGTCCAGTAGGAAGGGGACGCTGTATTTTTTTAGTTTGCCACATAATATAACTGGCTACTTGCTGCTGACGCACTGCTTACTATTCCATTCATTTGTATTAAATCCTAAAATAGCTCATATATCCTATTTCATATTTCTTTATTGTACACAGAGGATGCTGCAGTTGTTTATTATTTTCACTTTGCATCTTTAAGTGGAAATCTTGGGCTTTTTTTTAGGCATCAGTCTGACTGTACACATGACTTTAAAGCTGATAAATTTTGTACTTAGATAGTCATGTGTTCCACATGTTTATACAGGTGTAACGGTATAGAAGTTTATTTTACTATGTGTATCTATAATTGCTAAATGATATGGTATTGCAGTTTAATGATGTATTTCACTAGGACCTCTCCAAAAAGCAGTTTGTTATTCATTTGCATGATGCAAGTGACTGCAGCCACTCTCGCAATGTAATAATCAAATAGTCAATAAAGTATCAAATTTGCATTTAGTCTGACGTTTAACTTTACATTTACATTACAGTATGGATCAATTTTGTTTCTTTCAGTGTTTTAGAAAAATGTACTCTTCTATTGTCTAAATAACTCAGGCTTAATAAGGTGTAAGGTATTGATATTGTTCAGTATTGATCTTTATGAAAATGTATTTGACAAGCTGCACTGCTGAAAGAAAATCTGCCATTTTATATCGCTGTAGCACATTCCTTGTTTTTAGAAGTACTTTGCTAGTTCCCTGCATATTAATATAAACCTTACTTGACAGCCACAGTAATAACTTTCTCAGCCGATTAGTGTTTGTCCAGTGTGTGTAAAGTCACTTCTTTCCAGTAAAAGTGATGATAATTCCTGCTGTATGAAGGAAAGCTGATCAATCCTGGTGACTGGCACGAGAGAGCAGGTTCTTTTTTCTTCCCTTTTTTTAAGCGAGCAGTCAATAATAAATACATAAATGGATGGTAATATCAATAAAACATCTTCCAAGGACAACGTATGTTGTTTTATTATTTGATCTGTAATTTGAATTACATTATTGGATGGAATCACTTTAGACTGTATATGAATGATGAATGCAAGAATACAAATTGCTGTTTAACTGTTGCACGGTAGTATTTATGTATTTATGGATTGCACCAATGAGTCTTTTTCTGCTTGTAACACATAAAAATCAGGGACAAACTGATGAATCCCAGCGAACAGGTGCCATATTAGGATCCCTCATCCCATGACCATAATCCATGATGAATGGATGTATGTAATACAACAGGAAGCTCAAAGATTTTGGCAGTAGGAAGAATGACCCTCGGAGATTATGTGAGTTTCAGAGTACAGGAAGAGTGGAACTGATAATGTCCACAAATTAGATTAGTTTGAACAGCAACTGACATTTGAAGAAACGTAATGAAATAGATTTTCTCAATTTAAATGATGAATTGTTCCATTCCACTGGGGCTTGAAATTTAATTTACATCTGCCAATATCTTTATTAGTTTATGGTATTAGGTACTGTTTTAAGATTGGTAATTAAGGAGGATGCATTTAAAAATAAAATGGAGAGATTAGTAATGTCTTCGGATGTGAAGCCATTAAAGGTTCAGGATTTCGAACATCTCCTGAGGGAATACAAAAGAATTTAGCAGATTTAAAAAGGCGTAAGCACCAATTCATTTACTGAAGTCATAGATTCAGCCCTGAACTTTGTCTGTGAAGCCGTAAAGAAAGAAGGACGCAGCTCCCTGGCCTCTCCTCAGCCTCTCCTCTGCTCAGACATGATGTCAGCCTTTTCACCGTGAACTCCTGCCTCACATTAAACACAAACAATATGGAAAATGATTCAAATTTAACTTTCCATTAAAAGAAAATAAAGCTATAGTGCATATTTTAAATTTACAGTGTTCTACAAATGTTTAACAAATGATGAAAACTTCCTTCAGGCAGGGTTTTGTGTGTCTGGAGGTCTGGTTTAGATTTTGTAAGACAATAGAAGGACGTAAGTAACTTAATAAGGTGATTTTTGGAGAAAGGACCGTTCTAAAAGATGTCCCCAATGACATATTAAAGTGTTTTTGTTGTGCAGCTAAAATATCATGGCCCCCCTCGGCTGAGATTCCGTCCAAATTTCAGTGGGACTTGTTTCCTTGCTGCTTTGTGCTGTAAAAATTCCAGTTTTATGGACGAGGATTAACTGCAGACTTTGGTAACATTACTCTGCTTGTGCTGTTTTTTCGTATCAATCTGCTTTTCCTACAGAAATAAGTGTTTAAGTGCACTCTGTTTTGGACTGAGGGCATATCTCTATTTGTTATATATGGACCACGTTTGTGATCTTTAATACAGCAGAATTTGAGAAGAGACGTACAGGATTTAATAATGTGAACAATGAAAAGGGCAGACAGCGAAGGGCTCGGAGAAAAACGGAGGCTCGCCAGTGAAACTCTCTAAAAATCAAAGTTTAGAGTTGTCTTGTGCTGCAGGGGGCACACAGGAGGGCGGGAGAGGAACTGAGGTCAAGTAGGATGGTACATTTTACATTTTAAAACATCTTCAATGTTCATAGTATTAGATACACATCTGTGGCAGTTCTAGATTTTTCTATCCCAACATCCATATTCAGAGGCTGGAAAAAAGACACTTGACCAGTGAATATCTCAAACTCCCCTCAGGACTATTGATTTTGGAGTAAATGCAAGGACAGTGGTCATCTTAAGCATATTTCCACAAGAGCTTTACCATGAAAAACTATGAACTTAAAAAATAAAAGATGTGGAAAAGTTAATAGGGACAACAAAACAGTGAAAGCATGAGACGCAAAACAAGACAAGCAAGACAACGTGAACAAAAAAGTAAGATATTAAAACTATAATGGCAAATTAGCTTTGAGGCAGAAAAAGTCACTCAATCTTTTTAAAAAGGTCTTAAAATCTGTCGTTCCTGTGTTGGCTGACCTTTCTGCATCTGTGCTTCAAAAAAGTGTTTGGCTGGCTGAGAAGGGGCAGAGACTCAGTTCTGGTTTCCACAGTGGAGACATGTAGAGGTGAGACAGCTTTTCCAAGATACATCCTCACAGTGGTCAGAAGACTTCAGGAGAGAAAGACTTCAGACTGATCTTTTAGAGATTCTTTTGCATTTTTTGCAACTATGAATGAGATCAAGCTGGCTCTCCTGGGGAGTGGCGGTGCTGGGAAAACAGGTAAATACACAACAATGCTGTTTTTACTCTAAAGTTGGACCCCATCTACCGTTAAGCTGTACTTCAATCTGAATTGAGGGCATAGTTTAAATTGCGTAATGTGTGTCTGTTTAGCTTCAGGAGTTTGTTTCAAATTGATGCAGTAGCACGTTTTGGGTTTGTGAACCTGGGGTCTGCATGCCACGACTCTGGAGCTTCATGCACGTCAGGCTCTCTGGAGTCGCTCCATGTTGCTTCCACAAAATCAAATGTAAATGAACAGTCATTTGTATTTGTATATTTTGATTTTGCTTCACAGCAGACGATGTAAACACTGATTGAACAGTTTTATCTGATGCTACTTATACCTGTTTTTTCCCCCATCTGTTTTTGATTTCAGGCTGCACATGGGATTAATATGCTTGCTGTCAGGCATGACCCCACCAGCCAGTGTTTTCTTTTTGAAATTAATTAATTTATTGCTCATCTAAAGACGATGGTGATTATTTTTATTGTCAAATAATGAGCTTCCAGAGCTGTGAAGAAACTTTATTTATTGTGAATTGGTACTTTTTTCTTTGATTCATAGTGTCAGCATTAGATATCCCATGCATGTAGTATTTTCAACAATACACACTTTAAAATGGTTTACATTTTGGTTACTCAACCACAGGTACAAAACCACCATTAGTTTTTATTTTAAAGCTATCCAGGAGCTCCAGATAAATACATGCATTTTCTTTTTGCACTGCAGGGTTGAGACAGTATAAAAGCACTTGTTCTATGACAATATCATCATTTGAATGTCTGCATTTGGTGAAGAGAAGGCAACATTGACTCCTTTTCCTTCCTCTTGTGTTTCCCAACAGCTATTCTGGTGCGCTTCCTGACTAAACGTTTCATCGGAGAGTATGCTTCCAGTGCAAGTATGTTAAATACTCTCATGAAACCAGCAGTGTTGCTACAGTATATCACAGAAAGGCTGTATTCCATACGACTCTCAAGGGTTTCTCCCTCAGCGTTTTACTTGGCCTCATATTAATTACAGTATATCAAGTTAATGCGACTCAACAAAACCTTCTTTTCTGTCAGCTTCATTTAGGCCTGAAATAAGTGATGATATGCACTTTCTACAATCAGTGTTTATCGCATTCATGGACTGTAATAGAAAAGCAGTTTTCAGGGGGCTGCAACATTTCAATCCCTTTTCACTTCTGGTCTAAATTAATTAAGTTGTTTGCCTCCTCTGAGTAATTGTGCACTGCAGTAAACATAGAAATCATTGTTTCATAGTTCTGCTAAACTGGCATCATGCTGGGTTGATTGCCTCTAAGAGAGCCTTGTGCTTTTTTCATTTACAGTGTTTCACTCTCCATTTGTATGAATGTTATTTCATCATGGAAAATGTTTCACTTTTAAAATAAACGTATCTATTTTTCTTGTTTCTTCGTAGATTCTTTGTACCATAAAAGGCTGTCCATTGATGGGAGACAGTTAAACCTGGAAATATTTGACCCGTGCTCTCAGGTGGGAAAAATCTGATTGTAAGTGTTAGTTAATAAAACCATGTCAAGGATCAAGAGCTGATCTGAAAAACCTCTTTTTTGTGTTCATGAGTAGCTGAATTCACCAGTGTGTCATGAGTGTGTATTCTGTATTTCTTCAATGTTGCACATTTTTCAGAGAACTCAAAGTCGCTTACAATTACATTATTTATACACTCCATACTCTACGGTCGTACCTCTTTCTTTTTAAGTAATCCCACATTTTAAGAGTTCCCCACCTTCTGAAGTCAGGTCACTTGATCGATCTCCTCCTCCAACTTTTGCTATGTCAGAGTGGAGGCAGCCGGTGCATCCTGGAGGAGCCCGTGAACTGGGCAGATGGATTTGTGGTGGTGTACAACATCAGCGACCGAATGTCCTTCCTTCATGCCAAAAGTGTCCTGCGGCAGATCAAAGAGGCCCGAGAGGAGAGCAGTAAGGGGTGAGTGACCAGAGTCAGCTGGTAATGAAGCTGAGCTGAGGGATTTACTTTTATGAACTAATGAGCTCCATTCCTGGGATGAATGTGAGCAGGTCTATCAGCAGGACGATCAATGTGGTATGCTGCCAGCTATGAACCACATTCCGAGATGCCGTATTGCACGATTCCAGCATGCAGAATGGTTTCACGGGGCCACTCTGCATGAAAGCATAGAGAGAATGACAAACCACCTGAGTTGAACTCACATAGTTCATAATAGTTCCATTGTAATATGAACAAACTGTTAGAAATGTAAAATATAAAGCAAATATAACTCACACGGGAACACACGACATGATCGCAGCTTTACATTTTAAAAACATTGGAACTGGGGCAACAAAAGGCTGGATTAGTATGGCTGCAGATGAAGTTGGATTTTTTTAATTAGTTTGATTATTTGGCAAGAACTGATCAAATCCTGCTTTTACGACCATTTATGAGCCTGAAAATTATACCATTGAAATCATAACAAATTGTTAAATCTGCATGAGAAAACTTGCATCATCCCCATTTCTGCGGTATATGCCAATTTAAATTACAAATAAAAAAATCACTGAATTTTATTTTTCAAATATTTTCACACACTCTTCAAACACTATATGTAAAATTACATAACAATTGTTTGTAAAGCTGTGCCACAGAAGAGTCTTGGGTGTCGGTTGGTAAAGAAAAGAGTAAAACTTATTAGTAAAACTTTATATTTGAAAAGTGAAATTCAGCTACAAACCAATTTAAAAGACATAAGGAGTAGATGGGACAGATATTTGTGTTTAAATGTAAAAAAGTAAAATGTCATTAGGAAAAAAAAACAAGAATTATAAAAGTACAAATATCTGAAAATTATAAGAACACTGACAAAGTGTGTATCCTGAGCATATTCCTGCCTGTGTGTCTGAACACTGTTTTCTCTGACAGGATGGTAGATGTTCCAGTCTTTTTAGTGGGGACCAAGCAGGACCTCTGCAATGCTCGGCAGGTGTGTGAGGAGGAGGGGAGATCTCTGGCCCAGGAGGAGCGCTGCCACTTCCAGGAAGTGTCTGCAGCTGAGGACTACTTGGGGATATCTAACCTCTTCACCAAACTCATCCGTCATGTGATGGACAACCTGAAGCACTGTGCAGGCCGCAGACGATACAGTGGCTCCAAGTCCATGGCTAAACTCATCAATAATGTCTTTGGTAAAAGGAGGAAATCTGTCTGAGGAAGGATGAAGTCACTTCCTGCTCACCGCAATGTGCAACACAACACTTTGGAGATCAGGATTTTTACGCAGCACTTTGTATTTGTTACCAATAATGTGAAGGAGTTTTGAAAACTGGCTTTGCATCAATTAATGACATCTCACATCCATCTATCTATCTATCTATCTATCTATCTATCTATCTATCTATCTATCTATCTATCCATCTATCTATCCATCTATCTATCTATCTATCTATTTTCTACTTACAAAATAAAGCAATAATTTTGAAACTTTGCCTCTGCAGCTCGCCTGTTACATTCTGTTATTTTGTAGGTTTTGTAGCTTTCTGTCGAAGCTGTTTAAAACATTGTCCTAAATAAATTTTCAGCTATTTAAATAATTTGCTCGATGTATATAAAGAGTTTGGATATTTTTCTTAACAGGAAAAAAATCTGAAAACTGCATACAGCATACCTAAAGGAAAACAACAGAACAAACAATTCTTATTACAGTGGGAATAGTACAAGTTAAAAACAGCAGCAGCAACAACAACAACAACAAAGCTATCAGAACTAAAGGAAAACCCAACAAAATCAAAGCATCATCATGCTTTTGTAAATTTAAGCGCTGAAAGGGCCTCAAGTGTTTTTTCTGCAACTGAAAGTACAGAGCAGGTAGTGATGGCAGACAGCTGTTTTTCTAGCTTGTTTATGTTGGTTTCTTTGAGCATATTAATGCAAGGTTTGAATAGATTAGTTATTCTTAACCGATTCAAGAATTTCAATTGTGACCACAAATTCAAAGAAGTTGGGACACTGACTGAAATGAAAAACAAAATCCAATGATGTAAAAAAACACGTTTACAATAGAAAATAAAATAATTGTTTCATTTCACTAAGATTAAAAAAAAGGATTTTTCTATCTGAATAAATAGACTGATTTTTAATTTCATACCAGCCACATAATAATGGAACTGTTGGAACACAGATAACAAAAACAAACTATCATAGTAAAAACACACTCGATGGAACTTTTTTTTTTTAGGTACACTGGCATCAGTAAAATTATGATTGTTGAGCTTGCTCTAATTTCTGGACAGGAGATGTAACTGAGCAAAGTTTCCTGTTTGTATCCACTGTTATTGCCACCATCATGCACCCTTGAGCAAGGCCCCTAAACCTCTGCCTGCTCCCATGTTATATGTTAAGATTAACTATGATTAGGATGGGTGTGGTTAAATGTCACCTGGCCTTCAGTTTAAAATCACTGTTTTTACTGCTATAGAGGTCCCAAAGCATTTCCACTGGTAACAATTTGGGCTGCAGTGTATTGCCCAAGGACAATTTAATACATGGACAGGGTGAGATGGGGCTTGAACCATACCTTGCAATTGAAAAATGGGGGCACAGTATATTGGGATCTGTACCACCACACACCAGACAAATGTATACCAATGTATACAAAATTTATAATATATACCAATCCTCTTTGATTCTGTCACAGTTGTTAAAATGTAAAAGACTGCAAAAGGGTCGACTTTTATTTGTACCGATAATTCACTGTTGTACAAGGTTTTCATGAGCAGCTGCTAAAATCAAACCTTCAACTCACCCACTAGATGGAGACCAAGCACCAAGAAAAAATGCTTGGCGAAACAAGGGAGAGACTGGATTCCTGTCAATAATGAGAGCTTTTAGTCTTTGTCCAAGCTTTGAGGTTCAGTAATCGCATCATCGCGGTGCTGTTTATTTTAAAAAGCGGTGAAGAGCCGAATGAATCGATCAGCGCGCACAGTGAAGTTCTTCCAGCGCCAGCAGGAAGTTTGTCCCTCTTCGCTTTCCTTAGTCACGGATAGGAAAAAGTTTTGGCTCCGGTCTGCTGAACTAACCTGATCCAGTCTGCAAGGTAAGAAAACTTAAATACTTTTCCCCACTAAACATCCGTCTTCCCCGTGTGACCAAAGTGAATTCTCATTTATTTCCTTTTATTGGCTCACACGCGTTTTTATCTTTGTTTGACAGGACACGTTTGTACCGCTTCATGTTACGTTGCCATGACAACGTGTGCCTCTGACGACGCCACTTAAAATTAAAATTCCAATTCACGCTTTCTGCGATGTTTTATCTTCCCAAAGGAGAAGCTTTAAGTTTATTTCCTCTCGGAGGTTGCTGAGAAATGATCAATTATCTGTGCCTTTAATTGGAATATCCCAGGCAGACGTTTTGTTGACGCTCATGAGCTATTTGTGGCATTATTTGTGTCAGTTGTGAGCTAACTGAAGGTTGTACTTGCTGCTTTTAGGCTTCGTGTTTTTAAACTCACCCCAGGCGGTAAGTCAATTGAATGCAAAACTAACAGGGCCATTAGAGATTGTTGCAATTAGAGGTAGTTTCACATCCATTAACTAAGCCGATTAGTTTAATTTACCTGGCCACTCGTTTTGTGGTCGTGTGAAATGCTACTGAGCTGTTGCATAAATCCCCAATTGAAAAGACAATGATTCAGTCTTCATACTCATCTTTTGTTCTTACAGTTCAAAGTCTTTCTGGTTTGTCATGGGTCTGTCAGTATATGACACACTGAACAACAATGCATTCCCATTTTAACTTGCAGAGTCTGTCTGGGTTGCCATTGAAATGAATTAGTTTTGTTCTTGTTTCTGCATTGGCCTACATTTTTCTAGATGTCTGCCTTCCTAGCTTCTCAAGGCTGAGCCCAGCAAGGGCAGAGATTAGCCTCAACCAGGATTAAACCAATAGGAAAATTTGAATTTGTTGGCCCTTATCTCCCAGCAACATGTGGAGTGCCCTGAGCAAATGGCAGAATTTGATCTTTAGCTTCCTTTTGGCAAAAGCATGTTTTCTTGCCAATAGACACTTATCAAGCACAAGCATTGAAGACAGGGAGAATTCTTGGAGGGACCTTTATAAAAATTTGTTTATATGCATTGCTTAGTTTCCATATAAGAATTGCAACTTCAAGTTGAGGCTCCCTTTTTTCACTAGTTCAGTCCATCGGTTTTTAAGGTACAGTGGATTTTCGTAGCTCTTAAGTGAGTCTGTTGCATGCTTTAATGGCTTAATGTGGATGTGTTCTTGGTATATTACATTTAGACCACAGGCTTTCATAATCTCTGTGTGTATTATTAGGATTCACTCCATAGTGTAGTGAAGTAGATGGGATATTCGCATTCTAAACATGCAATTTCTTGCCTCATCAGGTAATGTAATTCCACACTTCATTAGGACTGTGAAGTTTATCATTTGTCATCAAAGCCAAGCTGTCAATAAATGATTAAGTTTCACATGAGTAAAATGTAATATTGGGGCTCAAGCAAAACGGATAGCAGTGTACATTTTAATTGCAGTTAGTGAGATTCTGTGTATGTTTGATTTTCAGGCTGTATTTCAACAGTGGCTTATTGCAGCTAGAGGCAATGTTACAGAGTTAAGCCTAATTTATTCTACTGTTTATGCAATTAGGGGAAACAGTCTTCTAAAGGCCATGAACCATAATCGAAATGTGTCATATCTTAATGGTCTGGTTGAGATTGAAAAAGGGTCTTTTTTTTTAAATAATAAATTATGATATGCTCACATATCTCCTTAAAATGTGAGGTAGAGTTTAGAATCTCAGTTGCAGTCTTATTGACATTGAGGATTGAGATGAAGTGACTTTTTGCACATTATCTTTGGTTAATGGAAGGTTTACAGGATGAAACCTCACCCATGACAGGCGCCATCCCTTTTGTGTTCCCTGTGTCTTTGTTCAGATGTCACAATCATAAGGGTCACATGTATGTAGATTCACTCAGTAATGTAAATAGGCAAAAAAATGCTGTTTGACAGAATGATGGAGAGGTGAGGCAAGTATGGACTTGACCTGTGATGAACTGTCGGCTCTAATTACTTCCTGCTGAAACAGGAGACGAGGCTAACTCATTGTAAACGGTAGACCTCAGCCTGTGTCTCCTTAGGGTTAAGGTGTGTGCTGATCTTTGCTCATCTTTTAGTGTTGGTGGATGAACAAAGACTTTTATGTTTTGATATTGTTAATTTGTGCCATGCTCTGCTAGTTTGTCATTGTTCGACCTAGTTGGTAATTATGTGTTTATTCTTGGGTGAATCCAGGATGAAGGTAGAAATGCAAGAAGATACATATACAGGCTCTGGTCATACACTGACTTATTTAGGTCACAAAAGAATAATTAAGCAGTCGAGACTTGGTCCTTCAGGGAGGATTTGAAATCTCTTCTTTTAAGTACTGATGTACAGCTACATGGACAGAAAATGTGGCCTTAATGGAAAGTATTTTAGGTGCACATGTGGCACGGGGGCATGATTGTCGCCCAGCACTGCTGAGTGGTTTAAATCCCACATGTAGCTCCAGCAGTTTGGCCATGCAACGAACACAAGGGGTCACGTTTTGCAAAACACTCAACAGTCTTTTGTCATTCCATTACCATTTTTTTTAATGTTTTTTTTTTTTTTTTTGAACAACTTTGCTAAAGAGTTGTGGGGTTTGGAAGCTATGTCTCTTGTGGCCTTTGTTACTTTCCTTAATGCTGTGGCAATAGCATTTACATGTTTCAACATCATTTTAACCTAATGAAGACTGAATAAAATAATTTTTGCATCACCTAGGTAAAAATGAGGTCATTCTTGAGTCAGGGTCACACCTTTAGGCCTCACTTTTTAGTGGTTCAGAGAAAGCTAATTAAAGATAAATAGTGGTTAAATTTAGTCTGTCTCTGATGAAAAGTCATCTTCAATTCAACAACAGTCTGTAGTAAGTAATCTGGTCTGTGTTTTGACTTGTGGTTTGACCTGTCGCTTTAGAAACACAGATTAAGCGATTGTAGACAAGTACACCAGGCTTAAAGCAATTCAAGTCCCATGTCTGTAACTGACCCCAGTTAAGGTCAAACTTCTCACCCTATCCTGATCTTGATATCCAATTTCCCTTGCACCGGAGATCTGGTGCCAAGGACCAGGCACCTCTGTCTGGGAGGCACCTGCGGCACACAAGACCTTCCCCATCACTCAAGTCCTCAGTGATACACTCGTCACATGCCGCTGTCTTGCACAAATGAGCTGTGATTGAGGTGATTGGAATTTCCAGAGGCTGTCACAATCGTTTTGATTGGAAAATAGACAGGAGATAATGGGAGAGACAGGCCTGTTATGAGAGCCCTGTCAGGACTAAAATAATGCATCAGAGTGAAGAGGTTAAAGACACCGCTTCCTTGTTAATAATTAATTGCCGTGCGTGTGGTGGATCCACTTCATCGCTCCCAGTCATCACTTGATAATTGCTTTACATTTAATTTGGCTTTAGAGGCTGTTTTTGAAGCTGGGTAAATTGTGCTTGAAGTGAATATGGACTCAGACAGAGACAGCAGTTTGGTCGTATACCATGAGTTAAAAAGTGACAAGTTAGACAGGAAGGAGAAAAGTTTTAGTTATTCCGCACATAACTTTGAAAATAGACTCTTGGATAAAAATGATCAACAGCATTAATAAACAAACTTCAGCATTGATTGTTGCTTGTATTAGTTAACTGGAATATGCAATGCTTTTTTTCTGATTTTCTTAGTTGTCCAGTACTAAACAATTGAAAAAAAAAAAAAAAAAAAAAGAAAATATGAAGATTTCAGGATTCAAGAAATTTAGTTTATTCCCAAGAGGAAAAACTAAAATTTCATTAAATTTGTTGCCCCATGAAAATTCATGTGTTGATCTTCATGGAAACACATTTCAGAAGAGACAATGACTGCTCTCCCCATCCATCTCCAGATGACACATTCTGATGCTCGTGGATGAGACATGAACCTGGCGTCCGCTCAGACCAGCAAGAAGACGCCGGAGAGGGATGTGCCAGTTAATCGCCTGGAGAATGATGCAGACCTCAGGGTATGAAGAGCCTCTGTCCAGGATTTCCAATGATATGATAAGTTTTGTCACCAGTGAGGAAGGATTTACATGGTACAATCTACTGGTCACTCGAGTTGCTGCATACCAGAGGAGGACCACACTGTACGTTTCTGCTGTATAGCTCCACTTCATTGGGGAATTTGACTGCTCCCTCTGCCAAATCCAAAGCAGCCACTGTTCAGTCTTGCATGCACACGGATAATAATCAAGTTAATTAGACCTGAGATTGAATGAACTGCAGCAGCAACTTAATCATTTGTGACTTGATTAAAAATACTATATTCTGCAGCTCCAGAGACCAGACAACTTTAAGTTTTTTAGGAAACTATAAGTTACTGTGTATTTCAGAATTCAGGGTAGAGTTAAGACAATGTTTTTAAAAAGTAACAGAGAAATGATGCTCGGGTCTCCAACAAAGGCTCAAGAGAAATCCTCTGTTGTTTGACTGACACTGGGCAGGCGTAGATTACAAATGCTTTAATGCTTTTTTTTCTTTTCCATTCCCATAGGAAATTTATGAATTTGGGAGGAAATTGGGTCAAGGTAGCTTTGGAGTTGTTTATGAAGCCACCCACATTGAGACACAGACAAAATGGGCTATTAAAGAGGTTTGCAGATCAGCGGTGAGTCTATCCTACATCCTTTGAGAAAGCCTGTTTTTTCAACGTGACACAAAAAAGTTGCAGCATTAAGAGAAGTTAATGTTCTGAGAAAACCAAACGGAGCTGTGATTGGACTTTCTGTCACACCAGGCTGGAAGTTCGAAAGCGAACATGCTGTGGAATGAAATAAACATTCTCAAACAAGTCAATCATCCTCACATAATACAGATTCAGGCGATCTACCACACCACTGCGGTAAGACGTCATAATCACAGAATAAGCATATTTATTTGAAATAATATCAGTGATATGATATAATCGCTTGTTTGGAATGCATCTCATCACAATGATTACTGATGAGCAGATTCAATAGTGAGAAGCACTTTTGTTCTTGTTTTTAGATGATTTATCTGGTGACGGAACTGTGCAGAGGAGGTGACCTGAAGCAGCTCTTGCAAAGAAAGAAGTTCTTCACAGAGGATGAGACGAGGAACATAATGTGTAATTTAGCTGATGCTGTTGTCTACCTTCATAAAAAAGGTAATTTTGTTTTACAGACCGGTCACACTGCAGCCAGAAACAGGTTGTGAGATTTGTTTCAAATGTTTTGTTCTAATTCACAAAATATTTCTTACTGACATGGTGTTGAGTCATTATTGAAATGAGTCATATTGAAGTAAAACAGCCACAATGAATAAATACAAAAGCAATAAACATTTTAATTAAATCTGATTTACTCAGAAGTGCAGTTTCACTCCTTAATGGTCAAACTTGTGGTTAGTGGTAATTTACTATGTTGCTTGGCAATGAGACATCATTACTTTGGGCTAATGACTAATTTGCAACAAGCTAGGGAGCAATACTGATTAACAGGTGTCTCAGATGGAGAGTCCCTCTCGGTGGGTTTTCCTCAACTCATCAGAGACTAATGAGGAAGTGCTGACTTTGAATTACTAATCTAAAGCCCTTTTGGCCAAATGACCCATCATGATAGTCTCATGCCCTAAAAATCTTCAACTAATTCTGAGATTATTAAGGGTTTTTTTTAACCTTATTCAGCCTCTGCTGCTGTTTGCCTCATTTAGCTTTGCCTCAGATGAGCTTTTAGGTTCACCTTCAATAGGTAATGTTAAGACTTTGTTGCCCCACACAGTATCTTTGTCTCCTCCAACTATTAGTAGTGCACATTACACATTGTACTCTAGAATTGGTGGATTTCATAACTCTGTGTACAAAAATATGCTTTTTAATATGGAGATAAGAATAAAAAAAAAGCCCCAAAAAAACTATTGTACTTCACACACCATCAACACTGAATGCATAACATTCTGTACTTGGTTGCTCAGACTGTACTGCTAACACAGACGGCTCAGGGCTGTTTTCAGCTCGGTTTTCCACCTGCCTTCCCTCAGTCCACTAAGTTTTTGTTAGTGAGGCTCCTCAGTCAGGTCCACTTTCCACAAGTTAAACAGATCTCTGTGTAAACATGTACGAAACATATTTTATCCCGGTGACCGTCCTCAGCAAATAATCCATTCATCTTCTATGTGGAGCCGAGCCGATCCCAGCACCTGATGTGTGAAGGCAGGATACACCCTGACAGGTCACCGGTCCATCAAGGGGCAAACAGAGAGACGCATTCACACCAACAGGCAGTTTAGAGTCGCCAGATGTCGTTAGACTGTGGGGGAAAACTGGAGTACTTAGAGATTTTATGCACAGGCAGAACACAGAAACCAAACAGAAAGGTTTCTAACTAGACTCAACCAGGATATATTGTAGCTCTAAGTCTATGAAACCACAGAGCCATCCTTAGCAATTCATATAATTCATAACTATGATCAAGAACTACTTTTTCAGACTTCGAATTGCCTCCTTTTTATTATTCATGAACTTAAATCCAGAATATGTTGGGAAAACATTTATTTTTAACTGTGGAAGATTGACAAAAACTGTATTTTTTGGCAAAAGCAGTTTTGTGACAGCGTTAGTTGTTAATATTGATCGTCCCACCATATCTTGTGAATTCATCCAATCCTGTCATGATCACTGATGAAGGAAAGGAGATTGAAACTCATTCCATGAAGGTTTTCTTCTTCTCATCCTGAAGATATAGTGCACCGGGACCTGAAACTTGAAAACATTCTTGTGAGAAACTCTCTGGATGAAGATGATGGAAAGATCAATATCAAGGTAAAACAGTGCCATAAACTGTAAAACTTTTCATCACAGTTTCTTGTCCTTTCTTTGCTGGACTGAGTACAAGCCTCTGATGGGCACTTTTTTTTTTCTCGCCCACCGTCTCCTCTATAGTTAGTAAAGGCTTTAAATACTGCCTCATTATGACAGGCTCCCTCTGGTCTTTTTTTATTTTTTTTCTAGTACACCCTTTCAAAGAGAGAATAAACTGTGTCTTTAAAGAAATTACCAGCAGAGCGCAGCGTGTTAGGTGCATTGACGACGAGCCAGCTGTAGCAGATACCTGGTGTGTGAGCCCAAACAAGGCTCGGCCACAGCATAAATGTTTGTATCCCACTGTTTTTTTTATTTCTTTTCTTTTGTGCGAACACACATATATAAACACAAACCTGCTGTACATGTAAGAGAATGTTGTCATGAGCGACTTTGAGCTCACAGGACTTGGATGTTTTTCTTTCGTGATAGCCCTCTACAAATACACAGACCTGTAGCAGCGGAGCTTTTCAAGTAAAGAGCCAACTAGTCTGTGTTTATGCCCGAGCCTCGGCTTTGTCCTGACAGGGGCACATTTAACAACGACTTGAATGTGGGTTGTGTCAGTACAACTATAGTATGCCATGTTTATTTATGTCACCTTTGTCTCAAGCGCTGTTTTCCATCCAGGTGACAGACTTTGGATTATCTGTGAAGACAGGAGGTGTCGGGATTGAGAACAGAATGACGGAGGCCTGTGGGACTCTTATCTATATGGGTAAGTCCCCAGTATTACCAGCAGCAGACCACATCAAACCACAGGTGCCTGCTTTGATTAGCTAGGATAATCACAGAGATTTGATACTGTCTGTTGTATTTATACATGAGTGTGTACTAAGTATTTCTGCATATAAAGTATTGTGCAATCATTGGTAAAATACTGTTACGTAAAGATACTTTAAAGAATAATTATATTTTATCAAACAACTACTACACAATGATTCATGTCAATTTCCATGCATTGCTTTAAAAGACATAAACATACTTTGAAGGCTGTCTTGTTTCCACCATTCTTTGTGTTTTCGCTCATGGTGTTGAGTCCCTTTGTTCTTCTTATACCCGGAGATGGTGCCACATCACTCGGCTTATGTGTGTGTGTGTGTGTGTGTGTGTGTGTGTACAGGGCTGGTCCATATCGGTGCAGAACAAATGTTGGGTTAACCAGATGCATCTGTGACTGATGTGTGGTGAAGCGTTGCCTTGTTTTGTCTCCACTTCTTTTCTGACCACTGTGCTTTCAGTGAGTCGCCTCACTTTTTTATTGTGGCTGCACCTCACCTGGTGTAGCCCCTCCCACACAGCTGTTTCTGTCACAATCCAGCCAAGTTAATGATATAGTTCATTAGTGCTTATTTGGAGTAATTGTTCCATCATGCACTGGGATACGTGCCTTCTAATTTCTACTTTATTGCCTTTTTTAGGTTATTAAAGTCTCGGGATTTTGGTAACAAACAATTGGAGTGAAAACAATGATAGTTTGCTAAATGCTTGCTATATTTAAATTATATTTTAAATATTGTATTGCACAGTGTTATGTATACACATCTGTTTGAACCTACAGAGAGAGTATGAACACTCTGCTCTGTATACTGACTTATAGAGGATAGGACCTACAGACATGCAACATGGAATAGTCCCATTACGTGCCGAATGCCATCTTCTAATTTTTTTTTTCGTTAGAATTTCTCTCATTGACAGCTGATGATGAGGTTGTGTGAGGAAAGACACTATATAGGTAAAAAGTCCGGTCCTTTTTAGTGTATTGCTGCTTTTCGAGAGTGCTCATATCAGTGATACAGACCGTTCTTTTTTTGTCTCACTAGTTGTCAGCAACAGTAATGATGACAACTAATTTAAGACTGTATTCATATGCTGTCATATTTTGAAATTATGTTTTTTAAAAACTCAACATATTTGCACATGTGTCATTTCTAGCTCCAGAAGTGATGAGTGACCGTAGCTACAGTCAGTGTTGTGATGTCTGGAGCATGGGAGTAGTCATGTACATGTTGTAAGTGCACATACATAAGTCTCACACACACACACACACACACACACACACACACACACACACACACACACACACACACACACACACACACACACACACACACACACACACACACACACTAGAAGCATGTCCAACATGTCTGTTTCCCTTTAGGCTGTGTGGAAAACCTCCATTCGTCGCCAAAACAAAGTCAGCCCTACTTGAAATCATTAAGAAAAACGAACTGAAATTCACTCAAGCCATCTGGGACACAGTCAGTGATGCAGGTGACACTTAAACTTCATCTTCTATCTTAAATCATTGCAAAGTTACTGTTCAAATGTCGCATTCACTCAGGTTTATGGGGCAGATTGTTGCTAATTAAGTCACCAACTGGCTTGAGGTCTCTCTCAACAGCAAAAAATGTACTGATCTGCCTCCTGAAAGTGGACCCCCCATACCGTATGTCTGCCAGTCAGCTCCTAGAAAACCCCTGGATCACAGTGAGACGCTGATTCTTCTCAGTTGCATTCATGAACTTTACCAAATGAGTCCCACGAAGAGCTCTAATAGTCTGTTTTGTCCAACAGGGCGACACTGATGTTCCAGCTGTACCATCCAATGTGCTGGAGATGATGCAGCATCACCTGGAACAGGAAGAGAGTAATATTTCACATTTATTCTAAATTTACATCACTTTGATGCACACAATTTACCATTTCTGTAGTGTTTCTTTTTAGTACAATATGATCTGCAAACTGATGTCCTGATTGATAATACCAAGAAACTGTTGAGAAGCAGTGACTCTAACAATAATTACTGTGCTGACATAAATCTGTAAATTATCCGATAAGGCCAGATTTCTTTAATCTACGCAGTAGCTGGTTGTAAAATTGCAATTTGTTTAAAATAGGAGAGCAGAGTTTGGAGGTATTATCCGCCACCCCTTATGAGGACGCCCTGGACCCTGTCCCCGTTCCCCAGGCTGTTTCCACAGAAACAAATAACAACTGCAGTAGCCATGCAAAGCTCAGCCCCAAGAACAACCACAGCACCTCTACACGCTCCACAGCCACCAAACAGGTATGTTGACATTCAAACCTCACTGGTCTATGTGCTGGAACTAGAAGAGCCTCTAATTGTGACCATTTTTTAAGAGTTCTCTTGTCTGTTGAACAACTGGATGTGATTAATCTTACTTCCGTATTGTTGTCTGGTATTTCTGCTGACACCTCTTGAAGTTAAATATGTGTTATTAAACTTAGGCTTATCTTCAACAAGCTGAATCTGCACTTTCATTGAAATCGTTTTTCCAGAGTCACTTAAAAAATATTCAGAGTTAATTGTTTTAGTCAACATTACTTTATATTATTTATTTTCAATTTTGCAATTGATGATGCCAAAAAAAGGCAAAACTCCTCAAAACCGATAATTTCTCAATTGCAATGAGCATCATGCCATGTGTTGATTTATGTTAATGATTACTATGATCCACAGCTCAGGATAATTTGACTGTGCTCACCAGACAGTTTTCAATACAGAATGAGCCACTGCTGGATAGATCAGCCCTTATGTTTGGAAAGTAGCTGTGATTATTCATTGTGTTTCGCTTTCTCCTAGAATCAAGGAATAAAGTCTAAAGTGAGTGGCTGCAGCCTGCTGCAGGATAAGCGCCGAAACAGCTCTGACACCTTGGTACAGTCACCCACAACACAGGTTCTTTCATTCTCTGCCTTTTCATCTTCAATTTTTTATTATTGGACATGTATAACATGCCTACATAATATTAATAATAATATAACAATGTAAATATCTGCAGATTTTGGATTTTATAAGATTCTTTATAAGCTTTGATATTCAGTCACCACTAGATGGTGCCAGACTTACCTCCTCCAGATGATGTTAATAAAGGTGTAGTCATGCAGCTGTTTTACATGAAAGTCAGAGTTAATTCTGTTACGTAAGATGAACACGAATGTTATCCCTGCAGGCTCATGCTGGTATGAGAGCGTCCACACTGCCGAGTGCAAAGCAGCGCAAGCCTCAGGACAGGAGGGATCTCAGTACGGGACAGAAACCGTGCTCCAGCCAGAGTAAAGCAGATGACCACAGACTTTCTACCTCCAGTAAAGCAGGCCTGGCCCCTGCGAACTCCCAGCTCGCCCAAAAACCACTACCTGGTCAGAGTAAAACTAAAAAATGAGCCATATCTTATAGGAAAATGAGGGAAATGTTGATATTTTCGCTATTGTATGCTGTTCTGTCATTTTAGCAATGATCTGAATGTAACCACTATGAATTGTGCAATTGTTATGGTGATGGCCAGAGACAAAGAAGTGATGGCAGTGCCAAAAAAAAAAAAAGTGCTGGTTTGGAAGTTACACAAGAAGTCCAAAACCACTGCAGCTGAGGGTTCAGCCTCAGGGTTCCCCTTGTGCCAAAAGACAGGGTCGTGGTCTGAGATGGTGAGAAATTACTGGACAAATGCACAGCCAAACACAACCAACTGATGGACAGCCTCACCAACTGACGCCTCAGCCATCCCAAATACAGACTCACAGAGAATGATTGATTTTGTCAGATATGGCTGATCGGTTTATCTTAGTGTAGGAAATCTAGTGACCTAGTTAGTTCGGTGAAGCCAGCCACTTGAGAAATCAACGCACAGCACAGCTCACTCCTTAATGGAATTGTTTTTTTCTCCATATACGTAGTGCTATAATTTTTCTGCTTGATTAATTTTATGCACATATTGATGTACAATACCCCTTATGACAGTTAGCAATGTGCATACTATATGTTTAGGATCTTTGCATATATACAGTTGCAATATACAGCCTTGTGCCAAATATAAAACACTGCACCGTTGCAAACATTAGATTTATTGAGAGGAATGATCGGCATTTTCAAATAAATACTAATAAAGGGTTTATTGTAGATGCAATACCACGAAGGATACAGGAGTAGTTACTGAATATCATTCCACAACACAAAAGTAAGCAGTGGGGATTTTCTTCTTTTCTCTTCTGACCTCTCAATTCCAAAATGTCCTATATGCAGTGACTGCACCCACTCAGTGTCAAAACAGAAAAACTGTCACACAGGCTGGTTACGCTCCATCTGAATGCAGAGGATTGGGACTGAGGGCAGCCACGGGTCTAATCTCGTTTGGAGGCCATTGAAAGCGGTAGGAGCTACTTTGAGGGCACTGCCATTCAAGCACAGGTTTTTCCGCTGTAGAGAGAATAATCCCCAGCATAGATACAACATTAAAGTATCCAAGCATAACACACAGAGGGTGAATTTCAAATCCACCCATTTGCATCTTGAAGTGAATGAGTGCCAACAAAGGGGCCCTGTGCTCATGCGCTGGCATCCAGTTTTATTGTGTATTCCTAAATGTTGCCTGCATTTGTTTTTGTTGTTTTTTTTTTCAAGTAGTTTACGTCTCCGAAAGTCTATAAATGCCAACATACTGTGATGATCTGATAGTAAGTAGATATGCAAAGCAATGTTTTCACTGTTTGTTTTATATTCATTTTTTAACCAACAGAACGTTTGTGAGAATGAACAAATGACATTTGAATTATCTTTGATTTAAGCTGCTTGCCAAAATGCCTGCTGCATTACCACAACGTTACAGACAGGCTGTACGACTCTGGTTTACTCAGACCGCTGTAAACAGCAGATGGAGCTGTAGGAAGTTGCTGAATTCATTTCCTGGACTCCTTCTGACGGGAGGGTGTCGTCCCCAAAGCTACCTGGTTTTGTGCATGAAGATGTGTAATTAGGACTGATCGCTTGAGCCACTGCCTATTAGAACTGTGATGCCCGTGTAATGTGTCTCTAATTAATATGCTGTATGCTTTTATCTTGATGGTCCATTGAAGCAAATTAAACCATTAACTGTGTTGTGATTTTGTTTGGGCAACAATTTCCAGAGATGAAAATCAAGAAGACACTGCAATGATTTGTCTCATTAGCCGAACCTCTTCATTTACACTGGATTTGCATGAAATTTAATAATACCTTCAGTACAGCCAGTTTGTCAGAGGAGATGAAAAGAAATTGCATTTTGAAGCTTATATTCCTTGTTCTCATGTGCCAGTCGTTTGTGGATGTGACCTACAGTAAACTTCAGCAGTTTCCAACGTTTAAATACTGTTATCTTTTGTTGTTTCAAGAAAACAAGAGCCCCCAGTTCTACTTTTGTTCCTTTTGCCAAAACAGCAGAGAAAAGCGATGGTAGAGGGGGGGGCAGAATGAGAGGCTGTATGGTGGATAGGTTAGGGGCGTGAATTTGGGACAAAGCATGGAGGAAAAGGAAATTAGAAAATTCGTCGGGATGGAACGAGGGATGCGCCCCTTCTCTTCCCGACAAATCCTCCCCCCAGTTCTTCCAGCAGTGCTCCTGACAGATGGAAGTAAGGGTGGGTGGGTTGATGGGCTGGAGGGATTAAAAACTCTGCAGCCCCATTTTGGAGCCTGAAGAGAGCGTCGCCCCCGCAAAAGGTGGGGTGCAGGGAGGCACTTGTGGCGAGGGTTACGGGGCGTGTGAAGTGGGAGCACGCTGGCTAATGTCAAAAGAGGCAAGGATGCTTCCCCTCCCTTGGCCCCCCTTGGTTCCATCCACCTTGATCCACTGAGGAGCGAGGAGGGAGGGGGCTTCTCCGAGAGGGGGAGGGGGGCTGCATCTCAATAACCTTAATAGAGCTCCCTTTAATTAATCAGCTCATCTGCAGAGGCCCGATACCTGCAGCTGACCCCCCCTACCCACCCACCCTCCACCCTCACCCCCCGACACAACATCCTCACACTGCTGCTGTGACATTGTGGTAATGAGGTAACACAGCTACAATGTCATGGAAATGTTGCAGAGACGTTATCTGTGGGAGCTCATCACACATGCTGATGTTCCTGATCCCCTTCAGTGTTTGCGTTGCGTGCGAAGAAGACGCGTGTGTGTTGCGCTACAGCGTTGCCCCCCCCCCCCCTTTCATACACACAGACACGCGCACAAATAACAGGTACATATGGCCAAATGGCGGGAGGAAACCATGATGCTGCTATTACCACAGAAGAGGGGGGGGGGGGGGGGGGGGGGGGGCACGTCAACTGAACATTTGAAACAGATGGCAATTTCAAAGCAAGCCTCATCAATCTTTGTTGACACTACCCCCTTTTTAAAACTACTCTTATTTGGGATATTTGCAATTATAATACATACTGTAAGCTCATTTGAATATCAAATTAATTACTGAACACACTGGAGTAAATACCTCTTTTATAAGTCCTTGTTAAAAGTGAAAAGTTCTTGACTACGGTTGGATGGTGTGTTAATTTACAGTGATATCTAATCCCAAGTTACTTCACATAAAAGGCATTACTATACATATTTTAATAGGGAGGTGGTTGTTTTCCAAGCAATTTTCTGCTAGAGTACATTTTTAATTTATTCATATTTAATTTATTGGTCTCTGCATACCCGCTCAGTAAAACTAATCAACACCATGTATGGCCCTCTTAAAGCCACATCTCTCTTTGGCAGGCAGACAGGCAACCTCTGCATTAGGATAAGCTCTCCTCTCTTGTGCACAGAGCTGGGTGAAATGCCCCGCATTCAGTCAAGCAGGAGGATGCCACCTCCAAGGAGACTCTTCAGTTCTTGCAAACAACCTTTTAATCAGAGAAGGGGGGGGAAAAAAAGGCTGGAAAATGAAAAATGTGGCCAGCCTTGAATGATCCAAAACACTGCAATTTCGGCGGATGGCGACCGCCGCGGCTGCTGTCGGAATACAGTCAGCTGGGGACAATGCCTTTCCCTCTCCCTTTCCGTTACTTCTTGCCCTCAAACTCATCTGCCCTTGAATTGGTTTTATGGAGCTTTGGCAGTCATTTAGCACAGTATGACTGGAGTTCTTATCACCTGATTCCACTATACACTCCAAATATCTATCGACCCATTGACACACCTTGAGGAGGAATCTACACAACCTTACACATGGAAATGATTTCAATTAATTACCATTCCCCTTTTGACAAGGCAGACAGGAAGGAGGAAACAAAGGAGTGCAGACAACAGCAGCATTTCTCTGGTGTAATGTGCACCATGTGTAATGAGCAGCGGAAAGGTCATTTGACACATTTCTGCCAGAATGAATTCATTTATTTCAAGCACTTAATTCTGTAGTCACCTCATTGGGTGGCAGTGCACTGAGAGGGTGCATTACCACAAGTGGAGGCTTTAGCTTCCTCCCAACAGCCCGTAGTGACCACAGGTCTGTGGGAATACCTGAAGAACAGAGAGATAGTGAAATGGAGTGTGGGAGATCCAATCACCTCCTCTATCATAGGAAAATCACCTTCATCACCTTCAGCGTAATTGGAACATTCATTACAGTTCAGTAAAAAAAATGCAGGTCGCCATTAGATGAGCAATTTAAAAGTAGGCTTCTGGAGAATGAGAGACTCGAGGGGTCATGATACGGGGTCACAGTCAAGTAAATAATAGGAATTGGTCCCGTGAGACTTGGGGAAACTACAAAGCTCATGGTCACGCACCAAAATACAACTCAGGAAAGGAGGGAGAAATTCAATCATCAGACAGAAAATAAAATGCCCCCTGTGCCCTCCCAACATCTCAGTAATTAGAATTAGAAAAGCAGACTGTAATTTGCTGTCATAAACGCACTCTAACTTGATGAATTTTGAGTCTGCTGCGATGCTTGTGTAGAAGTAATTTTCTTCTGTTAAACATACAGTTTCCAATAAACATGTACAACAGCTTCTTTTTTTTTGTATTCTGTTCCTTCTTAATGTGCGGTGGAGTTATCATGTTTCTTGTGATGCTTTTGTTTAAAATGTGCGTATACAGTCATTACAAAGATACAATCTGAGCTTTCTGACATGATGTGTTATCCAGTGGAAGTAGCATCAGAAGATGGTCAGCAATAATACTCTCTCTTCTCCTCAAGTTATACTAAAGGGCCTAAAATGTGCCTAAAATATTCCACAAAGCAATGCAGCATCTACAGCCTTCATATTGTTTACGCCACAACTCAAGATCACAGACGAAATCGAAACTCCTCAGACCATGCAATTATTTCCAATTTTCTATTGTCCAACTTTAGCTACATGTGCAATCTGTAGTCTTAATGTCCCTTCCTTTGTTGACGGGAGAGGCACTTGGTGTGGTTTTCTGCTGCTGGAGCCCACAGCTCCGAGGTTCGACGTATTGACAAGGTCTTCTTCGTTGCTCGGTTGTAATGAGTGGTTATTCAAGCTAAAGGTTTTTTCTATCATCTCAAACCAGTCTGCTCGTTCTCCGCTGACCTCTGGCATGAACAATTCATTTGTTCCAAAGAAACTGTCTTGTGCACTCCGTATTTTCTCTTTTTGAAACCAATTCTTTGTGAACTTTAGAGAACATTCTGTGTGAAAATCTGAGTCGATCAGCCGTCTGATGCCACTGACCATGCGTTCGTCAAAGTCACTTCTATGCTTTTCTTTCCCCAATCATTCCTGGTTTGAACTTCATCTGGTCATCTTGACCATGCCTTGTCTGCATGCCTAAATACATTGAGCTGCTGCTATTGATCGGCTGATCAGCTATTCCATTTTGTGAATAGATGAACAGATGTATCTACTCCTGGGAAGAGATCACACAGCCACACAACAGATAAACACTCCCAAATCATTTAACATATATCTGGAGTATGTTAAGAACTTTGAACGATCTCGAAGAGGACAAATGTTCGGACCCCTTCTGTGAAATTACTGGTTCAGTCGATTGTCAAAGTCACCAATCATCCACAAAGTCTTCATAACAGAGATCAGATTGAAGTTTCAGAGCAGTTTATCTGGTTGGGATGTTGCTGGCAGTAAAGCCCTCAGTGCGACCCAGAGTTGTTCCACTTTGTTTTTGCGTCTACTGTTTTGTTGCCGCTCGTGTTTTGGAATACTTTTTTAAAAACATATTCTCCGCAGGGAAACATCTCACTGTAAGCAAAAACCAGTAATGTTAGGCTGAGATCAAAGGGAGCATATTTAATATGTTTAGGTTTGAAAACGGAGTTGTTACTTTTGTTCTGAAGGTTATTTTTATAAAACTTTGTTCTAAACAAAGAAATCACAACAATAGCTCATTGGCTTACGTGCCGTGGTGCTTTGCTAACTGCAAACACGCCTGAAGTCACAAGTGATAACACGATTTCAGATTCTCTTTGAGAAATTTAAACACTCTCACAACAAATCTGGGTATTTATTTCTTTGTGAAGCTCCCACTAATGACCATGTTTTTGCAGGAGTAAATGCGTCCACATTAAATATGAATAAACACATCATGATGAAACAATTAGGCAATAGTCCTCTGTGTAGCCAGCTTAAGTATCTGCATGTCTGAAAAAATGGTAATAACAAAATAACAACGCTGCGGAGAAGTATTCACCAATTAGCATTACTTCTCTGTGGAAAAGAAAGTAATTAGCGAGTTTTGCATTGAGAAAACCCACACAGGAGCCTCTCATGCCAAGACTGAACCTTTACGATTGATGAAATAGGATAATAATGGGTGGTATGATTAGCTATCGTGGGGTGCCCGGGGTTCACGGGAGGATGACACACGGCCTCGGAGTCAGGCGCTCCGGCGCAGCACATGGGGTGTGCTTCACTCTCGGCCCTTTTACCACTCAGGAGGCAGATTGGACTTCTCACTCTCAGCTACTCCGCATTATTGTCCATTATCACACCGCGGTCCACGTGTAAGGTGACAGTGGTGCTTTGATGGAGAGGCGACAGGGGGACCTGGGCTGCAATAACATATTATTAGCTTTTTTCACAGCTCCACTGGGCTGGATTTACACTGGATATCCAGAGACCTCTGAGGGCAGCCCACTGTCACTGCGCTGTCCTCCAGCGGAGCAATTGTCTGAGATGCACAGGTGTGTGTGTGTGTGTGTGTGTGTGTGTGTGTGTGTGTGTGTGTGTGTGTGTGTGTGTGTGGACTGGCCATGCACCCACGCAAGGCACAGCACGGAGCACGTGGATGCGTCCACAAACAGAGGGATAGGGATGTGTGTGTGTGTGTGTGTGTGTGTGTGTGTGTGTGTGTGTGTGTCTATAATCAGTGACAGGCCCTACCAATTAGTCTCAGCATGCTGTCATTCTTGTGTGTTACTGTAGTGTTACATGTTTTCCTTTAGTTCTGTAAACACATCGACGACCATCACAGTAGTAAGTCGGTGCAGAGATAGATAGATAGATAGATAGATAGATAGATAGATAGATAGATAGAGATGAGAAAGTGCATGTGCTGCCTCTGTTTAATGCAAAGAGCTCTTGTCCTTGGTAATGTTAACAGTCTCCCTTGTGACTGATGCCTCTTGTCCCAGCCCTGTTTATAAAACAGTCAGAACTTCGTTAAGGGACAATAACATCAGCCAAGCTCAATTATGGTGACATTTTGCTGACATGCAGATTGCCTCCTCTCAATCTTTTTTTTTTTTTTTGTGTGTGTGTGTGCAAAGTACTGGCGTGCCAGTCACATATGGATGGATGAACTTTGGGAGAATCAATGGTATTGATGATTCATAGATCATACAGGACAACAAGACTGACATCAGGACAGTGAATTCATCCCACACGGAAAGTCAATATTAAATTGTAATCATAATCAGACAAAGTGAGTTATGTATAATCAATAGCACAATTATGATAGAACGGAGGACTTGTCCTTCTAATATAGACAACGAGCGGGTTCAAACAAGCCGCATTGTGTTTATATCAACATGAGCGAGTACGAATGCCTACGCATTGTTGTTGGCACCTCTCCAGTTGTTTGTGATGACACATTTTCTCATTCAGTGAATCTGATGACAAAATTGAAAAGGTGATCAAAATCAATCCTATTAAATACACCAGCCTTAATGTTCTGAGGATAGAAATATTTCAAGCAATTATGGCAGATAGAAGTTATCAATTTCATTGCTAAATATCTTACAGAGATATTCAGACGAACACAATAAGACTAGTAAACAATGCCTTTTTGTTTTTCATTTGGCTCTGATATATTTGGATATTTGGAGACGCTTCCTCTAATGTCGAGTAGGGAAACCACCCTAAACACACACAATTATGTTTTTCTTAAACAAATATGTAAAAAAATAGGGGATCACAGCTGTTTTAAAGTAATTCCAAAACCACTGGTTGCACCACGCCAGGGGACCAGTTGGTGTCATCGTTCCACCTGACTCGCTGAGTGTCCAATAAAATCGGCAAAAAATGAATTCAGTTCATTTATTTCTAGAGTGACAAGAATAAAAATAATATTTTAGCAACATTTGAAGCCGATGTTCATTGTGATGCGTCTGGATCATCAGATCCATCATGGACTGTCTCCTGTCTGGCTGCACATGTAACTGATATTTTAAAAAAAACTGATTAGTCATCAATTATTATTGAAATAGATTTACATCAAAAAGCAGGCAAATTAAAAAACGATTGCTTAGGTCACTTTTCTGCCCCTATTGTCAATATTTGTAGCTCAAACAATGATCAAAGGTCCAAACACTGTAAGTAAATGCAATAATATTGGAGTGTGATTTCATTATTTGAGGAAAAAAAACAAAAAGAAAATGTAAATGTTGCACTAAACAATGAATGACAACTAAGATTGTATGACTGATCTATGTCCAGTTCCCTTGTAATGTCATATAAACTGATGTAATCTCTCAATGAAGCGACGCCTGGTGTCAGACTTGTGTTTTTTGTGGGTACCTCTCGCTGTCTTGGGAAAACATGTTTGGATATGAGAAGTCAGAAGCAGAGGACCTTGAGAAAGGCCAGCGTCTGCTCTCCGTGGACCCCCCGCAGAGGTCTGGAGCCGCCCTCGACAACCTTCATCAAGATTTAAAAGAAAAGCAACAGAATCCAGTTTCAGGTGACTGATGCAATGTTTCGCTTCTGTTATGACCTGGTGGCGTTTATCTCCATCACTGTATATATTATAATCAGTCATGTCTCACTGTGTGTGTTTCAAACTTGATGACAAACCATGAAGCTGTTACTGTAAAGCAGCACCTTGTCAGACTGAAGATGTTGATATCTATTCACACGTTAAACTACATATAAACACACGCAGACTTTTTAAAATTTGACCTGTCGAGAGCAAGAGAGACAGCAATACATAACTTCTGCCCAGACAGGCCTGTGGGAGGGTTGCTGTGAATCTGACCTGTGGGATGAGTTCTTGCTTAATTTTTTCACACTGTTTAAGTAAGAAACAAAACACAACACTGAGGCATAGAACTAAACAGCCATACTGAGTGTGTTTTTGAAAGCAAAAAGGCTGGGGGAATCCTGTCGGGTCCTGAATAGCGGCAGGCAATTGTTGTTGACAATTTTTTAAAGAGAGTTTTGTGTAGTTTGGAGTATATTTTGTAAAATCCATTTTCAGGATCCTCGTGTTTTTCTGTGCGCTCTAGGTTACTATCACTTTGGTTTACTAATCCAGCCTGTTTGCTGCAAAACAAGAAATAATCCTGGATCTTCAACAGCTGACTGTGACAACATGCCACTTTGTTAATTTATCCTTCCAGTTCATTCATCTCCTTTAAACACACCTGGCATTCCCTCTCTGACAGTATATGATATTATATGTCGTCTGTCTTTCTAGAGATAATTGCATTGATCACTGTAGGTCACTGTGCGCCCTGCACACACGTTGATTTAGCAGTTTCCACAATTAACCTGATAGCTTTCATATTAAGGTGGCCTGGATTAAACTGCTCCGGCTGCCATTTCCAGTCAGCGCAGTCTTTTTGCTTCTTTAACCGAATTCTCCTCCGTCTGAGGAAGAGTCTCGGGCAGATGGAGTGTATTGATGGAGTGTATTGTTGGCTGAATATGGGTGTTTTCAGCCAACTATTGTAGCACATTTTCTCTTTACATTCAATTTTAATGTTTAATAAAGTTTGAGGCCTGAATTTAGGCTTCATAGTGAGTCATGAACCTCATAGCAATCTGCTTTTTTTTTAATATCTTTGACTGAATACATTGTCTCTTATTCCAACCGCAGTCTCGCATCAGGATGTTACTGTTCAAAATTTAGCATGTAGGATGCAAGATTTAAAGAGTCCCCATTTGATCATAATAATGAAGAATATCTTTAATGCAGTTTGCTAAATTCTAACCTTAGTTAACCCTTTCATGTCCTAAAGAAATATTTGTGTCTGCATACAGTATACAGAGATATATTTTCTCTACATAACCAATCGAACCCAGCAAAAATGTCTAGCTTTGGCAATGCTTGCAGTTTTCAATGTAGTTTATTACATATTTACTATATTCTCTAACTTTTTTCATTTGTAATTTGCAATGCCTCTCCCTATCAGGGTCTTAATATAGAAAATACTTTGCTACAAACACTGGGGCAACAACAACAGAAGACACACATTACTAAGCACAATTAGCACTATAGAAGAAAAAGCATCAAATTATTTATGATTACATGAGTGATTCATCTTCAAAAACGGCTTCAATCACTGCAATTTCTCATTAGTGATACAATGAGAGGCTTTAAAAGTGTGTATGAAAGAAAAGCGTGGTTCAAGTGTGACCGAGGATTCAAGTCAAGTCTTAAATTTGGCACGACAAGCAAAGTTTGAACAACTAGTTTGCTAAGGCTGCTTCCACACGTATTTGCCTCTGTGAAGGTTTCTTTTGAACACTAACTTGAGTCAGTTATTGTGTGCATGAATGTGCACTATTTCAAGTGAACACACACACACACACACACACACACACACACACACACACACACACACCACACGGATTTATGCAACTCAAAAAGAGACGTTAATATTTTCAAGAGTGAATATAATCATCAAAACAAGCTCTCTCCTCGTCTCCTGCCCGTGACTACACACCAATAAAAAGCATTACACATGACTCACATGATGCTGGGCCCTTTGCCTAATAAATTCTGGATAGTGAGACAACCTATGTCATCTTCATTAGAGGATGGCAGCTTTTCTCCATCAAAAGGCTCATCTTAAGGATGTGTGAGCGCTTTGAATCAGATGCCGTAATTGCTGACTGATGAAAACACTCGAGGCAGTGCGCTGTGTTCACCAGAGGCCTCCTTTCCCATTGCGCTCACTGGATTTGGCTACAAGGTCCAGTAACTTCAGAAACCTGACAGGTGCACGCCCTGAAATTCAACCTCCCCTCTTTTCATCAACTTTTTCCACTTAACTACTGACAGTACAGAGGCCGTAGTTTTTCTTTTTTTTTTTTTTTTTCCCTCCTTTAGCGTTCGTTTGACTGCTTGGTGTGCAACAGAGGAAATGAGGAGCGGCGCGTGAGCCACGTAACATGAATGTAATATTCATTAGATAAAAGGCATGGGAGGTTGAAGACCTGACCCGTCATGTCTCTCCATTAGACGCCCCTCTGACCTTCACTCTGTTGTCTTTCATTCACTGGCTTTTGTTGATTAGCCATAATGAGGTGGCTTACTATAGTACCCCAGTTTATCCGCCGCACCCCTCCCCCCCGCTGCCGCCGCCGCCGCCGCCTTAGTGAGGTGCTACAGATAAAAAAGTCCATCCAGGCAGCCGTCATAGGGGGTCAGCACAAATCAGATGGAGGGGCTTTCTTGTGTCTGGCAGCCGACACTTTCAAATGTTAATGGATGGGGGCGAACAAAGTTGAAGTGGGTCTGAAAATGCTAATTGTCCCTAATTCATGTAAATAGGTTTCTTAATGGAGGAATTAAGCATTTTAAATATGCAATTGGAGGCAATCAGTCCTTTCATTTGGTGGGGTGGCACAGGTGTAGTGGATTGAAATTCATCTTTCACACAGGGTGGCTCATTTTTCATTTGGCTGTGTTCAGGCATGGATGACGGAGACTGGAAGAGAGGCCCTTGTGCACTGCTACGTACAGATATCGGTGAGTGAAACACGCTGCAAAAACCTATAATTGCGTTCTTGTTGTTGACCGTATCAAGATGGAGGGAAAAGCAATTAACACAGACTCCAATCAATACGGGTAAATACAGCCTGGGAAAAAATATAATTTGTTCTTGCCACTTAAAGAAGTAATACAGTGCATGGATATTTATGCATTTAAAGAGATCACAATTCCTATTTGTTTGCCCACAACCATACATATGAAATCTGTGCATATTCCACTGTTTGTTATGACCAAAAGTGTCAGATTTGGATACAAAAAAGGAGCGTAGCACACAACGGAGGACAGAGGCGCACACACATAACACAAACAGAGGAGCGGCGAATAGACAGCTCTGACTTATTATTCTGATCATCTCAAACAGACAATAAAGCAGGAGGTCACACTTCAGCATGTAATAACATGGTGTAGCAGCAGGACCTGGGACGGAGGGAAACTCACACGTAACATGTATGGGCCATGAATCAAATGGGCAACGCATTGTCTCAGAAAATGACTTATTAGTCAATATAAAGGGGGATACTGTGTCTTTGAGGTGCAAATAGCCGTGGCTCTGCGGAGAAGTGGAGGCAGCCCCGGTTAATGAACGAGACAAGAAAAACCTTGTTTAAAAGGACAAATCAGATCACAAGATTTCAAACCCATTAGCTGCTACTCACATGGAATGATAATAATGATAAAAGATGGTGGGGCCTTTTGATTTCAGAGTAGCAAACTGTGTTGTCTTGGGAAAAATCTTTTCCTGGAGGGGAATCAAAGAGCAGTTCATTTTCACACTGACCTTCAGGGCTCAAGGCGGCCAGACAAGGGCACAAACAGATTGAGAATTAATTGGTGCAATTAACATTTTGTGATTATAAGGACTTCAGATCAATACCCTATGCAAATAGCAGTATTGATGTGCAGCAGAAACCTTGTTAATTGTGTTTGGCGAACAAACAGGCCCCTGTGTTACTATTCCATAATGGAACAGGAGGCACGAACAGGTTCAAACTGCTGACCACTTTAGATGCATGAGGACATGCGGCAGTCTCTCGCTCTCTCTCTCCTCCTCCTTCCTATCTGTCCACCCCTTCACCCTCTTCAACACTCTTTGGGAAAGTTGCAGTGTTCGACGATCTGGGTTGCTTTTAAGTTGGCCTTTTAGTGGCTCTTTGAAGAGGGTCTTAAAAGCTGGATGAAGATTCCTGTATGTTTCTGTGATCGCCGCGCTCGTGTCAGGCAGCGGCAGATTACACAAATGGCCTCCTGCCTCCTTTCTTTTACAGTTTTTAAGAGTGGGAATGGGCATGCGGGGAAGAATTGAAACACTCGGCACCGACAGCCATTGAAATGAATTAGTTTCAGCTTTATTGCCATGGACTGGATTTTCCACTCTCGTTATTAAACTGCGTTAAAAATGCACTTTCATTTCAGATAAGTACCAGTAATCCTGTTTGCAGACCACAGCAGATGAAGTTAAATATAATTTAAGCAGAAACGGAAACGGGTGGAACAATGTAATCACTGAAAGTGAGATTGAAGTGATGCTATTCTTATCATTATTATTATTATTTTTATTACTGTCAGTGTGGAAAGACACTAGTGGGAGAGGTGGCAACGGCAAGCAGGAGGTGACAAAAGCAAAAAAAAAAGAAGAAGAAAAAACCCATCCAATAGCCATCACGGCCAATAAATCCCTGCTCACTATTACCCATCTCACATTTTCTGTCTGTGACAATTGGCTTGCAGATTGTTGCACAGCCAACATCCTGTAGCCTTGAAGAAACACACAGAGCTGGCAACATACAAAATGCACCAAGCTACTGTTAATTAGCTGAGTTTACAGGCTGAAGGAACAGTTAGCGCGGCCTTTTATGTGCCGCATTGCCCGCTGCGGCTGTGGTGTTGCTGTAATGATGCCGGGGCTTGATGTGGGCTTACCTAGAGTTAGGTGTTGTGTCACATTTGCTAAAAGACGCAACATAAAAGGTAAAGACCCCGGTGAGAACCGAGCAGAGCTGTGAGAGGAAAATGCTGGTTTTTCGCTTTCCAGTATTTGATGTACTTACTTTACCTAAGTCAACTAAAATTGTGGTGAAAAAAAAAAAAAAAACTCAATTTAATTCCATCACCGCTGAAAATGAGATTCTCATGAGTACAATTACAGGACGTTTATTAAAAGTATAACAATTATCATCATATTAGCCATTTGTTAGCGTGCTTGCTAATTACAGTTAATTCTTTTCAATTTTGGGCCGTGCTCCTTTAGGCATTAGCTTTAATCTCCCTGGTGATGAAGTTTTGTATTAAATGGAAAGCAGAGGGAGGGAGGAGACAGTGGACACGGAATAAAACCATTATATATTTGACAAATATCAACTTTTATTTATTGTGGGAGAGAAATGAAGGGAAGATATTTAAATTCAGTAGCACATTGAGTTGAGTATGGAACACAAATCAATAAATAAACATCAATTATCTTTAAATGTTCAGATATATTAGAAAAACAATGTTAGGGTCAGATCAAACTATATGTGTGTCTGACTGAAGCCCAGGACTGTGCATCAGTGCAGAGGCTGAGTTCAAACACTGATTGAGCCATACTGGGGCAACAAAGCTGCTCCATCTATAAAGGATTCTTCAGGGTGTGGTCACACCTGTCAGGTTTGGTCTGGTTGAATGAAAAACAAGTGTGATTCCTGCATTAGCAGGGTCCATTTGTGGAGGTGTGAATGCCACCATCTAAAACCTTGGCATGCACCAAACAAGCAGGTTTGTAATGAAGATTTCAAACAGCTGTGATTCCAAACGGACTTTAGTTCAATTCAGCTGAAGTTGGAATACAGAAAAAGTAAAGAATGTGATAGGGATTCAGAAGTTTTATTAAGACTGTGCGCAATAATGCACAATTCTCTTGCCACTTTTTGAAATTACATTTTTATATTTTAGAAGGCTTTGATTAGATTTTCCAACATGAACTGTTGCTTTCAGTCCAGAACACAACACAATATATATCACATCAGCTGGTGGTAAAAAAGGCAGTATGAGCAAAGCACAAACTTCAGAAGAATTTTTTTTTAAAGTGTCTTCATAAGATCAGATTTAATTTGGTGGCGATCAGATAACTGCACCAGTTATATTAATAGTGTACATTTCTAAAACAGACTCCATGCAAAGCCTACTTTCAATGAAAGGCTCCACCCACACATCCATCTTAATTACTCCTTTTTATCCTGGGGGAGAGTGGAGTGGCTGGACCTTTGGGGGGGGGGGGGGGTGATAGCCCGGGCTGGGTGTCCACCCGTGGGGGCCGGTTCTGCTTCTGATCTTCGCAAAGGTCAGAGCTCATATTTGCATGATCAAGTTCATCTTTAATCACTCTGCACTCTTCATATTCTGCATGTGGACTCAGTCACTGTGTTGTCTTTTGGGGAGTTAGACTAAAAGCGATCTGTATTAGGTCTCTCCTGCTGCTCTGGTTTGATCCCTTCTTCCTTCTCTCTATTCTCTTTTGTTTGTTTGTTTCCCTCGCAAACTTTTTTAAACTACCCATGTTGTGTCACCTTAAAGTCACCTTAAAGGGATTTCAGGCTTAATGGTGTTCTATTGACCAAATGCATTACTGTGCATGAAAATAGTTTGTGAATTTAAAGAGTGAGTCTGAAGACTCTATGCCACATACATCCATAACATTTCATTGTAAGTACTTTTTATTCTAAAAAAAAAAAATAATAATAATAATAAAAAAAAAGTCTCAGTGACAATAAAGCAAAGTTTCCATCATGGCAATTTGTAACTATAATCTGTTATCTCTTTTTTTTTTTTCTTTGTGAAAAACTGAAATAAATGTCACCACTGAGGATATAGTGTTGTTGTTAGTTTGCACTCTTTAAGCTGCCAATGATTCTTTTGAGTAACATAACCAGATGTGGAGCAAACAAAGGGGGTTTGTCACTCAAAATAAAATTTTTACACTGCAAAATAAATAAAATACCGCCGTCTTTACAAAGAGAAACATTCACAGTCAGCAAAGGAAAGATGAAGAAATAATGACACTAATTTACACTTGGCAATGTACCTATTAACTGCACATATCTTTTCAGCACTTTCAGGTAGTCTCCTGAAGTTTAACCTTTGACTACAGCTGAGCTCAGCCTTATAAATTCACTGGATTCACTCCTGGTTGACAAGGAAAATAAAAAGTCATGAAAGCATACCTTACCTTTCTCAGATACAAACTGTGGGTTAAATTAATTGAAAAAAAAAAAACCTTGATGTTCGATTTCAGAACCTGGGACACGACTATTCTTTGTCTTGGAAGCCGTATAATTAATATGTGTAATTATTATGGATACCCGGGTGTTACAGGGGCGCACCGTGACCTTTTGGCCGTGCGGTTTTATACAATCTGTAGAGGTTGGGCAGCTGCTGGCTGATGAACTTCCTCCTTCACTGGATCAATTAATGCCCACGGTCGTGAATGTGAAAATCAAGACTCGATAGAACTGCAAATACGTGCGGATGAGGATCAATCCACGAGTAAACATCAATGAAAGAGGAGCGAGGCGCTGGAGGTGGAAGCCGAAGCTCACAGTAAACAGAGCTGGCTTGATGAAGATGATTGTAATGATGATGCCTCTGATTTTATCTACTATTGCACTCTATTATAGAGTGATTGGATTTCTGCTGAGGAGGAGATAAGTTTTTCTACCCATGCAATAAACATAAAAAAAACCCCAACATAATGATGACATGTGAACCATTTCCCAAACACTGTTATATAGACAAAAATAATGCAGATAGTAAATCATAAAAGCAGCAGTCCAAATGCTTTTATGCGGTCAGGCTGCGGAGAGCAGGTGAAAAATACACAATGGTATTGCATTTTTAGACGAGGTTCAAAAAGACCTTGTCAAGATTGATGTCCCTCCTGTAGCTATAGTTAATAGTAAGGGAACACTCCTGAAATTAGAATCCACTTCTTTCTAAATGCACCACCTGTGAACTGAGGACATCTGAGGGAAAAAAATGGAAGGGTACATGTCATTTCTATAGGTTTCCAAGACACAGGCTACGGAGAACAGCCAATCTGTGAGGTGTAATGGATATGTCAAGAATTGCTAAATCATAGGTGTCCGAGGCAGAGAGACAACCAACCCAAACATAATGTCATTCTGGAGGCTGGGAAGGAGGCCACTGCAAGCCGGAGGAGGAGAGGAAACAACAAGGGTGGATAAAGTGTTGCATTTAAATTTGGGGGATCTGAAAATGAGGGAAAGATATTGACTGTTTATTTTCCGGCGTACTCTTCTTTATTATTACCTATTTGGCATCTCTGTCTGGGTGCATTATGGAAATGAAGTAATGCTACTTTGCTTAACAATAACACACTGACTTTGAATCCTCTTACTTAAGGTTTGATTGCTTCTTGACGGTGGTTTTAAATGAATTGTGTTGAGGAGTGATAAAGAGCTTATTGCCAGGAATAAAAGCCCAGAGCAATGAAGAAAAGCTACACATGGAGTGGCTAGGCGATACAGGCTATTACGGTGAGGGAATGGTGTCCTTGACTGCCAGGACGGCTTAGAATTTTATTTCATCTTGTTTTGCTGGCTGCTGACAATGATGCGTGACTCTGGCACCGGAGGAAGAGGGCAGGCATGAGAGCCATTTGAGATCTCATTTACATACACTGTGTCTATAGCGGCATGAAAATCACTGCGACGGTATGTCTGAGCACAGTGTGCACGTTCCGTTCCCAGCGTCTACTTCCAGGTATGTTTGTGCGTTCGAGCATTTTGAAAGTTGCCTATTGAATTTTTTTCCACACAGTTGTCATTCTCTCCGTGTCGTCTTGTATTTCTGAGTGCAGACTCGCTCTGACCTCCACCGCTCACATGTGCCGAAGCCCCCAAACCTCATGTAAATTTGGACAGTGGAGGACCGGGGGACCCTGGGAATTGTTGTTTATCAGTGCAGTGAGGAGAACGGTTGAGCTGTAATGGCTCTCCAGTGGCTTCAGTATGCAAACTTCTCCGAGCAGCAGGAGTTTGAGGCCTTCCCCTCTGAGCGGCACATCCCTGTCTCTCTTTGGTTGGCTGCTCGATTTGTATGGAACCAGTTCATTTGGAGGTTATATCTGCTCTGTCAAGGTGAGTCAGTGTTTTTTTTTTTTTTTTTTTAATAAAAAGCTTTAAAAAAATAGGTCTGAAGAAAAGTTTCTGATGATGGTTACAAAGTTTACTTCACAATTTGTGGTGCTCAAGAAATTAATCATGAAAATAAATGTTTAAATTGTGAATATTGATCATTTTTGCTACAAAGCCCACCTTTGAACCAGTTCAAATACTTTAATCGACTAATGACAGCTTGCTGAGTCCTGCACTCAATAACTTCTCATTCTGGCAGTACATACACTCAGCTGACAGAAATGATTTATCATTTTAAATTCTCAATCATTACAGTCACGGGTGATGGTGGGACCCAGACGCAGACTCAGGCGACGTGGGATGAGTTCACAGAGTCGGTAAGGCGCAAAACAATCTGGCCCAGAGACACGGGGAGAAGGGCTTCTGAAGGCTGGATCATGCTTTCCGTGTCCGCATTCCCGCTTTGGAGCGCACACAGACACCAATGCACACGCAATTCCACCCATGCTACATTCTGAGCTCATGATGGAGTGCGGTCCAAGCATGCACACTGATCCACGCATCCTTGGAGACAAACAAGCTGCATGCATGCGTTGTTACTGTGAAAGGCAGTGGCAGGGAGTCCAGTCTGCACCATTTATTAATGTCGCGAGAGGAGAGTGCGCCATGAGATGACGTCAGTGGAGAGCGTCTCTCGGCCACAAAACAAACAACACACTCGCACGCATTGATGTTCTTCTTTCTTAACTTCTTCTTTATTAACTCCAGAAAAATATCAGTATTGTCGTCCCCGCCCAAACATATCTTACTTTATCGTGAGCTGGCTGGAAATTTTTAAGGTGGAGCGCTTCATCAGTCTTCAATATCAGTGTTTATAAACCAGATAGTGATGGTCAACCTTAAATTTGTCCCAAGCTGCAGCCATTAAGACTGCCAGCCGATTTCAGAGGAGACGACCTCTCACTGCCGCTGTTTTCAACGCTGTTGACTGATTTTGAACACTCACAATATTGAGTTTTAGGACTACAAAAACACGGGAACTATCAAGTGAAAGAGTAAGCTGTCTTCTTTCATCTGGAATACAAATTGTGTTTCTACCTTTTTCCGTTCTTCAGTGATCAGCAGTGGAAGACAGGTAAGTCTCACCAAAAACGGTGCTCTCTTACTAGAAAAGGAGATAACAAGATTTTTGTGAAAAGACAAAAATCAAGCAAGAAAACTCACTTTGTATCGAAATTTTTCCTTTCGTGACACCTTAAACATCTCAATAGTTGTTCCTTTCCCTAGAACTAAATAAAAGGATCCCTGAGGATCTCATCTGGATGTCTTTATAGTTTTTAAGACCTGGATTATAAAGATGGTCTGATTGTTTCACAGAGTCGCTCTTCAAAAGTTGGCGTCCATCTTTGTTTGCTGTGGTTTTCTGGTGGGCTTGCTCTGCTGTGCGGCACGATGTTTTATAAGCACTACGAGCGATACTGCGACAGACTGGCGACCTGTCCAGGATGAACCTCGCCCTCAGCCAAAGCAGCTGGTACTGGCTCCAGTGCCCCGCCACCCTGAAAAGGACAAAGCGGCTAAGAAAACGGATGCATGGACGGACCGAAACGAGTTCATTTTGAATAATTAATTACAGAAAAATAAAGCGGCAAACATTAACGACTTTAATTGCGCTTCGTTTTTGTATTCCAGCACAGAAAGATTTTCAGTGCCTCTGAGAAAGTTCCTTACAGTCCCTGGCAGACCAATCAAATCCATTATACCAATGCACCAGACGCATCAGACAACAAATCTCCAAAACAACTGAGAACAGTAGCAGGCGACCAGATGCGATGCATAAAACAAATGAGGGAGTGTTTTAGCCCAGTGGATCAAAAGTTTCATTTTAAAAGCTGGGATGAAAGTGTGGCTAAAAGCACGACTGTGTACAAAAATCTGCTACAAAGAATTTAGCTACATGTCACTGAAGCTATTGAAGTGAACGTTTCTTTGTGAGGAAATGATGCCATTCAAAGTTACAAATGAATTTAAAGCAGCATGAGTCACAGCAAGGCCCTGCACATGTTTGCTCAGCTGTGGTGGTACATGGAAGGCAATAGCCAAAAAAAGAAGAAAAAAATCAAACTATTTCGTTTCACCAAATAAGCTGAAGTGCATGTTTTTGGACTATTGAAGAAACGCCACACAGAAATGCTCCCAAACTGGACTCAAACTGGTGAACTTCTTGCGATGAGGCAATCGTGCTAACCACTCCGCCACCACGCAGCTGATTACCCAAACACCAGGGAATAAAACACATTTTCACCATCCAGACCACTAGATTGCGCTGTGAATGTGCACCATGCTGAGAAAGAAGATGAAAGTAAAACCATAAAATTTTGACAAAGTGATTTATCATGTAGTCGTCTCAGTAAGCTCAGAGAGAAAAGAAAAATGCTGAAAAATTGGATTTTCAATCCATTCAACATTATACTCCAAAGGAAAAAAGAAGGAACACGCCTTTACAGTAGGAGATGAACATACAAATATTTGCAAGGAATTAACATTACATTTTGAGCCACTAATTTAAATAGAACAAGTGAAAAAAACAAAAGCATCTTCATGTTTACTGCTGTGCAAACAATCACACATCCAGTGATGAAGGAAAGAGTTTGTTCGTAGCCACAAAACCCCGAGCTCCCACTTCTTGACTCGGTGAGTCAGATATGCCAAGAGCTGTTACTCTTTAAGTAAAGTATATGTCCAGTAATTATCTCATATGATGCTGCGTGTTTTCAGGCATATCAAAAATAATGACTGCGTGCCACAAAGTGCTTGAAAAATTGCTGGGGTGAGACCTCTCCCTCTGATAGGTTCAGGCATTTCAGATGCTCTTTTCCAAAGAGATTTGGTCAGAGCCTTTCCTCCACTTAAACACAGAAACACTGAGGATCAATTTGTGGGATTAGTGGACACTGCCGAGATAAAGTTGGTGCTGAAGAGGCCCACATGACCGTCGTCCCCCCAGTGTCCAGCTAAAGTCCTCTTAGCTCCATTCCTGGCCTCAGACTAAGCCCATCCAAACCCCAAATGCAATCACAACCCCAGCTCAGTCCGGCCCCTCAGACTGATCACCACCAACAGCAACGGGCCTAAATTGCAGCGCCGTCCCCGATCCGCAGCCCTCCCCGCTTTGCCGCCTCCCAGAAATTTATTTAATGAGTGAAGTTTTGTGGTGGGTGTTCAGGGGTCTCACGCCAGGCCTGCAGCAATAGAGGAGGCGCTTTCATAAACCATGGGAGAACAAATGGGATTTAACACACAAGAGGCTCTGATGGCCTATTAATTCTGCTTTGGCTGGAATCCAGAATGAGCCCAGCCTCTCTCCTAATTCATGGCTAATTTCTATCAGAGGTATCAGGAGACTTTTTTTTTCTCTCTGTGCAGGATGCATCCACATAACTTTAATGGATTCATTCAAGGGCTACGGCACGCAGACATTGATTAGATTGCCTCTGAGGCCCCGCTGCTGGTCGCTTGACATAGGCAGCAAATGAAATGTGACCTCTGGTAAAAGGCCTGAACCAGCCAGCCCCAGTCTAATCCATTAGCTCCAAACCTTTCCCAATCCCATTTAATTAATGAAGTGATTTGAAAAAGCATTCACCAATCTCTGGAACTGGAAAATAGTGGGCATATAAAGTAACAGAAACAACGGGAGCAACACAAACCCGATCCAGAGAGACAAAAACAAGACGTTCAAAGGGAAAGTAGGAGAGTTGGGTTGCAGAGTAATTGTTTGCTCTGAGATGGAATATTACTGCAGCGCTGAGACAGGATGATCCAACCACAAAACACATGCAGATGTGAGGTAATGAGTTGGGTTCAGGAAAATTACCTTTCCTTGGCGGATTTGTTTAAATATTTGTCAGTAAGAGAAAAAGTCAATTTATTTAAATTCATCAAAGCCAAACAGTGACAGCAGGGGAGGAGGGAGGGGGGTGGGGGTGGGCACGGGGAGTTAATCAGTGAAATGTAAAACAGGAGAGTGGTAAATATTTTCCACTTCTGCCGCAGAAAGAATTTACCACCATGTTCGTCTTGGCCAAGCAGCTGTGATTCACGCCACCTCAAATCTGCTTTTTGGTGTTCACATTTTCTCATTCTCATTGAACAAGGATCTGTGTGTGTGTGTGTGTTGTGTGTGTGTGTGTGTGTGTGTGTGTGTGTGTGTGTGTGAGCTCTTAATTCAGACAATTGGAAGAAAAGGCACAGCAGCGCAGTGTTTACCCAAAGCAAAACGTCAATGTCAGAAGAAAGACAAACACGGGATCTCTGTCAGCGCATAAGTTACATTACTTATTTTTCTAATTGAATTCGTTTATTTATCTCCAATTAATAATTTATGATGCAACACACAGTGGTATGCAAATGAACAGTTTAAATTTAATGAGTTTTTAATGACCAAACAAATAATTAGTAGAGCCTGGTGTGGTGTGCATGTAATTTGAGAAGAAATGAATTGGAGAGCTTTGTTCACTGTTTGAGCACAGACAGGCTAATTTACCTATAGTGAGGCTTATGCAGCAAAGGAACTGTGGGCTATATGAAAAAGCACTGTACAGTCATTACCTCAAGGTTATTAGGAAGTCCCCAAAAGGCCCGTAGTGGACATGTAATGCTGGGGAAATAATGCAAACCATTATACTCCTTCACAACCAGAGCAAATAGCAAAATAGAGGCTCATGCACTGAATATAACTCACATGTTGACAAGGGAAAAATCCACTATGGATATCCTAAATATTCTAACTATTCCCATTGGTGTGAGAGAAAAAGGCAGAGGGCGACATGCCACTGGAGCCAAATGGCATTTGATAATGGCTTTTTTTCCCTCGGCAAACCCAAAAGACATTGTTAAGATTTACATTTTCAAATATATGCTGACCTTTTTTCCCTCTTCTCCTCTCTTCGCTTGTCATCAGCACTGTAATTGAATCAATATATTTCCTGATCAGCCGAGAGATTGAATAAGGTCACAGGAAGCCATGTGTGGACATTAAAAATCATTATTCTACTCAAATTGAGCAGAGATGGCATAGACCATTCAGGGTTCAAAATGAAATTATATTAGAGTCTATTACACTTTTACAATTATAGAGACGTTCCAATATTACAACGGGAAATGAAGTCATAATAAAAAGCCCAGGGGTGTATTGCAAAGAAATGGCCCAACTATTTTTTTCACTTTCACACTGTTATTGAACTGATGAAGAGAACTTGGTGACATTACACTAACTGATAAGTGACCTTATTCATGAAGAATAGAGGAACTTGTTTTAGTCGCTCTGTTTTACGACTTGAAGTTTGAGCTGTTCCCCCTCCTGCAAGACCACAAGTAAGCACGGGTGCGTGTGTGAGCACGGCCCATTTACTCTCTTCACAGACACTTTCCAGTACAAGCAGCACTCGTCTTGCTGCAAAAGTAGTTACTGCTTTAATTGCCTTTAAGCATACATTTATTTTAATTATTCATTTATTTTTTTGTGGGATATGGGATTTTGCTTTATGCACAAGTCTGAGCTGGGGAAAAAAAAACGGCTAATTAAATAGCCCAAAAGAGTTGTGCAATTGCAAGACAAAGTTTCAATCCTTTTAATCCAATACTCCAGAAAAAAAAGTGTAAAATTAAATTAGACCATACTATTAACTGAGAGTTTTCAGTCTAAATTCTTGCAAATTATGTCTAACTATCAAATTAGATAAAACTCCCTTTTTAATTGGCTTACTCATTGTAATGAATAACACTTATCAGCGATCAACTTATCAGTGCCGCATGAAATAAAAATGAGCAGGACCAGAAAATAAAAAAAAAAAAAAAAAAAAAAAAAAAACTTTCCTTTTGGCTTTGCAGTCACTCTTGTGGTCCACTTTTCAAAGGTTTCCACATTTAAAATCTAGCTCTCTGTGTCACAAATTACACAATTATGCACATATAGAGGGGTGACCTGCGATTTGTCTGCGCCGTCACGTCCATCTGCGGGGGAAGAGATTCATCTCCTCACTCCTTTCACACTAAAGGCACAGCCCCTACTGGTCAATTAGGCGTGATGGTCACAATATCCGCAGTGTTGCAACGTCGCGCTCCTTAAAGCCTGTCAAACGACGGTGGGCTGGGAAACCCGGTCGCCTGGAAACGACGGCGGCTCCCACAGCCATCACCATCATCGTCGGATGTAAATAGCCTTTCATCTCAGGTGGAACAGAGCCATTGAACGAGCACATCTATGTTGCCCTGTTTAAACTCCGCATACAGAGGGATGAATGGTAATGAAAGGGCCATTTACACCATCTATTCCACCTCCACCTCTCCAGATTTTTTGAATATAAAACCTCAGAGTGGAACGTTTATGAAACACATAATGACAATCTAAATCAGTGGGCGGCTTCACTCTACAAGGATTAGTGGGCTTGATGTAGTTCAACACGTGAAGGCATACTTGTCGCCCTATTACTGTAAAAGCTTCAGAAGCCCTCCCTGAAGGAGTTAGCGAGGGAGGAGGAGGAGGAGGAGGAGGAGATTGAGGAGGAGGGATGGGGGTGGGGTGGAGGGGGGGGGGGGGGGGGTCACTCAAATATGCCACTGATCTTTGGCAGCAAATTATGGACTCTATTCAGTATGGAAAGAAGGGGCAAAGAGACACTTGGCCCGTCACGTACTGCACATACAAAAGATGGACTTCTTTTATCTATTAAATGCTTCAAACATTTCTGTTCTTGCATGGTTGTGTATAGCTGCATGTTTGACACCTGGCACCAGCATTTCAAAGGGTGCTAACACTGCTGTGACACGGGAAGATTAAAGCAACAATGGAGGCTGGATTGGTAAAGAAAGACAGCGATGAATCAAAATACACAAGGACTTTAAAACCATCAGTTGAAAGCCTGATGCAGCCTATCTGGGATTGGGAGTCAATAGACACCTCAGTGACTCCTGCTGCCTGCTGGTGGAGCTAGCACGGCTGCCGTCTTGGACGAGAACCCACTTTGCCCGACACATATTGCCCTGGGTTTGAAGTGAAGGAAAGAGTCTTCATCCATTCATTCTGTCATATTTTTAGTCAGATGTAATTGAAACACATGTCAGGCTGCGTGCTGAGACTGCTCACATGGTTAAACAAATAAGATATAACAGGGTAGAGTAAATACATAGAGAGGAAACCTAAAGACCTCCACCCATCCTCTTCACATTAAAGGACATTGTAGCTGCCATATCAAAGAACTTGTGACAGAGTAAATGGATAGTTTCAACCAATGAGTAAATTATGTCTCTAATTAATATGGGAAAAAAATTCATGGGTGTTATTGAAGCATATAAGTCTACAGTTACCGGTAGTTCAAAGTGTGGGGTGGGCATCCACTGGGGGCGCCAGAGAGCACCAAGAGGCGCAGAGCAGGAAAAAAAACCCTGAGGTATCAGGTGAATACCCTTACACAGCTTGATTTTATCCCTTTTAATTATAAATTATGAAACCATTATATAAAGGGACGAGGCTGAGGCAGGTCTAGTAGCTATATTATTAAAACTTTCGATTTTAAAACTAAATTTATTGAGACTGTAATGAGATCAATTAAAATGATCAAATAAGCCTGAGGGCTGGTGGTGTAGTGATCTCACCTCACAAAGGGAATAACCCTGATTCGTGTACGGCTTGGGGACATTTCTTTGCAGTTTGCTTTTTTCTCTGACTGTGCATGGACCGTTTCCTAGTTTTTTTTCTTCCCATAGCCCAAAAAACAAGCATTTGAGGGTGACTGGTAATTGTACCAGTCACCTATGAATCTGAAATTGTGTGGTCATTTTTTTTTTCTGTTCCTTGTGTGATAGACTGTCAACCGGTCTCATTGCGAGAAAACGTATGCATGGCATGAAAAACCAGTGGGGCTCACATTCTGAAAACCCCTGCTATAGGGGATTTGTGTCATTGCCTCATCTGAAACAACTATTGATTACACTCAACGACTGAATGTGCATATAAGCAGACAGTACATCAACACTCATGCGATCTTCAGTTCACGCGAGGCGCTGTTAGTTGTCGTGCTCTGCAGTCTGATCATCTCTTCTTTCAGCCAATCTGGCTGGCTTGCTCTGTCACCCTGGTTTGTTGGAGGCCCGATGGTGATGAATGTCTTTTCCTTTTTGTGAAGTCCCCTTTACTGCTACAGCATGCCAGGCAGAATGAAAAACAGATTAAAGAGGCAGGAAACCGACACAGAGAGGATGTTTGGCTGTTGGCTATTGAGTTATCAGCCCTTTTCACACCTAATGAAACAACTTTCAGCACTGCAGCTTATTAAATATCCCCCAGTCACTGGGCAAAGCTGCAGAGTTGCCAGGCCCTGAGAAAGCAACATTAGATTTTAATTAAAAACAAACAAATTACCCAGAGCTCCATGCATCCAGGAAATTTAACTCCGTCCAAAGCACACAACTTTTAGCTGTGGAACGAGTCCTGCGAGAGGACTGCAGGTACAAAAATATCTAATAATGCTGAGAGGGAGGCTAAAACATCAGAGAACTTCGATAGATCAAACAACATGCAAATGGCATGTGATAAGATGTTAACGAGACCGTGTCCAAACATCAACAGATACATCCTGGGAGCCCAGCAAATGATTCACTGTGTGATTTATTATTTGATAATCAATCTAATCTGTTTAACCTTCACTGTGGACACTTCAGCGCATACACAGTGTGCCTGGAAGTCACACACACACACACACACACACACACACACACACACACACCGTGGTTAAAATTGTTCTCAGCGTTCACAGAGAAATAAAAGGGTTTTGATTTCTAAAACTGAACATGCCCTTTGAGGTGTAAAGGTGTCACAGTATGGATGCCATTTTCTCAGATCTTCAAAATAGAAATTCAATCAGCGCTCTATGCCTGTCCGTGTTTATACTGGTGGTTTAAAAAGTATGTTCGCCACTCCATCACTTGGTTAAACAGTTCTGTGCGTGCAGATCAAGCTGTATCCCCGCCTTGATTTCTGGTCCGCCTCCAGCCGGCTGTCTGCTCTCACACCAGAGCAGTGTTTATTGTAGCGGTGGATATACAGAGCAGATCCTTCATGTGAAACAGATTCAGCTCATTATTGAAATACAGATGTGGGATGCTGGGCGAACAGGTACATTAACATTTTTTTCTCTGTGGTTGCATTGCAATGTGAGACAAATGAAGACAGAGTAGAGGCAAGGAATTGGCTGCGAGGCTGAAGGGCATCTGTCCCAGACAACCAAACCACTGTGGACTACTTCCTCATCTCTGGGCCTTTTTCTTCTCTCAACGCCGCTCCTTGTCTCCCCTTTTTCTCCCTCCGGATTTCTGCTGTCCTCCAAATGCACACATAGCTGGCTTGTTCGTTTCATTTGGATTTGACCCCTGCTTACCTTACTTCCGAGTGGGCTTCATTAAACGTCTTTCTGGCTCTTTCAGGGCCTCCTCTCTCTCTCTTTCTCTGAGACACACACTAAGTGGAAGAATTGTAACAAAAGGAAAGCCTCCAATGTGCAATTCTCAGTGGAGAGGGTGACCCCAACTTTAGGGAGAAAAAAGAACCTGAGGATAATAGCAAATGAAGCCAAGGGCTTCGTTAATGGGCAGACACAGCACACTTCCTGGTGCTGCTTTAACTGACAGACATGTATATTAATACTCAGCACATTTTTTATCCAAGTGGAAGATATATGAATATTCATCCTCATTTATATTTCAAGGCATTTCCATTCCTGCGGGGGCCTCGGTAGGTTTTGACCAATTTCCATCCCCATTACGAAAATGACAGCTCTCACTCTTGGGCCCTGACAGAGGTCTGCCCAATGCACAGGAGGTCTTACGAGGAGGGAGCCCGCGCCTGTTCCCAGCTGTCCACAAACACTCATTAACAGAGGAAAATATCCAACGGAATCTCTGTGAGAATTTTTAATCACACAAAGGCCTTGCTAATTAGGCAGCTGATGGGGCATGGAGAGCACAAGGACGAATTCTTTAAACAAAGGACTAGAAACTTTAGGAGCCTTAATTACTCGGGCAAAGAGTTCATTCCAGAATGGCAGAGCACATCATTCCGCTAATGAGACCAAGTGGCAGCACATATTAGTGAGAAATAATGTGGAAAGTTCAATTATATTGTGGTTTTGGAGCCTTTTCCCTCTTTCCCTCCCTGCTACTTATGCACACACATAAGACAAAGCCTGGGCCAACGCAGGAAGGAGGCAGGGGCGGAGGACACATAATCACTGGCACCAGCACTCCGTTCCTCACGTGTATCTTGGCAGGCTTGATCATCTTAATTGCCCATTACAATGTTCTCCTGTTTGAAAATGAATATCATTATGGCACCCAGCTCTGGCCTCTGCTGGAGAAAGACTCGCTGCTGTTTCTCCATTCAGCGCTGCATGTGCCTTGAATTCCAAACACACAATCGACTACCAACCGGCGGCAACCAAACACTTTGAAATGTTATGAATTAAAAGGGCATAGGTAGAGTTAATTACCAGGATGTAAGATTAACTCTTTTCTTCTTGCAACATGCACAAAAAAAAAATCCTGAAGAGTATGTTGTGTGTGGTCTCACTGTTGCCAATGCTGCTGTGAATTCAGACTACTTTTGCCACATGGTGCAATTGCATCTTTCGGGACAAGAAACAAGGACAAAATCTTTCTCTCTTGGTCTTCCAGACTCAATGTGCTGCCTAGTATTGCTTTTACCGTTAAAACAGCAGTGCGTTTTGGTGAAGCAGACACACCATCCCGCTTTTGTAGATTTGGCCTCATTTCAGAACTGTTTTTGGAGAAAACATCAAAGTTCCCCGGCCTTCAGATAACGTCATTATCATCATTGTGCAGCAAGAGTGTGGAAACAAAGTTATGCCCACTTGTCTTCAGCTAATAACGTTTGCCACAATCTTTAACTTTGCTTCACACTGTGCATGGGTAAATAAATGTGAATGACAATCAAATGATGTGCCGCTGAAAGGGTAATATATGCACTTTCTCACCTGTGTAAAAGATTGTATTAAAAATCCTAATGCCCACATCAGGAGGTGCATACATACCAATTACAGCAAGCAGGAAGCAAATTTCCCGTGAAATAAAACAGCTAATGGGAAATGGAGGGCGACAGGCAGCATTCCTTACTGCCCACTAAGCCGGAACAAGGAAAAGAAGCAGGCAGAGCAAAATGTCCACCACCGGCCTGGTTTTAACCACACTGGATTCATAGACATCAAATGGGCAAGCAGAAGTGGGGCAGATAAATATATTTGCCTTTCAAAATGATGTGACTTCTTCTGTATTCAAACTAATTATGCTGTGAACTCACTGCGGAATTCATAAACGCTATAATATTGATAATTAGTTCAACCACTAAAACTGATTTAATGGGATAAATAGATGGCAAATAATCAACAGCTTCCTTTTTTAATCGACTGTCTCAGTCAAAATTATTGCTAAAGAGTTTGTTTCAGGATGATTTGAAGGTGTACTTCTCCACCCGAGCTTCAGGAGCCCCTTGGTTGGGGACAGAGCAGATCTGGGAAAAAAAAAAGCCTTTGCTTCTTCTTTTAGAGCCATCACAGGACACAACACAGGGAGGCCACCTCACAAACACTCACACCTATGGAGAATTTGCAAACCCCACAAAGAAAAGCTTCCATGTTCAGAAAAGAGCAAACCACTGCACCACTGTGTGGTCCATTTCATAAAAGTCCAAGAAGGAAAATTATTAAAAACACCAGCATAATTGCCATAGTTTCCAAGCAACCTCACTTACAGCCTGGTGGGGGGTTTGAAACTACAAAGGATCTTGCAATTACGAATTGTTACTCAGTAATGTCTTTCATATAATGACCCTCCCTGAATCTTTTAAATGAGTCTCTTGAGTAATTGTTCCAGATGCAAGAAAGTCACCAAGCAACAACAGAACACATTATACAAGAAGGTTTCACAGGCTGCTCGGTTCAGAAATGTACTTTGACATGTGAAATTGGTCAAGTGCCATGAAGATGGAATTACACTAGTGCGATAACGCCGACCTGCTAGCATTGGTGAGACGACGTTCTCTCGCCGAGCGCCAGTACGTGCGGGTTAAACGCACACAAGCTGCATTCACACTGAGCCTCCATTATAAAAGAGATTTGGAATGAAGAGGATGTTGACTGTGTGCTTCCCTCCTGTGAGCAGAAAACCAAATCCAGAGAGAATAGTCTGACCAGAACAGACCCACCAGTGAGGGAACCTATTGATTTCCCCCCCTCCATATTCTCTCAGCCAGAGTTGTTTGTTTCCTTTTGCCCATTGCCCCTGTTTTATTTACAGGCAGTGGGATCAATAGAGACACTTCCTCACTTGCCTGTTTCAGCTTTATAAAAACACATCTTTCAGCCCCTTAAGCACACTAGAAAATCTACATCATTTCTCCAGTGGTTCAAATAATTTGAGTTCAAATGACTGACAAGTGTAATTGTGCAAGAAGGTGGCTTGGAAAACAAGATGAAATGGTGCAGCACTGACGCGAACTCGCTGTGTGTATTCGATGAACGCACTCCTGAGCTGTCATGAACTTGGACAAACCTCTCCTGAAAATTGACCTTTGCGGCTGCGAGTTTTTAGGAGAAACTAGTAAATGAAGACTTTTGTGTTTCAGAAAAGTCTCGACAATTATAAACCTGACTGGAGACACAGCCGAGGCATTAGACAGCCGTACCGCTGATGGTGTACACCTTTACCTCTCCCTCTTGCTACTTAATCCTTTATTAGTGACAGCAGTTTAGTGGAAGCATCTTGTTTCCCTCTTGTAAAGTAACAAACAAATAATCAACAAGAATTAAAAGGAGGCTTTCAAGAAGAAAAACAACATCAACAGAAAGAAAGAGAAAGACTGACACTTTTATTGGTCCACAGACTGCATCATGATGAGGAAGTCCAAGAGTGGAATTTGATTGGAAAAAAGTTTATTTTCTGTTTCCTGCTGATAAGCCCACTGGACAGTAATGGTTCTTTTATTGTTTCTTTTTTTTTTTTTTTTTTTGTTAGTAACTTTCTCATACTTTCAGCACTGCCATCATAAGTTACGAGTAAGCTACACAATATAAAATATCAGTTCATCGGCTCACTGCAAGCCACCGATTCAATACAGGTAAGCCTGCAGACAAGAACAAGTCCACGTACATCAGAACGGACAAAAAGCCTGCAGCTTAAGTCAGTTTTAATGCTGGGGTGACCCGAGAGTGAGTTCTGGATGTGCAGCCAGCTCACCTGCACCAACTGTGAGATGCTATCATGTCTATGGACAAGGATCTCTGAGGAATGTTTGCAGCATCTTATTGAATCTGTGCCACAAAGGATTGAAGCACCTCTGCAGGAAAAAGGGGTCCCAGCCCAGAACTAGTACGTGAGTGTAAGTTAATATTTCCCTTTATTAAAAAAAATAAGGACAACACAGGCTTTGCAGAATGCTTCAGTATTAGTGTAGTGCATGGCAATATGAATAGACTGACATTAATAAATAAAAGATATGAAAAATGATATCAGTGCATAGAAAATTACTTTAGTTAATATGGTGCAGTTACGTGAACTTTTAGATGTATAAATGCAAAAATAAATTACAATAAAACTAAACAAGTAGCAGTAGGTATATAACTACGTATGCGGTGTCACATTTTTTCATGAACCTCAACCAGTTTAAGAGCAATCATCGCAAAGTCTTGAGTTTCTAAAGCACATTTCTATTTGTATTTCATGGACCGGCTCTCCCACCTCCTGTTGACTGGCAGGCTGTTCCTGCCCTGATGCACAATGCTTACACACTCATTTTGGTGCAGAGGGTGCTACACATTGAATTAAAGGAGTTCTGATTGATAAGGTAGTTGAAGGCAAATCTGCTCCCACTAATTGTCTTTCAAATGCCCTCATTAATCAAAGCGGAGCCGGCCCGGTGACGGGCGGTCCTGTCAGCCGCTCTGCTACAGGCTCTCCTCTGGCCGCTCACCTCCCAGCATGATGCCTGCTTCCCCTCTGTCAGGCTCCACTGTCCGAGGACTGCAGGAGCACAGGCCATCCGTCCGTCCGCTGCACACCTGCCTTCTGCCAGACAGGATCTGACTGCCCCCTGCCACTAGGACAGCCCCAGAGACCAATTTAGCAGCCACTTAATGATTCATGACTTCAAGTGGTGGAAATGAGGGCAGCATATGATAACAGGAATAAACACATTTAATTAGCTCCTCATATACATTATTTATTTATTTACCTGCACTCTGATTAATTTATATATTTTGAGTTGCGGGAATTTTTGGTATTCACAGCATCTGGCAGACAGCCTTTGTTGTGTGGTGCAGGAGAGAGACGCCGTCATACACATCCCTTGTGTTTGCGCGTGTGTGTGTATGTATGGGGTGGGGTTGGGGGGGGGGGGGGGGGGTGTCAGGGTTAGCAGCATACCTTCTCCTTATCGGGTACCTCCTCTTTATCGGGGGACCTTTTGCGAGGGTGCAGTGGGGTGGGGTATCAGTAGGGATTTGGCAAGCTCCCTCCAATAAAATGAAAGGAATTGGTGGGGAGTATTAGACTTTAAAATATACAGTTCCCCATGCTCTAAGTAGCCTTGTTTGTGAATTTCCTGACAGGTAGTTACTCCCCCAGTTTTCTTTGAGCATGGGGCATACATTTTCATGGAGGCGCTAATCAAAGCTGTGCTGTGGCAAACAGCACAGCCACTGTAGGCCCAATCAAAGCCGTGTACCTGGCACTTTTCCATAAGGCTGCGGGAACGCCGATGACAACTCTTACCCTGGCATCTGCCATCGCATCCATCACAGGTTGACTTCCTTCACTCTCGCTCTCGCTCACAGGCACATGAGTGGAGATTGCTCTGTGAGCTCTCACTCAACAGTGTGAACGAGCCCGTGAACACATTTCCAGAGTAAGTTATTCTTGTGCCTGCCAAAGAAAATCATTAGGCACAATTACAGCTCCTTGTCAGAGTTATATCCAGAATATTCTGTAAATGTCATTTTCTTAAATTATCTCTGATTTATGCTGAGGCGTTCTCTTTTCGCTTTGATTACAGAGGGTAAAAAAAAAAAAAAAAAGGGAGGTGGTACACAAAACCAATGAGAGAAAAGGCTTTCTACATGTCACTGATATTGTATCCTTTTAATTAGCTGTTGTTGAAGAAATAAACTATAATTGTATGCACGGCTGCAAATTAAAAAGTCTTTTGTAAAACAAGCTCAGAAACACAATGTGGGAGTGACCTCTGGTATTGTCTCCTTCGGTTTCTGGTGAAATCATAACACGCAGCCAAAGCTTGAATATGTTAGAAAGTTGAGGAGGTGAGGAAGGACTGCGGCGCGTCCGGAGTAGCCGACGTAGGGATTCCCTCCCTCTGCTCTTTTCCACTTCTCTTTCCCGCCTCTGCGTCCCCCTCTAATCCCTGACCGTTGAAGACCTCCAGACGCCCTCCTCTCATAATGACACGGCTATCAAACCCAATTGCTGTGGCTCAAACCCAAGGCAGTGCATTAAACCCCTCAGAGTCTGATTGCTTCTCCAGAGTCAAGTGGTTGCATCCTCCCTGTCGTTCCTCTGGCCGCCGCCACCGTCGCTCCGCCTGCTTGGAGCTGCTGAGACGAGAGCCCTCACACAGGCCTGGCAGACCCACTTGTTCATTTGCACTGACCTCAAACACGCAAAGAGCCGACACAGAAAGACACGCAGGCTCTCATTTCATGAAAAGCTGCCAGGGTTGTTTTTGATATAAATATACAATTTTTGTGATCTTCTCCAACGCCTTCTCAAAGTTGCCGGTAGAAATTTACTTCATGTGGCTGAATTGTGACATTTTTAACCACAAAACCTGTGTGATCCACGATGATAAATTTCATAATGAACTTGACAGAAAATGAGAAACAGTGGTATTGTTCTGGTTTCTAGCAATTGCATGGTGATGTAGCGGTTAGCACTGCTGCTTCATGGGCGGGGTTTGCATGTTGACACTGTGTTTTTTTCTCCAGGTGCTCTGGTTTTGTATCACAGGCCAAAAAAAAAAAAAAAGAAAAAGAAAAAGGATGATCAGTGTTTCCAAAATGCTAATAGTAGTGAATGTGAGTGTTTCCAGGGCTCGGCTCCAACATCCTGCAACCCTCAGTTGGATGGACACTGCAGAAAATAGATCGACACAACATCCAAAAACGTGTGTTGTTGTGGCGGGTGGACATGAATTCATGTTAAACACTGTTTAGTTATGTATGTAGTTCATCAGCTATCGTTCCTCTTGATTTTGAGATCTTCTTTCACCTAAAGGTCAAATAAAAAATGAACTGGTACAAAAATAGTATCATATGTAATTTTTTTTGACAGAAAAGGAATAAAAGTAAAAAAAAATTTGTATTTACTCTTTTATTTTCATAATATTTGACAAGTTAAAGGTTTTTAAATTGCAGCAAATATTATCTAATTGCTTTATTATGGGTTTTTTTAATTAAAAGCTTGAATTAAGTCAATGAAAGACTTTGAAATGTTATTGTTTCTGTCTGTTTCTCTTTTTTCAGTCAAAACTTGTAAATCGTAGTGACAGAATTTGCTTCACAACATGAACCTCTTAATGGTAATAGAAATTATATGAAATTATGAAGTGCAATATGTTACTAACAGCAGTATAAAACTAAAAGACATAATACTGTCAAACCAAACATGAGTCACAGAAAAAAAATGACTTCAGAAAACATTTAGAGTCGAGACTCAATGACACAAAGAATATTGCCTCAGATTGTTGCAGGAAGAATAATAATATATAAATTATTTTTTCAGATCTAGGCCTTCACAAATCACCCAGAAACAACAGGAATCTGATAATAAAATTCACAAATGTGTTTTTTTATTTATTTTTTTTTTGCATGTGAGTCACTGAAGGGTGCTGCACTGTTTTTCAAAACATGTTTTTAATGTTATGCATAATTTATTGCTCAGTGTTGTGCACCTGCAACACAGTAATGATTGTGTGAGGGCGCCGTCAGCAAACACCGCTGTAGGGATGTTCGCGCAGTGCAAATGGCAAAGTGCCGGCCATGTTGGCTGCACACCCACTTGCACTGAAGGAAAAAAAAAAAAAATAATGGGAATGAAAGAACAAATATCTGTAAGTATTTGTTTGTCAGTGTGTGTGCGTTCCTGTTAAGACTTGTGTACATGTGCATGAGCGTTGTATGTGTGCGTGTGTTTCTGTGCCAGTGCGTAAGATGGAGTGCAGTGTCGGAGTTTGGGCAGAAGGTGAATAACTACAGTGCTTACAGTGTAATCATGGTTCCTGTCAGCCCTGCTGCAGGAGAGGAGGGGGCGACCGGCAGACTGCGCCGCTCGGTGATGAAGTACAGGCACCGAGGAGCGCTCTACACCTGGATATTTATTAACACAGGCCTGACAGTAATGAGGCCTGAACAGGTGGGCTGGGACACACATATCAGAGTGAGGAGCATCCGCCAGGAGGCAGTGGGGGAGATGGCGAAGACGAGTGGGAGAAGTTCACCCTGCAGAAACACGGCACTATAGAGAGCTGAGGCTGCACACCCACTCCTGCCGACACATACATCTGACTAAAGGCAACAACAACAAACAACCACTAAGTGTTCCTTCCTTCTATGCTCGGCGAAATCTGCCTATTTTCTATTATTTTATTACATTTATTTACCTAATCAGCTGAATTTCAGAGAATGCTAAAATGGACATTGGTAGTGTTTTAACTTTTGTCCCCTTTTGTGGCTGTTTCGTGTGTTGCGAGTGCCACGGATGAAACAGAGCAGGGACACGTTGAGAGGTGGAATTTAAAAGCCGGCGCACATTGTAAATCACGCTTTGAATATCCGGGACAGTCCAATGCTTGTTTTATTGTTCAGCTTGGCAGAGAAACATTGCTGCTCCATTTTTGTTAAATAAAATAACACTTAAAAAAGATGTGTTTTGTATTTTAACTGCAACAAAGTACTTTAACAGAATATACAGATGCAAACGCAGAGTGGCTCATGGACAGCTTCAGGGGGGTCGGGGCATGCATTTCTCTTGCATGATTTTTTTTCCCCCCTTTTAGATTTTGGAAAAGAACTCATTATTGAAATGTACAGATGGAATATAAAACTATTGGTTACTTCATCGAAACACATAGCTTTATAGGGAATTCGTTGTGAAATGAAGACAAATGAAATTATAATTTATAGAATAAAAGTAAAGCATTTAGCTCTCTGGAGAAAAGTTACTGTAGCCTCTTTTTTGCCTATGGATATCGGCGGTGGTGAAGAGCAATATTAAGAATTCAAGCATTGGAATTACTCGTTAGGTGAGACAAAGCCTGAGCTCTGTGAGGAGGGCTCGTCCTCCCTCAGCGAAATGTAAATAAAAAACAGCTACTCCCTGTGTGTCTGCAGTGCTGAGGCTGGGGGAGCTCGACAGATCACCAGTAGTGAGGGACATTTTCCAGACCTCATTAGGGTTAAGGACAGACCCATAGTTAGGTTAAGGGTAAGCGGGTAAGGTAAGCACGGAAAGAGCATGTAGTGATTACTGCTGGATGATCCGGCGTGCTTGTGTGTCTGTGTTCACCTTGTGCTGCCTCTCTGTACTCCAGTTGTCTTATTAAGACCCTGAGTGAGGCTAATCAGTGCTGTCATCTGATGCTGAACAGATGCGCTGAACAAAGAAAAGGAGGAGACCACTGCAGGCCCAAGGTGCATCTGCGGGGGAGGAGAGAGCGCCGCTGCCTGAGCTGATGCTCGCTGATGGCACTCCCTGTCAAGTACGCCTCTCAGAGCCTAATGGGTGGAGAAAAGGTAGAGGGTGACTACGTCCAACATTTCATGTCAAATCCACCTTAATAATTCGTCATTGCCAGCTGTGACTGACACAAACTGTTGGTAAGACGGCTTCTCATGGCACACCCAAAATGGCACATGGGGAAATTCACTTAACTAACAGTCGACTGTGGGCCCTGTCTGCGGCACTGTGGGTAATTTGAATTTCTGGTGTGTGAATAAAGAGTGAGAGTTGCGGCTTACAGATAGGACATTTGAGAATGATTATGGTAAAGGGATGATGATGATGGTGCCACATGAACACTCCCTTATTCTCTGTTGTTATGTCTCACTTCACTCTCAGTTCGGTCTCTTGCTTTCCCTCCCCGGTCCCCCGTCTCTGCCTTCAGTGCCAGCCACGACCAGAAAAACAAGGAGTTCAACTTAAACTGCAGGCAGACTTTAAAAGCAGAGCAGCGGCTATTAACTCATCTCTGCAGCCTTCCTGCTGAGTCTGCTGGGAGCTTTACACTCATTTCCTATGCAGACACTCCTAACAGATGACCTTGGTCTTATCAGAACAGGTCTAGATCCAGCCCAAACTGGGAAGATGTAATATTGCTATTAAATATATTTGTTGTTGGAAAAAAGAGACAAATATCGTTTGTTATTGTGTTCAGATTTAGCCTCGGTGAACCTCGTGGCAGAGTGCCTGTAACTTGAAGCGGCGATCTCTGCCATCTAATCAGCTGCAACAACGTTTAGATAAGTCTAATTTCAAAATGTACGATAGATGCTCTAGCTTTTGGTTAATCTCTACAGATGTGTATCTTCCACCAATGGACCTAAGCTTCTTCTGGAAGTGCGGGTTCTGGAAGAAAATCCACTGCGAGCGTGATTGGAACGACACGCACTCTACACAGATTTAAATGAATACCATACATGTCCTGCTTGACACGTCACTAACAAAAAGGCTTTCTTTTGTGCTCCGGGTTCCAATTTTAGCCCTCCAGTCAAATCTGTCACATAAGCATACAATGGGGCTTTATTAGCCCGTACCCCACACTGCTGAGCAAAGAGGGTCAGATCTCCAATCTGAAGAGAACAAGCAGTTCCCTTTAAAGATCTTGTGTCTGGGGCTAATCTGGTAAACTCCTATAAATGCTCCTCAGCACCCCAGATGGAAGGAATTAGCACCAGCAGACAGTGCAGAGAGGCCTTAAGCCTGTGATATACCTCCGAGATTAATTAGCTTCCAACTTTAGATATTATTAGAGTAACTGAGGTTGCTACAGAAACTACCACGTCTTCAACTCCATTAGACAGTTTTGTGCCACAGACCAGGCGAGGAGCCGAGGTGCTTAGCAAGGCAGCGTCTTCCATAATGCATGTTGGCCTCGTCCGTACTCTGACAGCACTTAAGAAACCTACAGCCATTTGAGTGACAAAGATCTCATCTATTTTTTAGCTTTGACTCTAACTGTACGAAAGGAAGATCTCATGTGCACGGCCATGTGTGCATGTCTGTGTGTGCAGGGACAATTAGATTTATTGTTGGACAACAGCCGCGAATTTACTCACAAATGATCTAATCTCGGGTTAAGTCGCGGCGTCTGCGGGCGCGAGTGTGAGTCACACCTTTAATGAGTCCCCTCTCGTGCAGTCCTCCACAGCTTCACTCGCCGGCGCTGCAGATTCATGAGTCTGGTCTTTCAAATCTGTGTGTTCAAGTGTACGTGCTGGCTAAGGCCTCCGACTGAAGGAAGATGAGGGATATCCACAGAGACAGGAACTATACCTTTAAGGGGAGGAAAACAGGCAATCTCCTGCCAGTAAGAAATCTGTATCAAATTGTTTTGTGGAAATGACCCAGAGTGGACAGCTCAGACCTCTATCTGTGTCCGTGTCAGAAAGCTTAGATTCTGAGTCTTGCAATCATCCCCTCTGCTCCCTTTGAAATGAATTTTATTTGATGTGGTTTAAAAATATATTATTAAAACCACCCCGGCACACTATCACCACCGAGATAACATGCTGACTCTGATATATAATCAATTCATGTGAACTAGATTCACTTAATTCTGAGAGTACTTTGCCTGATGTTTGTCTCCCCCGCCTCTTTGCGTCACATAAAAGCTGCATCTCAGATCGGAGCGTCTTCTTGTGTGCCAGTCTACATTAAGCATTTCTGACAGAAATGACTCTTCTAAATGACAACTTTCAATCTCACAAAGGGGCGGGGCTGGACACTCCATTAACGCAGCATTAGACCAAACTTTTAAGCCTCTTCAGACAAGTCATGTCTAGTGTTTGGCGGCTTCTGAGGTGGGCAGCTGCTTATTGCACATTAAGTGCTTTTAGACACAAGAGCAGAGTATGTGGTGAGAGATGCATTAGGAGACAGACTGTCGAAGACATGTGCTCTCTCATGGATGCCACTTGTATTGATTTCTATAGCCTTTTAATTTGAGGCACTTTCACTTAAGGCCCTGACAAATGTGAGAAAAGGCTGGCTGCATATTCAGCTGTTAATGCTACAATCATGTTCAATTAAAAATGCATGAGTCCACAGATGTAAAGATAAGACCTTCAAATTGGATTGTGTTTGGTTGATATTAAATAATTGGAACAGGCTGAAAAAAAAAAAAAAAAACACGGCGTAATGTTAGAATTGCCTTTAATGATTCGCAAGCGTCTTAAATGTAAGGGAAAAGTCATGCATCAGTTTGCGGGGGACCGTGAAGAAGACAGAGCGAGGACAATTAATCCCTCCGAGGCTCTGACTGACAAACCAAGTAGAAACAGCTCGCCGCCGTGCGTATGACCTTGCTGAACAGCCTTGAAAAGCACAGGTGACCACTCGGCTCCCTGATAACTTTCCCCTGACTGCATGTGCTAAGTGAAATTGCTGGTTTGAGCTACGGAGATGTTCGGCGGCGGGCTGATGGCATGCAGAGAGGAAAAAGAGGGAGGAGTGCAAACTGACTGCCCGTCGAGCAGGCCGAGGGCGCCCGGAGTCAAGCTCATTAACCCCGGCAAAAGAAATGTTGCAATGAAACAGAAGATACGCGCGCCGCCGGGTCACATCCTGAAGCGCCGCTCCTTGTAAAACCTGAACTCTCACCAACTGACACAGCAGCATCGGTATTTCATATATTAAAAGGTCTTTTTCCTCTGAAGTGGTGGGGATAGGGTTTTGAGAGAATGGGGAATTGTGTATGATACTGTAAGATTTAAATATGCGGATGCAGAGGTGGCTCAAGCCGGGCTCCGGCGAGGGATGAGATCTCTGCTTGTCTTGTGATCGAGGTGGATGAATGTCATTATACCGGCACCAGGGCCTCTCAGCATATCTTCATTTATAGTGCTTTTCATTGAGTTTCTACTATCCTGACCTGTTCAAACAGAGGCTTTGTCCCGCACAGACACAATCAGAGTGATGAGTAAACACATACACTACGTCTATCTTGCCTATTAATCTGGGCACCCAGCTGTGAGCAGGGCTTTGCTGCCCTATCTCCTCTGGTCCACACTGCAGACCGTTGGTATTGCTGCCCATGTTTAGATTTCATCGAGAGCTTGGGATTGTTTCAGTGCAACGCCGATCTGAGCACACTTCTGCATGGATTGTATGAATATTTCTGTGAATATCTCACAGTTTCCCTTTGGGATGACAGCACATCCTGTAGGTTTTACAATTGACTGGAAGATTTTATTGTATTTTACTCATGGAAACTGAGATAACTCAGCATACTTTAGCTTGAATCTCAACAACAAAAACAAAATAATGTAAATAACATTATATTTGTCTACTACTTATTGCACTTAACCTTTCATTGTACAAAAATCCGGCAGCTTATCCTTAAATTTTAAAGTAAGTTGTGTTTAAAGTGCTGTTTTCTAGATTTTATTGAACATTAACTATTCCTAAGAGAATGCAACATCGATCTGATGAGTGGAAAGAACCACATTAACCGGTGTTGGTTTTCATTATAGCTATGGCTCTTTCTGCTGTATCCAGCTGCTGTCGAGAGTCGATCCACAGTGCTTGATATTGGCAATAATATAGTAATTTGTTGCCTGTCATCCATTAAAGTATTTGACAACAGAAAAAAATAAGAGGAAAGTTAAGGCACTTTGCATTGTGGGATACAGTTTGTGAAGTAGATTGGCTTAATGCTTTCCTTAATGGGTTAGTGCAACATCTAGGTCTTTGGCATGCTGCACATTTTGCTTTTGAATGCGACGTGATAATTTTTTTCTGGATTGGTACTTACAGCTAGCCATGATGGTGTTTTTCCACTAACTCCTGAAATGGCTTGTATGAGTGCTTTAGCTGTCCATTAGAAAACCAACAGATGCATGAATAGTTCCTTTTGCCAGGACAACAACTTGCGATAACATAAATTGCACAAGTTCAATGCTGTGTAAAAGGCCTGGGTAGGTTATTGTAGGTTATTTCAGTAAGCTGGTTGCATGAGTTACTTACACGACTTTGCTTTAATGCAATATGTAAGTTAAAATGAGTAAAGATTTGTGCATTAAGGACATACTGATAACATTCTCTATTTGAAACAAAACCAGCTCCCAACAGCAAATCTTCATAGTTCATTACCTGACTTTCTACATGGCTCCTGCCATACACACTTAGTCCACTAGAAGTCACAGTAACCACAAATATGGGTTGTTTCCAAAGCCCTCTGCCTCCCACAGAGATGGGGATCTTGTAATCTTGATTGTGATATTAATTTTGATATGTGCCGGCTGCACAATGTCAACCTCTATTGATCTCTACAAGTGCCACAGGTGACATCAGGAGATAAGAAAACAAAGCTAACCAGGAAAAAAAAATCCACTGTTCGTGTGACGCTGGTGTGTAAAGAAAATTGAGGAGGCCATCACAACGGTCGTGTGTGAGCCACACTGTGCCACGCAGAAATACTGGCTTTAAAACTTGGAAATAATAATCCCACAAATATTTGTCTTTTACTTCAGATAGTTAAAAAGTGTTCCAACAAGCAACCAGTAGTTTGAGGTTTTAATTTGCACACTTTGTTTTGTTTTAATTTAACATACAAATTCTTAAGAAATATATAAATCCCCCCCCAAATATTTTTTTAAGAATCCAAAACAAAACTGAATGATAGAGAAATAACATTTTCCACAATGATTCACTTTTCCTTCAGAGAAACAGTAAAACTGTCTCACAAAATTTCTCACTGAGACGTCTGTCCTCTTCCTAAGTGAGCAGAGCTGTCACATGCTGGTAATCTTCTATGGACGGGTACTTTATGGACCATTATTTCAACAAACTACAATTTCTGCCGGACCAAACCACTTTAGAGGGGCTCACTTAACAATGGCGAGTAATGGCAGGACTGGAACAGGTGAGAGAGGACAATCATCAGCTGTCACCATTTGGGTTTTAGTATCTGTCAAAGCTTATGGAAGAACACACTAATATGTTCCTTGAAAAGCCCACCTTAAAAAAAAAAAAAAGTGTGGATATTTCATTGCTTAGCAAAGTGAACTTAAAGAAAAATGTTGATGAGCGTATGCTTCCAAACTTTGATCAAATGTGACTGGAGATTTAGTCAAGAAAAATCCATGTTTTTTTTAAAGCACGGATGAAAAACGAGTGTTGGAGTAGAGGTGAGGACTGTGACTGTGCAGGTGAATATTCCATGACATTTCATCTGTGGTGCTGTTAGGGTGGGTGTGGGGTTGGGGGCTGACACTGGCCATGCGAGCAGAGGACTGGTTGAAGCATGAAATTCATTGTCAAATACTTTCTTCCAATTTGTAAGATAAAAAAAAAAAAAAAAAAAAAAAGCGCCCGATATGGGGAACATGGCAGGAAATAAACACTGACGTAAATAATATGAGATCACTCCCTTACTTAAAAGAGGAGGCTTTGAATCAACAGACTCTGCATGTCTCTTTTCTTTGTGACCACTTTGCCATATTCCAATCCATCGTGTCATTTTGGATGGCTCAATTCGTGGAGCGTATAGACGAATTAATAGAATATAACAGAAATCCTATTACTCTTTTGAATCTCTGGGCGAAATGCATAAATTGCAAAGAGTGTGGGGGATGGGGTGGGGGGTGGGTGGGGGTGGGGGGGGGGGGGTACACGAAACCTGTTAATGAAGGGCTCTGATTAGCATTTGTTAAAACTCAGTGAAGTTCTTACATGCTAAAGGTCAGGCTGCTGTTCTGACACGAGGAGATGAAAACGTTCTACTTTTTGGGGGAATGTCATGATTTGAATTAAGATTGTCAGATTGGCTGTAAGCTCGTATCACAGTGCAGGCGTCATGTATGACCTTTTCAAGGAATTGTCATTTTCCGCCCCTGTGATGCCACCATGGCTCAGTGGGGGAGAGGCCCCTCTTCTCTCGCCATGTAATTTGTCCTGGGTGTTACCATTCACACAGCACTACTCCCAGCCACTCAGCCAAATGCCTATGTATCTACAGACCAGCAGGCTGCGACTGCAGAATAACAAGAATGTGGCTGTTCAGGTTCTACTCCACGCTCTGAGTGAACTGGGAGAGGCCTGTGCCGGGTGCTGCCGCTGGCCTGAACATCACACACAGCTCTGCAAAGCTCCGGCACTGCAGCAACCACTGGTCTAAAGCAAATATGATCGCTGCAAACGATATTAACTACACTTGCAACAACAGCTTCACCGGTGAGTGGTCATGCACTGATGCCAGCTGTGGAAAGTTGTTGTGTACTTTGCAGCAAACTCTTCTTTTCTTCCCCCTCAAAAAGATGTGTGTTCATGACACACAATACAAGACAACACCTTCTATTCTCTTATTGCTCCACTCTCACGTTGTCTTATTACTGTCGCAAGATCAGGAGTCAATATTCCCTCATATTGAGACTAACAGAGAGATATGAGCTTCTAACACTTTTCTTTACTTCTGTATTGTTGTCACATGTACATATGATGGTTCATACCTGGTGCTTCAGCCACGCAATATTCATTTGTTTTGATCCGGACTGGGGTACTTACTTGATGGACTAATTCTCAGTAATCCTCTCAGTGATATATCATTTGTTGAGTGTTACAGTGGAACATGATTCAAACCGCTGCATTAACCATTCATCACATTATTCTCGTACCTTAACTGCACCCACAGTTTATGTTTGATCTTTTACCCACAATGCTGTGGCCTGCTGACCTCTGTCTCTGATCGATGCTCTTTCTCAGGGTACTCTGTCCACTGCCTAAAAACATGCATGTGAGGTTGACTGATGATCTTAAAATGCCTGTAGGTGTGAATGCGATTGTCCTGTGTCATCTTGATAAAACTGAACTATGGATGGATAGTAAATATATGTTTTTGAGAAGAGAGAGTAGAGAGTTACTTTATCAATCCCAAACTGGAAAATTCTGGAAATTCATTTGCAAATATCATAATTTTTAATCAGGAAACAATCAAAAGTTTTGATATCTAGAATAATGCATAATCTTATGTATTCATTTGAAGTGAAAATAGCTCATTTCCCATGTCGACTCTCATTAGAAAATCAAACGATAGACCAGACACAACAGTTTCATTGGATGGAACTGGAAAAAGAAATTGTATTAAATATTTTTAGATGACCTGGGTACCTATAGTTGTTATAGCTCTGAGAAGTGATGAAAATAAAAAGGATAAGCGAGATGTTTTGTCATTCATGAACTTAGCTTTACAATACCGGTAAGTTTACCGATAAAAGTTCTCCTCAGCATTTTTTAACATCGACGAACCAAGGCAACATCAACACATTGTGAAGTACTGATAGAAGATACTTTAATAAAGAGCAAAATCAGGTAGAACTTAGTATTTTATGTGTCCCCCTAAGCTAAACAAATTACCCTCCCTTGCATTAAAGTGGTGGATGAGGACCAGATCAATTAATCATAATAAACACAATTGCAGTAAGACCATTTTGTAAGGAGCAGATTAACACAAACCGAGCATACATTCCTCAAGAACAAACAATGCATAAAATTAACATGCATTTCATTCACACGTGAATACAAGGAAATACTAATGACACAACAGAGGTCATACAGAAAAGAACATTAAATTAATTCACTTTTTAAAGCACATTGAGGCCAGATAGAACTGAGATACACAGCTATTTAGAAAAGTGAACCAGGAAAGCCCCCCAATTCACCAAAACCACAACAGTTCACTGTATATTAAATGATTTTTGAGTGAGTTGACTATTCACAAATAAATGAAATGATGTTTTTTTTTTTTTGCATACTATGCCAGCTTAAAAGGTTCTGGCATTATTGTTTTGATTTAATTAGCTTGATAAAACCGTGAAATTAAAAGGTCACAAACAATTATCACTTCATACACTCAGAAAACCCGTCACACTGAACTTAATTACATCTTAGGAGCAAGACATTACACAGGGAGCGGCGGAGGGGTGCGCACGTGGACTGATTCACTGTGACATTTTAGGTATTATCTATTATTGTAATGCAGAGACTGTCAGCAACTCAAAGCTGAATGCAGGATTATGAACTGATAACTGATGAGTGATTATCATAAGAGAGGATGGGGGAAAAGTTTCAGGACAATGTGAAATGACCACATGTTTTAGGGCCCTTTGAGAGACTTTTTTTTGCCTGTCATGAATTGGAGGTTTGCACGTTTAACCATCGTGACACGACTTCTCCAGTCTGTCTTCTGAGATTTGCACCTACAATGAAGATCATGCAGCATAGCAGCACTATAGCTGATGTGGCACTGCTGCCCTTTCACAGCTAATTGGTCGCTCTGCGCTCATCATCTGGTTATCAGCAATGATTGGCTGATGGTAAGCTGCGACTGGTCATTCGAGTGTCACTAGCCTGTGTTCCTGTAATTAAAATCTGTCAGCCAGAACCACATCCCTCGTCGCCACTAAACCCTTTCGTCAGATGGCAGGGCTCTGATAAACTGTCCTGCAGCTATTTCTCTGATGAGTAGCGCCGCTCATGCTGCCAAAGTTTGGGAAACTGTGGAAATGTTAAAAAAAAAAAAAAAGTCCTGAAGTTGTTCTAATGCGATAAAAAAGTAGGATCAAATCTTCAGATATTTGTGCCTATATAGTGGCAGAGATCAAACACACCTTTATTAAAAAGAAACATTGCAGTATTTTGTTAACTTGTTTTTATTGATTCATGCTGCAGAGAAAGGATGCGAGTTACCGGGGGTTAGGCGGGATCGACTGGTCGATGCATTGCCTTTTTTAATAAATCATTTTCATCACAGTGTTAAATACAGCCCACCAGCAGAGCGGACTAAACGAATCAAATAAACGTGTTTTGGGTTTCAACTGAAGCAGAGCTGCTAAATCGCACTCGTTCAGAGTGAAAATCACACCGTTGACTCTTAAAATCACACATTGACAGACAAACGAAATGAGACTTTCTTTGAAATTAGAAGATCTTGAACTTAATTTACAAGGAGCTCTCGAAAACGTGCTAAATTGCTTGCTTATGCTTTATGCCTTGAAGGATCTGCTGGAAACTGCAACGCCTCCATGTTCTTTTGATTGTGGACCTCATGGAATGATTGAAGTTTGAACTACCAAGACCTCACTAGCACACAATGTGGAGTCGGACATGTTGGTGAAGGAAGTAATTTAGTACAACACAGACAATATTTGATAAACAATAAACAAAGTGTCTTCAGTAGTAAATCCCATTGCTGGTTGCATATTCAATTCTTAATATAAACTGACCCCAGTGACTGGAAATCTTCAGACGATCAGGCCCTTTTTTGTCAACAGATCCACAGATAATTAGAAAAAAAAGGATACTTAACTAATTTTTCCAGCCAGATGTTTCCTCTGTCCCAACTCTTATGAAATGGTGACTTCTAATGTTTTCTGTTCTGTTGCGAATGCCTTTCTGAGACAAGCAAATCATGGCATCCCTTACATTTGACACACTGTTCCAACCTTTTATCTCGCATGTCTGAAGTAACCATTTTATAGAAAATATTTTAATAGTGGAAATATCTTATTCTTGTAAAAGAATATTCTAGAAACTAAAGCATGTTAGTGAAATTGTTGCTGTCTTTCTTTTGTAAATATGAAACATGACATCCTGCTGTAAATGGGCTGTCTCGCTAAAAAAAAAAAAGTGGAAGCGAAAATGTGGCATGTGTGAGGAGAGGCTGCAAAAGATACTTGATATTTTTTAATGATGTTGAACATTTGTTGGAGGCTTTAACTACTAGAGGGCACTTCACTGCTGAGTTTCCAGCACGCTGGCCTTCAGAAATGTGGACGACAGAAATCTTTGGAAATTAATTAGAGACAAATCCCTTCTCGCTGCTGAAGTGTGGCATTTAAGGCATTGTCCTTGGTGCTCGTATAACACCACCTTTCAGTGTCAACCCTTCTCCTTCCACCAGCTGGATAATGCAGCCTAATCCACATTAGCAATCACTCCAGTCCCTGTTGTGTAGTGACAGTCCTTCCTAATTGCTTGGCATTATTAGGTACTTTACTTGTAAATTTGAAGAGGAGAAACATCATTCTACTGCATCCAAGCAGCAAATGATCCAATTTGCTTAATTTCCAACAAACACCAGCCAGTGTGTGTTTCCTTCCCCCTCTCTCTGCTACCCCTATAGTTTGCTGAGGGGAACGGCGCACCAGCAGACATATTCATTTTACTCTTTTATTAAATCCGTCATCTGAAATGGTTATAGATCCAGGAATAATTAAACATGTGTCCGCTGATGTATAAAGAGCATTATTCCCAGACAAGGGAGCAATAAACGGTAAGAATTTCATCAGATTTTTTTTTCTCCTTTCTCTGGCTCAAAAATCTGACTGAAGCCAGTCTTTATTCAAATGATGTGGTGCCATTGTTTAGAGGGAGACAGAATACCTTTGATCTAATACAACATCTTTCCTTCAGCCCCGCAGAGCTGTTTACTTAATTAGATTAGGCAGATGTGATAGCTGGTACATCAGCATCAAGGCACGAATGAGTCTCTCAGATTCAAACACTGCCAGTTTAGTCGAAGAGTGGATTTCACCCTAAAATATGTAAATATCTGAGGTACCTAGTGGGAAACTCTGGCACTGGCCCAAGGGGCTGGGAAAGGGAAAATAATATAATCTCTAATCCACTCAATCTTTATCTCTTTTCTTTTGCATTTTCATCACACACTAATACGCTGCTTTGCTTTCTTCTTCTTCTCAATCTCGATGATGTGCTTTTAAAGTTTTACAGTCACTGTCTCGCTCTCCGTTTCACTTTCACTCTTAAAGAGATTTACTTATGAGTTGTTGACTGCTGGTCTCTCTCTATTTTTCTGTTTGCATTAAAAGGGGAATACACAGGCCAATCCAGCTCATCTCTCTCTCCCTCCGCCCGTCAATCAGCCAGACGGCCGGCGTCCCTGGGCTGCGTGTGGAGGAAGAGGAGGAAGAGGAGGGGATTCGACGTGGCCCAAGGCGCACCACTGCAGACCATCGGGGAACAAGGCAGACATGACAACCTGATGACACTTGCTTTTGTGGATCGTATCATTTTACCAATCATCTGCATTTCATTTATGTGAGACTCGCTGCTCCAACGCAAAGTGTCAGGCCTGTTGGCCTAGTTAGGCTGGGAGTGAAGTTGGCTGGGTAAAAAGTGAGCTGATGAAACCCTCCTGTCCGTGGCCCGCTGACAAGCCAGGCACTCCAAATGAAAGTGGAAAGGCAGCCTTATTACAGTACGATTCACACAGCAAATGGAGAAACAAATGTGACTTGATATCCCAGGATGCCCTTTGTTGTTGTTATTACTGCTGTTGCTATTGTCAATAATGGTGATGATAATGCCTGGTGTTTTGTTTCAGTGCTCCCTTTTGTTGTCTTTTTGTTGTTCTACCCTAACAGGGTTTGTTGGCAGAAGAGCAGCTGCGGCTGGGAAGAGACAAATTTTTCACATTGAGGGTTGCACTTTGTTATTGTGCTCCTCTCTTTTGAATTTAAAACATAGCATGAAAATCCGAGATCCCAAGCTCATCTGTCTTCAACAATGTGGTAAACAAGCGAGCTGTGGACTGAGTGTGAATCTGCAGTTAAAGCACAAAGTTTCCTCCGTCTTTAGATTTCACACTTGTAGCAACAACTACCAAACTTATCACAGAAATCTTGCATATTTAAAGTCCGTCTGGTAACAGCAGAGAAAAGTAAGTCTCTACTTAAGAAGAAGCATAAAATACTCCTGTGAGAGGGAAAATATTAATTTTAGTATTGTTTTCATATGTGATGATGGTGTGTGTGTGTGTGTGTGTCTTGTGTGTGTGTGGTGGCCATGTTGGATCATGTCATTCAGATGTTTGATTTCACACGAATGTTTGTCCTTCCTGATGCAACCCTGAGCAACTGAAAGTGAAGGACACTGCTCAGGGACACACAGCGTAGGATGACCATTAACTGACGCCCCCAAAAAAACAAAAAAGAATACACATGGACTCACGAACTGCCTTACAGATACTTAAAATGTACTAAAATATATACATTATCATATGATGACACATAAAAAGTATACCACCACTTTATTGACTGAAAAATATGTATAACACAATAACTCTTATCTTAAAATATTGAATGAGCTCATGAAATGTATTGGAAATCTAAAAACAACCATCTTTTCACATGTTACTGAGAAAATGAATTGATTTTTAAAAAAAGGAATAAGGTTGCAAATCCAATCAAACAACCTCATAGTGGCACAATTAGTGGACAGATTTGAAGCAGGACTTCTCTAACAGCGGCTGTGAGCATCGTGAAGCAGTACAAAGGCAACAAGGTACTGAAGTTTCAATACAATGAAAACTGTACAGTTTCAAGGAGTTTTAAAAATTATCCATACAGACAGTTAAAAGAAAAACATGTCTAGGTGAATGAGAACGTTTGGTCACGATTCCCACAGAGGTGACATGTCAGCAGTGGGATTCAAACCAGCACACCTCCAGACAAACCTGGCTTCATGCTAAAACAATATAATCAGGATTCACAACTCTTTGCCATTCACTAAACATCTGCTCACAGGCCTTTGTGTAATCCACTCTGAATGTTCAGAATAGAGTTCCAGGCCTTGTTTGGACAACTATTCAAAATAGCTTCCAGGTTTCCACTAACATGTCTTAAGTTTAACTTGCCACATCAAAATAATAAGACAGTCTGACACTTTGATGGTGTGTCGTTCCTCCTGCTGCTCACCAGGACATAAAGGTGCCTGTTCCTTGTAACATTATGCCAAAGATTACCAACTAACTGTGATTGGTTCATTTGAAGAACTTTATCCACTAATAGCAAATCTCTAGTCGTACCTGTGGTCTGTGGACTTTTATCACACAAACGTTGGCTTTACTGGATGTCAAAAGAGCAACAGAAAATATGTGGTCATGCAAGCAAGCATGGTGAATATTGACCGGTGGAAGGATGAATGAAGCTTGAAATGTGCGGCTGGTGCTCAAAAGGCTTCTAAGTCCATCCATGTGGCTCTATGACAAAACTATACACTGTTCTGCCAAGTAAAAGTCCAAAGATCCGTCACAGATCGTGAGCGTTAAAATTTTAGAAAACAAAAAAACTGTGTTGAGAAACTTTGTATTTGTAATACGTTTTTTCTTTAACTCTGTTTATAGCTCAGTCGTGTTGCTAAACTTTTATAGAATGTTATAAGTCGAAGTACTTTTTTTTTGTTTTGTAATTCCATGAAATATATAAAATAACTTTATATGACAATGTTGCTCTCTAGTTTTAAAACAGATATGCAAACTATTTCAAGGCCAGAAACACAAAACAACAAACTAACAGATGCTACATTGTTTCAGTTATGGCTTGTTTTTTTGCCCTGAGAAACCATGTTCAGATATAAAAAGCGATTTAACAAATAGGTTCACATCTTTTTCTTTATTAACAGTTTTTCTATGTAAGCAATGCCTTTGTATAGATTTTGAGGAATATCAGTCTGCTTCCACTGATGGCAACGGCTAAACGGCTTTCTTTCGCCAACACGGATTAAAATGGTCTTTAAATGTTTCCTGGAGATTACAAACATTCTTCTTTAGATTCAGAATCATTTCTATGTGAGCAATGATTCAATATTGCACCTTGGCGATACAAAAAAAAAAAAAACTGATGTAACTGTCTAAAAAAAAAAATAAAAAATTTAGAAGAGAAGCTTTAAGTGCCAACAGAGATGCACCTTATACTGTTGTGTCAATGCACTTAAGAAGAGCACAGATTAGCAATTAGGCCCTCTTCCACTCTTTGTTGGCACTACTGTCAGTTCTCCATAGAGACAAGAACACTCTGAGACAAACATTTAAAAGCTTTCGTGTAAAAACAGTGGGAGAGCTCGGTCTGGAAAAAAAAAAAAAGTCTAAATACAGAAATGAATAAATAAATACAATAAAATGTGGGCACTGTTCTCATTTTGCAGCTTGGATGCAGCCTTGTCAAATGGCACTTAAAAGCAAGGGAGCCGGTCTTGGGGGAGGTTGAGATGTTTATTCTAATGGATGCCATAATGAATGCTTACAGAGTCAGGCCTTGGCTTCGATAGGGGGCTCTGTGCCAGCATGGTTTTAAAGCAGAGCAGTCACTGCAGCAGCCCTGGGCGCTTGGCACGCCGACTTCTCCACAATCTCCCTGCACACACAGAAATGGCAGCGAGGACCTGCAGATAACCACCCGTGAAATCTCTCATCACATGCCTTTGATTACTTGTCCACTATTTACTGTTTTTAAACCTTGAACTTCAAACAGACAAACAATTCTCACGAGGCTATGTTTATTGAAGATGCCTGACGACAAATTGTCGCGATGTGGAGTCCTCTCTGCTGAAGACTCTATGGAAGCACGGAGAATTCAAATCGCATGCTGCTTCTGTCCTCCGCTATCGACTTTTCTCTCTCTCTCTCTCTCTCTCTCTCTCTCTCTCTCTCTCTCTCTCTCTCTCTCTCTTTTGCGCTCTTTCCTGGATTCTATCAAAATATTTGACCAAATTTTGAAAGCAGGCATTTTTTTTCTGAAGGAATCCTAACTGTGTTTTATGAATGTGTGTCTATTTTGCCAGATTAAATAGAGCTTATGGTGTGCAATTTGAATAGTCTGTGCATGTCTGTGTGTGTCTGTGCATGTGCGTGTGTGTTCGCATTTGTGTGTGTGTGTGTGTGTGTGTGTGCCTGCTGGGGGTGAAGACTGAAGCGCTTTATTAAAATGATGAGAGCAAGTTCAATTTGAATCATGCAGTGCCTGTCAGTGGCTTCTCGAATTGCAGGGCTGATGAAATTGCTCTTGCGGTTATTTAAAAGCAGTTGTAATCCATCTGAAAATGCTGTGATATAATCCATTTAATTTCTTATTCCTTGCAGCAATAACATTGAGTAACAAAAATCTATCAAAGCAATGTAGCCTGGTGATTTAGTAATTATCTTTATTTTACATTACAGCAATTCAGCCTGGATTAATTGGAGTCTTATCAGAACAGAGCGGCAGGTCACTTACCTCAATACACCACAATGTGTTTTTTTATCTTAATCATCAACCTCCACATACTCAATTATGACCCACTGTGCCAAGAAATGATTGTTTTCTGATGCATAAAATAGCAACGTATACAGGCAGGAATGCCGAAGCCAAAAGCTGATGAAGAGTTTAAAAAAGACCAAATTAATACACCGAGATGGTCAAAATCAAAACAAAACAGCACACAGCTCACTGAAAACACTGCAGTGACCTTATCAAGTGAGGTTACTGGTGAAAATTTAAACGGTGTCCGTTGGCGGTCCGGCATGGTGTCATGTAGTGATTCCTACTCAGGAGAACTCGCAAAATATCCAGTATTGATCAGCTGTTTAAGTTGAGTTAATGTATGAGAGATGCTCAATGTATTCCCTAATGGCCGAGCTGCCTGTAGGCAGTGTACTGGTAATAAGACCTCGGACAGCCACATAACTCAGCCTGTCTCCAGGACCACTCTCTGTTTCCTCCACCTGGACTATCTGACATCTGATATTGGAGAAATCACGGGCACTCTGGACAGAAGGAGACTAGAAATTTAGTGGAGGAGAAAGAACCTGGGGAGGGCATATAACCACTGCGAGAGGCAGAGGAGATGTAATTACCGCTTTATTATCATGTCGGAGCCAAACTGAAAAAAAGACTTTTGTTTGGTTGAATATTTCTCTGCTCTAACGGAGACCTTATAACAATAAAACACCTGTTTATTTCCTTTTTAAATGGTGCCACATTTGTCAGAATCATCTGTTGGATGAGCAGCAGAGCTGTTCTTTGCCGCTGACTCTTGCTACTGAAGAAGAAACAGGCCTCTCAGTGGTTTAACATTTATTGCCAGGAACTATTTTCTAACATATTTTATACATTATTTCACAATGATTTCCCAAGACAGATGATTAAGTCTGACTGGCCTGATTCAATTTGCATGGAGAACATTTTCAAGCATTTTGATACACATTAAACAACTCCTCACTTTTTTTTTTATTATTATTTATGTCAATACAAATTGAATAAAGAGTATTTTTGTTTTTCTTACACTTTGTTAGTCGTGACAAGTAAAACTGAATTCACTACTATGAATACTGAGGAAAAAAGGCAAATGACCAATACTAGAAGTTTAAAATGAAAATATTTGCAAGTGTGGAAAATGAACTCAAATTTAACAAAGTTCATGCTATGTCGTAGGGAAAAAATATTTTTCTCACTTAAAATTAGTTTGTCAAAAAGTTTGATGATGTTTAAGAAAATTTTAACGGTTTTAATGGGAATATCCTTCATGTGTTTTTTGAGTTTGGTTTCTGGTGTTACAGTCATCATTTTATTTGTCAAATAGGGAAATAAATTATATATAAAGTATGAATCCAGCCCAACCCTGGTGGTGCATGGTGTTCAGTCTTCACTGAGAGATGACTTCCATTCTGGTCTCAGTGGCAGCAGGATGAGAATTTGGTGTAAAAACAGTCAAAAATACAGAGTCAGTTGCAATGATATGCCCTGCTAACCTCTGTAAAAAGGAGAATTTAATGAGACTATATGGATTCCAAAGGTATGCAATCAAAAGAGGAAACCTAAAAGTGAATACGAAATAATAAACTTAATGTTGTTTATCACACTGATCATTGCAAAATGAAACTTTTCCTCCTCAAACTAGCACTTTAGTTGCTAAAACTGAGTGGGATTTGCCTGCAGGGAATTTGAATAACATCCAAACACTTGTCTTATGGTTTCCCGAAACAACTGTTTGCAATGTGAAGCGAATACAAGTCTGTGGTAAATAAAGGAGGTTTGGTTTTGGACCTGTGTGTTTGTGTGTTGTGGTGGTGTTCAGGACGCCAGCTGAAGCCTGCTTGCTGCTGGATAACACACATAAAGGACTGTCCGCCCCAAGATTAATTGATTCCTTCACATTTGGATTCAGTTCAGAGATCCAGAGAAATTGGTTGTTTTGACAGTGACGTGGCTCTCATTCATTCACTCACCCACTCATGGTCAAAACACACACAGTGCTCGTGTGGTACAAACATGGACACGAGCTTTAAACCTCTTGATTTTTTTTTTTTTTTGAGGGTTCTTCATTTCTTTAGGCACATTGATATTAATATAGTTAATCATCATAAACATAATCATCATCCGCAAGAGACTCAGACTCCATCCATGACACACACATTAGTAGGAGCTTCTGAAAACAACTTTTCCAGCATCACTCATGCTCTTTAAATCACTTACGCCATGCTAACAGCATTGCTGTCTTCCAGGAAAACATTTTTTCCCATTGCAAGAAATAAATACATCACAGACTGCAGGTAGGAAAATCATTATTTTTGATTTGAATTTACCTTGCCTGCAGGTATGAGCGTATTGATGCCGTGGCAGAAACATGCACAACAGGCCAAAATAGAAACATGTAAACCCTCGGCTGTGGTGGGACTTCATGATGGCATTTTCATGTATTTTGATCAGACCCTCTACACTCCCAGAAAGCCTCTCACATGTTCCGCGGCATAAGTGCTCATGTCTAATACCCTCAGAGGACGTTTTGGTCTGTCTCTATGAGTCTAATTTACGGATATCTGCATGAATTGGGAGGGCCTGGGGCCAACCGTCTCATGTCTTTTTAAGGGAGGGGGGGGGCCGGGTTGTTGCGTTAGCAGACCCTTTCGGGACAGGAGCAGCATTTCAGATAAGATCGGCGGCGGGAAGTGGTGAGCTGGGCCGTTTGTTCTCGTTGGCCATCTCTCATGTTGCACCACTGATTGGGAGGAAAGCTAAAATTGCTTTCACCGGGGCTCACTCCAGCAGTAGGCAATGATAACTAACAATGCCCCCGGGACCTAGTTAAAGCTGCATCACACGCGCTGGAAAACCACTTTAATGTGGCAGCATTAGGAAGCTGTCAGTTGGGTTGGTGGGGAAAACAGATTCCAATTCATTGAGGATTTTAAAAACATTTGTTATCCTTGCTTCAAAAATGCATATAATCAAGCAGGCATTTTTAATTTCATTTCACACAGCTCACCACAAAGGGGGGAAAAAAAAGAAGGTTTAAAGATCATAAAAGTGAGGAGAACGAGCTGAAAAACACTCGGCTGCCTCGCTCAGTCATGGGGATTGTCGAGCTCTTGTCATACAGAAACGCGGCAGGTTGCGAGCCTCTCTTGTTTTACTTGGGTTTTGATTCAGGTGCTCAGTGCATGCATTTCGTAGTCCTGACATTATTGACCCATCTGTGCAATTTCTCTAAGTGCTACTTAAAATTAAAGCTACTTATAGCTAGAGTGAAGCAAACCCAAGCTTTCTTTGTCAGGCAGAGGAAGGAAAGCTGAATATGATGTTGACATTTATGGAGAGGACATATAACACATTTCTTTAAATAATATTTAGAATTTTATATTCATCAAAACTGATTTAATTGATCAAAAACACTGCGTTTCTCGTTTGTGCAAAATTGAACTATTTAGGCTCTTTTGGTGAAAATATGTTCAATGATTGCCAACAGCTTTGCATGATTGCTAAAGAAAATAATCTACAGTGATCACATGAATCTGAATTTTTTTTTTCTTCTAATTTCTCTTATATGCAGTATGTGGCAGACTAACCCTGGATCAAACACCTCATCTACGCTAACAATGACAGTAAAATACAATGAAAGGAATCATATCATTTAGTCGGTTTACTTATTATCTTTTTCACCTGTTCTGTGTTTTATATTGAATGCAGCCACTCTGTGATCATTAGATATCTTCATTCATTATACAGACTGTTACAAACAGCCATAATTATTGTCATTGTCAACAAAATGATCCAAAACAAATAACACTCAGAGAAACTGTATTTGATGAACACATGGTGTCATTTATTATTTCATCAAATGTAAAGACACCAGTTTCCATCAATTCCAGGTTTATCGCAAGAAATGACATAACGGAAAAGTTAATTTTTCAGTCATTCAGTTCAAGCTGCTAAAGTTTCATGTATTTTATATTTATTAGACATAAACTGACATAATACAATAACAATAAACATCTGAACACTTCATAAGATTAGATGTTTCTGAATTTATTCTTTTTTTGGGGGGGGAACTGAGCTAAAGTGAAAAAGATATGAACTGCAGAGAAACTGCTTATTGCATAATGAAAAACACTCTGACACCATGTTGACCGGTGGTTATCCACTTTGTGTTTAAGAACATCTTCTCACATAAAAATGAAGTCTGCCAGCATCTATAAACACACTGGGTGAGGATTAATTTCACTGAAAGAGATAACATCAGGATGACATCATTATCATTGTAATATATACAGTAAATTAAGCTGTTTATGTGCTGCTGAAGGACAGAACCAGCTAAGAGGTTGTTGGGCTAATTTCAGCCCCTAAATCAAGTCTGTCACCTGAGCTCCCACTACTCTGACAAAAGAGGCAAAGAGGTGTGTACTTCTATATTAACACACAAATTATATCTAGTAATTTGTGGTGCAGATGGTGAATGTATATGAGATTCTTTTAGCCTCTTTAAAACCATCCAGTCTATAAATACAGGATACTTTTAAAAGTTATCTCTCATTATAAAATAAAACATAGACATTACTTACATCATTTTAAAAGGCGCAGCCTTTCATTTGCTCAATATATTAACTGGCAATTTTTCTTTTTCAATAAAATCAACAACATTGCCTGATTTGAGATATCACTCACACACATAATTCACAATGATATGCTACTGATCACTCAACAAAAGACACCCTATCTTTGTTTAATGCCTTCTCTTCCATTTGGCAAGGCTCTCCGAGTGTCCAAGAGGTGTTCTTATCCATTTAATATATGCTCGCAGTGTATCCTGTCAAATATAGATTTGAATCAATAGCACTCTGGAGTGGCTCGTTAAACTTAAATCAGCTTGGAAGTGGTGCATGCCTGCCTCACAGCTGCTGTCATTAACCACCGCCTCGCAGATTATTGGAGAAACGTCCTTGTGTGAGGAGATTCGCCAGTTTACCTGAGGACTGCTGGCTGGAGCACCAGAGTATGGTAAACTAACACTGGGGTACAAACCGCTCTCATCCCCGCCCATTAGTCTCAACCCCACGTCTGTGATTAGACTTTTGAACAAGCCTGCGATGTCTTCAAATAGTGATATGTGCTCATTTCAGAATCAGAATCAAGAATTCACGAGGAATTATGATTTAATTGCAGGAGGAAATGTCACCTTATGAGCCAATCAGTGTCCATGTAAACAGTTTGTCAGATGATTTCCCACTGTCAGAGTTGTGTCAGCATTTTTCTTCTGAGATATGTGTGATGTTGTTGTGCGAGATGTGTGATCATGTGCATGTGGTCAGCGTCACTGCAATGCACTATGGGAATGATCTGCTGACTGAATGATAATCTTGATTCGTATAAACAAACACGTTGATCTGATCTTTGTCAGCGTTCATGTAAACGGGACAATCTGATCACTCAGTCACAAAGAATTCAACCAGACTGATAAAAGTCATCATTTAAATAAAACCAGTGAGTGATCTGTGAGCACGTATTTCCACCATTTGCATTAAAAATACTAGACTAGACAATTCATTTTAGTCATCATTAATTTCCTCTCAATGCTACTTTTGGCCTTTCTCATACTTTAAGAGATTAATAATCAAGTCGCATGGTATTATTTTTCAGGCTGGGTCATGACTGTATTGTCTATTGGTCTTACAGAATTGTTGTATTCTACTATGATTTTAGTAGGTTTTAGAAGTTAGATATGTTTCTCTTCCTATGTTTTCCCAGATCTGTGTTATTGTTCTTTTTTTCCCCCCAATTTTTAGACAGTGTCTTGTTATTGCTTTTCTATACTAGTTCATGTTTTGCTCTGCTTCAGTTTCTTGTCATTTTCTTCTCTCGTCTGTCAATCTAGCCATCTTCTTTCTCCCTTTATTCAGCAGGAACACTGCAGGGAGAGCCCACCTGACTATGAGCAAAGGCAAGGTGCAGCCTGGAAGGGTTGTCGCTCCATCCCAGGTCAAACAGCAAGACAGACAGCCACACTCACATTCAGGCAACTTGAGAGTCACATATGACAATTTCTTCTTCATGAGAGGAAACTAGAGGACTCGTAGAAAACACACAGGCCCAGGATGAAGTTGCAAACCTCACAAGAAAGGCCCCAAGGCCCAGTGTCTTCTAGGAAGTTTCTATGTGAAGGCCCTTCTCTTTAACGACACTCAGATCTTTTCTTGCCCTTTGACTCTGCTGCTTGTCGATTCTTTGTTTGGAATCGCATCTTCCTGTGTCGACGCTCTCTCTGAGTGCTTATAAGCTCAGAGGGAGCTTTTGTTTCCTTTTGTACACAATTGTTGTTTGCAGTTTGTGACTCTTACCTTATCTTATGATTCCAGAGTGCATCTGTAGGTTTGACCCAACATCTTTGCTCAACCTTTATCGGTACCAGAGGTATGCTGTCGTGATGGATTGCTCTTATGGTGTATCGAACCCTGCTGGTCTGACAATGAGTAAACTCTTTGAACTCAGTACACATGCACGAGCTCTTACCTGGAAAGTGGTGTCACCTTACACGACCCTTTTGAGTCTTATCCTGATGTTCATTATTCCTTCTATGACTTCTAGGATTCCACCTATTGTGATCTGTTTTGACGGGTACTGGAATAGTAACAGCAATTTAAAGTCATTCAAACTAAAAATGAGACTTGTTTGTTTATAGGAGACTTTATGGGATTAAATACCAACGTGGTGCTATAATCTTCTCTGTTGGAAAAGGTGAGAAAACAGGAAACATAAAGTGAGCGGAGATGCACAGGTGAGTAAGATATGGCAATGCTGTGATTCAAACTGTCCCTCAACTTCTCCAGTATGTAAAACTGAAGGTCTTCAAACTGCAGGCATCATGTTCACTGATTTTCACTTGACTGATAGAGGAGTCATGAATCGGTCAAAGTGCTGCATCAAGCTGCGGACCTTATAATGTGTATAGTGTGTAAACGAAACACTGATTCTAGCCACATCTAATTTGCCTCTTTGATAACTAAATAAACACCATCATGACCTGATCATGACAGTGGATTGAAAACCATGAAAAAAGGAAATACTTGCTGCAAACTGACAGTGTAAACTGACAAGAAAAGCTATTTCTGCACGTTTGTTGCTTTTTAAATATTCTTTGTTGAGAAAGTGTGATTTGATTCTGAGAGACTCACTCATAACGTGAGTTAACAATACGTCCTATACTGTACAGAACCAGCTGTTTGGTAATCTCTTTTCTGCATACTTTTTCTTCCAGTGGCATGAATATAAAAGTAAGTGATTCATCTACTTTCCTGTAAAGAGTTTAGGTCATTGCGCAGCCACGCCTTGTAGGAAAGGGTTAACTGCGACAGCGACAATAATGAGAGCGCAGTGAGACGTGTGAAGTAATTAGTCAGTCTGCTCTCCAATATTTACCCAGTTAATTATTTGTGAGTATTACTCTTGTCTTCCCTTCAGATGGCTGCCTGTGTTGTTTTTTCCACACCATTTGTCACTGTCCACCTCTCGTGGGTTCTCATCCCTGCTTCCTGTCTCTTTCTCCACCACCACCCCCCCACCTCCCGTTCCTTCCCTTCATGAGCTGCGGCAGGAGAGTGGCAGGCTGGTGAACCCGTGCCAGCGGAGGTGTTAGACCGCTGTCCCTAGCCGTGCGAGGTCAACAATGATTATTTATTCATCTGTCTGTTTGTCTTGCGTCGCTCGAAAGATGTGAAAATGATTTCTAACTTTCCAGAGTGGTGCACTCCGTAAAAAGGTCAGCGTGGGGACAGGCGGGTTCGGAATCAATCGTGAACAAAAGGCCTTTGAGCCATCAGATGAAGGGGAGGACTGTACAAGTGTAAAAGGTCACACTGGGCAGAGTGAATTTTATAATGGCAGAGACACAAAAATGCAACGTGAGATAATCACAATTATGAAAGTGTGTCTGAGCATGAAACTGAATTAGTAAAGATGATTACTGGAGCTGTTGGGTGAGGGTCACTATTAAGACCAAAAAGAATAGGTCAACATTTCATACAAGGGCTGCTGGCATTAACTTGTTAATGGCGGCACATAAAAATGCTAGCAGTGGTCGCATTTAGAGCAGCGAGTCGAGAGCAGAGTGTGTGAGGCGCAGCTGATTTTGCCTAACTCAGAGAGACTTTTGTCAACTTTTGAAGAAAAAAATAACATACTCCACTACATGAAAGCATGTGCCTGCAGAAGTAATCCAGCTTTGTCTGTCCATAGGATTGTCTGTAAACTTTTGTAATCAAACCAAATATTTTTCTGAAATGAAAACAAAAAAGATGCATTTTCACTTGAAATGTCGTTAGCGTGGCCTATATCTGTCCAACCTGTCACACTCGTGGTTTAACACTGATGGCTTTTCCATAGCTTTTAATTTATCCTTGTTCCATTTGAATGTTTCCTTCCTGAATGATGAATTATAATTCTTTACAGCTGAATATAATCTGGCTGATATTTAACCCCTCATACAAGTAAAGATAGGACAGTAGTGTCAACTGAAGTCACTCGACTTCTGACAAACATAAAAACACGGGAGAATAAGAAATGTTTTCCAAAATGCTGCACTGTTATTATGCATTCCTGAAAGTTTCCAGCAACCAGCTAATAAAATCCTGAAAAAAACAGGTAAGAGGACAAGGCTGACAAATCTATTACGGCCGTCACTGTTTAATTAACGCTTCACATGGGAAGAGAAATATGTTTCGGACCAGTGCAGGTGGGGGGAGGGTCAAAGGAGAGGGAACAGGGTGGGCTTGGTCGCTCGAAAGAAAAGACAAAACAGTAATTATTTCATTATGGCATAGCATGACAGCAATAATATTACAGTAGTGCAGTGTGCAGTGCGCTTATCTGTGGAACAAATGAGCTCCCCCCAGGAGAGCGGGCTGCAACACTGAGCCCAAGGTAGGGATGCAGTTCCGCCTTTCTTTCTCTCTCTCTCACTCACACATTTTCTTTCCTCTTTCCTCTACCACCTTTTTAATATTCTCATTCGCAGCACACGCAATTATTTTAAAAATAAATTTAGCACAGATAAAAAAAAAAAAAAAATTGGGCCTCTTGGGTGACGCAAATGACTTCCTTGTTTTTATTAGAAGACAAGGTGTTTATTAGGAGTCTTGTTGGCTTATTGCAGGGGGTTTCTGAGTTTGAGTAATTGTCCAATTAGGTGTAATTTCAGTATTGGTGCTAACCCAGGCGATTGTGCTGTAAGAAGAAGACTACCACCGGGACACACATTAATGAATCCCACTGAGACCTGTCTACCTTTAAGAAAGAGAGACTGTGTCTGCTTCTGTTTCGCCTTCCCAAATCTTTTTAACGAGGCATTATAACTGGGATTTACAATTGAGACAAGGCTCCACTTCTCCCTCCCCCACTTCATTGTTCGTTATTCTTCACCGTCTGTGCACTGGGTTACAAAAATAATTTATCATTCATGTTATTTCAGTTCTCTGAGCAATTGCCTCTTATTCAAACAGAAAGGTTACCTTAATTGTTATGTAGCTCAGCTATTTATGCCCTGGCATAAAAATGCATGTTTGCTGCTTCATGGAAAGGTCACTCATTACAACCCAAATAACTTTTTCTTTGTCGGTGTTTGCAGGCTACTTTACGCTGAGAGATGCTGCGAGGCTTTCAGAGAAGGCTCCAGAGGTTTACTGGAGTCGCCCCCTATCTGCTGCAATGAACTTCTTCGCCTCTTACGGCGTTTCGTTCGTTACAAATAACTCTGGTTCAGCATTTTGAGGGATATGCTTGTTTATTTGATTAAAACTTAGGAGAGAAAATAGTTGCCACTCTCTGTCTGTTCGTTTAATTGAAAGCTGCACTTGCAAGAGTTTTTTTCAGCGTTTAGTCAGAAAATAGTGGAAGCAGAAGGGTTCTGTTTAAAGACAAAAAAACAACAACAAAACTCTCCCTACCGGCACTGAAAACATAAAAATGATCATTTGTGTCCTTTTAAAGGGAGTTCTGTGGTGGAACTATTCATTTTCCCAACTTCTATACTCTCACAAATGAGCTTCATCGGTGTTTCAGGTGGACTGTGTTGCCTCTGGACAGAGCCAGAAAGGCTTTTACTTACAACTTTTATGTACAACTAATCAAAACAGCAGCTGGCCCTTCTTATGTGTGCATTAAGCCAGAACTGACATTCTCATCCAACTGTCAAAAAAACCTGCTTTTATTGAGATGTTTTTTTTTTACACCAATAAAAGTTGAAGACAAGGTTTTACCCATATTTTAAAATGTCCCAAAAAATCAGACCTTAACTGGAGAACTTAAAATCTTCTAAAATACTCAAACTGATGACGAAAACATTACCCCTGCTCTGGATTGTATGTCTGTGGCCTTTTCTCACACACACACACACACACACACACACACACACTCTGTCACCACCCAGCAAAAGCAGGAGTGCTGTGTGGTTTCCTTGTGAATCTATATAAAGTGTTGTATCATAATTTTCTTAGACATGTTCAAACCTAACGCTGACAGCCTCAGAGCCGGCAAAGCCTCGGGACGCCCTGTGGTCTCTGCTGAACCACCGAGGGGTCCTTCACTCCAGGTCGGAGGCCATTTGTCCAGACAACATGAGATAGCCAGAGTATAAAGCATGGAGGTTTTTATTGGTCAGGAATATTTTGGATGCCACTGCAGTGGTTAGCACTGCCAGACTGCACTGCACCAAGGCTTTGGGTTTGATCCTCTATTTGAATCAGCCATTTTGTTTGGGGTTTGCATTTGCTGACTGTGTCTGAATGGGTTTCTGTTAAAGTGCACTGACTTCTTGCCACAGTCCAGTTCTATGTAAAGTGGCATAACTTGAGTGTCCAGAATAAATTAATCTACAATTAAATGACTGACAGAGAGTCCAGGATCCACTTCTTGCCTGGTGTTACCTGAGTTAGGTTCTCAGGAAGCAGTGACGACAAAAGAGATGAACAGATAGACTAAAGGGCGGATGTTGTTAAGCTGCGAGATAGCAGGAGCTGTTTTGGACACAAAGAGGCTGAAATATTAATATGAGGGAGTGCTGTGATGTTTAAACTTTTGGACAATGTCCTCCTACGTGTGTTTACAGGTCTGCTCTTTGTGGACAAATAATGGGTTGCGGGCCGCTCTAAAGAATTCAGCAGCCTGCATAATGCACAAAGGTCTGACACGAAGGCAGAAGAAGCAGGAGAGGCGCTGACATTCACAGTATCTCCACAGCTTGATCCTTCACAACGTTGCTGACGTGTCTTCATAGCCTCGAAGACGACTGGAGAAGAAGAGAAAACTGCACGATGAGAGTGTTTATTGACTCAGGTCAGCAGAAGACACGGGTTCACATCGTCTGGCCTCCAGGCTCATAGTTCAGCTGCAGAGTGGACAATCGAGTAAACCCACTTGTTTTCAGCATCCCAGGGCTACTCATATGAATGCCTGCAGCGGAAGAAGTGTGTCTGAAGTTCACATCTAGTTTGGGTTCATGTTAAGGTTGCGTTACACCCACCCACCCTCCAACAACACCAACACCACCCTCTACTTCTCTCCTTCTCCGCTTCATCCCTTCTCACATTAGAGCCTCTCACAGCTTCAGCACAACTCCTGACACCAGCGGCAGCACATCACATCCTCGCAGCAGCTACCCACTGCTCATCTTCACACTAAACCTTGTCCTTCTTTCAGGCTTACGTCTCAACACTCCCTCAGAAATAAGCCATTTCAAAAAGATTCATGAGCAGCTGGAGCCGCCATGCTGTATAACTGCAGCCATCACAGGCTTCTTCCCTGATACAGCCTGACGTCTCAAAAGGCTCTGGGACTCAAAACAAAATCAGGTTTCCTGATCCAGCGACAAACTGAGCTATTGGGAAGGCGCTTTTACTAAGACTCTTTGTGACATGATGATTGGGAGACAGGCTCAAATTCTCTATGAATATGGATGCAACTGTTTATGCCTCAAGGAGAAAGAAAAAAAAAATCAAGCACATACTTGACTGGTAAATATTTGTTTAAAAAAAAAAAATCTTGGGACGCTTTTGGCAAGGTAGGCTGTATCTCTGTTTTGTTAGGGGTAGATTATTTTTTTCCAGTGTGTGGGCTTGGACCGTCAGTTCATACTATCTTAAAAAGGATTATCTGATGCACCTAGGTCTGATTTCAATTTGAATAGGTGTGAATTTATTTTGCAGTGCTCAATATCACATACAAATAAGTCCTCTATAATCCAATTCCACCCCCACCATAAAAAAAAAAAAGAGATGAAATAAGAATCTCATTATAATGTCCTGCTTTATGTTGGCTTGTTCTCTCACAAACAATCTTCTGAATTCAATATCAGGATGTTTACTTGCAGCTTTTGAATGGGCAGATATGTAACCGAACGACAGGTGATATTTTTCTAATTTCATAAAATTCAAGTACGGAGATTCATCTCCGAGCATTAATTCATTTTGAAATACCTGCACCCCATGTCTTATTTACTGCCCCTGTGAAACTGAATTCACAGTGATTGAATGTGGTGGTATGAAATTAGATTGCATTGTGTGTCTCTGGCTAATAATTCCAGATGGAATAGCTCTTCACTCTGCTTGACATGATGCACCCGGAGAGAAATATGGAAGCAGAGAGGGAAAGTTAAGGTTGCTTAGGTTCATTCGGAGGCCTTTGAAGCACAATGAATCAAGCTTTACTAAACCTTGGGAGTGGTGAGGACCTGCGTAATTTGCTCTGAGAAGTGTTCTCTAAGGAGGTGTGTGGTGCTTCTGGCCCCAGGAAGAGGCCTGCCCTCTTCTGCGAGCGCGGTGTGATGTGATGATAAGATGAGGTGTCCTGTTTAAGAGCTTGATTAATGGCGGAGGATGAGATGGCCTCTGAGCACAGATACTGTTTGCCGCCGCTGAAGCACACTTGTGCCGGGGCTGCGGAGCGCTCCCGGGGTGCTCCACTTCAGCCCTGCCCAAACCCCAAATTACCAACACCGCTCTCAACACATCTCGTCTTTACTTACGGCATAATGGCAAAGATCACAATCAATTTCCACAAGTCCATTGGAGCAGGCTCCTTCATTATGTTTAAAAACCATTCACACTGATTGATCCACGATGAGTGCATGGTATTGATAAATAATTAAAAAGCTCTCAGTTTAATTTGGGGGTAAGTAGAGGATGGAGAGTGCGGAGTGGGGATCGGGGGTTGGGTTGTGTTAGGCCAGCGGACTCTTAGTGGGTGTAATGAAGCCTGGCCCCCCGCTGAGGCACGCCCAGCCGCGGCTCCCTGTCTGCCTCCCAACTTTGTCCCTGTGGACGCGCAGCCAGATGGATTTGTCTGCCATATTCACGGCAATCAATGCAATCTGGCTTGAAAGAAAATCAATAAGATGTGTCCACTTATGCCTCAGAGTGCGGGAGAAGATCCTTTGCTGGGGTAAGGCAAAAAAAAAAAAAAAACAACCAAAAAAAGGAACAGCGTTTGAGATTTGATAGAATGTTCTGTGAGGTGTCCTTGTGCTGGCACCTTGTAGAGCATTTTTTTTTTTTTTTAAAGGCATATATCTCACTTTGAAACACAATAATTTCACAATACACTTCACTGAAAGCTTCGAAGAGATGATCTCGACAAATAGTCTTCGGAGGACAATATAACAATGAAGTGCGTTGGCGAAAGAGGAGTCGCTGACAGAGAGTGTTCCCTCTAGAAAAGTTGTTTTCTTGTTTAGTTTGAGGGGCTTGCTCACTGATGAGGGAGGCATGAAACGGTAAAGAGCCCCTTTGTGGCCTTCTTTTATTTACATGTGAAACATGTGAAAACGTGTAAAAAGCAACGTTTTGCATCACAGAAATTCTGTTACTGTAATTAACACTCAGTGTGATGATCATCATTGGATTTAAAGATTATGCATGTAAAAACAATTTATATGTACAATTCGATCTGTCATGCAACTTTTATATTGCTAATTTCTTTCGGTATTTATTTTCTTGATGTTTGATTCCTTTCTTTGACGCTGCGTCTCCTGTTGTTTTTAATAATTGGTGTCACCGCGTTCAAACTGTCCCTCGCCAGAAGTGGCTTCATCCGCACACAGCACAGATGGATCCTATCATCCCGCTGCATATCCTCTTTACAGTGCGGATTCTGGACCACCTGTCTTTTTCAAATTGTCTTGTTGCCGATGTCGAATGAAAAGTGATGGATTACTGGGTCCACACGGCGGTATTGTGGTTCGCACAGTGAGAACATCCCCAGCTTGACTCCAGTCGGGGGGGATTTCTGCGCAAAGTTTGAGTTTCTTTCCAAGCACAAGTTTTCTCCCACAGTCCAAATACATGTGACTGAGGTTACTGGGAGACTGTAAAATTGCCCGTGGGTGTGAATGTGAGTGTGTGTGACCGTCTTTCTCTCCATGGTGACTTGTCCAGTGTGTATCCTAGTATTTCTTCGCTCACGGTCAGCTGGGAGCATTTCCAGCGCACTGCGACTCTGACCTCAATAAAGTGGTTTAGAAGGTGGATGGATGGATTTATTGAGACTTAAATCTGTTAGCCTTTTTATACTTTGTCCACATAGATGATTTATTCTCGACTCAGCCTTGGTTTTTGTCACGACCGTCGAGAAGTTGAATAATATTGAAGTTAATAATTAATAGCCTTCCTACTTTTCTATTCTTGATCATTTTTCATAGAATATAAAGAAAATCAACAACCAATTACACATAAGTCACACTCAGCTTAACTCGTCAGCATCCCTGCTGTTTGAAAGAGGTCATCGAGTATTACTTTAAGCCAAGTTAAAGGGCGCTTTAAACTTGCAGAAAATTAGTGTGCAAAGAGTGAAAAAAGAGAGCCCTGCTGGAAGGCTTTGGCAAAAATCATACTTAGATACAGTGACAAAACAGGCACACGGTGTTATGCCACATTACAAGGTATCAGAATGCATCAGGCCTTTTTGGAGAATACAGAGTGTGAAGGCCTGGCAAGGAGAAAGTGTTGTACTCTAAGGTTCATCAGCTCATGGGGCTTTTAATGCTCAGCCCACCAAATCCTGCGCCCCCTGCTATTGCCACCTGGCTACACCAGTCAACACCACATGCATGGGGTCATGGTTCAGTGATGTGGAGGTGTGATGCGAGGCCTCTGCTTGTGTTTGTCCCACAGCCTCACCCACCGCCCGATATCGCCGCGAGCCAGTCACGGACTCACACCTCAGCTGAACAGCATCGTGACTGTAAATCGGAAACAAAGCAAGGTCAACTCTGCCACAGACAGATGGATACACATATGCATAAATACAAACTAACAGGCGCACACCTCTAAACCGGATAACCGAATACAAAGTGTGTGTGTGTCGGAGGGCGTATGTGTGTATGAGATGTCCTTAAGTGTCATTTACAGGCTCTGTGAAAACCAAAAAAAAAAAAAGAAGAGGAGGAGAAAATAAGAATATTATGCTGTGTCACACATTTTAGTGCTGATATCCGTCTAATTGATGACTTTGTGCCACATCAATCCATTATGCATAATTTAACATGGATCAAGTCCCACATTAACATAATCACCCATTGGATATTCTGCATAGTGTGACACGCAGTAGTGAGGAGCAGAACCCCAGCCTGAGAAGGAGTGACAGGGGAGATGCACCCCGCATGAGTTGGCAAACACATCCACCCTCTCCTTCATACCCACACCAACACACACACACACACACACACACACACATTCACACACACTATATGCTAGGATGGGACTGATGTTAAGATGTCAGATCCTTATTCGCTCTGAGCAAATAATGGGAGTCCAGTCTGAGCATTTTGTGTTTATGTGAAACCACATTTGAATAAACAGCCACACACACGCACGCACACACACACACACACACACACACACACACATACACACAAGACGAACAGCTTGGAGAGTGTGGGGTGTAGAGCCGCCTGCTTAGACGCTACCGTTTGCAATCACTAAGCAGCTTTAGTGTCTCCTACCACAGTCCTGATTTAAAATTCATAAATGCTAATCCTTCATAATTTACAGTTTAAAAAGCAGCCCTGCTCACAGGCCCTGTGGCCACAGCTCTGTCAGAGTAATTATACCAAGGAGCTGGGAATGGACTACTAGCAGAGACTTTCAACAGTCAAGGAAATCCCCCTCACTGGCACCAGACCCAATTACTCCAAATACCTAAACAGATTAGCAAGTCATTTTCCAGTTCAATCTGGACATAGGTGCCAAATCAGTGTTATACTTTAGTCAGGTGGGTAAATAGCATTAAAGTTGCGACATGCCTGTCTCTTATTACGGAGACCGTGTGCTGAGTAATTTTATTAGCCATTTCATTAAATTTGGCCTCAGCGATTGTCTTTTACAAGGTTACTAGGCTCGCTCTTCCTCCGGTGTCAGGGGGTGATTTGCTGCCCTCCTCACCGTTCCCTGACATTGTCTTGTGTACGTGTATCAACTGTATATGTGTTTGCGTGAGCGTGCTCATCACTAATGAATAGATGCCTCTATTTGGGGAGGTGCAAGTTTCCAAACCAAATTCTTTGTCCTTGCAAGGACAAAATGCATTAGTTTAGATGTAGATTATCTGTGATTCTTTCATCCAAGGTCACTAATAGAGGGCCATTATCAAATTGGTGTGATTTCAATGTAATGGTCCACAATGACACCACAAAAACCATTAAAGGTCCTATGAAAGGGTCCCGCTTTACATGTAGAAGCTCTCAGTGCAAAATGGCTCACCGTCCTTTTAAATGCATAATTTAGTAGGTGCCTCAAATATTGATTCATCCCTCATCCCCGTGTACGGCGGGATAGTGAAAGAAGTAAAGACATACATAAAACAAAGAGATGTTTAGTCATTTGTAGCTGCAATGTTAAACAAGCCAGAGGATGACATTTTCCTCAGCAGCACAGGGAGAAACACAACCCGGCATTTCATCTAACACGACGTCCAGTGTTCCAGAATTCAGATGGACGGCAACGTTTTCTTTTATGTTCATGAAATGTCCATCATTGTCTCCATGAGCCAAAATCTGTCTATTGAAAATGTGGTGAACAAACTCAAAAATAACAGATTCACTGCCAGAGCAAAAAAAAAAAAAAAAGTCTCAAATCCTCATGGTTAAGAAAACAGAACTGCAGAAAATGACAGCATTTCTTGGGAGAAAAATAATTTATGATTAATGCTAATTAACTTCCTGTTACTTATCAATTAATTGCTCACTGTTTCAGCTGGGATGCATATAAAACTGCATCCCAGTACGTAATAGTTTAGGCAAAATTATAACCTGAAAACAACAGTGACAGAAAGTCTCTCCGTGTCTCCAGGCTAAGCCCCATGAGGTTTAAAATGATTTAAAATAAAACCAAAACAAATCAAATAAATGTTGAAAACATGTCATAACTTATTTTATTTCGACTCAAAAAGTTTGAGAAGAACGTGGTAAGTTTGTCCTTATATCTCTACGATATTTCTCTCCTGTCAAGTCGGTCATAAATCCAGACGATGGCTGAGCACTATATCACAGCGACTCTCATCTCTAAGTGAAAGAAATCAGGATTCTATTATACCAGATTAGGACGACTAGACTGGACATCATGTCACAAATCCCAAGCTTTAAAGTTTCTCTGTTTTTCTCTGTAACCATCAGCCGTGAGGTCTGACTCGTCCAGATGTCTCTTCCTCTTTTTGCCACAGCGTATCTGAGCGAGGCTTCTGCTGCCCTGCGCCCCGATGCAGCTACATATTTGTAACTATAAGCTTTGTTTTGTCGGCCATTAAAATACCATTAACTTCATAATTCCACACACCATCTTGAGGATTGGAGCTGTTTTAAAGTTATACATAGGAAGGGAATGATGTGGGGTTTTATGATATCTACATTACTGAAAATGTAAATTTTTGAAATTACACACCAGAGACAGACATTAGCACTATTCTAATAGCAGAGAGTGGGGAAAAAAAAGCAACACACACACACACACCAACCATGACACTTCTTGTATTCTTATTTTGTTTCATGGGAACCTGCATATTACAGTTATTATAATTAGCAATTTGTTTTCGATCACATGCCTGCCTCATAGAGCGAGTTTACTGCATCATTGATCTCTTTAGGTGTTTAGATATCACTTTCATGCAGGCTGGGTCGCCATAGTAACAGATTCAGTGCGTTTAACCTGCCTTTGAGCGGGTTAATGCCAAGGCGGCAGATCAAACTTAAGTGTCAATTCCCCGAAACAAGGGAGTCACCATTCCTTCACATGGATGAATTATTAGAATGCAAATTTACTGCAGCTGTAATCAACATTTTTCTATCAACAATGGAGGAAATGAGTCTTTATAATGAGAAGGCTCGTGCTGTTGACTCCACAGAAAGTTGTCACTCACAGCCACCATAGGTTTATTTTCTTTACCCTTTTTATCACAGTTTTCAGTTTACTGCTCCCACCTGCTCTCTTTGTTATTTCCAGCTGTAGCAGGCTTCTGCTGTTTGAAAACTAAACAAAAAGCTTTACAACAAACAACAAATAAAGGCAGTTGAGATGACGAGCATTGCATCCATCACGTGGAAATCCACACACACCTCCAGTTGGAGTTCATGGACACTGAGATGTGGTTTTCATAGGTTTTCCTTTGGCTTACTAACTCTTTAAAAGGCATTCACTAAAACATGTGTGAATCAAAATTATAAGAAAGTATACTTTAAGTGCACAATTCAAGACTAAAGTCAGCATGATATGCTATTATATAATCAAATCTCTTGCAAAATGGCATAAAACTCAACAAAATCATGATTATTTCAGCCTTTCCAGCTAAAATACATAAAGAAACAAATAAATTAGTAAATTAACCTTCTCTGAACCAATCCCTCAAGTCTCACTTCTTTCTGTTCCTTTTCATTTCTTTTAAAGAATTAAATAAATCAAATCAAATAAAATCAAATCCCTGGAGTCACCTTTAAACATTACCTTTATATTATTACTTATGCCCTCCATTCTCTTTATATTATTATATTATTATTATATTATGTACTACTGTCCCCCAATACAATGTGTAAAAAAACAGGACACGACCCATGACTTAATCAACTTATTAGATGCATGTTTAAAAGTAGTTTGTGCCACTTGCAGTCATTTTCCCTGTAACATGCAATTTCTCCAATTTTTTGTTACTTTCCAAACAAATGCATCAACCGGGCGCTAACCGGGAATGGGAAATGTTTTACCGAAGCTAAATCTACGATGTTTCATACCGATATCAGAAAAACACATCGAAACAGGTTGGAAAAAGTTACTGTAGTTGCCTCATAGCAACATCCCTTTTTGTATTACTTTTTCTCTCTGTGTCTCTCTTTTTTTTAGTGACCGAGCACAGCATTTATAACCAGCTGAACAAAAATGTGGCTAAAATAAAAGTAAATTCATTTTTGTTTGATTTAAAAACTGTTTTTTTTTTTCTCCTTTTATTACAGTTTTCCTCTAAATCAGGGATTTAAGGTTCTAAGAACCTGAACCACACTGCACTGCACAATGACCTTTTCTGTAATGTTATCCGTTCTCCGTTAAACTTACAATAAATTCAGTTTTTAAAATGTATGTGTTAAGAAAATATGTATAACTTTACCCTGAACATATATTTCCAGACCCTCAGATCTGTTTCTGCTGTAGCACTCAAGCCACAAAGAGCGTGCAAGGGATGACCAATAAACAAAATATTATCAAAAAGAAAAGTGTAATATTATAAAATGCAAGATTGTGCATTATCGCTGCTACATCTATATATCTTTATATATAAACCATCTTATGTGTGTCTTTATTCTGTTCAGGGTTGTAGAGTGCTGGAGCAATTCCTGATGACAATGGGTGAAGGCAGAGTACATAATAGACTAGTCACCAATCCATCACAAAGCAAAACACACAGAAAAATAGCCACACACACTCCCGCTCACACCACAAACAGTTTAGACAACCTGGAAAAATCCCACGCACGCAAAGAGGAGAACTTGCAAACTGCAAAGAAAGACCTACACCACCCCATGACCTATTTTACATTTAAATTTAATACTTTTCACCGCTAAATATTGTTGCTTTTGCACCAATTGCAATTAAAGCCTAATGCATTTCCTCTCTCCACATTATATAAACTGCTTGTGCTTTGTTGATGGTGCTTATAATTAAATGGGAAAGCCAGTATTAATCCTGTTACCCATCATGGCAATTACCTTTGAATATTGTCGTATGATGATGATGAACTCACTTCATGAAACAGGCCCTGGGTCTATTACTATCAGTGTTCAAAGCAGCAGAGTTAAAGCGACAACACATTTGCACATGCTTCAGAGTATCTCCTCCAAAACACATCACGGTTTCTAATGTGTCAGGTTTGCGGTGCAGCAATTTCACAACCAAATAGCTCGCAGGAGTGATAAGAGTTTCATTATTGTGCGAGCAAATCAAAGGCAACAAGCAGCGTCATTCATAAAACAGATTTCAATATTTCACCTGTTTTAATTTAGGTGTTCAACAAAGCAACAGAGAGATGGAAGACAGAGCAAGAAATAATGGAGAAGGTGGGTATAAGTACACAAAGAAAGCATGCACTCCCAAGGATATTGCTTATAGTTATTCAGGTTGTGTGCAAAAGTCTGTGCTCCGTTCCTTGCAATTTTGAAAAATAAAATCTAATCAAAACAACAATGCAAGAAGGAAACGACCTGCCCTAAGGCTCCCTCGTACACTTCGGCTGAAAACAATATCATATTTGTAGGCTGTTTTAGTTTAGATGCCAACCGCAAAGGTTTAAGTTAAATTCATATCGAATGTTAACTGAGCAGATTTCAAATGTAGAGAAGTGGTAAGAAGCATTAGGACATGTCTGCTTTTACGAGTGGATCCCCTTTATTTATTGATCTATCACTTCAGGTTTATATGACAAGTTCAGCATGAGACATCCACCTCAATACAAATGACTTCAACGCTTTAAATGCTGCATTCTTACATTTATGTCGACACTGATTCAACTCCTCGCAGTCATTTTAAAATTTTCAGTGTTTTTGAGTCAAAGTATGAAATACACAGATGTGTTTTTGCCGTCTACGTCTTGCTTGGTTCATAACACCCAATTCTATCAGCTGCGCGTTACAGTTAACTATTAAGCCATGGCCCTGAACACACAAGCAGTAGATAAGTACGTAATCGTCTAAAGAAACAGGGCCAAAACTCTCAAATTGCCGCCCCTGTTGTCGTCACCAACACAAAAAGTAGTTTTCGTTCGGGTCAGGGGCAGCGCATGGAGTGGTTTCGCCACAACACGACGGCCTTGGTTTTAAACATGGATGTATTGAGAGAACTGGGTACAATATTCAAAGATAGCTCCCAAATCACAGCAAGAGAAAAGAAAAAAAAAAAAGTCAGCTTCTCTTCGTTAATACAGCAGTGTTACTGTTTTGCAGAGGTTAATATCTGCACTTAAAAACTGTCACATTGCTTATACGGCACTTAATTGCAAGTACGAGTACTATAATTAAAACATTAAGGAAAAGTACTTGGTAGCCTTCTGCTAAACTACTAAAGGTTAATTACATTTAACCACTTTGAATGGTAGAGCTTGTAGATATAAAGCAGAAATATTTGTTAAGAATAAACTTGTCAACTAGAAAAATGAGAGCCGAAAATGTTCATTCTAATTGTGGGTTAACTTAGGAGCTCTTCAAGATTTTAATTTGTGAAGAAGATTACAAAGTGTAAACTGTGGTTGAATATAATTAAAATTATATACCTGAATAAAAAATACAGAAAACTACTGAAAAATACTGTAATCTGAGTACATACTGTATAATCTGTTACTTTCACTTCTGTTAGTTTGTACCATTTTTGAAGTGGTGTGCAGAATTACATTGATGTAGTTACTAATTAGTGTTGTTATTCTGGAACTCAGAACTAAAAGGTCCGTATCGTTTTGAAGTCAAAAGTCTGTATTTCCTACAACATTGCTTTTCCTTACAGCCAAATCATAACCCGAGGTTCCGATGTGCCCACTGAGTTCAGGAAACACACTCTGATAAACCTTCAATCAGAGGAAAACTTTGTTTTTGATTTTGTGACAGATCACACAGCTGCTTGTGCCTGAAATTTGGTAACAAGCCTTTGTGGATTTTACAGTTCAGATAGCAAAGCTTTAGATCTTTGTATCATATTCAAATCTTAAATGCACTCCAGAACACGAACAGAGGGCTTTACCTTTAGTTTCGTTAGATCAACACAAAAAAGTTTCATTTAGAAGTCTACTTCCTCTTTGAGCACGGTAATGAGCGCTCAGCACACTCTGTGGGGGGCCCAGGTTTGAATCCTATGTGCGGCAGAAAGGCGATTCCGTGTAAAATGGCCAAGTCGACAGTGCAAGTCAAACTGACTACGCCCACCCCTGAAAAAAGGAGCAGCCAAACAGACACTGCCACTTCCTTATTGGTGATATGATCTGCAGTTCCTAGAGGGGCCTCTTCACCAAAATCTCCAACAGGAGATGGGTACTGCTGCTGTGCGTCCAACAGGATTCGTCTAAGCGCTGTCAGATTCTTCTCTGTTCCGACAGGAAAGTTTGTTATGAGCACTGCGGACTCTGAATCGCCCATGTGGTGATTTGTCTGTGTGCATTAGCTCTGTGACAGACAGGCGTCCTGTTCACGGTTTACCTTGGCTTTTTGTCACTCTACTGCACTGCTGCTGTGTCCCTGAACAGGATAAGTGCTTTTCAAAATGCGCAAAGGGTTACATTATGCAACCTGCCATTCGGCCACTATTTGTCTTTTCCATCAACCCGTATACTCTTATTTCGACTGTTCATGCCATCTTTGGCAACATGAGCATCAATTATACCTTTTATATTAGCATTTATAATTTTAGACACTATTGAATATGTCAACAGAGTAATAATAGTAAGATCTCCCGGCATCTGGAGCAGTACTGTCTTCTCTGATCTAGTTAGTCACCTCTGCATTGGTAATAGACCCATCACCACGGGGAAAAAAAAGGAAACTGTAGCACATTTCAATAAAAGTAATTGGTCCTCATGCAGACAAAAACAGCCACACATTTTCTGCCACGATGTATACCAACGTGAATGTAATTACTTCGCTCGTGGAGCCTCAATCCGTCTCCCTCCCGCACTCTGCGATGATTACGTTTTTTATTTTTTCTGCCCGTGTTATCAGTGAGAAAAGTGTGCCACTGCGCTGATAAACAAATAACTCTGTGATGAACCTCACAATGTCCAGTTAAGTCCAGTTAGACACGCTGCATTAGAACAAAAAAAAAAAACTGCTAATCAAGTCATATATTTTTACAGCTGGAGCGCCAGGTTTTGCTATTTTATTATGCATTTTAATGTTATCTTTCATTTGCAGTGTAGTTTAACACTGAACGTCGTCCCTCACATCATTCCAACATTGGGATCAGCCGCCACCGGTACATGTGGAGTCGGCTATCTAGAGCTGCACAGTGTGACTCTTATAACATAATTAGACCATCTCTCTAGGAGGGTTTTGCCAGCTTTACCTATATGCCAAAGTAAAGTGCAGTCACTTTGATGATAAAAGGGATAAAAAGGCAGCGATAAGGTGGAATGTTGAGCAGAGTGAGGCTGGTGTGAGCCAGCCAGCAGAGGTCTAATTGGATGAAGGAACCCTGTTGCATGAGGCGTTCTTCCCTGAGAGTGCAAAGACATTATGAAAACCTCCCACGCTGCTTTCAGTTGATTCAATTAATTTATTTTTCTGTTAAACTGATGGAAATATTGCCTCTTTTCCAATAAAAGGGTGACAGCTTTAGCACTGTGACATGGCTTGAAGTCCTGAGCTCCAAGGAATTATTAGTGAAAGCATTTTTCCCCTCCGTCACCAGTCCTGCCCTCGACCTGATCCCAAAAGGATGACCAGAAATCACCCTGTCTCCATGGCGGCCCGGACCCGGCTCGCCCTGTGGTCGAGTGATCTCATTCAGTCTTATAATTCCCTTCTTCCATGTTTGGTGATGTAGCTTTTGTTTTGACCGAGAGTGAGTCTTAACTGATCGCCATGCTTCAACGCTGCTGAGGAAAAACATTAGTTCAAACAATAGGCAGAGGATCAGAGAGGTGGGAGAGTGAATAATGTGTCAGGTGCTCCGAATGAATTAAAGTGCAGAGCAGGGCTGTGGAAATACCTCTGTGTGAGGCCCTAATCAGTTGCAAACAAGGGAAGGAGAAAAGGGGAAAAAAAAAAAAAAAAAAAAAAAAAAAAGCTTTCATTCCTGTAACTAATCATTTGCGGTTTCCCAATGCAGTCAGCCAACGCCAAAGGCAGAGACTAATAAACTGGGAGGCTGTGTAGATTTATAAATGATTAATTAAGGGACCTCTCATGGGAACTGCAGCAGCTATAAGCAAAAATATTAATTAGTTGAGATGAGACTTAAACTAACAGGAAAACATTCCAGCCATGTTGGAAAGCACGGGGCAGGGGCAGCTTGTTTGACTCCGGGCTGACAAAGAGGGCCCTCACTGCCGCGCCACGGCGAGCTGAGGGAGGGGGCTGTTTTGAATTTGGCTGGAGGATAATGAAGAGTTACATAGAGTGTCAGACAGTGAGACACACAGGTCCTCAGTATTGAGTTGTAAGGAGAGATGACTGAGTGACTGAGAGGGTTAGGATTGGGTCTGAAATGAGTTCTCAACTGCTTCAAGTATCCCCACCACCCCGCCGCTCACACACACACACACACAGACACACACACACAGCTACATTACCATCTCTGGTTGCCTCTCTTCATGCCTGCCCTTCAGGGAGGTCTCTAAAGCCTCTCCTCCGCTTCTTTTCATGAATGTCAAGATGCTGAGTTTAAAGTCTGCTAGATTAAATGGGAAGTGTTGAGTTTATTCTGCTTCTAATGAAAGAACTAGGTAATTTCATGCAGAGGATCTCAATGTCACAATGCTTTCCAACTTCTTGAAGAGGGCCCTTGTATTTCCTGCTATCCAGCGGGAACGTGGCAAATGATTTCACCCATTTTTGATTGCTGCATCATGCAGCTAGTGAAGTGATGCAGAAGCCAGAGCCAGAGCCGAGTGGTGCGAAAAACACTGTTTACAGCCATTGTGAAATCGGGCCGACTTTCTTGGTCGTTTATCTATTATGTGACCAATTTTTACAGAGTCCGACAATCCGTTTCTTGTGTTTTGGATGGTTTTTTTTTTAATGGAGTTTCCATACTTCTAAATAATCAAGACCTTCTTGCTTCCTGGCATTACTTATGACTAAAAGAAGATGAAAAGGATTTATGAGAAAGATGCAAATTAGAAGAGGAGAATTAACCAAGACTACATTATTTCTGGAATTCTACAGCCACAACACGGGGAAAACAATATTCTAAAGTTTAAAATCACACATCAAGTCTCTGACATGTGTCCCCTCAAGTCTGAACACTGAAAAATTATGTGGTTTGAATTTGCACATGCACGCACATTATGTACCCCAAGACAAACCAGTGAAAAATAGCTTTCAGTGGTAATTCTGCTTCTGCCAGTGACACTTTTTTTCCCTCTTTTTAAAATTGCCAAAGTAAAAATAAGACAATGAAATGGAAGCCAACACTGGGCAGCCAGCATGAAATACAATTAGAGAAATATGAATTCATTTGTAAAGGTTGTGCGTCCTTTTTTGAAGGTCTTTGGTGACGAGAGCAAAAACCACGGGAAGCATTAAGTGCCTGTGCCAACTCAAATATTATCACAGTTAGTAAAAATTGGATCAGACCTGTGGGACAAATAATCCAAACAGAACTGTGTGAGACCTGGAATAATCAGGAACTTATAGCAGTCGCACTCATACCGAGCATCTGGATGAGATTAACAATCACCTGACTATACTGAGGATTACTCAAACGTGAGCCATCCTCTGAAAAACCGAGGCCCTGAAGTAAGTCCATAAAATATCCTCCGTATGTCAGTCTTGACTTCAGTTGCATGTGCAGGTTAAAAAAAAAGAAATAGCCTGCACTGTTTTCATGTTTTCAACACAGATTCAGATGAAAAGAGCCCGAGATGAAAAATTAGGGCCAAGTAGACACTTGAAGACAGAGCCAGGCATTCCTTTAAGCCATCATAATTGACTCACTGGAGGGCCGGGCTCTGGTGGCGGCGAGGTGCTTCAGAAGTCAATGTTCCCAGAATCTAGTGTCAAGGGTGAATACATGTTTTTAGATTTCATAAATAAATATTTCATTCAACTGTCAATGGTATGGTTGTGGTGGAAGAGAGCCCTTTCATGTCAGTGTGGGTTTTTGGATGGGTTGGTGGTATGTGCGAGGGAAAATTGAGGCTACTAAAGGCTACCAGCAGGAGTCAGATAGAAAAGACTCCAATTTGAATGATAGGCAATGAGTTGAACTGTGTTTTTTTTTTTCTTCTCTCCCGATGTGACTGCAAAAAGTGTCCAGCAAAAATTGGAGTGACGTTTGACAACAATTAGCGGCGCCGCTTTTTTAGCAGTGACAGGCAGCCGTACATACAACCCACAGCAGAGTCTGGCCCTCGACTTCACAGAGGATGAGACCTCCACGTACATCAGGCCCATCACAACTCAAGACGGTGCCGATACTGGGAGGCGATATTTATTTTAAGAGTCAAGAACATTTTCACTTTCAGAAAGAAAACACAAACGTGATGAACTTTCCTTACACGAACACGGTCGTTCAGCTGAAATCTACAGAAACAAACTGATGTTATATGACTAAACAGAGCAGAAGGAAACTTATAGCCATAAGATATCGGTCCATTATCCTGTTTGGATATTTCCTTCAGCTGTGTCTCAGTTCAGGGCCTGCACCCTCTCAGTCATCATCTGAAAGCAGGATATTCTGTAAAGCTAGCAAAAATGAGGCGGTCTATGTGCAACGCAACACACTGGTCATTTAGCAACCATGGGGATCAGTACCGCAATCTGTCAAGAATTGCAAACAGACAAAACGCTTTTCTTTCTGGTCCTCCACGACACTTCACTCACCACCACTAACATCACATTATTTCTAATTTAGTGTGTTTGTTATTTGAGCTGAGACCAAACAGGGTTTAATCCTGTTGATACTGATCACATTCCATGTTAAACAGGGCGTCAGCTCGCTTCCTGCTATCGGAGTAACACAATGACACCATGTCACGCTGCCTGCATGGTCTTTCTGGAAAAAATGGTGGCAGCAAAACGCAATGTTGCAGGATACAATGCTGCTACTTTACTACTTTGTTCTTTTGGATCACTATCACAGTGAAAGCATTATGGGATCGATCCACTGAATGAATATTCTTGCTGCACATAAGTTCACCAATCAATCTGATCACTTTATTCAGTACCAGGAGTTTGATCAAATTGCCCAAATGGTCACTATTTGCTGCTGTCCTAAGGGTCACAGTTCTGATTGACGGTTCTTGACGGATATTTGTTTCCAATCATGAAAAATGTCATTTCAGGCATTCCCTAAAAATACTTGAGTTCAAGTGGAAAAACCCTCACAAGGCTGAGCCATTAGAGAAGTCTGGTAACGTCACAATGACACTGGGACAAAGCAGACAACAGGAGAAGGAGAGGGAGATTAGTGGGCCAACGACAAGCCTTACAATGGGAAGGTACATGCTTCAAACGAAAACTCATCAATGTTCTTTTTTAAACACGAACGCAATCATTCCACACTCTCAAGCAGAAATGGTTTTGGTCAACGAGACATTTTTGTGCCTGAACCCAGCCAGACGTCGACCATAATGATGTATCATTGCACAACAAAGTAATTGTTGGTTATTTCTGCCTTGTTTGTTGTCCCAGACAAGCTTGGTCTCTTAGCCCTGTGGATTTTCTCTCAGGAAGACAATCTCAATGCAGCAACATTGTATCAGTTACTGTATATTTTTGTTGTGGGTCACTGTGTGTCCTTCCTGCTCTCACTACTAAAGTGGAGGCTGATTGCCCAAATTTCTTTCTGATTTTGCTAAATCTAACCAACATGAAGTACTCGCTGCTGAGAGCTTTTTCCAGGTTGACAGGCTGTACGACACACCGCTCTGTGGACTGCCCTGCCTCGTGTTTCAAACCACAGACATTAAAAGGTTGTAACAACGGTCTCAGATGTTCTGACTAAACTTTCTCTGGTATTTTGGGTAATGACAAGGATTTACTGATTTAATCCTGAGTTGATTTACCAAATACTATTGAATACTGTTCCTCGTATATATATATAAAAAAAAAAAAAGAAAAAAAAAAAGCATACAGACCCATGTAGTTCACATTCTTTTGTCCACATTGTGTACATTAACATGCAAACTACCAGGCAGTCGCTGTTTCTATTAGTCTATCGTAATGCTTTACAGGACCTGAAGGCAATTCAATCAGAAATGTCAGCAGCAAATAATGACCTGGATTTATTTCTATTATTTGCACAAGTTCACAAGGCTGCTGCAACCCTCCTTTTATTTAAAAGACACACACAGAAACAGACGCACACGCTGGGGTTGTGTTTGTGGAGTAAATACTTGTGTCTTGAATAAATTACAGGTAGAAGCAATGACTTCAGGAGCTAAAAACAAATTTAGGCAATAATTGAAATGTAGCATAAAATTGCCCCCGCAAATAACCATGAGCCATTACGTGAACACGTCCTCTCCCTTTCAGTGGGAAACCAACCCAGAGAGACACACACACACACACACACACACACACACACACACACACACACACACACGCAGGAGGTGGGAGAGATCTTTGAGCGTTTCACAATGGCACATTTATCCGCAAAATTAAAAATGGTGATTGATTTGAGGAATATTAACGGTCAACAATGTTTTTCATTAAGTTGTGAAGGGGAGCGAGGGGAGGTGTTCTGGCAGAAGAAAGAGACCATGAAGGCATAAGAGCAAAAGCTTTATTTAATGCTGATCTTGTACAGTAAAAAGGCCCAAAGAGAAATGTAAATACTAGACTCCAATAACGCGGCGGCACACTAATCATATTTACAAACTATATTAAATCTGCCCATTGTGTTTGCTTTACTGAGGATTGGCCACCATGTAATTGTCATTGTAACCAGCGTTGGCTTATGGGAAAATTTAACTGAAGTGATATAAGGTGACTGGTAGGATTATTATTACTTTATTATGACCCAGTATATGTTTATTAAAACAATTTGTCATGCAGAACAGGAGTGGGGAATGGAAACATTAAATCTTGCTCCACTCTGGCCACAGAAATGAGTTACAATAAAATTAATGGTGAGGAGGCCTGGGCTGACACCCGAGTGGTACGTAATAACCCGCTGCTTCGTTTCATTTGCCGATCATTTCCTGTTGGGCCCTCGCCATTAAACATACATGCTGGGGATTATTGAAATAGCCCTGTGACAGCCATTGTGTGCGTGTGTGTGTGTGTGGATTCAGCTATCTTGTGTGTCCACCCTTGCGTGTATGTGTGTGTGTGTGTGTTTTGGCTGGAAATGCGGGCTTTTATGTGGCTGGGGCATTTGATCTTAAAAACACCGGCGTCATGGCAATATGCCACGGTGTGTTTGTATTTCTGGTGGTGCTGTTATGAGAGGAGAGATATTAGGACAGAGAGGCAGTAAGGCTGGGATCTGAAGTCTTAGGAGGAGGCGTCATTTCACTGAGTGCCTGGGAGGGGCAAGATTAGTCTGTCAGTTCTGTCTAAAATGACTTTGAGGCTATAGCTACAGGGATGCCGCCGAAGTTTAGCCAAGGAGTTAAGTGCATTTACGCTGAACACTGACCTTCATTCCCCTTGTGGTCTGGTGTTTGTGAGGACTGCCATGGTAAGATGTAGACTGATTATATGACTCCAGTCACATCAAAACAAGGTATAGTAGCTCTGCCTTGGCAAGCCCTCTAAATAACACAACAAAAACACAGAAGAGATTTACATTTTAAAATGCCATACACAGTCGACACACATCTCAACTGAAGCTAAATTAAGGCTCGACTGGGAAAACGGGCCACATCAAACTCAGTCTGTAATTATTCTTCAGTTAAGAAGCAGCTAAAAAACTAAAACTCTGCCTCTTAAACAATCAAATACGTTGCAAAGAAGACGCCACACGAGGAGGCCTTTAAGTATTGCTAGGCTCAGTTCAGGACAGGTGGACTCAAGATGCCAGCCACGGTGGTTGAAAACTAAGGATGTCATTTTATTACTAAAAAAGTCAACCCAAACATCCAAAACACAAAGTCCACAAGTTCAAGGGAGCGATGTCCACAAAAAGAGAGACTGAATCGCTGATGACAGACAACTACGCAGAAACACAGACGGACCGACAAACATGAACAGACAAAGAAAAATCCATGAAATACCAAAGTCACCAGGTGACGACAATCAACCACACACTCAGGCACATCAGGGTGGGGCACAGCAGTCAAATGGGGGGGTGGCGGTTGTCCTGAAACGGGAGACGGAGAAAAGAAGAAACAATTCTGCTATCCTGCACTCACCAAGGGGGCAGGGGGGGCGGCTTCAGTGCGTTGCTTCACTTCATACTTCAACGTTTGCACCACGTTTAAATTTAAATTTAAATATCGGTAACAATTACCCGTTAATGAACAAAATAATGCTGTGAGTAACTCAGTTTGTTTTCATGCCGGCATTCCCATCACTGGTGCTTTCTAGATTTTTCAGAGTAGTCTGTAAACTCAAGATATAACTCCGTCATGTCTGCTCCCCTGTGGAACGGTTTCATAAAACTATGGGTGGAGGATCCAGAGTGGGCCGCAGACCGATTCGCACACGGTTGAGTAGAAGTTCTCCTGATCCGTTGAATTTTTGGTTTGGTTTGTGGTTGTTGCACTTTCTCTGGGTAGATATTTTTGTTTTCCACGCAGAAACAATGTTTTCTATTCAAGTCTACCCCAACTAACAAAACATTTGGCATGCGTTTCAGTTTCATGGTGTGCTGCTTTCTTTGGAAGTGATTTAATACTGTTTGGGTCTTCTAACATCACTAAATTTAAGCTTGAATCAGGCTGGTAGGTTGTAGAAACATACTGACTACCAACCGTAAGTGCTGTGCAAGTGTGAAGCAAAACTCTTTTGCAATCAGCTGCAATTATTACTACCAATAATACTTGAATACCTTTGGGTTATATTTTTTTCATGTTCCAGAAGCTGCATGATGAAAATCCATTCAGTCGTTAGCTCCTTGCTTTGTTTTTTACCCTGTGCGTTTTACTTTGCTAACTTTTCCTGTGGAAACACCCTGAATAGTGCTGAGAATTGGTATATAGTAGGATGAGGCCGCACAGAGATGTCAAACCAATGCTCTTAAAAGCCAGGTGTTCAATCAAAATTAGTAGGAATTTTAAATCAATTTCTAGAGAATCTCCAAAAGAAAATGGAAATGAATGTGTTTCCACCTACCATTGTTATGCAAATGTGAGGAGTTGAGTGCCTGGAGATAAACAGCTGGAGGCACTAATTCTCTGGTGAGGTGCCATAAAGCTGAGCAGAAGAAGACAGCCCGACCAAATTATGCAATTAAAAGACCTCCTGTCAAATCCTGAACAAACTAAAACTTGGAGGAAATACGGCCTTTGTGTTTTATATTCCATGTATTAATGTGAAAAGCCGTCTATCAATTCCCAAAGGTTTGAAACCTGCTGTCTTTGGTGTGTTCAGTTGGAAATATGCGTTGTGACGTTTGATGCAGCTGAATCCGCTCATTCATGATTTCATTCATGTAAAGTCACCTGTGTGCAAGAATTACTGTTTTCCCTGTGAATTTATTCCTACGTAGGCGTTTGCACATTTGAATCCCACAGCTGAGAGGCCACCACTTCCAGTCCCTGAGCATGACCCTTGACCCCCATCAGCTCCCCAGAGTGTCATATTGTGGCCACATCTCCACATCTAGGATTGGTCATTGTGGAAAAAGAAAAAAAGAAAGAAAGAATTTCCCTAAGGGGATTAATAGAATATGATTAGTTGGTTTAGTTAGTTTAGTTCCAAGAAAAAATCTCTTTAGCTTAACTGCAGTGGATCCTTGCAGCTTTCACAAAAGTTTGTGGAAGAAATATTTTTATTTTACTTTTAATGGTTTAGACAGGAGAAAATCTTTTGTTTGCAGTTCAAAGTGACATTTGATCATTGTTGACTGAAACAACCTGTTATGTCCCAACATATCGCCTGACCATAACTTTTCACTGAATAAGACAACTGAGCTTTGACTTAATTTCATTTCGTCCAACACTGGACAGAATAATTAGCATTGAGTTCCAGTAATGCTGGTTAACCTGTATGTTTAATATGAAATGAGAATCCAGCAAACTACAATGAGAGCGCAGAATGACTAAAATGACTAAATCAACTTCAACTGTTAGAGAAGCTATAACTGCTGAAACCACTGCAATGAGGACAGCTAAACCACTATAATGGATAAAAAATGGCTAAAAGGTTATTATGGTTAAGACAGAAAAAAGCCCAAATTGCTGTTGAAATGAATAAAACTGAAAAAGACAACGACAACAAAAAAAAAACAACAACAACAACAACAAAAAAAAAACTGAAAATGCCTACAGCAGCCAAAATCTGCCAAAATGATCTAAATGAAAACTGGACAGAAAGGTTCAAACAATGTAAAGAGCTGAAATGATTGAAAAGAGCAAAAATGGAAGACAAAAAATAACAAAAAATAAAATCAAAACAGCATGAAAAGCTAAACTGTGGGAACAACCATAAGAATGGCAGGAAAAATCACAAATAAATTAACAGTAAAATATTTGAAGATCTTAGTAGTAGTATAAGTAGTCGTAAAAGTATCTTTTGTTAACAACACTCTTTTTTGAAGCATTTTCTTAGATTTTTATACCAGTTCAGTTTTTTATCATGTTTACTCTGTAAAGTGCTTTGTAACTGTGTTCTAGAAAAGTGCTCAACAAATCAAACTTATTATTCTATTGTATCGGTTTTATCATCAGTGTTGTCTTCACTTGGAATGTGTAATATGTTTTAATGCTCCCTCTTATTTTAAAGAGAGTAAGGAAAATTTTAATTAGCAGAAAAGCAAGAAATGGAATATATTCAATTACATTTTCCCTTGTTTTCATTGCACATATTTAAACTGAATTCAGGACTGTACATAAACACACTCTTACTCAGATAACATGGAGCGTGAATTTAGCTTGCTTTCACAATCAAAACTTAATCCCAACTTACGCAACTTTAAGAACAACAGATCACAGAATAACAGATTTGATATACAGGTAACTGCGCAGTGCAACAAACATCCACGTTTGTCAAAGGATGATCTCCCTTTGGTTTGTACTGAGCATTCATTGTCTAAACTACCTAACTAGTACCAATGAGTGCATGATCTACACCCAGTGCTATTCTGTGTGTGTCTCTTCCAGTGATGTTTCTATTGTGGTGTTTGTTATTATTACAGTAGCAGGGCCCTTTGTACTCCCCCTCACCCTCTCTCAGGAATTTGGCCGCTATATGAAGAAAGGAATTGGTCACAGTAATAAGATAGGATCCATCCAATGCCATTGAAAATAGCCTGATCAAATCTCAGAGCTCTGTGAATCTCACAGAATTGCGTTGTGTTTTTGAATTTACGGAACAGCAGTTATGCCAACAAAGCTCCATTTCTAAGAAATGTTTCCTTATTACACAGGACACACAAATAAACCAGTGCTACCCTCTAATTCCTCAATAATTAAAAAATAAGCCTGTGCTCACCATTACATGACTTGGTGTTCTGCGGTGGGATCCAGGACCCTGAATAGCTCACACAGAGGACGAGAATCAAACCTTCCTAGTTTAGCAGTGCAAATCTCACCATCATCAAGTTTCTGATGGAATATTTTGTGGACCCCCCCTATGAAATACTTTTTTTTAAGTGCCATGTTTTTGGTTTGACATATTTAAGCTTCTTATATGCAAATAATAAAAAAGAAAAAGATACTTTTTTGCTGAGCAGCAACAAAAATAACAGGAGCTCCACCGGCAACTGTTCAAATTCAAATTTTTGGTCCATTTAATTGAAAAGCCATTAGTGAAACCCACTAACTGTATGGCATGAGACCGCTATTGAAAAGGAATTGAATATATTGTTATGTTTTCTTATTTCTGACATGGAACAGGCCCAGATCGCAGAGTTTACACTTGCCTTCAGTTAGGAAGTCCTCCAGTTATTGATGCAAATAACTTAACGCATTATTGTTGTTTTGCCGAAGGATGCATGAGGCTTGTCAGCTCACATTTTATCCGTGTAAAAATCAATATTAACTGTCATGTGCTCACTCGTCAGTGCTACAGCTCCACATGACAGTAGGAGAAATGATGTTAGTTTTAAAACTGTGGGAAATGTTTTCTTGTGAAAGCAGCACCACCAACGTCTAATTTACAATGTCAAAATAAGGGAAAATAATGTAGGCTGTATCAGGATGACCCCAGCATGTATGAAGAATTGTTTTTTCTCTCCTTGGACTTGAAAAGAATTCAACACTTCGATTAGTTTGTTAAAACATCATCAATATGACTGCCATTAGTTCAAGCTCAGATAAGAGTACAGTAATCTGAGTTTAGTTTTGAGATTACATTTGTATTTTTTTTAACATTGTATAACCACACACGCTCCTGTTCTCCAAAACCAAAAAAGAAACAAAACAAACAAACTTTAAGTTAATAAAAGAGTCTGAGTCGCCTGCAGCCCACTAATTCACATTTAGACATGGTGATGGTTTTATGTTCCATAAAGCTGTAAAGTACACTTATTTTTAATTCCTGTGACCAAAAACAATTAAAGCTAGGGTTGGCGATCTTGGAAAACTGGCATGTATTCGAATGTAGCATCTCCCCAAGGCTCCGCCTAGCTCCGCCCAGCTCCCACCCCATTGGAGGAGCTCCCGTTGTTACGGGGGGAACGCACTGGACGCGGAAGCGCCGCGCACGGAGTTTCTGATCGCCTCCCATGTTAACCTATCTGACTGCCCACACAACGCGCAGGGCCGCGGCTCGCGCTCTGCAGCGCGCCCGCTCCGCTTCGTTCTATTTTTCACGCGAGCCGCGAGCGCCGAGAGCGCGCTTGGCAACGCGCGCACTGAACCTGGGTCAGTGTACGCCATTGACATGTACGCGCAGGGGGCAGGTCGAACGGCGAAGGGATTTGATTGGTTTAAAAAAACGTGTCTCGGCAAGACTATTGGTTGCTGTTTTTCCCGTTTTACTCCTGCTGTAGATAGCGGATATTTTCCGCTCTACTTTAAAAACACGCTATGAATTGCTTCCCATCGGGTCATAAAGATCATTTTAACCAGTATTTCAAAAAATGTATCTCATTCAGATCGCCAACCCTAGCTTTAACAATTTCATTTCATGCCTAAGTTATTGTGAAAAAGTTTTAAGAATAGTTAAGAAAGGATTTACAGCTTAAAAAAAAAAGCTACAAAATCCAAATATAGTTAACATATATAGTTGACATCTCACTTGCATTATTTTATTTTGGTTTGCAATGCTTATTCTGTGAAGAATTCATGAATGTGATATAAAAGTAATTAAGTCAGACAAATGTAATAAACGAAGATATACTGCACAACAATAAGCATAACAGGTGGAAAACAATTGCAGATCCTTCCGTATTGACTGTTTATCTCAACACTGATGATATTTTTTGAAGTTAAAATACAAGAAATTTAACCGAAACTTCAGTCTGGCAGGAGTGAAGGCAGTGAGTTTCGCCCGAACATCTAAGAGTTGGCAGTCCTGCTTTATTTAGAATTTAAAAAAAAAAAAAAAACCCTCCTCTTTAATGTGTTTTATCTCATCTGCTGTTTAAGTAGCTTTTATCACCGTGAGGAGGGAATCAATTTTATCCCAGAAGGGAACAAATTGCACCCTGTTTGTGTTGATGAACCTACAACATCACCATCTGCAGCATCTCTTGGATTTCAAGGTTTAATCTCCTAGCTTGACTGTCTTTACGGTTTTTGGTTCACCTCACTGCTCTAATAGACCTGTTTTTGGCCTCAGCGGGTAGCTGTTCATTTATTTGTTTATTTTTAGCTCTAAAAGAAAAATCCCATGAACATCACCTGCACAGCATTAAATGAGACTCTGAACACAGTGGAGCATTTGTAGTTAAGGAACTTAATACCAGGAGTTTTTCCACAAACAGAGCTGTAGAAAATGGCTAACACTTATTTACGAGCATGGGTGTGAGCCACTGTTGGACAACCGCTGAGAAATATCAACATGAAAAAGTATGGCGTTTTTGAACATGTCTGTTTTGACACCATATGAGCGTTGAGGTTAATCTGTGCTTAAAACTGGTCCAATACAGTTGCTGATGTGCACAGAACTGCAGTGGATCTGGGTGATCAGTATTAGTAATATTGCTTTTCAATTAAAGTGAGCATTTTGAAGATATTCTAATTACTTGTGGTGACAGAATCCAATTCAAATCATTGCCTTTTTCACAAGATTTTAGAATGAATGCATGTTTCCTGTGAAAACTTGATATCATGATAATTCTTTGTAGTAAGCATATATTTCAGCTTCATACATTTAACTGAAAGTGTGAGTATTCAATATTCCTGTCAGTGAGGGGCACAGAGCACACATGCACAACAAAGCACTTTTAAATCATTCATTCACTTCGAGATGATCTGAATTAGAATCACAGCTAATGACCCACAAGATTTAGAAGGGCATTATCTGAAAACTGAAATTACACCTTGTTATTCCGGTTATGCCATTTTCCCAACTAACTATTGTGAAAAAGCGGTAATCCAGAGGACAATTACTTTGAAGAGAGGTTACAGCATTCATTCCTCGTTTCCTAATATCAGTTCACCGCACCAACCAACCCCCTGCTTCTGCCCCCCCCCTCCACCCACAGCCCCCCCCCCCCCCTCCTCCAACCCCCCAGTACTGTACAAAGCCTCTTATGACCACATTAATGCAACTAATTACCATGTCAATCACAAGTAATGCTTATTAATTGCCCCTCGGAAAGGGGCTATATCAAACAGTGCGAAGTGCCTTTAAAAGCCCACTGAAAGGCAGACTGTAGGGTAGGTTATGAGAGAGAGAGAGCCATGTTTCAGCCCTACTGCTGGCATTAGTCAATCTGCTGTCCAGATGTCTTCCACAGGTGACAGCTGCAATAGCCTAACAAGCAAATTAATCACGGAGCTTTTGTGGTGCTTCATTCTAGGGAAACTCATTTCGTTTCATAAAAGGCTTCATCTCGTGTGAAAAATGACAAATTGCGGCCATGGAGTGATGTGGAGGACCAAGCAGCCGGCTCTCATTTCTGTACCATGCCTGCAAGGTACTGAAGAATAGAGAGGCAGAGAGATAGAGCGAGGGGAGAACTGGGCCAGAACCAGCCGCACAGTAATGAAGCCCGGCTCTGCCCCTGTGGGCTCCAGTTCTGACGAGCCTCACAGGTGTCTCAGTCAGATTAAAACCCGGCCTGGCTATAAAGAGCGGGCTTTGAATGAGGGGATACACTCCGCGGTCTGTCACTCATTGTCCCCAAATTGCAACATGGAGGACATTTTGAAAAACTGGCCCTGACAAGTGTTTGGTGGTGGGGATTTTTCTTTGATTGGAGCCTCGATGGATTGTGGTCCCTTAAAGTCACTCCTGCTCTTACACGACGGTTTACCCCACAAGTTAAAATATGTTTTACTGGAGAACAGGTCGGCCACAATGTATGTAGAGGTTATGCATGCTGCAGTAAGTAATATCTGTTCATAACTGTGTGAGCTTTAAACTTCATTTCAAACCGACTTGGATTTCTAAACATTGGGAACAACAGCCTGATATCATGTGAACGTGTGATTCCACTTAAAGGAGATGTTAAAGTCTTTGTGCTTTGATATTTTTTCTTCCATTTAACAGTGCCCTTTCTTCTACCCTCTGGCTGCCAGATATAAAATAAGGCTGCTATTCATTCCTTTTCTTAAAGTTAATCACACCATTCTTGTGAATTTATTCTGATTATTCACAACATTTAGGATATCTGAAATTGTGTAATTTAGAATATGCAAAGCATGAACGCAAAGTGTTTTGTTTGAAGACAAATACTTCCATATATTGCGCAGGCGTCGGATGACAGTAGGTTTGACTGAATTTTAGGTGGCAAATACTTACTTCCCCTCAATAATACTAGCATTTTCCCATAAGTCAGGGGCTAATTTTAGTTCAGAGGCCACACATTATCCCAGCTGATCCCAAAGGACCAGTAAATGTCTTTTGCATTGTCTTCCTGGCAACGTTCTGTCTGTTCAAAACCCAGCTGTGCATCAATGACGCAGATCAACCTATGAAGCTAACTATGAATAGAGCTGTTCTCATACTTACAGCTATTCAGCGCCTCTTATCCTGCAGTTCAAGAGGCCAAATGAGACATCGGAATTAAAGAATGGTCCAATGTCACGTTCCACTGTGCATGTATGCTGCCTTCTAAATGTAGAGTTTCTAAGTACATCTACTTGTGAAACAACCATGATTGAAGTTTGAAGAAAAGTCTTGGAGGAAAATAAAGATTTTCATTATCATTTGCTTTCAATGCCAAAGATGCAACGTAAAAGTGGTGCACAGGTAAAACCACGTTATACAGCTAGAGCAGGTAAGAAGAGCTTTGTTATAAGCTAAAATATCCAAAGTCAGCTGTCATAACAATGATTCTTTCATAACTGATGTATTTATGTCTATATGAAACATTTGGAAGAGGTTGCAGAGGTCTAGTGTTATTAGTTTCATTTTAACTTTATTTTGAACAGGTAAAAAAGAAAAAAGAAGGAACATCCAAATCCCTAAACACTATAAAAGATACATCACAATATGTGCCAATGTCTCTTAAATGCACAAAAGGGACAAGGAAGAAGTGAATACTTATTAAATCCAACCCCGTCACATTTCTGTCATTATCTAGAATTGCGAAAACAATGTATCTTTATAATTAACATCAGTTCCAATGCATGAGTGTCCTCGAATGTCAGTGTTAACACACACCCATCATTCAATGCAGCATTATATAAAAAATAAAAAGACTTCTTGTCAACACCGAACCCAGTACCTCAGCAGCATCAACTCCTCAAATGTCTTGATGAAGTTCAACTATCGTCTCGTCTCCATGCATAAATTATCCCACGATTTCACACCACAAACTGTGACACAAAAATCTTTTGAGGTGGTTCAAACTTCATGAGACCCAAACTGAAACTCTCCCCTTAAATTGCAACCTTTTGCTGAACAGTTTTTGAATATTACCGGGCAATAACTTATTCTTTGCTTTACGAACTCCTCAGGATCCATTAATTTTTAATTTTTGGATTTGATACGTTGTATCAGCAGCGGAAATGAGCAACTTTTAAAATTCCTGATGTTGTCAGAAAATGCTTTCAGGCTTTAGACGGAGAAAGCGGCCATCAGGAGACCACCATGTTTAAAAAGAATTGTGTATATATATATATATATTTTTTTTTAAGATTATTTTTCTTATTTGTGATGTAGAACAGGCCAAGACTGCAGAGTTTACACCTGCATTCAGTCTTGAAACCCTGAAATGTTTGCAGTAATGACTGCTTTGACTGTGGAGTTAAAATGAGCTCAGGTTAGGGTGGGGTTTCCTTTGTGCTCAGACCTCCTTCAATGGTTTGGGATCAGAAAAGGTTTAGGATGTCAGGATGTTATTCGGCTGGCAGGAGACCATTCAGAAAGCACTTTAATGAGTTTTTCTTCTCAAGAGGGAAATTACAAACGATGTATTTAGGACTGATTGAGTAAGTTGGACTTGAATGCATTTCTTTGCATTAACAGAATAATACTGAAGTCCGGCCTGAAGTTGTGACACTGCGTCCATGTATGTATCGGAGCTGCCGGACTGTGGAAATATTCTCACTCCGGAACATTAATAAGAACGTCACATCACAACTTAAAGGTATTTCAAACAAAAGTATGGAAAATTGAAAAACTCACAATGGCCACACAGAACCAACGAATTAAACTTTTTGGATTTAAAAGCTTCAGAAAGCCATTAATACAAAAAGGAGATAAATCCTTGAAAGCCGTCCAACAAAAACTGTAATTATCATTGTCAGTAGAAAAGAAAAGAGCACAGGGAGGCAAGAGGATTACATTCCTTCAGAACAGAGGAATGTTCTGTGTTTATTTCTCTTCATTTGTTGAAAGAAATTCTGAGGTGACAGATGTCAGCAACACTTTATAATTTAGCATAATTATCATGTTCACTCTATTCTACCGGTGCATATTGTGTTCCACCTTCTATTCTTTAAATTCTCACTTCAGCTCACTGTGATTGCGGAGAAATTCATAGCCCCCCTCTTGAATGTTTGACCATGGCACACAGAGGGAGTCTTTTGCTTAATGGATTAACAAAAGCAGATTCCTTGACAATACAATGGATTTCTGGGTGTATAACTGAAAAGTTTTCGTTTCGTTTATCTCTGCAAAAGTCTTCCACACATTTCCTCGGTCGATTTATACCTTTCTACTCGGAAACTTTTGACAACATTTAGCGAGGATTCATCAGAATCGATGCTTTGGTCTGCAAAGAGTACATTAGCTTTTCATTATAACCTTTCAGTTCTTTGTTAGGTGGACCTTGGTAATGTTACTGACATTCTGTGTCTTTAAGCCATTTTCTCCAGCGAAGAGTTAACATTTGGGACAGAAATAAAGCAAATTTCATTGTGTTATTTTAGGATTTAAACATATATGGCAATAATCAGAGGATTCGCTGCAGCCCAGTGAGGGATCCTGCATGTTTAAATTACAAAGAAAGCATTTCATACAAAAAAACTGATTTTTCCTCTGATGGCGACAGTAGTGGTAACAACAGCAGTAGTGAGCCCTTACACTGATAATAACTTGTACGAGTGTAAAAGTCAAACTATGAGGGTGAGTGGGTGAAAACTTGAGTGGTCAAAGACGTGGCTATCGCCAACATTTTGAAATACTTTGCACCTAAAGGCTGGACCGATCTCATCAGATCTCTCTCTGTGTGGCTGCTGCTTCCACCTACAGCTTTTTACAGTCAAATAGAGGCAAAAAAAGATGCAACGATCATCCAAACAGTGTTCTTCTTTTTTTCCACATACACACACATTTATTTAAGAAAACGTCCAAGAAAAGAAAACGGGAATTGTTTAAAGATATCCTTTAAAGTAGTTCAAAGCGGCAACATTGAACTATGAAGCGATGGCCTGATCTTACCTCAGAGACTGTGCATTCGCATGAGGACCCCGGACCCTGACGCCCAGATGCAATCCGTGCCCAGAGACTGAGATAGGGCCAACCTCTGACTCTTCAATGTGGTCCCACTGGCAGATATGCTCTTATCAGGACAGGCTGTAGCATACATCTTCCAACAGCCATGCGCCGATATAGACAAGCAGCGTTTTACAGTGTGATAGGTGAAATTCTCTCTGTAAAGGTGACTGCATGATCTACTCAAGTGCGGTCCAGATCGGCCTGCGAGGGCAAACAGCTGAAGGCAGATACTTGTTGGATAGCCAATAGGATTAAATGTTTGAAATAGATGAGACTTCATTCTTTAATCTCACTCTGATTTGTTGATATTCATGTTTTGTGAAATCCAGGCCTGTTGCATTGATTTTAATACCAGCGTTGATGTTGATGATTTATATTGTAAGTAGTTCAGTCCACTTCAACACTTCAAAAGCGAGCACAGCACTCCGTTCCTTCAGTGTTTCCTCCTTCCTCTCCCTAATACGCACAGCAGGTCCACACACACGCGCACACACAAACACAGCACAAGTATATGCATGGCATTGTCCTGACGGTGCGACACAGGGGCTGGAGGCCCGCACCTTAAAGCAGCTTCCAGGTTAACAGGAACAACATGTCCGAGGTGAGCGATGAAGACACTGTAGTCCTACAAGACTAAAATCACTTGTGTGGAAGGATTCTGGGTTTGGTAAAGTAGGCCTGGACTTTGAAAACATGGCTGTTGCTCAGAAACGTTAAGTGAAACTGAAGGAGAGAACACCCATGAACCATATCATCCACTTCCACTACAACCCCAGAGTACTGCGCAAGGTAGTCAACCAGTAGTGTTTTCTTCATTTTTTTTTTAATTAAAGGAAGATTTGAGAATTATAGCAAGACAGAGAGTGACAGTGGTAGTTGTAGGAAAGCAGACAGTGATGATTATTGTTCCTACTGAATAACCTGTCCTAAAAAGTATTTCTCTACAGGAAACAGTTGAAGTTACTGGAGAGATTTGTTCCAGGCAGACAGGCAAACAGGACAGCTTGTGATATAGTTTTCATTTTTAATTCACAGGCAAATTGTGTGACACAATCTACTTTTTATCATTAAAAGTGAGATTTCTGTTGATACTGTAATATATTTTTACTTACTAATGCAAAGTATGATTTAATAAGAAATTCCACTCCTGAAAGCTTTCTTTTTATTTGCTCATTTGAAAGTGAGAGACAGCTGAAAGGTTTATGCAGCTTTGTAAACCAAACTGGAAGTCAGCTCATGGAAAAAAAAAGATTTTTGTCCAAGTATTTTCATATTATTTCCAAAAACAATAAGAAGTCTGTGACCATATGCTTTTCAGCAAGAAAATCTTTACTATAGATTTGATTTTGGGGCCACAAGCAACTCAGTTTGATGTCAGAACCAGAAAAATGACAACATGAGAATATAGGAACAAGGAAAAAACACAAAAGTTTTTTTTGCTTGTTTGTTTGTTTTAAATTTGGAAAGCGTCAAAGTAAAAAAATAATAATACAGTGTGACCATTTAATTAAAAATCCTTCTAGCCTGTACAGATTGAAAGAAGTTTTTTTTTTTTCTTGTCTTTTAAAATCTTCACAAAAAGATCAGAAACCCCCCTTTCAACGCTTCTCTTCTGGTGCGGGTAACGTCAACACCACATCTACAGATCTGCATTTTCACCAACACAAAACCAACAGCCAGTTGCATTTGTTTTTTAGACACACTTTCAAATTCTGGACATTATCTTTTAACTGAAACAAAAAGAACACTGATATCTCCAAAAATATATGAACTGGTTCCTGCAGATTTCTGTTTAATAACATCATACTGACAGAACAGTGACTCTCTTTCAAAAAAGGGTGAATACTGAAAGTCATTAATGGCGTTTAGTGGTTTGTAGCTGGTGTTGTTTTCAGCACGGCAATGGGCAAAAGTGTGTGTAAGTCAAAGAGTGAAGTGAGAGAGAACACGAAGTTGACTCGTGTCAACTTGAAGATATAGCAACATACAGAAACGCGTGCGCGCACACACACACACACACACACACACACACACACACACACACACACACACACACACACACACACACTCGGACACTCAACACCCCCTTCTCCTCCCCAGAGGACCTACAAGCTAATTAGCTCCTAAAGAATATATTTATCGCTGATAAACTGTCAAACAATCTCACTGGCACATCCCCAATGGAAATAAGAACTACTCATTAGTTTGTTCAATTAAGCTTTCTTTTCCCACTTCAGCACGCCCTCCCCACATGGCCACCGCGGTGAGGATACACTTTTGGGTACTACAGAAGTTAGTCTGCTTAAGTAGATTTCCCACACACCAAAGTAAAGGTGGAGGGCTTCAAAGACTATCAATTTGTGTGTGACCCGAATTAAATCCATTGCCAGTACATGGGGTGTGGTTGGCTGGGATGTTGGGGGGGGGGGGGGTCCTCACTTTACATTTTACTGTAAGACACTTGAGGAAGCAGCCATCTGCTGGTGCTGTTGAATAAACTCATGAGCTGAACTCACGTCACACTGCAAACTTTTCCACACCAAGGCCTATTCAGGATTATTTTAAGCCGAATGAACTGAATTTATATTGTTGACTCCACTGCATTTCATTTATGCAGCATGACAACAAGCCGGGAAGGGTGGATTCTACTTGATGTCGGGACAACTTGGTGTCAATATCCAATTTTTCGGTGTTCTGAAACAGCACATTTGGGCTTCCATCTGTTTGGCATTTGCAAACGCATGCTCTTGTTTCAGGTTGGATAGTCTGCGTTTGATCTGCAGACTGAGATTCACAGTGTATACTTGTATATTCAATGTCTCGAACAGCACTTCAGTAAATAGGGCCCTTGTTTATTTTTTTTTTAATTCTCTTTAGCCATAAGTATACATCTCCCCAAACATCTCTGGCTCATTATTAATTCATGCAAGTTGAAATATTTGCCCTCCATCATATTCTGCATTGTACTGGGTTGGTGTGATTCACAACTCCAAGTGTCAGAAAGTGCACGTTCAGGCTCATTGCATTAAATTATCAAAGCAAATTACATTTCAGGCATCGGTGGTATTTGAATGTCAAAGACATAATAGATTTATTGAAGTAACTCTCAATGTGCTTGACTCTTTTCTTAAGGTCAAACCATGGCAGGTAAAGTGTACGGATATTTCCAACTATTTCACTTCTTTCTCTTGCACAAAACTACTCTGCAGTCCAACAGTCATCAACACCGCGCGGAGACAAACTTCTCCGGCCTGCTGATGAATGCACTGAACTTGGAGAGGGGTTTTACTTTCCTCAGGCCCGAGTATCTATCCCCTCAAGACAGTATTGCACAGACACCACCAAGGCAATATTTGGCCCATTCCATCACTCTAATTCACTCCCTGCACATCCATATTTCATTCAGCCTCGGCTTTAATGAAAGCCATGGCAACTTCACCACCACTGGAGTCTCTAAGCGCACACATTGAGCAGGAAAAAAAAAAATCATAAATAAGGACATTGGCCTTCATACAAAACAATATGAAAAGAAATGAGGCCCTAAAGTTGGGTGTGGAAAGAGGAGGGGGAGGGGGGGGGGGATTCAGCTGCATTGTAGCTGTGGAGGCCATCTGCCTGGAAGAGTCTGGCTATCTCCCATCCCCAGTCCCCACTTTCCCTCCATCCGACACCTCCTCCCTCCACCGCGCCGACAAGTGCCTGTTTATCCCAATGCCCTTCAGAAGACATTAGCACAGGTCTCATGTGCAGTCCTGTTATCTTCCACTGGCCTGAATATGCTCAGATTTTAAGTAGGGTTTGCTGTGTTGACTTGGGCGTCTGTATCCCCAGGAAGCAAACATGACATCGCCACTAAAAGGCTGCGGGGACGGGACGCTGGGTGGGACCGCTGCTCGCTGCATATGCATTGCATTTATGCAGCAGCCCGCCTGCTGGTTACAACACTGCCTTAACCAGAAAAGTAAAGTGCCGTTTTCAAGTTTGACTTTTCAAATCATTGAAAAAAAAAAAAAAAAACCCCTCAAAGAGTAAAAGGAAGTGTTGCTTTTTCATTCAGTTTTCAGCTATAATAAATGAAAACTTGGTTGCCTAGCGGTGCAGTGGTTAACAGTATTGCATTACAGTAAATACAGTGCAAAGACATGCATCTCATTTGTGTCGTCTCTCTTTGTATACCTGCCTTCGCCCATAGATCAGTTCAATTCAATTCAGCTTTTTTTATGTATTGCCAAGTACAACACAGTCATTTCTAATCACTTACACAGAGAAAAACCCAACTCCAGCACTCAGCGAGCCCGAGTTGGATAAAGCAGTTAAGAAAGTGGCTGGACGGAAGGACAATAAAATAGCAAGTGCAATATTCTGTGTTGATGATTAATATGAAGACAGTTAAGTTTGTATTGGCGAGGATGAGCCAATATTTTGTCTGATTTAATTGCAGCCATTTACCAGTCTATGAAGAGAATAATGGGAAACTCCATCCATTTCATTGCATTAATTAGAATAATAATAATACTTCTGGAGTAATCCAACGCAGATACCACAGCACAGTGGAGAGTTGAGGTGTTTTTACTGCTAACTCAAATAACCCTTCAAAGAGGCCTCATCTTGGACGTCACTAAACGAAATGAAAGTACTAAACACTGCTTATGAAAAGATATGTAATGAACTAAAAATGTGTACAGTCAGGTTCTTATCTGCACGATCTAAATAACAGCTGCCTATAGTTTCTTCAAAGCAATCACGACTACTATAAAGACTTGAGCTGACCTGAAGAGACTGCGATCCATCGAAAATGCAATTATGTTCAGCAGAAAGACTGGTGACAGTTTCTTGAAGAACAGTACCATGTGCCACTCCATATCTATTCTGGCCAATAATTACATGGAAAATGAAATAGCAGTTATCTTTAGCTCAACCTAATATAAAGCAAATGTAAATAAAAAAAAAATATATATATATATATATATATATTATATATATTGTTGGCTTTTTTGCAGCAGTTGCCAAGCTACTCGCTGAAATGAGGGGAAGCTGGTGTTTTGATCCACTTCCATAACCACACTCACACAGCCAGTTTTTGTGCTGAAAAAACCCAAATGAGATATTAAGGTGACACATTTAATTACTGAGCAGGTGCAGAGAGTAAAAAATTTTTTTTAATATATTTTACTTCCAAGTACATAAGGTTCGATCTTTTCCTGCCTTCCCAGCCTTTATGTTAAGCTACAGCTAATCTCGGAGCTTTAGCCATATATTTATCAGACAGGTATGTAAGTGGGATTGATACTCTCATCTAACCCTGAGCCAGAAAGCAAATAATCATGTTTTCTAAACTCTTAAACTTTTCCTTGAGGTGGATGAATGCAACATATTAATTTAGTTCTGGGAGAAATCACCTGAGCGAGCAGGCCCGGCACTTTGCACATGAAACTCTCTGCAGCTCGGATCTTGACTTGAACTTAATGCAGTAAGTTACTTGGAGAACAGCTCAGTGGAATTAATGAAAGTAGTTTTAAAAAAAGGTGTCGAAGCCGGTCCTGTGGCTCCCGCGGTCTAAATGCTTCTCTCCTGCATGGTACAGCAGGTAACGGCGCGCAGTCATCGGATCTGCACCATCCCAGCTGAGCTTAACTGATTAACACAGCCAGTCACCAGATTAATGAAAGCTGTGAATTATTCCATCAGTACTCAATTCATTACTTCTAAATAATTACACCAAACACGCAGGATTAAAAAGGATGCAGCTGCAAAATAAGAGACACAGAGAGATACTTTCTCATTTTTCATTTTTCTGATAAAATGCGCCTCCAAAGTGGCAGCTGAAAATATCCTTTACCTGCATTTGAGATGTGATGTATCAATGAGGTTTCAAGTTAATGCTCTAAAAACAAAAACAGATGAGTCTATTATCCTATTACAGCCACTCAGGACGGTATGATGCAGAGAAAGATAAAGAACAGGCTGAACCCATCAGAGGACATTAAACATGGCCATCTCTCTGCCTCTCTCTCCCCCCTCGCAGGCAGTCAGCAGGGCCGCCGAGGCGGGGCTACTTCGGGACAGCGGGCCAGGATCACACACAAGGCCTGCAGATTTACACAAATAAATTGCTGATAAACTCGTATGCAACTGTGTACATGATATAAATGTCCTCAGATCAAGCATAAACAGCGTCAGGGAAAAGATAAATCGTTTGCTGGACATTCAAACAAAAAAGAATGCGCCAATGAAACAAAGGTTGATGCATCTCATCATATCAAAACGGCCTTTCTTCATTTCAGAAATGAACTACTTCATTAGAAATAAAATCTAGAATGACTATTTGGTATAAAAGTTATGTTAAATGTGAAAAGTAGTACAAAACTACTTTGCCTAATTTACATAGTTTTTATTCATAGAGATCAACTAAAGCCACTAACAAGCAATAAACACAAAAGCAGCAACACTTGGCTAAGCTGCAGGTGAAGACGGACATGTAATGACAAAGTGTTTTCGCTGGAATTGTGTATGTAAAGAGGACTGTGGCAAAGGAAATGAGGGAGGAAGAAGCACGTAGCAAATACCCCCCGAAGCCGCGTCTTTAAAGCAGCAGGCTCAGCATAAGGTATTCACTTTGCAGATAAAGGCGTTCTTTCCACTCATAATCAAAATATACAGTAATGCATCATTTTCTAGCAGATAGCAAGAGAAGAATTAGCTCAAATTATTTTAAGTTTTTCTTAATTACTTTTGGAGCCTGAAGCAGCTCGTTCCTCCGAATTGCCGGAAAGTTTAGAATCGCTCGGTCAAATTAGCTGACTTATAATTCAAGCACTTATCATCCAACTCTGGAGCAGTGCTTTATGAAGCATCCCGGTCTTTATCTGTATGTACACCTCCAATGTGATCACATGGCTAAATGATATTTCTGCTAACACTCATCCCTTAAATTAAAAAAAGCAGTGGGCGTGCATTTCTGTGGGCATAATCTAATACTCCTGATCTCAATGGGGCATTTATAGAGGGTTTTATAACTCTAATTATCTTAGCCCATTACAGTATATCAACTTTTAGTGGTTCATTGTATTCCCAATATACATCAACCAGACAGATGCCTCTATGGTACAGAATATTTATCTCGACTTAGAAGGTGCAGAGGCCAAACTTTAGCTGGGTGCAATACTTTATAGATGTTTAATTGTGAACAAAGCATGTTGATTTATTTGAGCATAACCAGTCAGATATTACTGCTGTGCAGAAAGTCTTTCTTTATATTCCGCATGAGGACGACCTTTCTGCCACAGAGTGACACCCAGGTTTTACCCTCCATCTGTGACTCAGAGGTCACATTTGCATACAAACATACTGCACTGCAGATCGGTGGCCTGATAACATAAACCTCAATACAAACAGACAGACACACAGGGAAGGACTTTAGTTTGGCTAAAAAAGTGACATTACAAGATTCATTAGCAGTTTAGACAATTTGTAATAAATCGTTTACTTGCTTGGGAGACATAATTGAACATCCGGTGTGTTAAACATACGATGTGTGGGAGGGTCATGCAAAGTCGAAACATTACATACAAAAACCAGAAATTGCAATTTTTCATTGAGCATACCTGCTGCTGTTGGATTAATCACTGTGAGAGTAGGGGAAGTTGTAAAAAACATGCTGAAGGCTCCAAAGATCTTGTATTCTGAGAGGTGACAGGTCGCACAGAGTAATTCAGATCTTTCTGCAGATTCTCAAAGACAAAAAATGGAGTCTAAGAATGCAGCACCATCCTTATTATCAGGATTATCAGGAGAAATCACTGACAAATTCATGGACAATTTTTCACTTCTTGTATTTCAACTTGTGCAGGCTTTCCAGAAAGACGTTTAAATGAATTGTCACAATGTATTCTCACTATCCAGCTATTCTGCATCAAAGCTAAATACATTTTGTTGTAGTAATTCATAAATTATCATGTTGTCATTTTCCTGGCTCTGACATTAAACCGAGTTGCCATGGTCCCTGAAATCAAATCTATAGTGCAGATTGTCTTGCAGAAAAATATATAAACATGATCGATTTTTGGGCATAAAAGTGTCCAGTTTGGTCTGAAAAACTAACAATCTTTTTAGCTTGTGAAATCAAATAAGTTTAAGCCCCTAATAAACACGGATTATCAATTACTGATGAAGGCATGCTACTCAGCTGAAACTTTACAAAAAACTTTACTGCGCTGTATTGACTGACTGCCATATTTAACATTTCCCTGTGGAGTCAATGAAGGTAAAAAAAGTAATATTAAATGTTAATATATACAGGGCTAAGCTAAGCTAAGTGGTGACCAGTGGAAACATAAAAGAATTAAATATGAGTCCTCACATAATCTTTAATGATGAGTATTCATCAAGGAAACATTCATTATCATACATTTTAGTTTTTTTTTTTAATCAAAATATGACAAAGGTGATAGGAAAGGAGACGTGGCATCTAGCAATAAATATGAATAAATACATGTTTTTATCTCTTTAAGTAGGCAGCGTTTGTCTTATGGATAGTCCTCGGATGTCACGTCATCCGTCAGTCATTATCTTTTAACATTCCTAAAATCTTCATTTGTGACATCAAATTTCTCAATGCATTAATAACAGTGATATGTGGCTGTTTGTGAGGATGGTTTGTAAAGCATAGGATGATAAATATCATTCATCAGGGAAGATATATTTGTTTGAACTTAGCTGAATGTTTCATGATTTCACTTTTGTGTTCACACAGCTCGACTGTGACGACTGTACCACAGACCTCCGGGCTCAACTTCCTCTTTAGGCCTTGTTATAATTAATACTTATGTACTTTTTAATACTTACATCTACTTTGGGTTTTTATACTTCCATCCGTGCATGTTTCCCTTCTTGGATTTAATTTTAAGCAACCATTATTGTTGAGTCTGGGCTGCATTATTCAAATGTCCTGAAGTACAGTTAAAGCTACATTCCTGTTTGATATCCGTTTAATCATGATTTGCCCTCACACCACTAATAGGTACAAAGAGGGGAGGGTGCCCTTAAATCCGCGCTATAGTCTATATTAGATTGGAAAGGATGATTCATTACCGTTTGGTGAACATTTTCTGTCCAGTATCTCTTGAAATCTGCCACATGGACACACACACACACACGCATGCACGTGCGAACACACACACACATGCACACACAGCAGCCGGTACCTCAGCTCCTGACAAAGCTGTTAATGTTCTGCAGAGAATGTGCAAATTGCAGAAACGAGTCCAAGTGTGGGCAGAAAACACTTCTGGTACTTAGAACCAGTGATGGAACAAATTTGGTCAAATTGGTAAAGTGCCCAAAGGGAGGAGGGAGATGTTCCACGGAAAACCAATTCCAAGCTTGGGTGAGCTCAGGATTGTTTGGAAACTCTCCAATCTGGGGGCCTGCATTGAACTGCGTGTCAGGCAGAGACTGTTAAATAAGATTAGAATAAGGACCAAGAGAGCAGCACAGGTACCTGGCAGGACGGCTGTGTGATGTTGAATCACAGCTCCTCTTTAACGGCCATACATCAGCTGCGGCAGTGCCGGAAAAAAATGCTACATGAGGTGACATGTAAACTCGCTGGACAGCAGCGGGAAACACGAGAGGGGTTTCTGAGTGCATTATGAGCTCTGTTTGGAACAGGTCCTGTCTCCCGCTTTGATTTATTCCTCGTAGCACCAATTAGGCTATGCCCACTCCTGGAGGAGTTGAAAAGCTGACGATGGATATGTCATATGATGGCGTGATCAAAGCGGAGAGAGGAGCAGAGAGAAAGAAAGGGATCTCATTCGGTTTCATATTTATTAGGCCTTCAAGAGACTTGTATTACAGCTTGTAAACGCAGCCACTTCCAAAAAATGCAGCTTAAATCATAAAAAAGCCGAACGAAGACCTTTGAGTGAAATGAACAGACACATTAACATCTTTTGATGAGCACTCCAGCGAGCTAAAGTGACAGAAAGATCTTGAAGCCTGTGAACACTGACTGATCCCTCTCTCCCTTCTCTTTAGTTCAGTTCATCAAGGGGCAGTGAATCATTATGTGAGAACCATTTAAAAGGGGTTACACTCACAGCCAGTTTTTATGTTTTACACCAAATGGCTTTGGACGCAGTAATCACTGGAATCATGGCAGAAAGGGCTGCACTTTCTCTCTCTCTCTTCACATCTTGTAATTTAAGCAAAAATCAAATACACGGCAGTCCAGACACAAAGTAGAATGACAGAGGACGGATTTGTTTGAATCTTACAGCAGCAACCCAAATATTTAATTATGACATGTTTGATTATATATATGTGATTTGAATGAATCGTTTTAAAGTAATGCTGTGATCGTCATTAGTAGTAAAGAGGTTGTAAGCAGTGGCTATTCCGTTTATTTAATGAATAAAAGACAATTACATTTTAGACGAGCTGACTCTCAGACACTAGCGCAGGGTGTATATGTGTGTATTTAAAGTGTTTAAAGGCAAGTAATGAACTGTCACACCTGAAATGCTTAGGATTTAGGGAATATAGATTTTGAAGCGTTGTTTTTCGTTCTTTAACCCTTTGCAGGGCACTTGCACTAATTCATGTAGTGAGGCCTCTTCAACTTATTTTTTCGTTTGTCACATTTTGTAACTTTTTAAACACCTCTACATGTAATTTATTTTTAAAAAGAGGGAAAAACTGGCCAAAATCACACATTTCACTGTCTGTACCTTCAAAATCTTACAGTACAAATCTATGTATGAGGTTACTCTGATATGTTGTTTGCATAGAATTGCAATGCCCTCAGCTTAACAGAACACATGCATAAGGCAAAAGTTTTGTAAAAAAGAAAGAGAAAAAAAAAGCAAAAGGGACACGCCGTTTCCTGCATCAGTTTTATGTGTACGGCTTTTATGTCTCTGCACAGTTTTTCCTCATCTTTTCATCTATCAAAGGGAAATGTCTCAATGAGGTGTAGGGGTGTAAGTTAATGGAAGAGATTCTTTGCTGAAGTAAAGAGGAGAAAAAAAACATAATGCAAAAAAGAAAGCAGTATTGTTGTGCATTCTCCCAAGTTTTAAAATTCACAAAATAGCACAAAAACATTTCTAATATTTTATATAGAGCAAATACTTTGCGTTTTAAAAACATAAGACGAAATGCAGAGCTAATACGGTCATGTACCAGCTTAATGAAAGCTTAGCTCACATGTTGTGAGAAATTTCTTAATAAATAAACGTCATACCCATGGAAATTCATGAATGCATTCATCAAATTATTCTTTTTAACCTGATTAGGCAACAGGGACAAACATTAAGACACTATACTGAGACAACGATACTGCCCTTCTGAGTTACTAGCTGGTAAACTTATTTTCGGCTCATTCACAAATCCAGATATTATAAATAAACAAAAATTTGTTACCCTGTTTTTCACATCCTAAGAAAATGATTCTGATATTTAGTTATCAATGCTGGTCTTGTATAGGCTTAATTATACCTACCTGATTATAAATGGAAGTGGACCAGTGTGAGGCAAAATAAATAAAGTAGATCTGGATATCCAAACAGTGAAAAAAATAGATTTATCCCAGTGTTGCACATTTGTGTCTGAGTGTTTAAATATTGTTCAGCGCAGGTTAAAAATGACCATTTACAACTGATCTGTTGTTAGTAGCTCATAACAATGAAATATTAAATAACCCCTCTACAATCAATGCTTCTGTTTAAGAGTCCCTGGAAATATGTGAAATGGGCATGAATTACTCATGTCCTGCATATTTAAACAGGGACATGCTAAAACGCATTGTGAGGTAAAATAATTCCAAAAGAATGTAATTGGAGGATGTATTCAACGCAGAAATGCAGATTTGGTTCATTTGAAGTGAGTTTGTAGTTGGATTCAAGGATGTGGAATTAACAGGCCACCTTTCTTCCAATCATTTTCAACTTAGTGCTGTTTGACGGAGACAGATGGGGAAGGTAAATCAAGGCAGCTGAGTGGAGAGCACTGCTGACAGCACATTAGAGCCTCTCTCAATGAACTGTCACAAGTGCACAGTGAAAGTAAAGTTTGATCATACGTGGCTGCTGTCCTGTCAGACATCCTTAAAAGCAAATGGGGCCTAAGTGCTGCGGAGCTCTCAATGAGCCTGAGATGACAGTTGTAGCCAGTGCAAAAAGAGGGCATCGGCACTCTATCCTCCATCCTGTAAAAGGACAATGAGGTGAGAAGGACTCTGACTGCATCTCTCGCCCTGCAGCCGCACCCCCGCAGTAAAAACATCTGACAAAGTGTCAGTCTCCCACATCATCATTCCTGCCATCAAGGACCAGGTCCTAACTTTTATGCTGCCGGTGCAGTAAGGCGGATGAATTTGTGCGGTCTTTAATTTCCTACACTCATTGTATAGATTTTCTTACCTAACGGCTCCATTAAAAAGCAATTTGAGAAAGGCCGTCTTTCACAATAGACGAGAAACACACCTTTGTAGGTAATCCTGATGCTAACGTTCAACACTCCTGATGGGAAGACTCCAATCAATCTCACCAATCATAAAACCAAACAGATTTTCTTTCAAAATGTATTCAGCTTCTTTCTACTCAGAATCACTGTTATTACCTCCGCCAAGGAGGTTATGTAATCACGTCGGTTTGTTGGTTTGTTGGTTGGTTTGTTAGCAAGATCACGGAAAAAGTAATGGACGGATTGCAATGAAACTTTGTGGAAAGGTGGGTCTTGGGCGAACTTAGAATCCATTAAATTTTGGTAATGATCCGGATCACTGTCTGGATCGAGGAATTTTTTAAAGGATTCTTTATCATTGAGAGACAGGGCACATAGTTTCACATAGTTGGGCAGGCCCGCCGACAGGGGGCCTGTGCGGCATGCGCGCGCCGCATGCATAATGTTATTTATGTGCTTCGATGTGCGCCTCGCCGGGCCAGTGATGATTGTTGTTTGAGCGTTGCAGCACGTAGTGGGGTAAGAAACCTGGGAGTTGTGGGCGTTCAACGGTGTTAGCATTCGGCTAGCAGTGCTAATGGAGGCCCGAACCTGTTTGTTGCTATTCCTCGGTGACTTACAACACTGGCAGCGGCGTGGTGCATAGTGTCGATCTATTTTCAAGTGTTGCGCTTCAAAGATGAGAGTTCATATTCACTTTATGAGCACGTGACGCTTTGTTTACGTTTGAGAAGACTCGTGGATGCGGGGCTCAAACTGCGCATGCCCAGTAGGCACAAGGCATTCTGGGAAATGTAGTTTTTGATTGATTTCAGCCGTCTTTGTTATTTAGATAGATGTTGCAAGCTTTCTTTGCTTGAATAATGATTCCATTCAAGTAATTGTATTGTGATGGTTTATTTTTTAATGTATTTCAGGTTTATGACCTGTGGTCATTTTGGTTGAATAAACAAAAACAAATGACAAACACCAGTCACAATATAGTATGCATGGTGTTATATATGGTGTTCTTATTGTTGTTGGTCACTGATTTGACCTGTGGCGGAGGTCTGCGCTCTCTGAGTGCCAAATTCTAGTTCAATCTAAAATGACTGTGGCCAAAAGCAGGGGACACAACGGGCAGGTCCACTGTACGTCACAGGACAAAGACATACTGACCATAACACACACAAACAAGTACAGTCACAGCGAGAGCACATTTAGAGGCACCCAAAAACCACAAATGTGGGCTTTTAGCTAAAGAAAGGAAAAGACTACGCAAAATCAAATTTGGTCAATCTTGCCCACTGCTAGGAGTGCTTGTTAATCTGTTACAGTCACACTTTTGCTTTAATAGTTTAAACATTTCTATGTTTGATGATTTTCTGATGTAAGGTGAGTAATTCAACATTTAAAGGGGGCTCCAAATTAGACATGGATTTGGATATTCCATAAAAGATTATAAAAGATAAAAGATTGCTTTGCACATTTTGATGAGAAATGACTGGTGATTGTACACAGTATCCTTTATGGATGAAAAGGACTTGGTCTTGCATGTTAAAATGTTGCAGTTTAACTCAAGTTCAGGTTTTTATTTATTCTAACAGCGCCAGGGCACCTGTCCTGTGTAATAACCTACACACCTACGGGAATCTATGCTGGTTTACAGCTTTTAGAGATGTTACATAGATGTTGACACTATAAATACTGCATGGCCCTCTTTAAGAATGATCAATTAACTAACCCACAGCATGAGGTGAGACTTGTTAAACATGTAACAAGTACTAACTCTTGATCAAAGCAATGCATCTCAGCAAACTAACCTTGCATAAACACAGACACATGCATAGCTGGAACATGCAAACTCCGCACAGAAAAACTTTCAATCACAATGACTCAGTCCCTGAACTTAAGACCTGGCTGTGTGCTGCGAAATTGACTGGAAGTTGGCTTTATCGAAATGTGTTGCGAAATGATGCAAAATCAATACAACACAGTCCAAAGCTTCCCAAGACAGTCCAAAATGATTTATTTATTTATTTTTTTTTTTAGAATGAAACATGTTTAAATTTTGGCGGTGGTTATACATGAACAGTCCACGATCAATCCGCAATATGGGTCAAGAGTCAAAAATGTGCAACATCACAGAGTAGTCAATCTGAAATCATATGAAATGGTATCGTAGGAACATAATGTACATAATGTACAACATCTTTCCACCAACTTTGCACAACTGTATGACATCGATCCGAGGTTTTACAAGACGATACGCACATCATACACGTAGGCGGTCCACCAGCACTGCGAGAGCTATCTGCCAGCATCCGCCAGTGACGCTACATCAGTGCACAAAATAGTTCTTTTTCACCAAGAAATCGCTTCTCGTACAACATCATTGCAATTCGCTGCGATCCGCAGACTCAGTAAGTCAGTGTGAAGCCCAATATAAAGTCAAAGAGAGCCAAAGAAAGATATTTGGATAACATTGTGATCGCTTCCAGGGTTGAGTATTTGAGAACACATAAAATTAACGTCTGAGAATGAATAAATACTGTCAAAAGACTTTGAGTGAGCTAAATAGAACGTTTTAACACATTCTTCTCCAGACAGAGTTAGACTTTCATTTAAGTTGAGACTTAAAAAGTAAGAGTGAATTTGTTTACTTAGTTGCAAATCTTAAGTAGGTGTCCTATTTCATGAAAAACATGATGTTCTATTTTAGCCGGACTGAAAGTGGGACATTGAAGAAAAAACTTCAGAATGTCAACCATTAAATTGATGTTTAATGCCATGTTATGCTTTCAAAAGTTGTGTTGATTTAGTGTCTTGATGCTTGTAATAAATCTTTTGTTCACATTTTTGCAATCAACTGTTTATCCTTGGCACATAAACTATGGCACATTGCCCTAAAGTCAGACTGAAACATGAAGCTTAATTAATGTTTCCCAAATGATGCTATGCAACTCTTTCTTCTTCTTTTTTTTTTTCGAGTAATATGTGTACTTTCATTCACATTTTTAATTTTTAATTAATTTTTTTGTGAACGCTGCTTTTCACTCATCTAGCCTTGAATCAACATGCAGAAAAAAATTACAGATTAAATTGTTTTGATAAAGCATGATTGCATCTTTCAAAAAAAATCCAAACCCAGAACAAACAACCACTAATTTGCCTGATTGGAGAGCAGACCACCTTGAATTACAGAAATCACAATGGGTCCAGACCGGAGGGAGCTGGCACAGAGTGCTGACATATCTTTAATAAATAACTTACAGGCCCTTGGACCAGCAGCGGTTAGAGCCTTGTTTACCTCAGCCCGAACCTGCACTCCTACACTGTATGATACTTCACTCTTCCATTAGTGGGTGTGTTGAGGCCTGTGCCCACTGTTTAGCCTGGCGCAGAGGTACTTCTAGCTGTAGGAATTCAGTCTCCCACATATTTTAAAACCCACTTTTGCTCACTTCCCAGTAGGCCAGCATACCTTATCTCTGACGCAAAAGAACACTTTCATAAGTGCCCTGCTGGAAAGGGAAAACACACAAACAAAGACGTATTCAGACATAGATTGAACTTTGTTGTTCACAACCAATTTGTTTGGTGGGTGGTGGTGGGCAAATGGGCTGATTCTCCAAATGGAATGTTTTACACACTTAAAAAATTTACCAGATGGGCGAGTAAAACATGTACATTGAAAGTGGTATCATCATTATGACATTAAAAATGTAAACATTTCTCGAGGCCTTTTAGAGTCCCAGTGTGAGAGCGTTTCTTCTACGCTGGTGCTTTCAGCGTTGACCATTTAACACTGAAGTTCTAGCTGTCCTCCGGGGAGCTTTTCCTTAACAAAGATGATAAGCTAGCTCGGAAACGCTCAACAAACGACAATAGCGGAGCAAAAATGGTCCATAACATGGTCCATCTCATTCCAGCTGAAGGCTTTTAACGTCACTGCACCTCAGAAAGACATCGCCCCCCCCCCCCGCCTCTAAAAAGTGGGTCTGAACCAGGAAAAACAACCATTAAGGGCAATTCAACTGTATGAAAGTAGTGTCTGACAGGTCCACTTTTAGTGACAGATGCCATTTTAACCTGTAAAATGTGATACTGGCACTTTAAGGTTATATCATTTTACCCTTCGACTCCGGCAACCCATCTGCTTCATAATCAGGACACAATTTGTTCCTTTAGATTGGCCACCGCATTCAACATACCGGCATTCATGTCAACTCTTGCATAGCTGTTTTAGATCGTGGATCTGTTGTGAAACAAAATGACTTTGTATGTTGCATTAATGTTTCAAACACAATATAACATCAATATCCTCTCACAGCAAAATGAAATCTATACACTCACTGTATGTCCCTGATGCTGGGAGCAGTATAGCCTCTTAAGCTTTAAATCATCACCTCATTTCTTTACCACCAACTCCTCCAAACAAGAAGCTTTGGAGAGAGAGGAAGAAAAAAAAAAGAAACTCACATTTTCATCGTCACCACAGTTCAGATGACAATTATGACAGCCCAGGTTTAATCATAGAATCGGGTAGTTCATTTTCTCAATGTCAACATGAAACCTTGTCAAAAAATGAATTCTGTCTTTCTCTCGGGAGATAAGCAGGCTCCAGTGCACCAGGCTCATTCAGAGGAAAAAAACTTGCAGGTCACAAGGCAGCGACTTGCATGTTTTCTTATTTTTTTTTCACCCTCTCTCTCTATCCTCCCCCTCTCCTTTTTTCTGAAAACCACCCAAGAAGAGATTAATCATGAAGGGAAAACTCAACTTCACCCTCTAGCTGCAGGTCACAGTTCTTATTTCGTGTGGAATTGGCTTTCGGAAAGCAGAAGGCCTGCCCGGGGGGCAGGGACCTGATATGAGAGGAATTTGAGAATGAAGCAGAGGGGATTGATTAGCCCACTTCATATCCCACACTCCGTAAGCACAGTCCAGCTGCAATCTAACACACCGCTGAGCTGAATAGACAAGAGAAATTGGATTCCTTCCTAATATTTAACCTTCAAGTCAGCTCTAACAGCTGTTGATGGGTTGCTCTCCCAGGTAGTTACAAGAGGACTTTTTACATGTTACACAGAGAGGGAATAGCAAAGTGGGAATGTGATGACTTTTCTGTAGGTTATTCAATTACAATGGTGCAAAGAGCAGCTAGGCCATTGAAGCACATCATCTGCATGCCACTGCACTGAGGGATTTAATTTTACACCTCTACTTGTCTGAACAGGCGGCATGAGTGTGTGTGGGCACACAAATATGCGGCGCTCGCACACATCTGCACGCGCGCACACACACACACACACACACACGCACAAACAAGTTTATACGCGTGTATGCACATAAAAAGCAATTAATGGCACAAAAGTTGAGAGTGCAGCTAATGGACGTATCATATACCGCCATAATGGCTTGCTTTGATGTCGGTTGTCAAAGTAGACCTATTTCTGACTCCAGGCAAAAGGCGCTTGAAAATATCCTGTAATGCTTCCATTCTTTTTATCTCTTTTCATGAGCAGATGTTAGAACAAAGAGCAGTGGCATCATTTCCTTACACTTAGATCTCAAGAGTCACTATCAGTTCGATTTCTGGTTTTCTTGGTCTGCACTTGAATCCCCATCGATGTATAAAAAAAATACGAAGAGTTGACGGATAAATGCCGCGTGCTTCTCAGCGACTCCACGTCCATAGTAGAAGCCAGTGAATATTTAGTGGCTTCATTTATAGGCCAGTTTGATCATATCCTCCCACCATCTCTTGTGCCAGTCTCGGGGAAGTGTTGATAAGAGAGCAGGATGTCATCAGGCTCCTTTTCTCAAGTCATTAAGCCATACAGTTTATTCCAAGCAAAGTGTTGCCCATTTGAATGAGCACATTAGCGAATGTCTTATGATAATTAAGTGCTTGAGTTGCAGAATTGCAGAATCGGATTCATTAGTGGAGTCACACATTTTTTATTAGCACCTTATTCTGTTCCAGGGCTGCAGCAATGCCTGACGACATCCAGCTTTCCCTCTTCACACAATGAAGAGAAATTTAAGCACTGAACTTCCATGATTAGAGAGATTGTAAAACTTCACAATGCCGACTTGAGAGTAAATTTAGTTGATTTTTATGTTCCCCACAAGAATTTAGGTCAATTTGCTAAAGCATACTTCAGGCACGGGAAAGCAATCCAATAAAGTAGTCTGGTACAAATCTATAGATAAATGATGCTTCACATTCAATTACAGTGAGAATTTTATCTTTACTTTTCAATGATTTTGTCAATTAGTCAACACAGTCTTTCTTAATTCATCAAGGACTCTGGCCTGGTATTAGTCAGTGTGTAAGCATTTATTAGATTAGCAAAGGCAGGGAGAGAGAAGAGAGCCCCATTAGATGACTGGATGCTTTTTGTTTAAACACAAATCCGCCAGCAGATAAACAACTTACATTTACTGAAGATCTGTGTCTGTTATTTGAGAAGAGAATAATCTCCCGTTCTTCTTTACTTATGAACTGGGTTCACAGCAGCAAACATGAAAAGATGGTAAACAATGCCTTATTCCCTGAATTTGACACATTGACTATCGTGCAAATAACAGCACACCAAACCAATCCACCAGGGAGCCCATGCAGGGACCGTGAAACTGTACTCACAACACAAATTAATTGGGGGAAAAATAACTAATTCTGACATTCCCTGAAGAGGGCCTTTCATCTTATAAATACTGGCTGCAAACTTGAGCATTTTTGCTTAAGTAACACAACACTGCAGATGATAGGATTCGTTTGGCTCGGCCCCGGGGGCCCAGCATGACAAAGAACACTTGTTTAGCAACTGTATAACCGGGTCCCAACATGGGCCTGTGACTGCACCCAACCTCACCTAGAAACCTGCCCCATTTGCATTTCCCCTTCTCCAGACACAGGGCGACACAATCTGTGGGGATAACAGCATCCTGGAGCCGCCATTGGAAGCTGGCACATAAATTAAGCCGATATTCCCCCATCTCTCCTCCTCGTCTTCTCCCACCGCTGCTCCTCCCCTCACCTCCTTATTTGTCCCATGGCTTCACCACATCACAGTTCATGCAAAGGAGAAAGTGATGCCCAACTTTAAAGTTTCTCCAGCTAATTACGATCTGTATTTACTTTCCCGAGGCTGCTGTGTGATCCAGCATATTGGCTTTTTTAGTGTGGAAACCGATGTTTAATTCAGCATTGACTCTGTCTTTAGGAATAATAAAAACAGTGTAAAATAAAGTCCAACAAGAGCTCAAACCTATATCACTGAATTCCACTCAAGCGCAGCCTTTTATCTTTAGTTTTCCACAGACTTTCCCTACTGGCACCACAGATTAAACGATTTCAACTGCATCCACAGAGAAAACAATTCAGCCACATTAGGAAGTCATCTGTATTATTTCCTTGAGAACAGGAAAGTCCACCCATCCATCTTCTACAACGCATTATTAAAACTCAGGGTCAGGGTGCATTGGAGCCAATCCGAGCTGACTATGGGTGAAGGCAGGGAACAATCTGGGCCTGTCGACAATCAAAGAGCAATCACACACACTCACTTTTAAACCTATGGACAATATTAGACATATCAATTAGCCTCAGACATGCTTTTAGACTGCACGAGGAAAGTGGAGGACCGAGAGAAAAATCCACACACGAACGGAGGAAAAATACAAATTCCACATCCAGAAGATCCAATAGCTGGATTGTGATCATAATTTATCCAGATGTATAGACATGGCGCTCTGAGACAACCGAATAAAATGTTGAATCAATTTCCCTGATTTTGTAACACAAAATGGAAAATGGAAACTGCCAAAGCACAGTTAAGCTACAGCTGAACGCCGCACCTGAACGCCTCCTGTGTAGACACAAATGGAGAAGTGGTGCTAATACTTTCCTAGCATAAGTCTTATGTTGTGTCTTCGGTATAAAACCGTAGTGGTGGACTTGAGAGCATGTGGATTTTGTTCGATGGGCATCAAATCCACAGATGAAGGATGCAATTCTTAGCATGACCCACTTGATGACACCTTTTCTCCCCAACTAACTTCAACTGTGTTCTTATTTATAGTCATCCTCCATAGAAGTTGAAGTTAGTCATTAGATGGTTTTGAAAATATAAAAAGTAAAAAGTGCAGAATCTGTGTCTAATTTTACAGAGTCAGAGAAAAAGCTTAAAAACGGAAACTCAAGTAAAGAACCTGACAAATACATTGCATAATAATATCTCACTAAATGATACTGAAGAGAGTGGGGGAATCCTTAAAGAAATTATCATTAAAAATGTGAAGAACTTCATATGACATTTCCTTTTTCCATAAGGTGGAAGCAGTCCCAAAAATGTTGTGGTTGCTGAACATTATGCTTGTGAACTAACAGAAAAACATGTTGCGTGTGGTTCTGAAATATTCTTTTTTAAGCTTTCTCACCTTTCACACTTATTTATGCAAGCTTATAAGACACTGAATTGCAGCTGTATTTGTCTCTAAATGTGCTTGAGCTTGTGTCTGCATATTTTTGTGCTAAGACTGGAAACCTGATCTGGAACTACAGTTCCTACTGCTTAAGGCTTGGCAGAGTCTTCTGTTTTCCCTCTGTGTTCATTATATGTAATTTGGTATGTTTCAAAAGAAACTTGCAGATGTGGCGCATACGGAGTAATACCACTGAAGACCTGTGGTGGCGGTGTTGCGCGCTATAGATCATGTGCAACCAGCTAAAGGAACAAAGAAGACAATAAAACAAAACATTAGTAAAGCAAAGCCTTTACTAATTTGAGCTTAGATACAAACACATCAACAACAACATGACATATAGTGTAAAGGCAGTGGCGCATGATAATGTTTGAAATGCAAATGCTAATTTACGTGCAAAAGGAAACACATTTGGACCTGCATCTTTTTTATCCCTGTGATCCTGCACATAATAAGCAAGCCCGTGAGAAAACGTTTGCATGTATATAAACCAAGTAATGCCAAGATAATTAATACATTTATTTATTTATTTTTATATTACTTTAACAGGGACCATCGCAATGGTAGCATGAATTATCAGACATGACAATCTGTGAAGTTATGATGTACTGAGTGCAGTGGTCAGCAGTGGCTACTGCTGTCATCTCACAGCGAGAGGGTCCTGGACCTTCCTGTCTGCATGTTCTCCTCGTGTGTGTGTGGGTTTCCTCTGGGTGCTTCAGTCTCTTCCCACAGTCCCAAAAACATGGACCAGGACTCCCTGAACAAGATCCTCAGTCCCAACCAGCTCCTCTGAGTGCCACACTGCGGCTGCCCACCAATGGGTCAGTTTGAGAAAAGAACTTTCCCCCAGGGGCATTTAATAAATTATAAAAAGTGAATAAATAATACTTTTTTTTTTTTAAATGTATGTCATAAAATGTGTTTTTGCATTATACAATGCATATTACGACAAAGGCTTTCACAGAAATCCAGAGAGAAAATGATCTATGTTTTTTGCACTGTAAAATGTATAACATGACTTTAGCCAGTTTAATTCTTGTAAACACATTTAATTACATATAAGTGTTGCATTATTTACACGCATGTGCACACTTGACACTATCTTGTCATGCAGAAACTTTTTTTTTTTTTTTTTCCAACTGTTTTGAGGAGGGCTCCACAAAGTATTAAAGGGAAAGTACGGCTTAAACAGCTTTCACGTTGTTTATAGAACGAAGTAGAACAATACAGTCACCCAGAAGGCCTTTCTGATCCGAACAGTGCTTTGGGAGAAATTTAGATCCAAAATCGAGCGGCGGACATCCGTATACGTCTAGCAGACGGGGCATCGGTAACACCGCTCCTAAAATGGCTTTGATAGTCCAAAAACTCATTAGTTTCACCAATATTTCATCATGGTCCGCTCACGCCTCTCCTCCTCGACAGCCCGGTGTCACGAGATAAATGTTGTGGCTCTGTTGACCTCTGAAGTGAAAGCTTTGTTTACGGCTGCCGCGTGCATGCGCAGTACGGCTCTGGCCAGTCGTTCTCCTCTTTGCCTCTGCGCTCTTCATCTGTATACTCTGGCTCGAAACTGTAAGGACACCCTTCATATTCAAAGTTCTCGTCCACAACCTGAACCTGAACCTAGCCCCTGAAACAATGAGATGTACTGCGCATGTGCACGGCAGCCGTAAACAAAGCTTTCAGTTCATAGGTCAACAAAACAACCAAAACATTTATCTCGTGACACCGGGCTGTCGTGGAGGAGTGGCGTGAGCGGACCATGATGAAATATTGGTGAAACGAATGAGTTTTTGGATGATTAAAGCCGTTTTAGGAGCGGCGTTACCGATGCCCCGTCTGCTAGACGTATACGGATGTCCGCCACTCGATTTTGGATCTAAATTTCTCCCGAAGCACTGTTCGGATCAGAAAAGCCTTCTGGGTGAGTATATTGTTCTACTTTATTCTATAAACAACGTGAAAGCTGTTTAAACCGTACTTTTCCTTTAATAACTTACAAAACATGTGGTGGACAAAAATCTTAAAACAACATGTTATAGTATGATTGTTTCTTTTTTTAATTCTTTTTTTTAATCCAAGTGTGTTTGTAATGAAATCTACTGGCATCCTTTGCAAAGATGGCAGTTTTGTATCAGCAGCTACAACGCCTTCAACAGTGACGTGTCCAGAGAACAGAAAAAACACTTCCTCCAATCCGTCCATCTGATTTGAGAGAGAGAAGACAGAAGACCACTGTGGTGTTGATTCATTTCAACACCACCCCCACCTAATCCTTGACTTTCCAGACAGTCACACTTTTATTTGGCACATCATTTGCTATTGCCACAAATGCGATCATTAATTTACGGTTTCCAGAGAAACTTCATATACCCATGACACATTTTTTTCTTTGTCTAATTAAATATAATTTTGAGGCCCTTTAAATCCAACTTCATCCAAATGCACAATCTAATTTTTCATTTGCTTTTGTACATGATATAAGACATCAAGTCAATAATTTATTAAATTACTTTTCCCATTCATTTTCTTCTATCTATAATTGATCTCTCCAGTTGAAATTCTGTTGTTCCTCTTACTCAGCCAGTCTGTGGAGAGTCTGCGTGACACCACTGTGAACAGGGCTCGTACCTCACCATAGCCCCACTGGACACACACACACACACACACACACACACACACACACACACACACACACACACACACAATGATTTTTTTTGTGGCTATTATTGTTAGAACCTCGACTTTCTTTTACAACAGCCTAAACCATGAGCAAAACTTCCCAATAACCTGTTTATATCAAACTCCTACTTCGAGTCCCTCGTGGATCAACACCATGCCGAGAAGCTTACCAGGTCAGATTTGGGTTTTTTTGTCCTTTTGCTGCATTTTTATCCGAAGCAACCCTTGATGAGGCATTCACTTGTCACAGTACACTCGTCACTGTTTCTGTATAATGGATAGCTAGCTGCACATCTGTTAAGTCGTCTGCGTTCTGCATTGAACTACGGGAGCCTTCTCAGCTCAAACTCCTTTCATTTGGTCCGTAGTTTGCTGCCAATTGCTTTTGGGCCGCACCAGAGTTGGACAGCAGTAACTCATCAGGCCACTGTCACACACTGCACAAAGTCTCAGCTAGGTTGACCTAAATACAGCCGACGTCCGATCCTGCTGTTTGTTTTTTCAATGCTGATTAAAGTTTGTTGCGTTTCCTCTTGTCATTTCAAGAACTCCAAAATCCAAAATAGTCACAAATTATTAATGTCCCTGTGTTTTCCTGGAATTGACTTGACCTGCTGTGCAGAAGTTCGTATTGCTCGATTGCTCTCCAGCTTGTTGGTGGAGGAATATGCACGTGGCCTGTTGAGCTCTGGTAGATGACTGTTAGGAACATGGAGAAGCACTCAGTCTATTGGTTAAATCGTCGCTCAAAGATGAAAGCCAGGCCAAGTGTTTCAACAGTCAAAAAGGTGAAAAAACGAGTAACAAAAAATAAATCCAAACCCAAGTACAAAGACGCTTTGATTGTCTTTTCAGTGTGCTTATTCCACAACCATCCCTGAACCTTATGCCTGTCGTGTTAGGAATGGTTGTCATGCTACGCAGCAACAAACTGAACTTCAACATCAGGGCCATTACCTCTGGTTTCAGTCAATCATGGACCATTTCCAAGTTTCTCCGGAGAAATAAACCATCCTCTTGGTTAAATTTGAGAACTGCCTCTCACAGAGGTGACTTCAGTTCCAGTGTAGGAGAGGAACAGAGAGGCTATTTCCTGACTCATACAAACAGGGCACCAGACCCCTTCTGGATATGCTTGCAGAGCAAGTATGTCTTTCTTCTCACCCACATTAAAAGGCTGCGAGAGCCGGCTCAGCCAGGTGGTTCACCACTATCAACCTGAGAAATGTTTATTTTTATGTTACAGTGGTGCCCTGAGATGAAAAGTTGCTCTGTGTGACTTTCTAGACTGTGGCTTGCAACTACAGCATGTTGCTTTTGAGCTACTTTCTTGGAGGAAAGATTTTTTTCCCTCTACCTAAACCTGACCTTAAAATGTTTTTTGACTTGATCTTCTCAAGTTAGAGTAAGGCTTAAAAACTGAGAGAGCCGTCAATAATCCATCAAATGGCGGAAAAGACTTGTGACACATGAAGTACTGCCCCTTAATGTCCCAGTTCAAGATAATATCTGCTTCATTTTTTATTGATATTTTAGCTGCATTGACAACAATTCATGTGTCAGTCACCTTGAGTCACTTCTATATGTTTTCTATATGTCAAGACAAATGCCAACCCTGGTGCTAAAACCCACATTATGCATCTTTCAATTCAACCCAAAGTTGAACATTTAAAGCAAGAATCCAAGCTGTGCTTTAATTTCAATATTTTTTAAGAAGCCTTTAAGTATTTTTTTTTTTTGTGCAATCATTTCATATTGCGATCATGTTATTTTAATTGTGGTTAAACATGCATATGTTTGCCTCCCTTTTATTGAAGCAACAGCATGTTGGCTGTCTAGAGAACATTTACAAACATGTGTTGCTTTAATGTAAATATTTTGAGCACTCCTCATTGAGGCCTGTCCTGTGTTGAGTTTGCATGTTCTCAAGGTTTTCTCCAGATACACTGCCTTTGTCCCAGGATCAAAGGAACAACTTGTCAGGTTCATTAGTGTCTCTAAAATGTCTTTCGGTGTGAATGTGAGTAGATGTATTTATCTCTGTTTGCCATGGGATAAAATTCTACTCCGACCAAGGTGTATTCTTTCTTTAGCTTTATTTTGATAATCAGTTTGTGGGAACAGCACAAAGTCTGTACATCATAGCCTTTGATTAATGATACATTACCATCTGTTACGGATATACATAATGTTTATTATATTTTAAATGCTATTCCTTCTTAATGTGTAATTAGTTTTCAATGGATTTTGCTCAAATGTGCACCAAATATTAAAAGAAGAAACATAAAATCCTTATATTTGCTGTTAAAAAGGGTTCAGTAAAAGTGGCAGAAAAGGTTCGGCCTTCCAACGCCGGACTTCTAATTAAATGTTTAATACAGAGCTTCATTTGGCTTCATTTTAAAATTCAGCGCTTTACTGAAACAATTTCCTCTCAATAATTACAATTTCCTTCTTGGCTGGCACTTACAATGCAATCTTCAGATCTTATAAAATGTGTTTTTGATTCATTATTTCTTAATCAGTGTGGTTTGTGACAAGAAATGAGTTTATAGAATAAGAGCTCAAATCATCAGGGCCTTTGACCTACGACAGCTGACTCATTATTGTGTGTCAAAGAAGAGCTGAACACTTTTGACAACCGCACACAGCAGAAAGAGATCAGAGGAAGAAATAGGTTGTTTCGATTTTCTCAAAATGCCTCCCTGCTATTGAAATTAACTAAAGGGACATCAAACATTCTTGGCTGCATGGTTCTCACAGGGAAGACAGACAAAATTATTTGATGCCATCTGAGGCTCCTCACCAGCGCCGAGGATCACACCACAACGAGCCGACACACTGGTGATTATTCATGGCACCCGTGCTTATTATTGTGAAGAGACTGAACAATGGTTTTCTGTTGTGGGAAGTGAACAGTTAGAAGTTGTAACCCCTGCCAAAACAATCGCCCCGTGCATTCCTCTCAGCGGCGGAACAGCAGAGGGCTGCAGGGATGCAGACATCTCTGTCTCTCTTGGGTGTAATCGGACTTAGATAAATATTTGCCATGCAGTGTGAACATCACACAAAGTCATTGTGATGCGCTGGTGAAGCTTGCTGTGATTGCTTTACTCTACCGCAGAGATGGATTTTTGTCTTCAAGTGACTTTCCCTTAAAATGGTCACTCTTCCACACATACACACACACACACACACACACACACACACACACACACACACACACACACACTGGGGTGAAAGTAGAATGAAAATATATTTAAAAACTCAAGGAATCAAGGAAAGAAGTAATTCCCTGAAGAACAAATATTGGCAAAAATAACAAAAAAAAAAAATCCAGAGCAGTGAAGAAGATTTTTACTTGTTATGTTGAAGGTTTGTTATTTTCCTTTATAAGCCACGCCACAAACAGGTGGCTTCGTACGGGCTCTGACAAAAATGATATTGCTCTGTTTTTGAAGGGTACCGTTAAAGCTTTTCTCTAAATTTCTGCTTCCCCCACAGCAAGCTGGCCTATCAAGCTCGTGTTTTACCATCACACACATCCATCACTAAGTCAAGAATCATATCAATACTTGCCCATTTCCCCATTTGGGTTGAGCAGAGTAGATCAATTCATTTAAAAGGAACCACAGCCAGACATCCGTTTTAGAGATTAGTGCATATATTGGCTAGTCATCTGATGGAGGGTTGAAGGTTCATTAAGTCAATGGAATCCTTAATCAATAGGCAAACTTTAAGCCCGGGCTTTTACGGTGGACTTTCTGCTCTGAATGTTGTTACACTGCTGACGCACAGGGCACTACACATCCTGGGTCACATTCCCTTTATTATTTTATTGTATTTTAGACTTTTTGTGTGATTTGTCCTTGATAAACAGCTAGTCTCACAAAAAGCTTGAGTTACTCCTAACAGAATCCTATAATCCAGTGTCTGAAGCATTGTGAGAGTGAAATAGAAAAGCCTTTACAAATACGCACCATAACCTTGGTGCTTTCGGTAAGTTTTGGCATGACAATAACGGCAGTATATTAGTCAATGGAGATTTCTTGTTCTATTCTCTGAGTCTGAACAATCGGTGATCTTGGATAGTTAATAGAGCCTGAAAGGCATCTAATTCACGCAGTCATACTCTTACAGTTTTGTCTGAATGACAGTGGGTGATAAGTCACCACAGTCCTTAACTGCTGGGTTTATGTAAATCTGGCACCTCAAGTTTTTGTCTCCAGTCCAGTGTATCCCTCTCCAGTTAAATCATGGGGCACACTCCGGCTGTGATTCTTAAGTGTCACTTGTGTCCACCTGAATTATTGTTTGTGTGTAATGCAGGGGAAGAACTGGGATGCAATGAGAAGTGGTTGTGCCCTCTGATTGATTGTTAAGTGTTGTCCAGGAGCCCATTGCCAGACTCCACTTAACGGCCTGCACAGCAGAAAGCAATCAGTGGCTGTTACTAAGGGTCTCGTGGGGACGGGCCCAGTCATGATTGATCTTCAGTGGATCTCTGAAGATGTCTAAGAGAACTAGGTTTCACCAGAGTGGTGTTCAGGTCAGAGCGAATGCCCTCCAACTTGAGAGTGAGGCATCACATCACCAATGAAAACTTTGGTTGGTGCAGCACAAATACGGCCCAAACTCTTTTTTCACTTTTTCCTCGTCTGGAGAAAATTAAATGTCGTGGTGTGAGTGATCACAAGTGTTACTGCCACATGAGACTTTTTAATTGGCATGACAAATTGTGGGCATTTGCATACATCAGTTATATGGTATGTTAACTGCAAATTACCACATGAAGCAGTGTATTATAGTCAAATAGTAAATCCCAGTGGATATATTGCATGTCTCCAGGCACTGTTGTACCTGAAGACAGCCTAACACACACCCACACAGACACACACACACACACACACACGCCTCTCTCTCGTACCAGGCAGTAGAGCTGTCGGCTCTCTGGTGGTGTGTCAATGTGTTCAGTGACCACAACGCCTGGTGTTAGTCTCATTACAGAGGGATCAAAGGGACATGAGCTTCACAGCAGCGGGGACTCTCCTCAGCCCCCTGAGAAGCAACTCCTCCTCTAATCTCAAAGGTCATATTTAGTCATTCAAATATAAAACGGCATCACATCATTTGTGGCCATGTGACTCGCCAAAGTCTTCTCGAGGGCCCATATCAAGACGAAGCAGAAAAAAAAAAGATTCAAAACATATGGAGTACATATAGAAATTGTAAATATTGGAGTAAATATATGCATAAACATAATTCCAATAATCCTCAAAGATGCTGAACTTAATGAGGTGTGAAAATAATTTTCATTGAAATTAGCATAACGGAGCACATTGATGTCAGAGGTCAACTGAGGTCAGCGGCCCTCCCAGTCTGAGAGGTCTGTCTCTTCAGCGTTACTTTCATGTACATTCTTCTTTTATTTTTGATTTTATGTTCCATATATCCTCTTCAATAAAATTGTTTTCTGGTCCCTATAACAGGATTTTGTGCCCAAGAAGCCAAGTTATATGTGATGCTGAGCTACTTTTGCAAACACAAAAATACTACTGCATACAAAACACAATGCGTACAATTAAAATCACACCAATGATTTTTCGTCATGGAACTTAGTTTCCATTCTTTAAATGACACAGTGAGTGGACAATGATGGTGGCAGCTAATAACATTGCAGTGCCAACAGCAGTTCCTGGGGATCTGAGCAGCTGTTCTGCAGTCTATATTGGCCTGTTCTTCAAGTGGAGAAAAAAAGAGCAACCTAGATGAGAATTTTGTGCTTCAGTGGCTATTGAAAGATGAGGCAATAAACTGCTAAACTTGAGTAATCACACACTCCCCGAGGAATTTCTCAAATGGGGATGGTCAAAAACCTTGAAATTTGAGCCCCTTGCACACGACCCAAGCTTTAACATTTGATGAGATTCATTATTGTGGAGAGCTGAATACAAGTGTCCTCTGATTACAGGGCAAACCATTAAAAGTTCCTACCAGTGTGCATTTCCATGGTAGAATGTCAATGGGATTAAAATCTCAATTCATTCCAGTCAATTCTCCAGTAACAAGATTTCATTAAAAGCAGGCAGGGAGGAAAATGGACTCGAAAGCACTGAAACAGCTGGACTATAAATTATAAAGATGTGCTTTCTGCTAACTGAACACACCTTCAGCTTGCAGATGCATTATTATTTAATGTTCAGAGGAGCTGGTTTTATGTAAATTGGAGTCTTCTATTCTCTTCTGCCCCCTTCTCAATGCCAGGTACTTCCAAACCAAGCGCAGGGAGAGATTATGCAAACCAATTAACATATGAAAATAACGTATTAATATACTGTCTCTGAACTGTATCCAATCAGTTCCTTTTCACTGGCGTGTGTACAAAACAATTAAAATTAAATTTATACTGCTCTTCCTTAACATACTCTGCAGAAAATGGAATCAGTGAGCAAATGCTGACAAAAGTTTTACAGGCCTGTGTTCTTCCTTAAAGGCACACTGACTTTAAGAATATTTATAAGACGCCATGCTAATAAATTCCAGTCTTTGTTTCTCCCTAATGATGTGTGCATCTGAGACAAAGCAGTGAAATCCATAGCGGTAGCCAGGTGCTAATGAATGGCTTACATTATGCTGTCCACTAATTACTACTGCACCATAAATAAAACACAAGACAATCAATTAGTGGTAGACGTGTGTTTGTTAGTCACGGGCAGCAAGTTCCTTCAGGCCAAGGCTTTGCAACAGACCTGCCTCTTCAGGGTGTAGCTCTAAAGCAGATAGGCTGAGTTCAGATAAATCACATTTTGAATGTTAGTGAATGCACTTCGGGCAATCTGTGCACACAGATTGCGAGTAAATTAATATCTACGGCTTCAACCAGGAGATGAGTAAAAACGTTAGAATGCACATGGAGCAGAAAGTCCCTTCCACTGAATTAGACAAAAGAAATCCAAAGGGCAGCTGTCATCTCGCCGCCTTTTAATGGAGTTTTGCAAAAAGGCTTTCTCCTCCACTTCATACAAAGCTCCTCCAGTTTCCCAGACACCAACTGGCTGATGTATCACACTTGATTTGAACCAGAGCAGGGGAAATCAGAGTGCATTAACACTGCATGTAGAAGGTACTAACTGAATGATCCCAGCATTATGTGGCCTCTGGTCTGGCCTGTCTGCGTAGTTTGATGCATAATTTGAGCATTAATGTAATTTACATTTTAACACAGTCCCAAAAGTAAACTGATTAGTTGATAGTTATCTACTAATGTGGTGCCAAGAGGACCCACATGTCACTTGCATCCAGGCGGGGGGACAGGATTAGGCCACACATGACAAGGTTGGCCGTACAGGAACACAGACAAAGAGACAATGCCTGCCAGAAGGACAGAAAACAGAGAAAAGGTACCGCGCGCACACACACACACACACGGTTTAACACAAAATCTTATGAGGTAAATGGCTGTCGTTCAGGTTTGCCAGTGTAGCAGTTCTGTCTAACAGGATCCATCTTTCTTCTTTATTTTCAAGGACCTTTAAACAGATCATACCAATCAGTAGAGAGAACCGTAACACTGAATCCAGAGGATATAACAATGGCTTCTCGGATGTGTTAGGAGGCTTTAGACCACGTGGTAACGTTTGTGTGCCTCAGTAAAGTTTGAAGTGCTAAGCAGTGTATTAATCAATCTAAAATAAAATAAAAAAATGCAAAGTGTTCAGAGTCTTTCTTGGCCATCAAATGCATTTTATTTATGTCCCAGAAGATTTCTTTTCCTTATATGGGACAAATTAGCGGTCCCCGAGATGATAGAGGCGCTTCAAAAACAAAACAAAAAAAAAGTGTAACAGAGTTGCAGTCCCATGATGCAACGCTCCCAGTGGTTACATCTGCTCCATTCTTTCATCTTTCTCTATTGTTAGGTGGGAGCTGTCACATTAGGAGGAGAATCGTGGCTCCTTCCCACCCCCAAGTGCCCCTTTTTTTCCCATTCCAGCAGTTGGCAGGGTGGCAGGGCCATACAAAGGAGCATGCACCAGGAGCGCAGAGGGGAGCACCGTTAGAGGAAAAACAGTTTGGGAATTAAGGTCATTAATTTTCCACTTTCAAGGGCTGCCACACAGACGGAGATAAAGTCAGCATAAATATTCTGCCGAAGTTTCTCCTGTTTTTCTCCTCTCCCCATTTTCATCGGCAGCCCATTTATCTCCATGCTGTCAATTAGAGGCAAAAGCAAAGAACTAATTAGGAACTGTGCAATTTTAATTAGCTGTTTTGATAATTAAAGTAATTGGTTCCCTTGTGTTTCTGCAATGTGTGCTGAGAACTTTTTTGATATCTGGGCAGCAGATTTCCTATCCGCTGGTTAATTAGTCACTTTTGCATTAAAAAGGAGCCTTCCTTAATAGCCTTAATTTGCAGTTGAAAAGAGAATCTACCATCAATAATTTGTGTAATTGGTAACCGTTTGATTGTAATTTAGAGGCACGGCCGGACAGCTCGGCATGTCTAATTCCTAATGACTAGGATTAAAGTTGGATTAACTGTTTGGGAAAGGGATTCACTCTTCCCTCTTCCCCATCCACCAAATGACACCTTGTCTACATTTGATTGGTCATGAAATTCAAATTGACTAGGTGAACAGCAGGGCTTATGCTCTTTCTATTACTTTCTATATGGTGAGCCTGTCAGGCTACATCAAAAAGATCCGAATAATTCCTGCTTTCCACCCACCATCTGAGAAGCTCAGCTAAGAGGAGAATAAAAAGTGGTTACAATTTATTATGTGATGTCTTAAACCCCTGCTATCACAGCCGCCTGTGTGCAGGGCTGAGAGGAAAGAGATCCACGTTCGGCCACTAGGGGGAGCAGAACCTTAAGTCTCACAGTAACAAAGTAAAGTCTCAGTGTTAAAATAAAACTTCATTCATGGAGCTGTCAGTGCATTCCTGTCTGAATATTAAATTGCATATTAGGCACAGAGTACATTCACAAACAGCAGCTTTATGTCTGCCTTTACTTTGCACACCCCATAAACTCAGGGGAGGCCGTGACTGCACCATTTTTTCTGAACAAGGACTGAGAGCAGCGTGTCCTACAACCGCAGAAACGTAAACAGAAATCACACTGATGTTTACAGGTGTCAGTGTGATGCTACAACACATTTAAATATTAGTGGAAGCTGGTGATGCCGGGACTAAAAGCATATCATTTAGCATCTTAACTATCAGACAACATCTCTATACTTTTACTGCATAGAGCACCGTCGGTAGTCTGATTAAAAAGCACCATTCATCCCACTTAGCCAGAATACAATTAAGGGACATGGCTTTAAAAGCCCAGCCCTGAAGCCGCTCCCCATCCCACATAAAAGGAGCACTCTCCACTGAGCCTTGCCTGTAAATATCATGTTTGATATGAGGTTTTAATCTGCTTAGCCATTCTGAACTATAGAATGGGCTCATCCTCTCTCTGAAACCTCTGTCCAATGGCTGTGTGCCTGAGGACGAATAGGAACACAACACTAGTGCGCTATCTGATTAGGTGGGGTTAATTACAGAGCACTGTTTTGTAGTGGCTGTATTTGAGAGCCGCCCATAAATAGATGGGCATGGCTAATGCATGCTCAGAAACGAATTTTAATTAACTGTGTATCAGAGAAGCCCACTCAGGGGCTTGTTTCTAGTATTCACTGACCCAGCTGCTGGAGGTGGAGTGGGAAAGGGTCTGCACCCAAGACACTGTGAGGGGCCGAGAAGTACGCCCAGGCCTACATGAACCATGTATGATAGCCACGGCGCACGTGCATGTCCGTGTCGCCACAAATGACGGTTGTTGAAACGTGCGTTCTCCAGGCAATGCGTCAAACGCGGGCACAAATCCTGGAGACGCTGTAATTTACATGAAACTTTAGCAAGCAACGCTAACGAGTGTGAAACCAGGTTTACTAGAGGGTTGATTGTGGTGATTTCACAAGTCCATCTATTATTATCCACCCTTCACACACACCATTTTCATTCCCTCGCTGAATGGTCTTCACATTCAAATGTCAAATGGCTATTTGAAGTGAGGCCCTGATGATACTGAACCATTCTTCTCTTTTCCTTTCCAGTTTTCTGTGTGATTGGATTAATTATGTGTCACTCACTTTGCTAGAGGTCAGCAAACATACATTCTCGGTCATAAGTCATCAATCTATGTGACCGTGGAGATGAAAAGTCAAGCATGTCAGGCAGAGAGCTGTACAGAGAGGGATCAGCCCATTGATTTCAGGGCCAACCCAATCTCACCACAGCGTGCTGCCCTGAGAACTGAAATTATCCCTATGGGCTATGTACAGTGAGTTTCATACCTTAGATTTGTGGTGCATGAGCTCATAAGAAAGACCTATGAGATGCTAATTTCAAAAGTGGAGCTGGAGAATTATTAAACAGTAGAGGATGTGTAATGCACATACTATAGCTTTCTGTTAATTCCTATTAAAATGCATATATAAATCCCTTATAAATACACATTTATAAAGATTTGTACTCCCCAAAAGTTTTGACAACACCCCGGTATAGACGCACATATTCAATAAACTTCAACTGCAGACCAGATTTTCAAAATGCGGCTTGTCACAGATCTTCACAGGGAAAGTTTGAGATGAATTTTTCACAATTGTTTGATTATAGAGAAGCTAATGATAATGTGCTTGGAGAAGGGTTATAATATCTGGTGCAAAATGTAACAGAAGGCAAGGACAGACTGAGCAAGCTCACACCACAGACAGCCTGCTGGCTGCTGACGAACCAGCATTATTGTAGCTATACTCCACTCCACTCTCCTAAATGGCTAATCTTTGTTGGATCTCACCCTTAATTGGTTAACAGTCTCCTCAGGGCAAGTGAAAGTGGTGCTATTTAAGGCTCCACCATGAAACAGCAACACTTTCATCTTGGCAATAACAGGCAACAATTATATTACCAGATTCGAAACTGAACCTTCTATCTACCCACTAATCAAAAACGCAGCCCATCTGTTGTGCTGTCTCTTTTGAAACGACTGTTTATCTGCAGCCTGCACGATAACTGTGTCTGGACACTAATTAACTGCTAAATAGACCACAATTAGATGTTATTTCTATTAAATTCTGCAGGAAAAAAAAAAGTACAGAGGAGAAGAAAACAATAAGCGCATTTCATGTTTACCCAAACTGTACCAGGCACTGAAGGGGCAGCATCCCATCATTCTTCCTCAATGTCTCTCTCTCTCTCTCTCTCTCTCTCTCTCTCTCTCGCTCTCTCTCTCTCTCTCTCTCTCTCACACACACGCACACATACACGCGCACCCGCGTGCGTGCGCACGTGCATCAATACAATCTTGCGTGCATGCGCTCTCTCTCACTCCCTCTCTCTCTCCGTTTCTCTCCATCACGCACATTGAGACTGGCAGACAGACACACGCGCGCGCGCGCACGCACACACACACGGACGCACGCACGCACTTTCCCTTAGCTGTGCTTTTGTGTTTTGTCAGAATTAATGAGAAAAGTTCCCTTGCCCTAGGGGTAATTAGTGTCCTTGGAGTTAAATAAGCTAATACTTAGACACCTCTGGCACAAGCAATTATGTTTGTGTATTGAATAATTGATTCAAAGAGGGGGGAAGGGCTGCTAATCAGATCTGAGCATAATGAATTGATTTAATTAACAGGGGAATCCGAGGGTCTCTGGAAACTGCGCGCATTTATTCAGTGGCAGCAGAGGCGAGCGCGGCACATAAACTGGGAGAGAGGCGGCGCGAGTTTGCTTTTAGCAGTTGTCAGATTTGCAATTGGATTTGTTTGAATATAGTTGCTGTTTGGGAGCAAATGAGAAGGAGAAAGGGAGAATATTAACAGCGAGGAGAGCTCAGCCGATCAGTCTGAGCGTCTGATCCCACCGTGTGTGCACATTTTACAGACAGGCGACACTAGATTTACATCGCTTTTCATTGTTTTGCCTTTTTTTTTTTTCCTCCCGTCTCTCATTCGCATGGAATTTATCAAGAGCTACCAGCGCTGTTTGATCGCCGCTTATTCGCATCACAGTTCAGCCCGTTTAGGGGATTCTCGCCGCGTTTATCGCCGTATTCCGAGTTATTATTGATAGGAGGGAGAAAACGTGCAGACGGCAATTCATCTTTCCAGGGTTTTTTCCCCCCTCTTTCTTTCTTCTTATTCTTTTTTTTTTTTTTCTTTGGTTGGTTCATCGAGGCGTAGTCTAGTCAGCCGCGCGTTTCAAAGCCGTTTCCAGGAGCAGCTCCGAGCAGACCGAGCGGCGCAGCCTGCAGGAGCCGAGGACGGATCGCCCGGGGAAGGACTCCTCGTTCCTCAGGACGATGGTGTTGGACAAGGAAGAGGGTGAGTAGCATCTACCGGCGCGGCCGCAGGATGCTCGGACCCGGGGAGTGAACGCGGCTTCTCCCCCCAGCCGCCCGGACCCTGCGCTCCCCGCAGCCTGCGCTTCACGGCGGCTTTTTAAAGCCCGCTCCAGTCACGACAGGGTCCGGGGTTTTCACGGACTGCCTCCGTGCTCCATCCACCTCCACTCAACTGCCCTTTAGTTTTTTTGTTTAGTTTTTTTTTTTTTTTTTCTTTTCGCGTGTTTATTTAGGGCAGATTTTGCGAGAGGTGGCTGAGATGCTGGAGCCGGAGTTTGAGGAGACTCCACAGCAGACCGCAGTGCATGTGGCTCCTCGTTTCTTTCCTCCTCTTAAGTGCTTTTCGCGTCTGTGAAGTTGGCGAGGCAGCCTTTGACATCGCCACGGGATGGGAGATGACAGCAGAGTGCTTTTAACTTGATTGCAAATTATGGATAGCGCCGCGCAACGCTCACTCACTTTCCATCCAAATAGGCCTACTTGCATTACTTATCTATTTCAATGTATTTAGGTTAATGGGTGAGGCAATCTAATTAATTTTAATTTAAATCAAACTCGCCTCTAATGACGTCCCATTTTGGATTAAGCTGATGTTGAGATGTGCAGCGCATTTATCACTTAAATTGTGTTTTCAATGCATACCGCTGAATACATTTATTCCAGATATCTTTAAGAATGGACTATTTACAGAAGGAGCATTTACGTGCTTTCAGCTGTCTGATCTCTTTCGGTATTTCATCACTAAGCTTGATTTGGTAGACCACCTGCTGCCATCCTCTATGACAGCTTCTACAAATCAGAAAGCACATTTTTTTTTGTGTGGTACTTCTCAAAGTGTGGTGCATTTCTGTTGTGACACTTGAGTTTATCCAAGGCTCCTCCTCCCCCAGAAGTAATGGATGCATCTGTAACCCATTATTTATGTTTGAAAATGGATATTTCGTGCGTCTTTAGCGGAGCATCCTTTCACTTACACATCTAAAAACCAATAAAGGGATTGCGGCAGAGACATAAATTGGTCTGTCTGGCTGAATCCATGTTGTGCTGCTAATGTACTCAAATTAACTCAACTGTAAATTGCCTCCTTTGGATGTCTGTCTAGCTAAAAGTTCCCTATATGATTCATGATTCAGATTGCTTTTAACAGTTATTGGCTAAGCAATATGGTAAATGTACAAGGTGATGCAAATGGCATTAGTGGGAAAGGATGCACAGGAGCATGTAATGCAGTCAATACTACATTAACTACTGATGCCCAATTACAGAACCAGGGAGAGAGGCTTTTAGGAGCATTAGGACTTGCAGAAAAGCTGAGATCACCTGCTGCTCATTGCCTAAAAGCTTCACCCTTTATTTGCTGGTCCCAACCAGCAGCTCCAGCATTTTGGCCAGGTTGTCAACAGAGCAGCTCGGATCTGGTCTCTTTCTCTGTGGTGCCTCTTAGCATTTATTGGCTCTAAAGTTATAGGCTTGTCAATTCTACCTTCTTGTCTAATGCATCCACTTAGTGGATGCACACATAAATGCGTGCGTGTGAGACGACAGGGGCGTGGGTTCGTGTTTTGGGGTGGCGTATGCGTAAGACCACTCTGTGTTTTTTCGTGATTGATTTACTTTCACGCACGCGCAAGTTTGTGGGAGCAGCTGAAGTGTTCATATTTAGTCCTGATGTGTCCCATAAAACAGGTCATCAGTGTGTTTGTTCTGGTGTTCAAAGCCTGTGCTCCAAGTTGGCAACAAAGTAAAGATGCTGCTTGTTTGGCAGACTGTTTCTGAACTCTGACATCTCTCAGAAAAGTCTGCTACAAATAGTGCCGCTAAAGCAACCAGAAAGGAGTCTCAGCGCACTTTTTCCTCAGCTTCATTGACAAAACCTGTCTCATACAAGTCATGTCCCCACTGTATTAAAAGTGAATCATTTTACACAAAATATCATCTGTCAAGCGGTCATTTTTATCATACCGTCTTTCAGGCCAAACATATTTGTGTGTTAGTTTCTTGTTGGATGCAGGCACCTTGCTCATATTGATGCTCCACTCCATGATCAGTTACATGCACATTGGAAATTCTCAGCTTTTTCTCTCAGATGTTCAGGTCAATAACTTCTAATCTCTGGTAAAGCACCGAGTCTGGGAATATGGAGGAGGGCTGGGAAAGAAATACAGGCTCTGCTCTGTGAAACGACCTAATGCGCAGGTTATGGTTAGCAATGAATAGCAACACATGTACCAAAATATTCTGTGTCAACATTTTATTTCAGCCCTCGATATGAGGTTCCAATTTGTGTCTAATTTGAGAGGAAAGAGCAACTCAGCCATTTTCTCTTCTTCTCTTCGCGCCAACAGCAGGAGAAGAAAGTGGATCCAAGCTGAAGGCACATTTCTGCTGAACATTAACATAACTCCAGTATACTTTTTACACACCCGGGCAAAAGATAAATCCACCAGCGACTGATAAATTCCTGGTTACCTGCGCTTGTTAATTTTAGATCGTGTTATCATCCTGTCCGGTGAAATTTGTGCATTCATAAAGCAGGAGCTTGAAAAGCAATGCTTCACATGAATACAGACTGGCGATCTGTCGGCTGCTGTAATAAAACTTGGGCTTGAGGCTCCGATTTTTATTTTGAAATAATAAGAATTGCTTCATTCTTTACCACCGTTACCATGGTAATACTGTCTTGTAGCGATGTTATATTGATTTAGAAAGTGGACAGTAATATTTCTCTTCTGTTATTTGGTTTCTGAGGGTTGATTTCTAATTTCCAGCTGGAGATTACTTTTATATGTTCCTTAAGTCTTTTCACTTTTACAAAGGAATGCAATTTGCTCTCTTGTATTTGCTATTTTCTCGGCTTATTGGTTTGCTCTTACTTCAAAATTAAACTTGCCCATTTCAAATATTGAAATTACATCTGGTTTTGGTGCTCAAGGCCTTGAACAATATTAAAAACACATTGCTTCGTTTGATATTTCTTAAGTCACTAGTTTTTTTTTTTAAATAAAAATTTTTATTAAGCTTTATTAAAGGCACCTGCATTGCCTGCGCTGCACTTTACCACTTCCTCTATAACCCATTTTGTCAGGAGACAGAAGTGTCGCCTGTACAGATTAATCTCCTCTCTTTTATTTGCGTACATATTAAAAAAATACTTTCAAAATGCCCATATTGAATATAAATACTGCCTACTCTGCATAAACAGGTAATCTATCTGATGCCCAGTATTTTTGCCCCACCCCATATTATGCTAAAGCTGCTCTCATTTTCCATTTTAGCTAAGCTCAGGAAAAAAAATTAGCACAAAATCACATTAATACCATTTTCAGCAGTGAGTGTTTAATTCCATCTAATCTGAGTCTGATCTTACAAATGCTGAATTCTCACTAGAGACAATTTCGTCTGTCACCACTAAACCCCTAGATCCCTATCAGTCCTGATCATTTCACATTTACGAGTGCGGGAGATGTGTATCGTTCTCCGTGATCTAAGTGGAATTCAAAGGGACTGGATTGAGACTTAAGAGACACGTGTTGGCGAGCGCGCCCACCTGCCTTCCATGTAAATGGCTGCACTCATCAGTGTGGCACACAAACTCAATTATGCACTCTTGAGCTGTAAGAGCATCCCTTTTATTATCACCGGAGGCCACATGCTAGCCGTGTTATCACAGAGATCCTCACAAGATCTGCGGTTATACCCCATGCATCACGGAGCACAGATGATCTCTGTTGTGCTGTCCCAGCTCTGACCCCTTGGGTTTCATGTACACCGAATAGGAGAAACGTCTGGTACAAGTTGAAGTCATAAAACACAAAACCTTTAACATTTGTGCTATGTATGAACGGCACACATGTTGTCGGGGCGAACTTCTGATAAAATCCACAGTGTATGCTGACAAGTTGGGATGAATCATGACTTTTAAAGTCTCATTTCTCCTTGCAGATGTAAGTGCAGTACAAAGCTGTTCTCAGCAGTATATTTGATTATGTGGCTGAATTACTTTGTATCTAAAATTATATCAATTGACACTGACAATCCAAAAAAAAAACACCAAAACAAAAAAAAAAAAAAACACTCAAAATACATGCGCACACTTCCTGCAACATCTCAGGAGTTTTCTTTGGCACAAAGTTATTTATTCACCTGTTTACCTATTGCGCGCTCACTGTTCTGACTTGCTTGGTATTCGTTGCACTCTGTAAAGATTATTCTTTGCTCTCAGGAAAATCATTTCCCCTTTATTCTGTCATGATAGGCTTACAAAAGAAAGACAGGAGACGGGGGAAGAGGGATGACATGCAGCGAAGTTCTCCAGACGAGCAGATGTCAAAACTACAATGTCACCAGCTGTGGCTCTTCGGCAGTTCAGTGCTGTATTACTGCGGGAAAAAAATGTGCAAACGACGCACTTGAAAGAATTTTGCACTGGGAATAGAACTGAATGTTTACGTGTTTGTCTGGATTGTGCAGTGCTTTGTTCGGGCGTGAATGTAAAATCATAATTGCAGTGATCTTAACGTTTCCTGTGTCATGAGCTAATCTATTATTCATTGAGTATTAAGCAGGTCTTGTTTAATCCCTCCTGAAGTAGTCCCTCGATGCATATTTCTATAAAGTCTGTCTGCTTGTGTTATAACTTCAGTGACACTGGATTTTTTAAGGTCAAAACCAGTCACCACTCAGGAAGTGAAAAAAAAAAAAAAAAAGATGTGATATACTGAGCGCTTTTTCAGTGTTCCAGCAGCAATGCACACTTTATATACAAAAAACCAAAAACCTTTTGTGAGAATCCAAGTGACACATCAAATATGCAGGCGCTCTTCATTGTGCTTCAGGGGAACATCAAGTTTGACAACAGTTGTAAGTAACTATCAAACTCATGTCGGTTCTGACTCGCATGTTGTTAGTTTCTAGTACTCCTGCAGCTCTCGGCGTCCACAAAGTGTGTCCCCAGTCATGATCCTCGTCTGATCTTTCGCTTTTGTTTGACAGAGAACTTTCAGCTTTCTCACTCCTTTGTTCTCATTCGAGATATACGTGTTTTGTTTCGCGGTATGTCGTCGTAGGCAGGGAAGATTTTCGGGGCACAAGTTGACATGCTTGCTCGACACAACTTCTGCAAACACGGAGTGTGGCAGAAGAGAGGCACAAAGGGAAAGTCAGTACAAAAACATGACTCCTATTGATACAGAGTGGCCCTAATGTGTCGATTAACCTTGACTGGCTCTTTAATTCAGACGGGCTAAAGTCTTGCCTTTGAAATATAAAGAAAACAAAGAGACGTACGCATTATTTTTAAGAACTCTAACAAACTTATGTTCTTAACAAGCAAATGTTTTGTTTAATTATGAAAATCATAATGAACTGACATGTCCTACTTCAACTTTAACCTACAATGGGATAACTTTCGTGTCTCTCCTTGTATTTGTGCTCAAGGTTTGACCAGTTGTGGAGAAAAATTGCCTCTTTATATTCGGCACCCTGGTCGTGGAATCATTTGTAAAAAGATCTCAAGCTAGAAACACTAATATCCTTTAATGAATTCTTTAATAAAATATGCTGAGGGAAGAATTTGCTGCTTCTCTTATGAGTTTCATGTGTCTAATTAGCTGCACTGCACTGTGATACTTGCATATGTGTTTCAAGGTTTCGCTTTGTCCTTTAATTACTCTCTTATAATGGTTGTTACCCCGACCAGGTCTGCTTTGCAGTGAGACCTCCGGGCAAAATAAAAAGGAAAAAAAAAAAAAAACACTAAATAAAAAAGGGTGCTAATGCACTCTTGCAGCGATACAGAGTGGAAGACTGCCTGTGTTTGGAGAGGCATATATTAAAAAAAAATGCATTTGATGAGCTTCTTGGGGAAATTCCTGTTTGAAAGTAAATGTAGATTGATTTTATTTTTCAATAAAGCAATGCATCTGAGAAGAAGCAGTGGACGGCTTACAGTAACGGCCCTGTGCCGCTGCGTTGTAAATCAAGTATTCATTGGTTTGATTAGTATAGGTTTATTCATAACAGAGGTGGACGAGACACCTGCAGAAGTATAACATCGCAATATCGCACTGCTGTACATTTAGGAGTCGATATGAGCAGGTCCGCTGTGCTCTCTGTAAAGTGCCGACAGGAATCTCTGCCAATGCTGTATTTCCTGTGTGTAAAAGCCTTGGTGATCATTGTTGCTGAGTAATTTCACCCGATTTATGCTCTGTGTCTGTGTGAGCGTGGCACTGAGGGGGGCAGTGTTGGTTGGTCAGTAAAAGAGCCTTTGTTTTTTGTGGGTGTAAAGAGCAAAAACAGCCTCTAGTGGCTGCTAGTGGGACTTTCAAGCTGTTCATTCCACTTTACTCCAGCCTTACTTTGTGTTCTGCAGGTGGAGATTCAAACATTGAGTTTGGCCTTAAGAGAGAACTGATCCTTGTTTGATATCACATTCAGACACGTTGCCAGTTTTGTGTCTCACCGCTGAGTCTTTTGTCTGAACCTCATTGGCTTTCTGTCACATGAACATGCCAAACAGTGTAATGAGACTGCAACATGAATTGTTGTAATTTTACTGGACAACATGTTTGCAGTTTTTCTGTTTTCAAATGCAGCAGCGGTGATTCTAATTCAGTTTAAAATGACCTTTGCACAACAATTTTTGGAAGAGATAAACACTGTTGTGTGAATTTATGTCAAAAGCAACACAATTCAATATTTCCTGAGAGCCTTTACACACATATTCAAAGAGAAATAGGCTGGATGCTTCACACTCTGCTAAGATATTAAAGTTATCTTGTTGGTAAATAGGAAAGCCGGGGGTGCTTTCTCCTAAACAAGAGCCAACTTGCTGAGAAGTAATCTCTTATTGGATGACCTTCAGTAAATACAATCTTAAGTACCTAATTAAAGTGTGTGATTAAGGGAAATAGTTCTGTGTCCCTTAAAGCTAACAGATTAGGTTTGGATATTGAAGTTGTTGATTTAATCAGCCTTTAACGCTGATGTTTGTAACTACAGTCTCAGAGGCAAACTGACATACATTTCCAGTGAACCTGGCGTGAACTTAAACTTGTCTCCCAGATATCAGACTGGCCCCCTTTCCTTCCTCCCGTTTTACTTTTCATTTCGTTTTATTTCGGTTGACCACTTGTGTCGAGCTGAACGACCGTTTGATTTCGTCCAGTCACAGGAACTACCCCTTGAGGAAATAAATTCAGTCTTTATTATATGAGGTGACATAAAAACATTTCATTAAAGCCATTTTCATAATGAAACATCAAATATCATCTACATGATTTCTCTCTTGAGAGCTTTCAGACGAGACGGCTTAGTTTACCATCCCACATGCTCTCACTCCAAGTCTTCATGAAGACCTCCCCTCTAATTGTGCACCCACCGAACCTTCCTCATTATTTACCCCATCAGGTGAGGGAGTAGGTGCATGAATGACATTAGAGGCCTATGCTGCTAAATAACTGCCCCCTGTGGGGAATTTGCATTATTCAAGATTAAAGAACCTCACACAGTGCGCCGCAGTATGGTGTTCCTTCTTCCCGTCCATTTTCAACTCACTGAGAACCCTGAATGGCACACCTGTCTCCTGGCATATCCTTTGAAATAATAAGTGCACAGTAATTGCTGGGGAGTGGGGAGGATTTTGTACATCACTTCCTGACCTCATGAGTGACACAAACTTTAGAGGGCTACATTTATTCCTCTGCAAATGCATTTTTAATGTGGACTAAAAAGTGTTTGTGCATTCTTTTCCGGATGGCGGAAAGTGGCTGTGACAGGTCTAATGGTTTGATTTTTTTTTTTTTTGACAGGAATCATAAAGTGGCAGATAAGATTGCCTCTTGTATGAAAGTTTAAAAGCGTATAGTTTAAGAAAAGATGGATTTTTCCTTTATGCAATCTCAAATGCAGACTGTGGAGGAAATGTCAGCTGCTCTTGTGCCTACTCCATGAGGACTGAAGATGAAGATGCATTCACCTTCGTGCTTATTGACAGCTTGCTCTTAAATGGAAAAATGGTAAAATGGGAGGTTTCAAGAACAAAATACCTCATAGCAAGAGCAGTCAAAGCCTAACAGCACACCTACATTCGATTGGTTGGATGAAATACCAAATCTTCTCCTCGCCCTGTCAACACTCCTGACAGTCCTCCTTCGTTCGGAGCTCTCATGGGTTTATTTGAGGTAAACCTGCATGATAAAACCCTGAATGTTTTGTGTCTTTTCTCCTCCTCCTCATTCATCATATTCCCTCACTCTCATTTTCTTTCCCCCCGTCTCCCCCCCCTCTCTCTCACTCTGCTTCTGCTGCTGACAGCTTACCTTACAGAGCTCTAATCTCAACCTACTACTGAGCAACCAAGTGTTGGAACAAGTCGCCTTCTGTAATAATTTGGAAACTCTGCCAGTTTCATGTCTTTAAAAAAAAAAAAAAAAAAGGCAGCAATGAATTTAATTAGAAAGCTGTTGCATATCTCTGTGATACATTTCTTTTAATTAACCCCATGTGAATAAATTAAAAATAATAGGGGGCTGAAAAGTGTGGAAAAAACACCCTAATGAAGTTTTCCGTTAATTGGGATGGAGTCTGCAGCCAAACCACAGTGAGCAGTGAGCACCAGGAGCTAACAATGCCTTCTGTAAGCCTCAGAAAAGGGCCCAGGGCCTTCGTGCTGACTTCAAGTGTAAGAAATGCACCTCTGACGTGATGGAAATGACCGTGGGCTGGGAGAAAAGGCAGTCCTGTTCCAGGCTGCTCTGCTGAGACTCCCCATGCCGCGCTTGAAGCCGGGCCAGTGTTATTGCAGCCCTAATGCGGCTGACTCATTTGGAGCGGATCAGGAGTAATTATGGTAGGGAAAGTGGCTGCCGACCGTGGGGGTCAGGACACTTGTAACATGTGAAAAGAGCAATTATTCCAGGAGACAAAACCCTCCCTTATCCTGGGCAGTGCCAGGGTCAATGTAAGGGACGGCTGGGCTCCGTTTCAGCGGGGCTTATTAGCCGCGGCAAGCTGCAAAGTTTGAGAGAGTGCATCTTGTTAATGAACAGTCCCCTCCTCAACTCCACCAGCCCTGTCTGCTCTCTCTCCCACTTACTGTGGGTGTTAATTATGTCATAATCATAGCATGCATACAGTCCCAGAAATCACCTCACAGACCCCGGCATTCATACACAACCATCTGGAAAAGTAGCATGCCATACAGTAATATAGAAGGCTCTCAGAGAAAATCATAAGAAAAAAAAAACACAGCCAGTATGAAATGTAATATTGACTTGGGTCTTGTAAGAAACTACCTAATTTGAGAGTGAATGCACATGTCTCTTTGTGTCTGCGCGTGTATTCATGTGTATCCTTTTCCCCTTCTCTTTTATGCCACAACTAACGACAGAAACATGAGTCAGTGGTCTTTATTTTGTTTATCATTCAGAATATGCTCATCAGTCTGCTTTCAACTGGCATGTTGTATTCCAGATGATATTATTACCAGATGTCTTGTGTTTTGTCTTGGCGATAGAAATGTGTGTCTATGGGCTCAATTACAGCCATGATAGTGGCTCAATGAAAGGAGCTGATTTATGCGCACAATGGCAAGACATCTGCATGAGATCCCTATTAACCTCAGACGCAGACACCTTGGCCCAGGGACAAATTTTATTTGGGATTGCCATGGCCACGGCGTTTACAGTGGTGGCAGAAACACAAAAGATGGGGAGGGGGTGAATTAGCACCAAAGCCTTTAAACTGTAGACTGAGAGCCGACCGTTTCACTAACAGTCATTTCTAAATTTAGATATTGTGTACTTTTACCCCAGTTTTAGCCTCCGTCCATCTATAGAAGGAATCTTGGTGTTGGCAGAAAGAGCATGCAATGTACAAAGTTGTGCTGCCTTGCTGTGGCAACCCTGAAAAATAGTGCAGGTGAAGACACACTCCAATGTAATTTAATGTTTTGGAAGTTTGTTTACTATGATTGATTCTGTTATGCTTTTTTTGGTTCACAGTTATTTGGTAACCTTATGCTGCAGTTTATAGAGTCATTGTAGCCCATTAATGTCTGGATGATGTGGGCAGGAGTGCTTTGAATTAAGAGATTATAGTAGCGTTGGTGATTATGAGGATGAGGATGAAGATGAAGACAAATGTACTTGTTCCAGATAAATGCAATCATTTGGTAATGTAGTATTTAATTTCCCTGGGTATCCTCGTCAGTGCATTCACCACGCTGGTGGCTAACAGTTTCTTATTTAGTGCAGCTGGGAGTTGGAATTATAGGGGGCCCCTGAGAGGAGGCCCACCCAGGGCCAGCTTCCACTTCCTTGAAAGCCCACCTCCCTCCCCATGTGTCAGGAAGGCTGAGCGATTCTCATCAAGATCCTTTACCTCCCCATGAACCAGAAAAGCCTGCATCACACCATGGCGTCAGTGCTTTTAATTGATCAAAAGACATTTAACAAAACACAGAAGCAGATGTAACTGTCCTTTCTACCATTAAGGGTGAGTGCTTGTGAGAGCAGCTGGTCCACTGGGATCAGGAGTGTAGTAGTGTAGTCAAGAGTGCCATAATTTTCTAAGTGAATTTCCTGCAAAAAGAGATAAATTAATTAAAATCGTTGGACAACGACTGCCTTGATTATGGGGTGTGTAGTCAATTATGTGAAAAACATGCTGGTTTAAGTTTCAGAGATTGTGAACTAAAAGTAGGTTTTAAAAATAGTGTAGAATATGATGATGCTTATGATTTATCTCGGATATCCTAAACAACAGAACAGTGTAGTTCCTGTTGAGTGAGTGATCCACATATGTATACATGGTGGCATGAAGGATACAGTCCAAACGCCTGCTCGCTTGTTTTGAAAAACATCCAAACATTTTAGCGATAAAACAGAGATAGAGGTGTTTGGCACAAATCCTCTGTCTGTTCTGACTTGCTGTGTCTATTTGAGGATCGTATTCTTCTTTTCTTTTTTTTCCTTCTTTTTTTTTAATATTTCCCTGAGTGCTCCATCCTGCAGAATTCCTTTCAAAACCTTTAACATATCACAAAGGTTAGTGAACTGATGTGATTTCTGATAGCTATAGAGATTGAAGTGTAAATAGGCTAACAGAAGTCGGATACGATCTATAATGGAAAATACATGCTCTGACAGACTGCTTGGGTTGAGTAAAACTAACTGTACATATTCTTGAAAGATACAATCTAGAAGAAAGAGAGCGATGACAGGCCTCCACACACAGTGCTAATGGCAAATTAAATTCCTGCTCAGGAAGAATATTTGGCAGGGCAAGTGCTGTCTCTCCACTTTGAGGGGTAAAATGCATCCCTTGTTGGAGAATGAATCGTGATGTGGAGAGGCATGCTTTTGGTGACATCAAATGACACTGGAAGGTCAGTGGCACTTGTATCTGTTAAATGGATTGGATTAAGTGGAGGCTGCCTCCTAGTCTGCTGCTTCCTTTCATAATGCAGCTTTTCTTTCTGGGAGGTGGCAAGAATTGGAGGTTCTGTTCTACTCCGCCGTTTCTCAGCGCGCCGGGAGTGGTGACAGGTGCAAGAAAATGTCTGGTGGCATTAAGGGAATTGAAAAGACATTTACTTTACACAATCATTTTTTTTTTTCTGTCACCGCTCTTTGTTTAGTAGGTTTTAGCTACCGCTTGCCACACTACTATTAAAGCTGTTTTCCAGAGGCTGCTTTGGTACAAGACATCAAACTCATGTTTGTTCCCCACAATGGCTTCAAGAAAGAGGCATCAGTTGAACGAGCGCGCCGGGTTCCTGGAAGGCATTAGGTGTTTCTTCATAGAGACATCGCTCTCACAGTCAGGCCTGAAGGACCGGGACATATGCACGAGTAAATGAATGTCAGACTAACTGCAAACACGGAAGCCGGGTCGCACCGAGGCACAGACCGTGTTGTCACTTTAATGATGCTGAGCAGGGTTTTAAACAAAGTGTGCATCCAGTAGCGAAGGTGAGCTGCATACAGCAACTCCAGGATAGGTTAAGCTTTGGCCTTTTCAAATGTGATGTAAAACACACACGATATGTTTAAGGAATGTGTGGCGGGTGGTGGTCTCAACCAATTAGGAGTAGTTCTCTGGAGGTGGAGGAACGACCTTTTTGTATAATTAGTTCTCTTATTTAAAGCAAAGATTTTGAGCAGAATAACTAATTAGGTGTCATAAAAGGCAAATTAAAGATTTTTGTGATCCCTGAGGGAATTGAAGCAACTCCTTTCTTTTTCTTCACACAAGCTTTGATGCACACACACCCACACACACACAAGTACAGACACGCACGTGCGCGCACATACACACACACATACACACAAAGGCATTTTCTCTCTCCTCATTAAGACTGTTTTTAGTTCTGTAGAAGCCTGTCAGGCGAGCACTGTTGGCATACCTGCAGAGAGCTCCCCTAACAAGCCATGAAATACAGGTAGAGGAGTCCGCCCTTATCCAGTGTGGCTTGAATTTGAAGCTTTTTAGCTTCATTTACACTGAACATTGGTATTTATAGCAGGTTTTGTGATCCTAATGCGCCAGCTTCAAGGGCTCTGTTTTGGGAAGGGAGGGAGGTGAGGGAGCTGGAGGGCAGGCAGAACACTAATTGATGGCTCCCATCACCAGCACTGGACCAATTAGCCTCTCCTTTCCACTTCTGATAAAGAAATAAGACGGCTCAACACCACTGGAGCACTTACTGACATATAAACCAAAGCTATAAATTTGACTAACAAGCTCTCCTATTTCTTTCACCTCTTCTTTAAAAGGGGGAAATGCTAATTATATTACATTCATAGCATTATTGATGTGGCGACGGCCAAAAATCGCAGAGCGAATCTGGATCTGATAAGGTACTTTGTGAGTCCATTTCCATATGTGTGCGCACATGTGGAACACACAGAAAAAGAGAGAGAAAACGATGATGATTTCCATTTGAACTGAGTCAAAAAAAAAAAAAAAAAAAAAGGGCCACAGAGTTATTTTGTGAAAGAGAGCACACTCGGCAGACTGAGCTGAGAAAACAGTACCGAGTGAAGCCGTTTCTCGTTCCCGAGCTGAGGTTGTTTTCATCATTCAGCAAACTGTTAAAAGTTAAAGTTAAATAACAGGTCGAGCGACAGAATGACTACAATCACAGTTAACATTACATCGCTACAGAATACGCAGACTGTTGAATTTGGGCACCCTCTTCCTGCGCCAAAGAAATGTAAATTCAAACTTTATCTGAGTTGGACAAAATGTACCACTGCCAGACCTCTAAAGTGCAACAGTGAAAGACTGACATTTCATATAAAATGGAGTATAACATGACTTTAAAATGGGCCTTTACAGATACCCACACATACAAATTGTTGGCCTAGCCCCCTGTGATGCAGGGTGTCCAGTCTTTTTTTTTTTTTCCTCATGGAAAGAGAGAGAGAGCGAGAGAAATGTGTTTTGAAAGTAGAGTGGCAAGTGGCGTCCACTGTGTGTTCTTTTAGACGGATCAATAGCTCAGTGTGTGAGAGAGTGTCTTAAGAGCTGTTGTCTTGTGCTTTCAGCTGTGGCAGACCTGTTAGTGCTACAGAGGGGAGCTGCGCGCCCCTGCCTCTGTACCAGCAGTGGCCTGAGGGGGGCTTTTAGTCCAAACACAAATGTCAACCACACATAGACTATTAGTGTTTAGTGCAGTTATTAAATGGACTTTATTTGTCCTTTAGGAGGCTAAAAGGCGCACTTAAAGGGGACCTGCGTGACAGCAGGGCAATTTGCGAGTTTGGTAACTTAGGCTCGCTCATTGCAGACACATGAGTACAGATAAGTGTAAAAGGAGGAAAGGCTGTAATGCTCTGAGCAGGGAGCGCGGTGTGTGTGTGTGTGTGTGTGTGTGTGTGTGTGTGTGTGTGTGTGTGTGTGTGTGTGTGTGTGTGTGTGTGAGAGAGCCCGTCAGTGTGAGTCCTTGTGTGTGTGTGTATGTACAAAACACAGAGTGAGTGTATGCTAAAAGGCACTTAGGCCATAACATATCTCACTGGGGTCTGGTAGCAACGTTTTTGTGGTCAGAGGCTTTTTAAAAGGTTAATGTTAATCTATACCAAACAAAGCCCATGAGGAGCTTTTACAGCTGTGGACAGTTGAGTGAAATGAGCTTTGATGAAATGGTAGGTAACTAACGTACTACACAGCTTGTTGTAAAGACCTCAGTAAGCAAATAAACATTGTGGATTTTATTCTCGGGAAGAAAAAAAAAAAAAAGAAAAAGAAAAAAAACCCCGCTCGTCCTCCACTGAAGCCTGCCGCCAGTGATCATGTAACTTTTGTATTACAACATGTTCTTGGTGGAACAAGTAAGTCAAGGCTTTGTAGTCCAATGTGACCCGTGTGCCTATCTACATGGAAGAATGTTTTCTTTAATGCATATGAAGCAGGTAGGCAGTGTGCTGTGGCGGTGCGACGTGGCCGCGTGCGAGCCGGGCTTAGACGCCTGGAGAAGCAGCCAGCTTATCAAAAAGAGAACATGAAAAGTCACTCGTGTTCCTGGGCCGTAAATCACGCATGGCTGTTTGTCTCCTTATCACTACAGGTGTGCCGATGCTCTCCGTCCAGCCCAAAGGGAAACAGAAGGGGTGTGCTGGCTGCAATCGCAAGATTAAAGACCGCTACCTGCTCAAGGCCCTGGACAAATACTGGCATGAGGACTGTCTCAAATGTGCCTGCTGCGACTGCCGCCTGGGGGAGGTGGGCTCCACCCTCTACACGAAAGCCAACCTCATCCTGTGTCGCAGGGACTACCTGAGGCAAGAATAACACACAATCACCTTTCTCCACTCTCTACAAACACAAAAGCCACGCCATTCGATGAGGTGTGCGAGTAGAACAGATCGCAGTTTAGGTTTTTTTCTCTCTCTCTCTCTCTCTCTCTCTCTCCACTCCTGGTAGTGTTTGCTTTGGTTTCTCAGAGCTTTCTCTGTGGCTCCCATACACAGTTAAAATCAATCTAAATCATGCAAAACTCCCTCAATGTTGTAAGAACATCCATGCAAAATTTAGAAAAAAAAATAATAAAAAGGTTTTGCTGTCCTATTTGTTACAGCATGCATGTAACAGAGGGTGATGTTGTTTCCCCCCCCCATGAGCGGCACATCACCATCTCCATTAGTATAATACATACGTTGGAGTTAATCCTTTGCAGCCATCAAAACATGCATCATGCTGTCGTGACATCTCTGTATCATCCTCCACAGATCAAATGCATCATCAAATGTCATGTGGACATTAAATCCAAAACAAAACTGATAGCAATACGTGCAAAGTTTAACTGGAGCTGTTTATCTGTTGTGAAGCAATTCTTCATTTAACTACCAGGGAGTGTTAATAGATATGAGGTGACAGGCGCCTTAAAAAACACAATTACTCAGTGTTGTTCATTATTTTCCTCTGATTTTTTTGTGTTTTGTGTGTTTAAACAGAGAAGACTTCTGTCCTGGAATAGACTCGCAGCCTTCATTGTATGGAGGCACTAGGCTGAGAAAAAAACCTCCAGGCAGCCTTGTTGCTTCACTAATACCCCCAACCCTCACCCCCTCCAATTCAGATACCCCTGCCATCTGCTTGTTAAATTAAACATGACCATTTCCTAGGCGTTAGGTCACATTCCCTACCATTTGTCTGCGAGGCAATTCCCCGAGGCCTGACATAGGGATGCAGCCCTGAGGACACCCCCCATCCCAAAACTCCCCGTCCAGCACTGAGCACCCCGTTTCCATTTCTCTCAGCGTCCTCATCATTATTCCCAAGTGGGACAATTTGGGCATTTTAGTTTCAAAAAGTAATTGAACCAACATTATTTCAAAATCTAGTATAAAGAAAACCTTAATGAACGTGTTTTCTTTCTTTTTTCTTTTTTTTCTCTCTACCTCAGTCATGGCGTTCAGTGACATTTCACTTTTATCTCAGCTCTTCCTGTGACCTGGAAGAAGCCTACGGACCACTTCAGAGGCGCTTAGGGACGTTACGTTGAGATAGGCCATTACCATCCATCAGTCCCCACCCACAGTTAATGCTTTTAAGATGCAGTGAGAGGTCCACTAAGACCTGGTGTTGCCCCCAGAAGGGGCAGATGGTGCAGATGAGGTAATAATAAATGGGCAAATGACCAAGAGAAGGCAAAAATGATGAAGCTTGGAGTTTCACTTGGTAAAATACATCAGCTGAGAGGACAGCAACCTCAACCCCAGAGCCATAAGTGCCTAACTGGCACACTGAATGGAGATGGAAAAGCTTTTTTTGCACATTACACCAGTAAGATGTAGAGGTCAGAGAAGGAATGAAAAAGCAGAATGACATATAAAATCAGGAGTTAGGAATACTAAAATAAGAATAAAAGAGAAAGAGTAGTAGAGAGCTTCCTGTGCTCCTCTGCTGCCCCAGATTGTCTAATGAAATCCATCCCACTCTCCTGCTCTTCAGCCTGCGACAAATGCAGAGCACTTAATGGCTGAGATGCTTGAGATGAATTCTATTATGGAACAAATTAAAAACCTTGCCTTGCGTATAGAGAAGAGGCAGTTTGAGAGACCAGAGTATTCAAAAGTAGGCGATGCAGTCCCCATCCGGCACCGTTTTCCTTTTCATTCCCTCTTTTCTGAGTAGTAAGACGAAGGCTCCGCTCACCTGCAGTAATGAAGTTAAATCTGTGCACTGAATTAGCCTCCTGCACTTCATTAAAGACAAGCAGTGGATCAAACACACTTTGGTTATTTCCCAGGCTTTGGAACCCTGCCATGCTCACATTAATTATTATAGGAGCTCCATCTGTGATTGTCCTTCAGTGGCATTAGCAACTTATTGAATGCACGCACACTTCCTTGAATCTTACACTTCAACACACACACTGAATAGGCTCACACAGCTCAGTCAATGTCCTCTCATGCCCTTTAAAACCATGAGCCGACAGCGAAATTCACCTCCACTCCACCTGACAGACCTTTCCAGGGTTATTTCACAAAGTATTTGTCTTTGTTGCAATAAAATGACAGATAAACTGCATATTTTAATGCAGAGAGCGGAGCCTGGTACCACATCACCAAAGAGTGGACAGTAAAGTCATAGTGTGATCACCAGGACTTCAAGCCAAAAATCATTTAATCTTCTATTTCATATATTAGAAAGGACATAATAGTCACCCACTTATCAAAATGGGGTATAATTAACTGTAAAAGGAAAACGTTTTCAAGATAATGAACATTATAAGTTATCCACGAACCGATGAAATAGCGGGGGGAAGATGATAGCTCCATCTGGATGTGACTGTTTTTCAAATGTGGTTTCTCTCTTCACTCTGTTAGGAAGTAAAACAGTTGCTCTTTTTCTGTAACAGTTGCTGTTCTTTTTTTTTTTCTTCTTCTTCTTCTTTTTTTCCGAGCGGGATAGATCTGAACAGAAAGGTTTACACTTTCAAAAAGACACAACTGTTGGGGAAGGTCAGAACATGCGATGCATGCATTAACAGCTTTCCCTTTTATGAAATCTGACAAACCCCGAGCAGGCAGGGAAGTCTCAAAGAGCTCAGAGAACAGGTAGAAAACTTCAAGAGCCACAGCCCAATCTGAGGGAGGCAACACAGAGAGGCAGATGATGCACTGTCGGAGCTTTAAGGGTTTGAAGTTAGCAAAGCAGTGAGTTGAAAGAACTAAAGAAGGCCCTCTATTCTCTAAAGACAAATTGTAATAACCCAATAACAGAGGAAGGAGAGCTTCTTTAAGTTCCTGTCGTCCAAACGCTGCTTGCAGCTTCCCACATCGACACGCGGTTACATTTTTAGCTCCTGAAAAAGGACCCTTTCACTGAGTACAGTCACTTCACTGTGTTAAAGATGGTAACAAGCAAGGATGCATTGCTGTCACAGCTGCCTTCTCAATTAAACAAATGGACCAAAAAATGATAAGACAATAGAATATAACTTAACTGTCTTCAAAACAAGACAAAAAACGTGATTTTGTCAAGCCACTATTGAACCGATCATTAGGATTTATTGATCTTACCATCTGTTATGTGTGCAGTGCCTTATCTGAGACAGTCAGACACAATCACAATGTTCACATTAACTACATATTTACACCGGGATTATTGAAAATACGCTCAAGAATGACCCAAAACAAAGTGCAGGAACTTTAACGATCAGAAAACGCTTTTTAGAAAAGGAAATTAAATAAAATTTAAAAATATATGCAGTCATTTCTGTTTCAATTGCATGTTAATATTCATTTGGTTGTGTTTGACACAGAAAACTGTACATTTGTAGGGCGAGAGGAATTAAACAATAAAGATAAATTTCTGCTTCACTTCATCATATGCAATAAAAACTAAATAGTAGTCATAGAAACATACGATGTGGGGAAGAAATTTATTTTTGCTAAACCACCTTACTTTCAAAAAGCAGTTTCAGCTTTAGTACACCTGAACTTTTCACTATTTTGTTCGATTTAAAAAATATCAAAATTAAACAGAAGGTTATGAGATAGGTGATCAACACATGCTGAAATGTGAATAAACACACTCGCGACATAAATACACATCTTGTTTTTACTTCATCCTTCATTATCCCACTCCGAAAGCTGCGCCAAAATGTCTCACACATTGATGAGGGGGGCCCAAATCAGCACTTTCAGCCCTTTAATCCATTTAATTGAACCACACAAGCGTTTATTTTAAAAGAGGACCTTTTGTGCTTGAAACCCTGCAACAATACCGGTGATTGATCAGCCACATACGCAGGGCTGAGTCTATTACAAGCTGCTCTGAGCAATAATATTTTTGTGAAATTTGTCATTCACACTCTATTTAAATGGCACTGCTGGAAAAAAACGGGAGTTGTTGATTTTCTTCTCCACCTTCCTTTGGAGAATATTGATTTATTTAATCCAAATGACCAGGGAAATTGAAGTGCATGAGCCAGTGCACTCCTACAATACAGGACATGTGTCAGAACAATGCGTGTGAATTCTTCAGAAAATAGTCTATTCAAACAAAAAAAAAAAATCACTTTAAAAGAAATGAATGAAGTTTTTTTCTTCAAAAGGAATTACAATTACAGCCTGTGTTCTTTGAAAGGCACTGTTTCAGTGTTGTGAAGCATATCAACGTTTTAAAATATATATGCAATAACTATTGTCACGGTTTTCTACAGTTTTCTACAAGGTGTGTGTGTGATTCCTATAGACTGGGATTACACACCCTTCACTTGCTAATTGGCCATCCGTCAGCTGCAGGAAATGACATTCGGTGCATTGTTAATTCAAATTAAGTGTTGTCATCACTTTTCTAGATCTTAATTGTCTCCTCCATGCTTTATTAAAAGATATATTTCCAATTAATATATCAAATAAATGTATTCTTGCAGCGTATTGAATGGAGCCTCAACATGATCTCATCTTGATGCCACTAACTTCTTTGTTTTTGTGGTAATATGTTGCGCTCCCGGAGCCCAGCTCATGTTCTGCTGTGAAATTCATTGCTTACTAATACACAGCACCCCCTCAGCTGTTACTCATGAGACCACTGCAGTGGTGTTTCTCTCTCCAGCTGCTTTTAGCTTCACAGGAGCGGGAAGAGAAGAGTGTAATGTGTTTGAACAGTTCTCTCAGGCTGTAATCTCCTCTTAGCACGAGGAGCTCAATTAAGCCATATGTTGATGCCACATTATAACCCAGACACATCAACTGTTGGCTGAAAAACTCTGCGAGTGAGACGCAGCCATTTTCCACAGCACTTTCTTACAGTCCAACTCTTTTGTGTCATTTCTGTCTCTGATTGCGAATCACAAAGCAGATAAGGAAGTCAGGTTAGCATGAAAGAAAGTGGACTGCTCCGTGATATGAAAGCTATTAAGGTGATTAAGAAGGGCCTTTGTTAGTGAGGTGAACATGCCACGGTGCTGTGGCTTCTTTCAGCTTTTTGTACACGCACCTAGAATCTCCATAACCTTTTCTTTTTTCTTTTTTTTCGAGGGCCGAATACTTTAACTTCCCCGCCACTATCAGACCTAGAGTTTGAAAGATGTGGGCTTCAACAGACTCGGAGGTTATGAATTCTCCAGTACTGAGCTGAAACGACCCCCATAATATAGCAAAAATAAGGTTACAGCCACAGTCTTTGGAATACTGGTTCTTAGAGAACATAGATTTAAAAAAAAAAAAAAAAAAAAAACATTTTGTGACCCACCGCTCTGTCTGATTGTCAAACTTAGTGTCAGCAGCAAGCTGGGCTTCCCCACCAGGCGTTTTCACAACCTGTATGTATCAACTGAGCGCCATGTCTGGAGCCCAGCGGGGTATAATGGAGATGGGTTAGAATAATCCTAGTAGCTGTTATAGGTGTGTGCATGTCAGCCTCTGTAAGTGACCAAGGCTCTCTGGGCTCTTTCATAGCCTGGGTTCCCTGAGGGAGAGAAAAGGGCATCACTGTGTGAGCCCTCAGAGCTCAGGTGTGGAGAAACACAGACGAGCCTCTGACTATCAGGAAGACACCGGGGGCTGCGGGTTTTATCAGATGGGGGGGCAACCTTTAGTTGAACAGTAAACAAAATGTGCAATAAAAATAAAAAAATGAATAAATAAATCATTGCATAACAGTTGAAAACTTGCGGCGTCACGGTTCAGAATGCTTGTTCTTCATCCACCCGAGCTCGTCTTTAATAATATAGATATTGGAATATGATGGTAACAAGGTCAGTCTCTGAAGCGCTGATATTTGGTTTGTTTTTGGATCAATACTGAATGTGTGAGAATTTTTTTAGACGTTTGGATGAGCAAAAATCTTTGTATCCCTGTCTGGGAAGGAAAAAAAAAATATTCTTTTTGTTACAGCAGATGTCTACTGTATGAGAGCTCCTTTTTTTTTATTTTGCTAAAACAGTAACCAGTTGTAACAATGTCTCAGTTTAACACCCTGTAAATCCCTCTCATGGAACATAACAACCTTTCTCCCTCTGTTTCTGTCTCTCCTGCTCCTCTGGGGCAGTGGCCCCTAATTAGAAGCAGAGCTGCTGGATAGACATTTTCTTTAACAAGGTGAAAGCAACTGAATGGGACTAGCATAAACGAGGCAGAATATCAACACTGCGACTCCTCTGTCTGAGCTCAACAAGTTTGGAGGAAAAGTGTTTAACATACTGTTGGAATGACAATCTGCTGTTGCCTTATCCCCTCTTGCAAAGCTGTGAAGCGGTTCTTTTCCCGCTGCAGAATATATAAATCTATCTGTGCTTCAGAATCTCCAAATTAAACATAAGGGCAGGCACTTGGAAAATGAAAATGTAAATCTGACTGGGAAAAAGTATTTGCGGTTCCTTTGCTTTGTGGAGAGGAGAGATCTACGCGAGTTACTCCTTGCGATGTTTGTGACCTTTATCATTTGGCTCCTATCTAATCAGCCTAAACAAGCTGCGCCGAGGTTTGAGCCTCCAGTCTGTTCGCCGTGAAACATTTAGTTAACTCTTCAAGGTTACGTCTACCAGGCTCCTCTCTGAATAAAAGAGGAAAGTGAAGAGAGGAGAGAAGGAACTGAGCCTAAATTCTCATAACAGAAATATATTTTACCTTGTGAATGTCTTTCAGTGTGTAGCCTCTTGTGTGAAAATCCAGCTGGCTTTGGTTGGAGACAGACTCATTAGGCACTTTAGAATTGAGAAAGGGAAACTTTCAGCAGTTCAGATGGTTTGCCTCAGACCTGTTTTCATTGCTTCTGCAATGTGTAAATGGGAAATCCTTTGAAGAAGGAGATTAAAACCATGTGATCATTTTAATTAGATCATTAGCCAAGAATTAAGATCTATGTTTGTACCTCTCATTAACTAAAATACCAAGTGAATGCCAAGAAAGATTTGCGCATTACATTCGACATATTTCCATTTTGGCCTATTTTCCTCTCCCGTTGCAGCATTTCGTGCTGTCATTTTGCTTTTTGTTTGCTCTTCATTGCATCAAGGTAAAGAGAAGGTGGGTTAATCTCTGTCTGCGCTCTCTGTCTTTCAGGCTCTTTGGTACAACGGGGAACTGTGCAGCCTGCAGTAAACTGATCCCAGCCTTTGAAATGGTGATGAGAGCCAGAGATAATGTTTACCATTTGGACTGTTTTGCCTGTCAGCTTTGTAACCAGAGGTAAGATTGGAGATCATAGCTGCACAACACATTGCCGTTTTTTAAAGAAAATCATGAATGAAGTGTTTAAAATGGCCCGAAGTTCTGAATATCAGAATTTCACATGGAAAAAAAAAACAAAAAAAAAAGTCTGGTACAAATGATTTGTTTTTCTCTTTACTTCATTACAGATGATCATTTGTAAGTGTGGGAAATATCTAAATTGTATTGTAAGAATAAAGGTTGCTGTTCTGCATGTGTAATGGTCCACTAATTAATTTCTGTTATGACACGCTGCCAACTGTTTGTCCTTGTTTGTGGCCGGATCTGTAAATCCTTTAACCCAGCAGAATGTAAGAATTAGCTCTCGTTCTTAAGTGTTCGAGGAGGTGAAGGCACCACAAAAAAAACAAGCCGTCCAGAGGTGTGCGGCAGGAAGGGAGAGAATACACCAACACGGATGTGAATTGGTGTTTCCTCAGGGATAGGCCCCGCCGCAGAATTGGAGCGAGCACAAAGCCCATGGTATGATGTACATAGAATATGACATACCCAAATATTGCTTTTTCCCATTAATATACTGTCAGTAATGGCACCACTCTGAGAGCAGAACGTCCTTTGCATGCTTGTCAGGGGTGCTGTGACCCTGTTCCTCCACACAGCACAAGCCCATTAACCTTCTGCAGGCCAGATTCAGTTACCATAGTGAACACCTGCTGTAAGGGAATTATGACTGCAGTCTCTCTCCTCAGCTGGCAGAAGCGGAGCCAGGTCTCATCTGGCACACAATTGCCATGGCTGTGACTGTTACCAGCTTTATTTACTGTGTTACTAGTCTGGCACATTACTAAAGCCAAGCTATTTTCAGCTATATTCTTATCTTCAATCCCCCTTCAGTCATAATATGAAGCTGTATAAACTGTGTCCCACAAACAAACCGCAGCATAGAGAAGAATGGGAGTCGGGCCACACTGCTGGGTGTTATTTTGTCTTTGGATAAATATCGTTTTTGAGAACTGGAACCAAACTGGGGTGTGAAAAGCCAACCAACCGCTGCAGCAGTTTCTTTGCAAACTCTTGTGGCGCCACCAGCACAGCTCTGCTCGGCCAAAGAGAGCTGACCTGCCTTTCATTGGGCGCCAGCGACCGTGTTTGCTTTGAAACAGGAAAGGGTTTTAATCTTTTATTTGAAATCACACATTTTAAGATGTCCATCGGTACTAATCGTGTCAGAGGTGACGCGTGTTGAGCTAAATGTGCCCCATCAAACAGAATCAACATTACCTGCCGATCTGGAAGGCGGCCGTTTCCCCAGCAGTGCAGAAAAGAGTCAGCCAGTCCACACACACACACGCACCACTTTGTCATGCCGCCAACAGCAACTGTCTCAGTGCTTATAACATTTTCGTCGTTTTTTTTTCTCTCTCTCTCTTTTCTGCCAACAGGTTTTGCGTGGGGGACAAGTTTTTCCTTAAAAACAACATGATTTTGTGTCAAATGGACTATGAAGAGGGCCAGCTGAACGGGAGCTTTGAGACACAGGTTCAATAGTGGGAACCTCATGGCAGCAACAATCGACTCCACACTTTCCACGCGAGATGGATGTTCTGCTGCACTTGGGAAAAAAAAAAAAAAAGACAAGCGTCTGTCTGCTTGCCTGCAATACTTTTTAAAAAACCCCTTTATCAGTCCCGAAGGACTTTATTGTAAATGTTCAACTTTTTGCCCCTCCCACACCCCCCAACACTGAGCAGTTACAAATTTTGATGTACAGTTGTGCCTGCTTAGCTGAACACTGTATTGCTTGTATGTTTTGTGAAATTTGTTTCAGGTTTGGTTTCTTTTTCTTTTAGAAATGGTTCACTGGAGGGTATGTACAGTCTGTTTTCTCTGTATATATAAACTGGAACATTTATTTTATGAAATGTAATGCAATTTTATTACTAGTGTGAATTAAAGATTCTTAAATGTTCATAGTGAGTTTTTTCTCTTACCAAAACCAAAGTTGTTGGAGGTTGGTCCATGTGTTGATATGTAATCATGTATTCAAAAGCTGCAGCGTGAGGAAAAGACTTGCAAGAGAAAAATATATTTGAACTCCTCTTTAAAACATGATGCAACAAAACAAGTTTTATTACATTTTGCAGAGTTCTGATGGAATTAGAAATGCTGTTTAAAATGAACTAAATAAGATTTTATTTGGAATAAAAGAATGCTTCTCCAAACTGTGTTGTTGTGAGCGTGCAGGTGTCATGAAAGGGAGTGAGATAAGCTGAGCTGCTCTCAGTGATTCATGCTTCTCTAATTGCCATCTGATTATAAGGGTGAATTGGCCTGGAAATGAAATGCAACTGCAAATAAATTAGAGAGAAAATAAATGCTCATTGAGGTTGAGCTCATCAGCGACAGAAGTGCAGAGCTGTATTAAAAAGTACTTTCCCAAGAAGACCCTGTTAATGGAGACGTGCCACACTGTTTATTCCATGAGGTTTAACTCATGCAGATGGTCTACTAAAGCTGTCAGATATTCTGTTTGAGCTGTCAAGATTTGCTTCAGTGAATTAATTTATTACATGTAGTTATTATACTGTATGAATTCATCTTTAAGTTTTTTTTTTAAATATTGCAACATCAACAGATAATGTTTTGGTAGCACACTGACTATGATGACTCAACTTTGCATTTTAATTAATTCAATTAACAATTGGACTTACTCTTTGTTACCACATTTAAGGGTCTATTCACTGGGTGCCTCTGGTTCTGTCTCAGACAAAAGACGGACAAAGAAAGTCGTCATTGTTGTGCAATGAGATTTTCCTCTGACAGTGTCAGAAATTTCTAGACGAGCAAACCTACTGCTTTGAGATGTCAGAAATTTGCTGCTACAGCGGCTAACAACAAATAGAACTGCATCAGAAATGATCTAAATATCAAAGCAACAGCAGAGCTGCACCCAAACACAAATTCTTGCAAGTTCCCAGGGAGGTAAAATCCTGGACCATATCAAAATTCGTCATCTACTCCCATACCTTGAACAATCACTTCATGCTGTTGGCATTGTTTATGGATGTCCTGAATCAGTGGCGCTTCAGACAATTTTATTCTTGCATATGGAAGTTGGAACCTTGTTTATCAAATCTATGTTACAAAACACAGCAGGCAATAAACTCATAAGATACAAAAACTACACACTCGATAAGACCGATTAATTGTATGTAATTGAACATTTTAACTTTTTTGGGGCCATCTTGAGGAAAATCAAAAATAATTCTGAAAAATTAAAGTAAATCTTTTTTCTCCCCTCAACAGACTAATAACTGAGGGAAAAAAAATCCATTTTATTTACCTTCATGTGATCTGTAATATATTGTCCATCAGTCTGAAGAGGGGTCGTCGGCCTCTCATTTCACTCAGTGACGCCACATGTTACAGGACCCTTACATGTGACCTTAAAATTAAAAGAAGGCTTCGGCCAGCTTTGATTTAGTGATGCTTTCTCTCACTGATGCACAGCATGTGTAATGCAGACCTCAGAGATCACATCACTGCTTGAGGTTCAGATCAAACCTGTTCTAAAAGCACAAGCTGTTCACTTAATGTATCCTTGATGTTCGGAGGACTATTCTTAAGAGAAGCTGATTGTCACAAAACTGCTAAATGTGGCGCAGTTGTCTATGATATGTTGTCAGCAGTATGGAAAAGGTTAAAAAAAAAAAGCAAAATAAACTCTCAACATAGTACATATCGATCTCCGTTACTCAGAGTCATTTATTTTAGGGGAAAGCAGACAAACTTCAGACTTTAACGCAGCTGTGACATTCTGTGGGCACTCTCCAACCAGCAGGACACAGAACAGCAATATAATTTGCCAACACATAAATCAAGTGTGCAAAGAGCATTAATTAGGAATTCATTAAAAATTCAGACTCACCGGCAGGTGTGCAAATAAAGGATTAGGTAGACATCAATTATACCACATAAGAGAACATTTTAATTGCAATTCCTGGATTGATTTACAGAGGGAAACAATCAGGCTCCATGCAATATGGGTGATTGCTTATTTTCCTGAAAAATAATGAGGAAAAACCTCACCAGGTAACACACTGTCCCCAGCTGTAAATTCATAAGCACATACGGATTAAGAGTTGTGCACGTGGTCACGCGTAACACACGGATCCGTACAGCCTTTCATCCATCCATCCATCCATCCATCCATCCATTCAGGAAAAGCATTACACACGGCACATTCATGTATTACAAGTGTGCATGCTCACGAAACACACTTCGCTACATGTGTCATTAAATACATGCGCATGAAACACACATGCTGACACCGCAAAGACACATCCACAACAATTAGAAGCATGGCACACACACGCGCACACACACACACACACAGGCATATTCACACACCTAAATACACATGCATTGCTGCTTGGCATTCCCATCTGCTTGTGTTGGTGGAGAAGTTCTTAAGCACCAAATGTTGTGCTGTTATGACTCAAGTTTGTGAATTCTCCAACCTCCTCTGTGTTCCTGATTACTGCATTATGGCATCTGCTTAATTAGCTTGGCTGGTGTCATATGTTGCACACGAGGGGGTGTTAAAAAGTGCCCTTCCCTCTTGCTCATTATCTGCCTCGATTCATGTGATGTATAATCTCTCTTGACAGGCATTCATATTGACATAGGGACAGCTGTCAGCAGAGCATGGTCATAAAGGGTGCACATAGAACAGAAACCACAAGGAGAGCAGATAAGTGGAAAGGCTGCCAAATTTTTAAGTGAAACTAGTGATTCTGTGTTTCATTCTGGATCCATCAGCACTGCAACAGCTCTAATTATACTGGATTTAATTTTATGGTTGAGGGTTTTTTGGGAGAAGGCACTGATAGAAGGTTATGCATTTTGATTACTACAGGTAATATTCAAAGTATCTTGCTGCCAGTGTATTTTCTAAATTGGTGCAGAGTCCAACTCTTGGAGAGGAATCAACCTCATTATTGCCATATGGGAAATTGTAATCATTATCTGCATAACAGTTCTGGACAATCAGTGTCATCCAACAATATGCTGCTTTCTTGGTGGGACAGAGAGTTTGAGGGGAAAAGAACTTTTTAACATAATGTCTGTAATTCAAAAGACATCACAGTTGTGTTGCAGTGCTACAGTAAAACACAGCTTGGTGCATATACTGGTTAACTCAAACAGACTAACTCCTGAAATCCTGGAGGTTTTTTTAACATTATGGCATTGGTTTCGATTCTATCCTGACCAGCTGCTAAAGGAAGCAGATTTTAGCAACATCACTGTTGATTCATTAATTTAGTCATATGTTCTTAACATTTGAAACTCTGTCATTGCTGCGATCGATCACTCAGTGGTAGAACTGTTTACTGAATAGTAGTGTTGCCTTCCTCACAGGCATCTAGCTGGTCCTTGTTTCTAGATGCCACTACATCACATAGCTTGACCAAAAACAAAGCAAAATAAAATATGTCTATGAAGCCCAAACACTTTTGAAGAACTCATAAAATGCGCTGTATCAGAGCCAGAGAGGGAACGCCAGGATGAGGAGCACACCTAATGGTGCAATCTCTAACAGTGTCCTTACTTAAACCAACCAAATCCACTCAAAGTGAACAGATAAACTGAAATAAATACTGTTTAACTCCCTCAGTTGTAGAGTAACCATGTTTTCATTTCCAAGAAAAAATTGGCACGGCCGTGTGATACATAAATATTACTTATAGTTTAATCAAAGATGCTTGAAGACAAGTTATATGGAGAGGTCGCCTCCTCGGCGTGAATAGGAAATGTTATTCTGTCACATCTGTCTTTAGCTAAAGGTACAAATTCAGATAGATGAAATAAATGCACATACAATACCTCAAAGTGCCACAGTAGGAAACAAGCTCTTTTTTCGAGTCTTAGTTTGCAAATAAATAAATATTATGAAACCATTTTACAGATAACTCTTCTTTCTTCCTGTCAAATGTAATATTGTATACAATAAAACATCACCTTCACCAAAATAACAGCTTAACCCTTTGTGGACAGTTTAAAAAGAATATTGTTCCAACATCTGGTCCCACAGAACAGCGTCTTGAAGATAGAATCACATGCAACAGCAACGAAAACAGGACATTTTCATTGAGTTCTGAAACCCTCCTGGACACCTGGGACAGGAAGTGGACCAGCAAAAGAGGGCCTTCGGTCATTCTGTTCAGTTGTCAATCTGTTGTTGAAAAGCCACGTGGACGTTTACTCTGTTGCTCAGTATGGGTATCTCCTGATTTATCCACCAGCTCACTAGCTTTAGCATCAGTTTAGCTCTGGTCCAGGACTGATTTTATGCAAAGGGTGAACAGGCAAGCTATACACTGACATGCAGATAAGATAATCCTTAAAATAATCCTTTAATTGCTCACAAAGGGGGGGGGAATTGTCAGATCAATACAGTAGACAAGGATGCATGTCATCTAATTGTTTAATTTGTCGTGAATTAAATGATTAGATTTAAAGACTTCCTTTGAAATACTGATTTTGAGTGATGAGAAGATGAAAGGGAAAAAAAACCCTGAATGTGCTCAGAGTCATTGAAAAGTCAAGTTTTTGAAAAGAGCTCCAAAAATTGAACTTTTTGAAAAGCAACAAGGGAAAACACAGCTTTCCTGAAGCTGATAAGGCACATGTGCATAGATCTGAGCATGAAGGATTCATTCACAACAATGAATGCGGGCATGCTCTTCACTCTTGATCCTAATGGCATTGCATAGATCAGGGGTGTCCAAAGTCAGTCCTGGACGGCCGCAGCCCTGCATGTTTTCCACGTCTCCCTGCTTCAACACACCTGAATCTCGTGAAGATTCATGGCCAAGTCAGAAAGCCTGATAACGAGCCTCATTGCAATCAGCTGTGTTGGGCTGAGGGCCAACTTTGGACACCCCTGGCACAGATGGTTGTATCACCTATGAATAACACCCACTAGTGGCCCAGCACGAAAACAACATCGTTGTCTGTATTTCTGTAGTTTCTATAAAAATGGACATTGTTTCCAAAACATTGCGATCTGAACGCAGAAGTTTTCTTAAACGGAAACAAGTTTTCACTTGAAATATCACCGGGTAACCGCGGCCTCAGATCATCTACAGCACTTCTAATGGTGCGTTCCCACCGGACGCGTTGCGAGCTTCACGGGCGTCACCGACGCCTCAAAGTTGACGCATGTAAAGTGTGGAATTCGACGCGTGTTCAAATCTACACACGACGCTTGCAACGCTCGCGACGCTCGGCAGCTCACTGGCGGGAGTGGGAGGAGCTTCTGTGTCCTGTCTTCATGTTGACAATGGCGGATCCCATCGAGACACTGGCCTGGCTTTATTTAATAAAGAAAGCCAGAAAACGGCGCCTGTGCGACATTTTTGGGTTCATCCCATCCTGCAGCGGCGTCCGCAATTTGGAGAAATTTCACCATTTGCTCCAGGAGCTGCGTGAGGATGAGGTTCGCTTTCAGCAGTACTACCGCCTCTCCCGGGCCCGGTTTGACGACCTTCTGGCCCGCATCAGTGCTCAAATAACCCCGTCTTCCCCAGAGTGCTCGTCTGTGATTGGATGACGCTCTGCGTTGACGCTTCCAAAGTTCAATTTTCCCAACTTCAGGCGTTGACGCCTGCAATGCGTGACGCGCGTCGCCAACGCTCGAAAAGCTCGAAAAGCGACGCTCGAAAAGCGCCTGACACACGTTAGGCCCGTTGAAGCTCGTCCACCATAGACTTTGAATGTAAAAGCAACGCCCGTGACGCTTACAACGCGTCTGGTGGGAACGCACCATAAGATTTGGCAACTTAAAAAATATGCTTTGACAATATAACTCAGCTGATCAAATTTAGATGCTTTAGATGTTCGACAACTGTCCAACAATCCAACACCACTACTCTCTGCTTTGTTACAGCACATAAAGAACACCACACTGCTTCCTGCACTGGCGCCGGATTACAGTCGCTACTACAGTAATGTGTAGGACACTGGGCTGCAGGACAAGACGAATAAGAAAGGTTGTGTTTTCATAAGCAGTTCTGAATAAGAGCAACCTAATGACAAAGATTTTCATTCAAGTGTCTCACACTGTGCTCATATATGCGCAGCGATTTCATTGTTTGCAATCATACCCACAATGTGGGTGTGGGTGGCGGGTTTGAAAATAGAAAAGCACATTATCATATAAAAAAGAAAAGGGTGTTGATATCAATAAATTGCTTCATATATTTTTGTCTCAGGATGCGTAACGCTTATGGAAAGAAAGTGAATGGATAATCCACGGTCTCCTCATGAACCATAACACCAAGTCTCCGAGGCAAATCTACCGTCTTTGTTCCCAAATGAACACAGTTACCTTCCGTAAATAGAAATATGTGCAGAGACGCTAACTGTGGTCAAGTGATTATTATTATTACTCCTGAAAAATACAACCCATTTTCATAGGCATTCCAAAACTGCAGCATATGTTCTATTGTTGCTAATGGGCCTGCTCGTGCTATGTGCAAGAGACTAGAGAGGGCAATTAGCTCCACGTGGCTTTGATTAGCAGTGGTTCCACAACAGAGCTGCAAGGAGTCTAGAAAACAAAATACTAAATTACTGTTGAAGCTCTTTGTGACAGAATGCAATAAAAAAGGAGAGAAACTATTTAAATTCATGGTAATAACAGGTAAATGTGAACATGTTAACTATAGCATGGTGCCCATGGCTAAGATTATGCATATTCTACCTACAAACAGCCTGCGCCAAGCAATGCATATAAAACTGAAATAAATGGCTACAGATGCATGAACTTGCCCTGAAAGAGGTTTGCTTACTCTGTGATCTCATTCTTAAATGAAACCAATTTGCCTAGAAATTGGTTCTAAGGCCTAATGTTGAACTCTGCACATCAGCTCCACCACACACATACATACACGCGCACACACACGCACGCACGCACGCGCACATACACACACAGACACGCACACGAGAGCACGCGCACACACACACAGACACGCACACGAGAGCACGCGCACACACACACACACACACACACACACACACACACGCACACACTCAGTTCTTACAAACACACTTTCACAGTCACACTGCTTCCACCCCTTCCCTCGCTGCAAATCATGTTTGACTTTGAAGTGCTAATTTTGGAAGTTTAGCCAATTTTTATTTGCTGCTTTGAAATGTATCCCCTAAGCTGCTGCACCAGCAATGAAATATACAGACCTTTACAATGAGGGATAAGTGACCAAAATGAGAAGCGCCTGGTTTTCTTCCTAACATTATATAACTGTGAATAATCCCCACATAGCATTTTCTCCTGTGCCATCACAGCCTCAATTTATATTCAAAAATATTATGCAGAATTTTTTTTTTTTTTTTTTTTTACTTTTCCCTCATTCCTCTGCCATTCCTCACCTGAAGTTGGAGCCCATTTAGGATAGCCGCACACACAAAGCTACACAGAACAACCTTACAGCGCCGCTCGCATTACTGCCCCGTCATGTTTTGTCAGAGTTTGAGAACAAAAAGCATAGCTAAAGCATGGACGTGAAACAGTAATCTGAGAAGATGGTTTCACAAGATTCCCGACGTGTGTCTGATAACAGGAACATTGTACCATTAATGTTTCTCAGCAGGTAAACACAGTGCCAGCCTACACTCAACAGCGTCTGAATCCCGGCAATGCACTGAGGAGCATGAAGTAATAGTCACGATTAAGACATATCAGATGTCTGTGCACATCTTAAAATAACATCATCTATATATATATTGAGTTTTGTTCCTTTGCTGAGCACAAACTAACCCTCCACACGGAGGAGTGGCTCTGGTAATGGACGTAGCGGTGTTTACTATCGTGATGGGTGCGAGGATGACCTCAATCACAAGCCCTTTCCAACGGCTTTCGGCGGCAGCCGGGGCATTGTATAGTGAAATAAGTTGATCAGATTGGCTCCTCACCAAGCAGCCCAGCTAATAACATGGCGAGCAAAGAGCTTGAGGGAGAGAAGATTTGGAGTGTGGGCCCCGCCGCTCTCCAACGCCGCTCTGCTTTAACACAGTCCTGGACTTGGCAATAAATTGCTTTGGTAATCAGCTTTTTGAAAAAGCTTATTTACTGCTTGTTTTGTGTTTATTGTAGTTCTCAGAATAAAATATAAAATTGGATTTTATTACATGTGCAATTTTCTCCTCTCATAAAGAATAGCGGGAGTGTGCATCACCTCGTTGAGTATGGATGATCCAGAGAAGGCGTATACTGTATATTATATTTATTATCTCTGTTTTGATGTGCTCTCCTTACACTCCCAGAGATGCGCACGACGGGATTGAATGGAAACATTTCATGTAAAAATGTCCAAAAGAATCAGAGAGATCAAGAAGTTGATGTGGCATACCAGGGAGTATATTTTCATATACAAGCGACAAAAAGCGAAGGGAGAAAGAAGGAAAGTGGAGGATAGTTTGCACTGTGTGCACGCATACGTCTGATTGGTATTCTGTTAGCAGCTCGACAAGCTAGCAGGTCAGTCACTGTACAACAGGAATCGAAGCTAAAACTGTACTTCACAAGTGTACAAACCCAAACCATGCTCTCAGTGGTGGGTTTCTCTTTTCCCAGCCTCATCATTAGCACTCCGACTCAAAGTGCTTCTGCAGAACAAGGTTAACTTAAAGCTAGCATAGCATAAGTCTGCCCTCAGCCCAGCAGTTCATTTCAATCTTTGTTGTCAGCTCTCAGAACCCTTTTAGTTTTCACTTCATCTTATTTAGGCTTTGCAAATGCATTTAACTACAAGCTGTGACAGAAAACTCAGCATTCCCAAATCCAACTAAGCTCTACATCATTTCAAACTACTTGCATTTTTTTTTTCATCCACAAAACATGTTCAACTTCAAAGACCGCTTTTATTTTTTTTCGTCCCTCCAGAACCCATATTTAATCATAAAATACTTGAAATCAGAGCCACTGTTATGTACAACAAAACATGTCTTCTTGGAAGCTCACAGATTTCTCAGTGTGTCTGGCAGGAAGCATTTGAGACATTTTCAGTCGTCCAGCCCACACACATCTGATAGAGAATACAGTTTTCCATTTTAAATAATCCCTCTGTTTACATCTCTGTGGAATGTTTTGAATTTTACTTGCCGTGCTTTGTGTGCCTCCAAATAACACAAAACGCATTAAATCTGTTTTCTTCAGTCCTATACACACAAAATAAGAAAAAAAAAAAATAGCGGTGACACCCGATCATAATTGAAACAGGCGAAGAACTGGAACTGGAACAACTGCTCTGATCAATCTTGTGGCGATGCATTGCATAGTTGAAGATATGTTGTCACAAACGGAAGTTATGTCACGTTTGGAGAATAATTGATGCTTTGTAAATCAGTGAACTTCACCTCGTAGTGTTGAAGTTGTTCTCCGTCTTTACCCAAAGGCAGCAGGCCTCAACTCCAGCACCCTGCGACCCTGAACTGGACAGAAGACAGATGTTTTAATTGTCGGATAAATGTTTGGTCATAGCCTCCCGCATGTTCTCCCAGTGCATGTACGTAGGTATTGTCTGCAGGAACGTCAGTTGCTTCCCACAGTCCTGAAACCTTACAGGATAACTGGCATATAAAAAGTGCAAACACAGAGTATGTCAGTGTGTGTGTGTGTTTGTGTATGAGAGATTGTCATTCTCCCTGTCTTTGACAGACAGGTGACGTCCAGGGTTTTCTCTTCAGCTGGGAGTGGCTCCAGTCCACCCGTCCAACTCTCATTTGGATAAAGAAGTTTGGTTCTCAACTTCATAGCACACTTCATGCGGAATACAGTTTCTTTGTTATATTCTGTAACAATGAGTTCCTTTTCTCTGAGGATAAACTCTTTGGGTTTACTCACCTTGCAGCTTCAAACTTTCTTTTGGGAAGTTTTTCACCACAAAAGATGAATTAAGCTCCAATTCTATCCACTGCTTCAATGAAGTCATCTTTGATGTACAGTGACTCCTCTTATATTTGTTATCCTTCTGCTTACTTTTACCTTTTGTATTTTGGAAACACTTCGAGTTTTCTTTAAAAATATATTTTTACACTTTTAATGTAATCAAATTAAATACAGTGACTTAGACTGATAAATCTTTTACTCACCTATTTTGAAAACCACGAAAAAATGTTTTACATTCACAACTTATACAGGTCGGTCTTCATGCCAGTATTGATTAAAGACAAGCTTTTTTTTGCTTTGTTTTTAAATGAGCCATCTTTTGAGTTATTCAGAATATCAGACCTTCAGAATTAATGTTTTTAAAAACATACTTATTACTTTTATGCACACAACACCTGAAATTTTATATTCTTTTAACGCCACAAGTTCACTCTTAAAAGCACCGTGTGTAAGGTGCTTTTATCTACATATGCTACAAGTTCAAGAAAACAACTGATCTGAGAAGTTGAGGCAGTTTACATTTGAACTCAACTCGTTTCATATGATTTTATATTCATGAAGTACATCTGGACAGTTTCCACCACACTGTCATAAAAGCCTGGTTCAAAATCTCCTGCACGTCTGTACACACTGTATGCTGCGCTTCTGTGTGTTCACTTGCAGGTACGTGCAGTTTTCTTGCTTCCTGTTAGAGTTGACACTTTTTATTGGCACTTTGAACATTAGTTCTGAACATTAGCTCAAAAGTTGGAGTTGCAGTTCACTGTTTGAAATGTGTCTATAATCTCTCGAGACAAATACATTTAGTTCGGTAAAGGATTCAACAGAGACTTTATGTCCACTTTCTAAACCAAAAAAAAAAAAAAAAGCAGCTGTCTTAATACTATTGAAACAAACCTGCTCACCAGGGAATATCAGGAATTCATTCGGCTTGGCTATCAGTTTTTTTGTTTAGCCACACTGCGCTTTTACTACAAAGCTGACGGAGCTGCATCCTGTTGTCTCATCTACACACTCTGGGTTCCAGCAGGCTTTTCACTCCAGTTCTGTAGCACTTTCTGACACTTTCATTGTGAAACTTTGTCTCACTTTTCGTAATGGATTACAGGTCATTTTGTCTGGATTTTTTTTTTTTTTTTTAGGAGAAGTGACAGCCTTACCTCCTGTGCTTTAATGCTTTTCACCTCAGTTTTACATGTATTTGGAAAATGGATTCAAAGTAAGAATGACAAGGCCAACATGTGCCACAGATTTGCATCAATCACAGCCATTCTTGTTGCTGGTTTTCATGAAAGTAGACGGGTAAATAGCTCCGCAAGCAGACAGCTACGCGGGTAGAAATTGCGGAAATAAGTAGCCATGCAAATTCTTCTCCCATTGATGCAATCTTTATCAGCCATAATAGGCAACGGCTGCAGTGCCAATGGTTTGGAGCAAGTTAATTCCTAAAATTTTCAAGCAGTAATGATTGATTTCTACAATGACTATAGTAAAACATACAAAGGGGGAATAATATTTCAAATTCTTTGCATTTATGCCTGGTTTGGGCTCCTAAACTAGTCTTATTCAAATTCAGCAATTATTCTAGTGGCACATAGTTACAATGAAATCCAAATGAGATCTCTGTAGCACTGACATACTTTCTGCTAGAAGGTACAGGATGCCTCATATATGATTAATTAATTGCGGCAGCCTGCCATCTGTGTTTTAACTGATTAAATAGCTCACAAAGTGGGATGCACCTTTTGATGTGAACCTTTGGGGAACAGGCTCTGTCTTTGTATTTCTACCTTGATTAAGCACAATGCTCCGGCACTTCCTCCAGCCCTCTATTTCAAAGTCTCTTTAATTTGGGAGGAAAGGACACAAAGGCATTTTGGGTGCTTTCAAATGTTGCCCATTTCCAGTAGTCAAGGGCCTGCATCTCCTTTTTTTTTTCTTTTTTTTTTTTATGAAGTGAATGTTTCACACAGGGCTGGGCTGGTGAGCAAGCGTCGAGCTTTCAGATAAAAATTGATTCCAGTAAATTCTCACCTGAGATCCATCATGGTGAAAGGCTTTAAAAGGTCACACATGTAATAAGTTCCTATGGTCTCAGTCCCTCCAATAATAGGCCTTTAGTCTGCCATGGACGGCTGGTATATAGAAATAATTGAGTAATCTGTGGACCATTCAATTCAATCGTGGGACTCAGTGACAGTGCAGGGGCTGCTGGGCTGTGAAGAGGTTGTTCTGGAGAGTCTTTCCGCTGAAAGGGAAATGGTTTGTCCCCTAAAGCCATGCACCTCCATCTTTTCAGCGGCCCAGTGGATCACTAACATTTTAGAGGCCCTTCCAGGCCTAGATTTGTGTCATCATTTAAGTGAGAAAAAGGGAAGACGATGACATGACAGACGATGCCTGCGAGCAGTAATTAACTTCAAGGCTCTCCGAGTGTCGAACTAAATTAACATGTATCTCAACATATAGTGAAGTGCATTTGATGTGAAGAGTATAATTACTGGAAACATTTCAAATAACAGTGTAAAAACTATTTTAACTTTAGCTTTGTAAGGTTTTAGTGACAGTATTTTTTTTTTTCCTGCGACATAGAATCCGCTAACCCCTTCTGCTCTGTGGTGCCACACATTTGCAGTTTATGATCAGAATTTGCAACCTTTGAAACACATTTCATCCACAATTTGGTTTAAAATGGCTCCAATTTCCAGAACAGTACTGACAAAAAACATCACCTGCAACTACTGTAATATTATACCAAGTTTTACATCTGACAATTTTCCCGCAGGAAAAATAGAAATGTGTTTCTGTCAGCCCGTGTGTTCGCTAAGCATCGATACATTAACAAGTTAAGTGTTTGTGCGTTTTTGTTTACATATACACATATTTTATCGATTAACGGTCTCTTTATGACACGAAACAGAGTGGGGCGCTATCCTGGTCTGTCCTCAAATGAGATCAGTATTACCTAAAACAAAGCCAACCTCTTCCTATGAGCCTCGACCACAGCTGTGGTCTGCAGCGAGAGCCGGATGACATATTCTGTTTTCCAAGTCAAGGCGCAAGCTTACAGAACTTAGATCAGCATCAATTGTTCAAACTGTCAATTCGTGATGAGTCAAAGGCACATGATGGCCGCCACATGTGTAAAGATGCATTACCGCTCTTTGACACAACATGTGTCAGAACACTGAACATTATTGTCAGTTTTATGGGTATCCTCAGTCTTTTTCTGGAAAGGTCTTCTCAGATGTGGTATGATCACAAACTTCAAAAGCAATGAGAACAGCAGATACAAGATGTCAGAGGTGTAAATAAGACGGCTTTCACATTTCCCTCTTTAACCTCATCTGGAATAGATGGGTCAGACTTTATGGAAATATGGCAGGAACAGTGGTGTGCTATGACTTATATCGATAAACTCCATGTTACTCGTTCATTATATTGTTTGCTCAAAAACGATAAAATTTCACTATGTCATATTTTGAATGCTTGCTCTTTTATTTTTTAGGAACTGCTCACTTCACTAAACTCTTTTGTTCAAAGTGAGTTTTTTTCTGTTTTGGCCTGGATGCCAGGACTTTGTAATGCGTTTTTCTTCATTGTAGTAAATTTCAGCTGGTGCAACCAGATCTTAAAGTTGAGAGTGCGAGCTCCCAAAGCAGTTAGAGAGGGGCGGGTTGTCAGTAATTGACTATGAAGCAACGCTGAATCTCTCAATCCCTCCCAGCTTATTCTGATTCTCTCTAGCATTTGAATAACCTTTTCACGTTGCAATTCAATATGAGGCTTCTTACAGTCGAGCCTTTGAGTGAACCAGACTGTTCCACCTCTGTATCTGTCTTACCGCACGGCTGCGTCTCTTTTTTTCTACCTTTACACAATATCTGTGTATCTGTATCCCGAAGAAAAATGGGACAAATGTTCTGTTGTGCGCTACATACCAAATGCAAACGTTTTCCAGTAATTAGAGTCTTTTAAAAAGCATAATTTGTTGACCACATGGCTGTCAATACCATGCGGCTCATGGCAGGGAGTGTACAACAGAGCTGGGACTTGAGCAGACTGCAGCAACATTTTCATGCAAGACACAGATGTCACAATAGTCTTTACATATCATTTTATTTTCAGCAAAAAAAAAAAAAGTGCTACCAACCATCAAAGAAGTGCTCTCCGCGCACGCACGCACAAACACACAGGCGTGTGCATACACACACAGGCGCACGCACGCCCTCAACATGACAGATTTAGAAATATGAATTAAACCAGAACAGATGGCCCTTAAAAGTAAAACACAGTAATTCAATCTGGCTAATGGGAGGAAAGCCACAAACTGCTCCATTCTCATTTCTTTGACTGAGAAACTCATCTGAATTGCTTCTCCAGCTTTAATGCTCAATCCCTCTGTCATAGTGTGTTTCTGTGTTCCCCATGCATATTATAAGACATTTAAAAGGAAAACAGTGTATATTTACTCGACGTGCCTCACCACGTGCACAGACAGGAGCTATTACTGCCGAGACAAAGGGGGAAATGTATCGTAATTGATTGTTACAAAAGATTACCCTCTTCAAGAAAAAACACTGCGCCGTTTCACAAGTGCATTTGATGCTTTAAAGTGCTGTGCAAAGAAGGCTCTCTCAGCACCACACATTCACGCTGACATGCAGTTTGCAAAACAATTACCATGCACTGTTGTTTGATCTCCGTCCCTCCTTTGGTTCTTTATAAGTGTGAGCACAACTCACTTGCCAGCTATGTGGGCAATCATGACTCCCATCAAGGGATGTCAGTTACAGGCAAATGGGACACACATTTCCTACAAGGCTCCAAAAAGTGCAATAAGGAATTGCTTTCACCGCTAAAATGATGTAGTTAAAATGATAATGAATTGCTATTGGAAAGTTGTGGACGCATATGTTCCTGCAGTTATTTAAATCTCACAACGAGTCTCCACGATGTTGGCGTGTGAGATGCTGCAAGTTGGAATATAAAATCTGAAATCTACACGTGTTCCGAGACATAAATGAGGTTGGGTAGGGAGAAACATCCACACACAAAAAAAAACCCATTTTAATCATCAGCGTAGCATCCAGCTGCAGAATACAAAGGCTTTTTAAGGGAGGCTGTGAGGCTGAATGAACCAGAGTGTTTGCCTCATGAAGACAAAACATTGCCGAGTCCAGACTTAATTTAATTTCACTCAGTTCCTGTGTGTTTAGGAAAAGAATCTCCAGTTACAGAGGAGTTACATTCCCTTATGAAGTTTACCTAATTGCCCAGTGAATCTGAATGCAGATTTCAACTATACAGTTACATCCAGTCCTCAACGTTCTGCAAAGAAATTATGGCAGGCTGAAGAGATGATTTGATGGGAGATGATTAAAGCAAACCTGTCTGTCTGTGTGTGTGTGTCTGTGTGTGTGTGAACAGGCGGAGCAGGTACTGAATCTGGAATTCCCAAGCAGCAGAAAAGTGGTTTCTGTAAAGGAGTAATATGGGTTGAGCACTTCTATTCAGTCTTTGGCTAAAATATATTCACCTGCTGGGCTACACACAAACTTTCCAACCTTATTGTTGACAGGTTTTATGAGCCTAATGCATTTTGTGATGTATAGCATAATAACCCAGTCTATGACTTTAGGGCCTTACTCTTAATATCAGCTGCCGAGCGGATCAGGCAAAATTATTGTAATGAGACAAAATTTCCATACAACAGCAAAATGAGTTCATTACTCCAAGTTATATTGGTGAAGTAACCAAAAGAAATTGATGGTTTTATTAAGCTAGAATTGAATTTGGGCTATAAACAGAATTAGGCAAACATGCAGACTGCGAAATGTAATAATAATTAGATTTGTGTTATCAAAAAGGTTATCACTTCAGACCCCCTACGGTTTCTTTCTCATTGCTTTCAAACGCAGGCACTCCTTTCAGCTCCAGGAGAACGCTGATTTCCTGGGTCCAGCAGAATGCCTGAAATTTGAACAGCCGATAATCATAATATTTTACACGGCTGTAAATATGCAGGTGGAAATCTAATGCAGATAACGGATCAATTCCAGTCATTTCTACCGAGCTGAACTTAAAAAAAAAAAAAGAGAAGAAGAAGAAGCTACGTTGAACAGTCTAACAGATGAGGGAAGCAGAAACCCACACTGATTCACTTGTCCTTTTCTACCACAAATTACTTCATTCATCTTCAATACTGGTTGTTCCAGCTCGGGGTCATGGGGGGTCGGAGTCGACAGGGGACGCCCTGGACAGGTCACAGTCCGTCATAGAGCAAACACAGAAAACCAGACAATGGCTCACATTTAACACCTACGGACAATTTGGAATCACCAGTTAATCTCAGACACATGTTTTTAATCCAACCAGGGCACCTAGGGGGAAAAAAACAGGGAGAAAATGCAAAATCCACAAAGAGAGTCCCTAAAGCCCATCCTGGAGTCAGACCGGGTGGAAATGTTACCCACTACACCACCGGTACAGCCTGTCCACTGCAATGTCTAACTAGAAAATGTGTTCTCTGGAGCACATCCTGAGTCTTCCGCAGGTCTCTCCAGAGGGAGGAGCTTATGGGAAATCTCCATTTTGTTAGAAATGACGTCACATTCGAAGCATCTCAGGTGAATCTGTGAGGAAACGGTCAACTTCAGAACTACCACATAATAATTACAGAGCAATAAATCATTTTGCAGGGAACACATTAGTAATAACAATCACACAATTAAGGATACAATTTACATTTTATGGATCCTGCAACCCATGTATCCATTAGATAAATTATCTGCACTCATTTCTCCCAAGGTTAGCGTCTCTCTAAGTAGCTGGCTGTACTCCCCAGCTGTCCACTGAGGGCTGCTTCAGTGCATCCTTTACATCAGCTGATTATGCTATCTATCAGGCCCAGCTGTCATTGCCCATTTAAACCTTTGTCAAGTCCTGCATGCATCCAGCCAGCAGTAAACCAAGTAATTGCACTTTTGTAATCCTACACCTCAACATCACTTACGCTGTATATTTCTAAACTACGAAGGCAAGGAAGTGTGCTGAAAAACAACAAAAACAAAAACATTTGGGAGTTGTGTTGCGTTGATCGAGGCATGGGGAGTAGTCTTGATGATGAACACACTGGTACCGAAAAAGAACATTGTTTTGTTTTTGTCGTAGTTACAGCGAGCTAAAAGAAGGAAAAACAGATGCCAACTGCTTTTTTCTTGTTGCCAAGGCACAAACAGGATGCTGGCAGCTACAAAGATTCAATTATAAAAAGTACAGAAAATAATTAGAAAAAATAATAGCACTTGAAAAAAATGGCCCCTCCGGAAATTGCGCATAACAATAAATCCGTTAATTAGCTCATTAATATTCAATTGGGGTCAGTGGACTTAATGGAACCTTTTTCATGGGCCAAGGAAATGTTTAACACTCAGTTTTTCCTCTGCCTGTTCTCATTATCAACTATGCACAGGCAGGCCTTATCAGCCCTCCAGATGGCGAGGAACAATGCAGCACCATTATCGTCTTACAGCAGCGTGTGTGCCTTGTAACCGGTGTGTGCCTGGGACAGTGAAGTATAGATACTGAGGCATTTAGTGTAATTGATATGTGGTATATATCGTATTGTTTAGGCCTGTTTGTTTGCTCTGCTGGTATTCAAGGCGAGAGGAGAGGCGAAGATTGATTTTCACCGCAGCCACTCCCGCTCTCACCACAGGTCACAGATAACTTGTCAGCGCAGGTTTTGGGGCTGGTGTAAAATGCATCAAGGCTAAACTCTCTCAGGCATACTGGAGGATAGGGAGCTTCATCTCTGCAAACACAGGCCCTCTTGTCGTCGTTACCTTGTGCATGAGACAGATGTTTTATTCAACAAGTACATGGGATGGAGAGATGTCCAAGCAAAAGCCTTTTTTGCATATCTGCTCCCTATTCCTGTCCCCATTCTAAATCTTTTTTTTTTCCTTTTTCTGTTTGACAAATACAAAGAAATGTAATGCCTCGTACAGATAAATGCATTTTGCTGTTGATCTATAATAACAATCTTAAAGGTTTTGTTCATTTAAAATAAATATTTTAAGATATCTTTATCTCATTTCTCTCTAAAAATGACCTTTTAATCTTCAATAAATCAGGAATACAGGGAAATTTAAATAGCTTTCCTATATTTCACACACGCACACACACACACACACACACACACACACACACACACACACACACACACACGTATTTTTTTTCCAATACATCAAGGCATTCCCTTCTTGATTGAGATCACCAGTGCTTCTTATAGCCTCTTCTTACTTCATTAGGACACCTTTCCTGGTGGCACAGGATCTGTCTTAGCTAGCTGGACCCGCGCCCCTGCTTCCTTTTCGTATAAGCTCCTCAAAGATTCAGATTACTTGAAGCTATTTTCACCAACGCACACCATCAGCCTATCATCAGAAAGCAGACCAAGACAGAAGCGCTCATCCATACACAAATGACTGTCTCAAAGTCTATGATAAAGCCAAGTTTAATTAATGTAGGTATGATGAAAGCAAAGTTGTCACTATGGGGCATTTCAAACCGGTGACATTTACATCGCCTTTGTTGGGATCTCTCCCAGAAATCGATGACATCAAGAAATGTGCTCGCAAGGATTTTACAGCTCTGTGATTTTCTGAGCAAAGTAAATAATGCAATCTGCTAAGAAATCTTCATTCACTGACAGTCAAAAGGGAAATTGATGCCACTTGTTACAAATATTCGGTGCATTTATTTTTTTATCAGCATTTTCCATAACGCTGCTGGATTAATGTGCCTGAATTTGGAAGACGAACCGTGACATCGTCATTTTCCATTAACGTGCTCCATCTCTTGTATCCATCATAATATCTACAGTAGTTAAATGCCAGCCTTTTCAAAGCCAACATTTTCAGTCAAGTCCAGGGTTATCCTACTTTAAAAAAAAAAAAAAATAAGGCAAAACATGAAAGCTGAGAGTTTGTTATTGTCTGTTTGAAGTAGAAGGTTGTGAATTTTTACTGTGATAAAGGCTGCTGCATTTGTTCTTAGCATGTCAGTTTATTGACACCATTCTCGCAGCAAAGGCAGATTATTAGAAATGATATACTGGTTGGAAAAAAAAGGAGGGTTTTGTGCCAATTCAATGGTGCAGAAAAACACAGAGATAAAGTGAATGACTGAAAAGAGATTTCCCACCTCTTCCTGAAAACTAAGTGCAACTAAAGAAGGTATAAAATAAAAATAAATATGCCTTGCCGAAACAATTTAGGTGGAAGGGTTTAACAATGGGAACATTTGTAAACAAATAAATGACAAAGGCTTTGAGCTGTGACAGCTAACAGAGCACAATGTGTTGGATTGAATGTGCTGAATGTGCTGGGGCCAGCCTACAAATGGAGGTGATCCTAAATCATGTGCTTAAAGGTTGCAGCTTGAGAGCCCAGGTGTCATGGATAATTCCCACTCAGATATCTATAGCCTTCCCCATCTCACCCCGCTCCCCCCTCAGAGCTTTCCTTCACCTCTGTTAAACAGACAAGCTGCCATACTATTGATCCCCCCCCAGTCTCCAAATGCCCTCCCCCTCTCCTCAGGCCGCGGCGTAAGGGCAGCCGCTAAACCTGTGGGTAAAGGGAAGAGGACACTCCCCACTGAGTGCAATTGGGATTTGAGAAAGTTAAACACTTCTCAAGCACAAAATTCCAGCCTGGGCAGCAGAGAGGGGATTCAGTCCTCAGGCCTCCTCGCACTCACCTGATCAGAAGGTCAGCACCATCATCATCATCGGACTTCTTACCCATCTTGCACTCTCACCGCTTTTCAGTAACTCTGGAAAGGCTCAGCTTTCTCATTTACTTCGAACACCGCTGTCAACAGTTTTCGCCGCCGTCCTTGGCTCTGAAATGATACAGTGTTTGTATTTTGAGAGTGACACGCTGCGGGGGGTGAAGGGCACAGGTGTGGGGGAGACCAACAGGGTCAGCAGACATGGAATTCATTTTGATGAGCAACAAACACATACGAGCACAAGTATGAAACCATCAAAAAATGTGTAATGTTTTACAAATTAATAGTGGAATTAGACCTACGGATGTTGAACACAGAGGTTTTATCTAAATATGTAAATATGGTGTTCTCCATATAATCATGCTAAAAGTCATAGAAACAATACAGTCTACCAGTTTGAGTGGCAATTTGTCCAGGATGGCAAAAGTGAAATCAAATTTACATTTTGGTCCATACCAAATGTGCAACTGGACGGCAATAATGGAAAACACTCTAAATGTAGCATTTATGGTGACTGAATGGTGGCTTAGAAGTTACATTACTGTGACCAGGACAGATTAAAAAAAAATAATAATACAGAAGTCAAGGGAGGATGTGAGACGCCACAAGGCCTTCTACTTCTTCTTCTTCTTCTTCTTCACAAGCAGAATAAGACACTGAAACGCCCAGGACAAAAACAGAACAGGGCACAAACTGGCAAGAGCAAGTTTGTCCAAATGTAGTTTCCTGGACTCACAGCAGTGTTAAATGAGAGCAGAAAGATCAACAACAAGCTCACTGAATAAATACATCAACTGGCTAAACAGGGCCTTTTGTTCCCCAAAAGTATACCTAGACCAGTACAGTAAAAAAACAACAACAACAACAACAAAAACAAAGCTCTCTTGCTGAGGTGATGCCCATGTTACCACTCTGCAATTTATCTATTCAGACCTGTGGGTCTCTTGTAATACAACCTGCAAGAGTGAAGGAGGGGTATTTAAGGCCGTATCGCCGCTACAGAAAGAAAAAAAAAGCCACATGTTTACAAGAACAAGACAAGCACATTACGTTCAAACAATGCGGCGCTGCCTCCAATCCTGTGCTCTCTTTCACTCACTACATCTCACCCCCTCGGGGTTAGCAGACCTTCCTTCATGTTCAAAGATTATCTGTTAATCCAAAATGTGCAGGAGCATGAGACGACAGGAAAGGGACCAATACTCTGCGGGGGAGGGAGGGATGCATGGCTTTATTTGTCTGTTGGCTTTCATATTAATCCATTGGAACACAGTGCATTTTCCCCTTCTTTTCTGGGCATGTGTAAATGTTTTAGAGCCATTAAATGGAAGATGAAATTTTCAATGGATAGCATGTAAAAGTATTAATTGTAAAGACCATTATTTGGTGTCCATGAGGCTGAATCAGCTTAGCCACTCCATTCCCCCATTTGCATACAAAATGCTTTATTTTGGCAATCAATGAAAGTGCTCCACTGTATGTGTGGCTTATCACATGCTTGCAGGAAATGGATTCCTTAGCCATCTCGTTAAATTCTGTTGATGCAGAACAATTTGAAACATGGCACAGGCAGCAATGACATTTAAAGATGCCTCGGCTTAATTATATTTTGCAAACATTTGGGCTGTTTGTCCTCAGGGATAAAGCGCCTCCACTACAAAGTTAACTTGTTAATAATTCAAAATGAGTCTCTCTTTTTGTTGAGCACCAATCATTATCTCCTATTAGTGCTGGTTAAGGGCATTCAAGGTGCCTCAAACACACAGGGGAGACATGCAGCTATTTAATACTTAAAATGAAGAGCACACATGCAGCCCGGTGAACTTTGCGAATTTCAGCAGAAAAATGAAACCACCAGAATCCCTGTACGTTTTTTTAATCTTTGATGGTGAGCCCACATGTATAGTTTTAGGGGAAAGGGTATAAAAATGATATATTTTTAAATTCTGGCTGTGATCTAGTTCTGTGTTCTCAATGAACAATTAAGTCACAGAGATCTGACGGAAAATTAAACCAAGGATTTCATGCTTTTCATGCTGTTTTTTTTATCATCCATCAACAGGAATCACAAATAGTAATAGGATTCACATTCATAGGCACCACATACACACGCAATAGCAACAGCCACCATGAAAGGTGCCCAATCTCCATTGGGAACACTTCGGTGCTCAGTGTCTTGCTCAAGGACAAGTCGACACATGGACAGGGCATGAATGGAGGATGGAACCACTAACCTTGCATTGGAAGTCAGCGCACTCTACCATAGTGGAGCTGGATGCAAATAAACCTCCAGAATAGCAGCTCATTTTATATCATTCTGTACTTATTGCAAGCATCACTAGAGGAAGTAATGAGTAGATTCAGTAGGAGATTGACAAACAAGAACATATGAATTTAAAATGAAATGTAAAATCTTATGAGGTGTCTTCACGTATGTTTGACCTTATTAATGATCGTAGTGAACACAGGCCGGATTGTGTAACTTCAACACAAGCCTAGAGCTGCTTGAAATATGTTCACACAGTGTATCATCTAAGCAGCAGTGTTTGTTGTGAACGAGCACTGAGCCTCGATCAAGAGATGGAGCATAACAATGATTTCAGTTTGTCTAATGAAATCCATATGCAGCCTGCATTCAGGCACAGTGTAGAAGGTTTCAGACACTGCTAATTCATGTCTCGGACATGAATGAAACACTGACTCACTGTTTCTGGTGCCGACTTCTGTTGAGAGGACTTTCAACCGTTGGGCCGACTGGGGCGTTCATCCCGAGCAAATAGCTCAGTGTTGTACTAGCAACCACTAGCATCGCAGTGAGAAGGCACACAGTTGCAGTTGGGGGAGTATTCTCAAGCTACTTGCATGTCGGGGTGTGCATCGGTGTTCCTTGGATGAGCTAGTTCCCTCCCACAACCCCAACAATATACATCTGGGGTTAACTGATGATTGTGAAATTGCCCACAACTGTGAATGTGAGTGTGTCTCTGTGTCTCTGGTAAACGTCTGGATTGGCCCCCTGTGGTTAAGGGACCAGTGACCTTATTAGATATTTTCGTTGTATCATGTCTTCGCTGCTGCAGCGGTTTTGTAATTTGCAGATGGTGCCTGTGCCCTGGTTTCTCTGCGCACAAGAGCCAACGTTGTTTCTGCTGCCAGAAACAGCTACTTTTGATAAGAATGTGCTTGTAAGATATTGTCCACCTCACACTAATGGGGAAAAAGGTGTTGTTTGTGTGTTGATGACGCTTCGTTAAAGACTTACTGATGCTGTAAGTCCAAATCTGTGAATTATAATGAGGTAATTTTTTTTAAAAATTATCCCATTATTACAAGAAGCAGCTCAGAATTGCTCTTTTTTACTGTGGCAGTTCCACACTTCCATAGAGGACATGCAACAACGTCAACTTTGAAACACTGACACAACAAAGGAAACCCTACAGCAGTATAGGAAAATGTATTTCACATGCATGCTGCATATGGGCTTTCATCACATTCAAATTCCCCACAGAAACAGGTGTGCATGTGTTGTTCATGACAGTCCATAAAGGCACCACAAATTCAAATTGCATCCCTTAGTGATAGTGTCTGTCCTTCTCATACTAATAAATTAAAGTGTGCAGACTGGCAACCACACAACTAAAAGACAGTCAAGGTCTGGCCCATATTGTAAAACATGTTTCGGCTCCATTAATCCACTTCATTCACTTTTCACAACTGTCTTTCTTCTATGAATATACAAGATTCAAATTTGTGACTGTGTGTCCTTCATGACACTCAAAGCCAGGTGCATCCCCATCAATATCAACAAACAGAGGGAAAAAAATTAAACCTTCTCAAAATATATACTGTAGGAGTGCAGTGATTTAATATACTGCCATAAGCCCTTGCTCCTACACTCGACATGCAATTTGGAAATAAATTGACTGATTTAGATAGAGGCACAGGGAGGAGAGGGGAAAAAAAAAAACCTGATGTAAACCTGGTTTGCTACTATTGAGTAAGGTGACATTGCGCAACAAATCACTTGCATGAATAGAGAAAGAAAACGATTTCTATTTCTAAAAAGTAATTTTGTTTGGGGAAGGCACGTTGATTGCCATGTATGTGAATCTATTCCTCACTCGACTCGAAGAGGCTGAACATTTTATAAAAGTCAATGTTATATTTTGCTGTTAGCATAATAATCAGAAAGGCCAGACTTTCATCCAAAGAATAACAGAATCTCATTTATTCCAAGTACATAATAGAAGGCCAGCTGCAACAGCCTATCTCTCCCATTCTTTGTATATCTTGCTGTGCAAGAGCAGAAATAGTTGACTTTTACAACAGCAGAAGCCATTGTGTTTTAATTGGGCCCAATGAAGAATAATTAAGTAATTAAAGGCTTGATAAGAAAGAGGCACAGTAAACAGATAAAAGGAGGCAAGTGCTGGTATTAACCGTGCTTGTACACTGCGCAGTGAATTGGACATACCTACGGACTGAAATCACCAAGAGAAGACGAGGCATCAAAGGCGAAAATGGGCCAACAGCCTGGATGTCATTTCTTTAAAGAGGTTGTGGCTGTGAATGTGCACGTGGTCTGGTTCAAAATTTAATACTTCCCAGCTGGATTTGGAGAATGGGAGTGCACTCTGATATTTTCACCACTCTGACATTAGCGGGTTTTATTTTTTGAGTAATTGCACAGCTTGATGTGTACTCAGGGGTTTCCATGAGAACGATGAAAGTCTTATTCCAACAATGCTGCAATTATGGGCAAAATATGGAAATACATTTTGAGTTCACAGTCGAGTTGCCTGGAATAATAGGAATAAAAAACAGAAACAGGGAGCAAGGGTGAAAATGGCAATCCGAAACTCAACTGTCTTTATAATCCCAGCCCGTTATGAAAAACAATCCTTAATACCCTTCAAGTGTCAAATACTGCAGCATGTCCATATTACCTTGAAGTAGTTCATGGTGCTACGATTTCCCAAACAGCAGTATCTGCTTTATTCAACATACAGCAGTCATAATCGCTGTTGGCATCATATGCTGGTTGGCAGTGATAATCTATAATCCATTCATCCAGAGAGGGTACACAAATGCATATTTGTTTCCTAGGATTAAAAGCTTATGGCAGCTGTATGGCATGGCCAATAATGTTCATCCATGCCAGATGACAGAATTTTCAGATATATTTGGGATACAGGATTATTTTTTTTTTAAGTCACAAGGCAGCAACCCAAGTATCTGAACACAAAGTACGAGCTAAAACAATCCGACGTTTTTAGGATGGGAAAATCAAAAGTCAGTGTTCTGTCTCTTTTAAAAATAATTTTAGCATATTGAAGTCCCACACAGAAGTCCTAAGAATGGTTAAATGGTCACTTGAAACTCCTTTCCAGCCAGTGTGCCATGTGGTCAGAAAATGAAGCCATCAAATGAAGGTCACAGGTCAAAGTCCAAGACTGGAAAAGTCTGCAGCCATTGTTTGAAAGAAACAACACCCACATTGCTGCAGAAATCTGATGCCTGTCAGAGCAATGAATGGTCATTTCTGCCTTTAAAGGACCAGTATGTGGCATTTCAGTAACTCTAAAGGGGGCAGCTGCAGACTCCTCACCCTCATGTAAAACAAAACAAAAAGCAACTGCAGAAATATGGCAGATCAACACCGCAAACTCCACTACTTTCAATAGATCAAACATAATGATGTGATGAAAACACAACAAGTCACTGTTTCAGGTGATTGTCCATCGCCTGTCTGCTTTGTCTAAGTTGGGAGTTACAATTGAAGTTCCATTACTAGACAGTGTCCACAGGTCGGCAGTTCATGACAGGGCAAAAAGGAAAAGGACCGTCACAGGCACACTCCACATGAAACGACCCTGAAGCAAACCTGGATCTTCCTCCCTCCAAGACGCTACCTGATGCTGATTTTGCACACATGTTGAAAGCGTAAGTTGGACATCCAGTGGTTAAATCGTCTCCAAAAAAATAACTAAGCTCTAATAAGCATTTTTCTTCTGCTGTTTAAACATGTCTATATCATGTTGCAATATCTCACTACATTGTATATCTATCCTCTGAAAAAAATAAGAAAAAGTACAACGGTAAATGTTTAGTGTTTGGAAGTAGACAACATGCAGTGTGTTGTGTCGTTTATTGTAAAATGTACTTTATCAAAACATCCAGCATGGAGCGATGATTCGCCGTGCTCCGACAGTCTTCACTTAGCATGAGGGGATTTCTGGTATGTTTGACAGTAATAAAAGGGCCTCTTGCCAGTGTAATGCACTTAATAATTTCCTTTATGTCCACCTCAGCAGAGCTGTCCTCATACATACTGTACTCTTTCCCTCCAGAGGAACCCTTTTCAGTTCACCACCTCATCAGAAACTCGAAGCTCAGAGAAATGCTGAAGGATTCTGTAAAGTTGATGTTGGTGCAAATCTCAACATAATTAGTGTTTCCTCAAATTTTTTTTTTTTTTAAATGGACAAGAAAACGACTTGTTACACCAAACATCCAATCAAATGTTTGCTTGTCACACTGTAGTCTTTCAACACTGCGGGAGTCACATAACACACCCCTTCCACAGCAATAGCAGTAATAGCCAGATAGTCCAGATAACACTTCTCAAGACCAACCACTGAAAAAAATAATGATCTGGAGATCATAGCCATTACAAATGACCCTACAAAGGAAAAAAAAAAAAAAAAAAAAAGGAAAAACATCTAAACCTGAAGGTTTCAACTTCCTGGTTTCCCTGGAGAAAGAAGAAATTGACAGCTTCAAACACCTCTTAATAGCTTTATAATTAGCAAGTGGCTCCTCACTGCGAGACATTCCCCATCCTGGTGGCCAGAAGCTATTTGTAACACAAATATGCCAAACATGGGGCAAGACAAAACACAAACTAATGTACTTCCTTGAGACACGTGCTGGCAATAACCCAGGAGAGTCTGCCTGTATGTACGACTTTGAGAGTCGGCCTTCAAGATAGATGTTGAAACTGTGAGATTGGTCAAGCAAGGGGCGTCGAGACGGCATCAAGATGTCAACATAACAAAGTCCGTTTGGTACAAGTACTTCATAAATGTGATCTTTATAGCAGTTGGGGAAAATTAGGATTTCTAAGATATATACTAGAACTATTAGTAAATTAAGATACGTTTAAAAAAACAAAGAAAAATAATGAATATACAAGTAATTTATGGGAGTTTTTCCCCAAAAAAATAGAGCTGTCCACTTCTGAAAATCTTACAAATCCCTGAGGATTTGGGGTGTCGCATAAGACATCGAGCTATAATTAATCTGGATTTTAAAGAATAAAAGTACACAGTTTGACAGGGAGTCTGTGAAATCACCTAAGAGGACAAATAATAAGGAACAGAACTACATGACCTCAGGGGAACTCCGTAATTCATTCTACAGCTTTGGGACCTTTTTAATGAGAAATGTACATTTAATACCAAGAAGAAAGATGGCATCAGTGACACTTTATCAAGCAACCATTTCTGTAAAGTGTTTCATTGTTTCTTCCAAACAAACACAGTCATGTAACAGGAGGGAATGAGTGTGTTCAACACAGGTGGAAGCGTCGAAAATTCTGGCATTTGTGAGAATTTTAGGATGAATGTCAAGAGTCTAAAACTTGTGAAGATTCTCAAATTTGTGTGTGTAGAAAGTGTGGGAATTCTAGATTTTGTGACCATTATTGAAAAATGAATGAGAATTCCATAATGTCCTCAAACAACCTGAAAATCCTAATGTGGAAGATTTAAATTTAAAGTATTTAAACATGTGTCCTTGATGTGTTTAAAAGAGCAAGAAAATAAGACAATCTGACTTAAGAGTGCAACAACATTTGTTTTCCTTTTAGCTAAATTTTTAAAATCACTGAATTTCCTAAAAGGACCATTTTTAATGCAATCTCAGTCATAATCTCTTCTAATCATCACTCTCCACGAATGCAGAGGACGACCGCTTTATGCACGTTTCAGACATTTGCATCTCAGAGGTGGTTAAATGGCTAGGGTTGCAAAATTTTCTGCACTTTATCTGTTCAGATCCTTATCATCACACAATCCCATCACAGAGGCAAATTGATTCAGGAGCATGTCATAAATCCCAAACAACCTGAGTGGAGGCCAAGACATACCTCAAAATGCACAGTATTTCAGTTCTTGTCAGTAATTGTTAATATTTACAACAAAAAATGCTTTGAATGAATTTTGAAAGAGGGGCATTCACTAATTGTAGTAAACCTCAAGGTTGCTCAGTAAACATACCCTGTTTGTCCATGAGAAAAGTCCGCAGGGAACCTTTTCATTTGCAGCTCAGGTTGTTGTAATTGAACCGCTTTGATTTGAATCCAAAATAAATCCAATAAAGGCTTGTTATGACTCTAAACAATCATTTATTCTCGAATCAATAACTTGATTGTCTCCACAGACAAAATTCACCACAAGAGGCTTGTTAGCCTGTCTGGCTGCTCGCTCTCGTCCGAGCGGTTTGGGGGAAGCTTTGGCTCCGTATATACTCAGTGGGATGATAAGAACTGAGGATCATGGAGTCGGTGTCGGATACATGAAGACACAGAGTCAACAAAACGCCATCCAACTTTCAGGATTACTCATGAAAACAAAGAGCACTACCAGCCAATACTGAACATTTTCTCCGATATTAGACCAGTAAAAAAGTAAGAGCGCTAAAAATATTTCTGAACAGTAAATGTGCACTTTTCTTGTGGAGTGGATTTTAGCTTCCTCAGTCGTCTCAGTGCTCTTCATCTGATAACTTACATTAGCCTATTTGCAGCCATGCCATTGGAAATAGCTTCCATGCAAGATGCATCGATGGGAGCAACTTAGAGTCTAATGTTCCACTTAAGGACACTTCAACAAAAGAACGGGCAGTGGAAACGGAGGACGGTCTTCTCTACCACCTGAGCCAAACCAGCCCTGAAAGCTCCCCGTTTCTTCGTACACTGAAACATACGCGTGGCATTGCATCTCCACAGGAGATCAATATGTGCGAATAGTGAGGCAGTATTTGCTGAAACAAGTTTTAAAAACCCTGATGAAATTAAGTTATATTTAATTTAGTGAAATACTATTTAAAGTAAGTCTGTCTCTGCTCATGTAGAACTTGTAATATCATAATTCATGATTAAACTGGAGCTCTAACATATGCAGACTCACTGTTATATTTTAGCTTCCACAGTATAAATACAATTGCACATTTAACCTTCAACGAACAGCGGATCATATTCAGTAAACTCCTTATTTCTGCTTGTAAGTCACAATATGTTAAATTTTCAAACACATCTAATGCAGTCAATCAAAATTAAGTCATTTTGTTGCAAATAAACTACAATTGAGAACATTAGGACTCATGATTGTGTAGGAAATATTTTACACAAACAAAAGGGGAAATTCACATCATTTAAAAACAATTTTAAAGATAAAATTCCTGAAATATATTTGATTTTGGCCAGTTTGGGATTTTTCGCAAAAATTTAACATGTATTAAACAAAAGCATAAAAGGGCTACTATTGGTCTGAGAGTTTATAGGAAAAAATGAAAGATCTGAGAGTAGCCCAGGCTAGAAAATATATTTCAGTGAGTGACCTTTAAAGAGTTATAAGAACATGGATAATTTTGATGAGTCTGTTAATACATTAAGTTGATGGCAAATTTCTGACAGACGATTTCTGAACCACTAACATGTGTACGGCATGCAGACACACTGACTCGCTTTCTTGCACATGCACAAAACAAACATGCTTCCTGCCAGTCACAGGGGGCGACGGTGGCGCTGCAGACAATGTCGGTCGCACATGTGTATGATGAATACATTAATCACTCCAGGGTAAAACAATTATACATAAACAACGTTTGCTCACATGTATGTAGAGCATCAATTATTTATTTGACCCCTGCTGGGTTGAACACATTGATCACTGGTTTAAAAAAAAAACCCTTTAGGTATTCTGTGAAAGACACACGTGGGATCGGCCCGGCCGTGGTCTCTGCTAATAAGTCCCCCAGGTCCCACCTACAGTACTTGACCTTTGTGCGCGTCCAGCAGCCATTGCACTCGGCACCCTTCTGTCGGCGTAAACAATTTACACAAACAGCTTGACTCATACACTCGTGCAAGTCAATCTGTGTGGCTGATCTTCTATTTCCTCATTTAACCATGTCAGCGTAACAAGGGACACCTTCCTCTTATAGGATAACATTTGTTTAGAATCACTGATCATTATTGCTGTGCTCGTTCTCCTCTCAGATGTCATTACAATTTGTAAACTAAGTTGTCAAAACTGTGTGCAAAAAAATAGAATAAATTAATTTTTCCATTAAACTCCACACTATTTGTAGGTTGTTTTTTTTCCCCACTTGGATCTGACCACATTCATGTTGAATAAAAATGAAAGAAATATTATAAAATGCAATAGCAATTACTTGAGTAGATTTTCAATCTTCCGTTTTGTGAACATAAAACCCTTTACACAAAAGGTCCAAAGCAATTTGGGAAAACACTCAAGCGGTTGTAATATTCAGTATTTTGAGGAAAACTTTTTGCACACGGTGAAGTCTTTGACTGACAGACATCACCAATTACTCTGTCCCTTTTGGTTATTGAACGCTCCTCGGGCAGCAGCGTGTCATTTCAGCATTACTGATGATAAATGAGTTTGCATGCAGCTCCGAGCTGACGGACTGCGGGTTACTATAAAGATTTGGGTGGAGTTGTCTGTCAAATCTGGACGGGAAAACATTCAATAACTGCCACACGTGTCAAGAGTGCTCTCCAGGATGTAGGCGTACATGCTTTCCTGTCAACAACTAAGAGAAGACTTCCTGACCAGAACTTCAGAAAGATTCCCTGCAAGACACAAACTCACAGAAAGCCTCAAAAAAGAGAAAGGCCAGGCTGCATCGCACCAAAAACACAGAAAACAAAACTGGTGGAGGTGTGGAAGAAAGTTCAATGGATAAAGAGAAAAAAAAAATCACTTTTAAAATGATGGAAACGGGAAAGTGCAGAGAAAAAAGGAACAGCTCGCGACCTAAACCGCACCACCTCTTCCGTCAGACATGGCGCTGGGTCTCTTATTTTCGGAGCGTACAGTATATAGCTGCCAGTAGACCTGCCACACTGGCATTTATTGATGGAGTTGCTTCTGACAGAGTTCACAAGACAGGCATGGAGGTATAGCGAAGCACTACGATTTATACAGAAGTATGAAAAGCAACTAAAAGACATTTTCTTATTCACTGGAACCATACTGGTAAACATACAAATGAAACAAGTGCGAGCGTTTTCTGGGTGAAAAGGTGGAGTATCCTTGATTGGATGAGTTAATTAAACAACCTCAGTCTGGCAGAGTTTCATTTCAATATGCTGAAATCTACTCTGAAGGCAAGGAGACATCATGCTCCAGCTGAAAAGACAGACAAATAGGTAACTTCCTGAACATTAAGCATTTTTTATTTCATTAAACGATCGGAAGCACAGAGTCAGGCAAACAAAAACTCTCCGAATACTTATGAGATGGACTCCAGAAGCCCAGTGAAGCCGAGACTGGCTTCGAGGCCAAATGTTAAACAGGACTAATGTGCCTACAAAATATCAATACAAGACAGGTCTAATCACACAAATAGTTACAGGACATAATTTATCTTCTTCCCCTTAACCAAGGTAACCTTGTCTTAAAGCATTATCTGGTCTGGTGAAAATAATAGAACAGAACGCACAAATACTGCAAAAGTAAACATATATGTGTGAAGGTTGATTGGCTACTGTGATTTCTTCTTTTTGTCTGTCAGTTGATTCACTTACTTTTACTTCTGTGTTCAATGATGATAACAGCGAAGCAAAACAAATTCAGTGGTTAAATCACTAATATAGATATTTATCAGAATTCGAGCAGAGAGGCCAGATCAGGCCTCCCAGTGGCAATGGAGGGGTGAGAAATCTTGCTAAAACTGAAAAAATGAGCATCTTTTTTTAATTTTTTTTTTCTTTTTTAATAAAATGGTACTATGTTAATGTTAAAGCTCCTACAGTCACAATATTTTGAGTTGTATGGCAGATTTGCTGTAGTGTTGTGAACACCCTGCTGGGACCCCAGTGCTGTGAGCCACTGTCCTCAGCATGGCACACCTTTGTACCTGAGCCTGCACTGCCATCTGCTGCTCTTTGCTATAAAATACACTCCAGGGGGTTTACTGAGTGGGTTGATAGGTCATGTGTTGCATTCAAGTGCTCACCGTAAAAAAGGCTAACAGTACATTTTTTGTCATTTCAAGCATTTAGAGGAGAGAAAGCAGTGTGAGATATAGCTTGATACTTTACTCCACGTGAGAAAAACAGCAAAATAGTGGATGCAGACATTGAAAGGGGGAAAAAAATCCCATTAATTCATGATGAAATGATGACGGATTAATGTTCAAACGTTAATTTAAGCACTGAATTATAGACAGTAAAAAAAAAAAAAAACCTGTTGTTTCTCCATGTATGTCACTTTTGGTACACAATAATGGGACTCTTGGACAAATTCAGTGAGAATCGTCAGCAGCTGTCAACAAACAAGGCTCACCTGAAGATCAATATCAAATCAGACAGGCAGGGAACACAAGTAACCTCACATCTGCTTGTTTCATACTCTGTGATAAACCACAACTCTCAACAGAAGATATCAGTCATCCAATGATCGCACACACAGCTGAGAGCTGTTCACACACGGCAGTGGAGCGAGACTTAAGTCACAAAGCAGCAAAAATACGACATAAAGTGAAAACAGCCACAGTTTAAGAGAGCTGCCTCTTGTATAAATGCAGCAGCAGTGGTATATAAGGTCAGCTGATACTCTCTCCTGGGATTTGCAGCTAGTATTTCATACAGCACTTGAATGCAGCGGGTTTAATCTGCTCTAATCTGGGAAGGGACGTCGCCAGATGAGCAATGACATCTGTGGATACTCGCGTTACTCTTCAAGTGAAATAAACGAATGGCTGTTATTTTCTGAGACAAAATGTCTATAACGACTTGTCAGAAGGTTACTCTGATATCGTGCTCTGTTCTCTGTGTTTCTCTCTTCCTGCCCAGAATGCTTTTACCCAGAGGGAAAAAGGAGATGGGGCAGCCCGAGGGTAAGGCGGCTTATCAGATCATCATCCATCCATCTCCACCCTACTCCATCTCCAATGTCGCTTTTTTTCCTCTCTTTTTTTTTTTTGTGCTGCTGCTGCTGCTGCTGTTGTTGCCAGCTGTTACTCTATACAGAGTGTGCCAGGCCTAGAGGCCTCATCATGGTGCGCACATGTTCATCCTCATGTTATACAATGAGTCTGAGGTGGAAGAAGAAGAAAAAAAAATTCCTCTTCAAATATTGAAGTATATGATAATGTGATATTGAAATCACGGTTTTATACACGCACAGTTGAGTCTGCTGAAAGATGTTTGTTTATACTAAATCTGAAGGAATCTGAAGCATGAAATGAAGCTGCTGTTGCATTGTGTGCCATTATCATTTTAAATTTCAACATCTCGTGTCAAGCGTGACACTGATTGAGCCGCTCTGTTTGCTGACTTGGATCTAATAACAGAAGAGGGCACTTAACACCAGACTAATCTTTTCTCATCACTGCACTCCAACAGATGGGAAGAAGGGAGAAGGCCTGTAATTTTAATCGTTAAAGTCTTTATCAACAACAAAACATCTGAACAGAAATTTAACTGCGTTAACCTCACATCACGCCTGGAGGTGCTGTCAGAATGAATCGCCCATCACTGCAGGGACATGTCGCATTATATAGACTTCATATGTCATTTAAGTTCATAAATATCAAAGAACATCAGGAAATTACTTAAGTGTGCATAAATGGGATGTAATAACACTTAAACTAATGAGTCATAATGGATTTACCCAAACAAATAACATCTATATATGTACTGAAGAGTGCAAATTAAAAACGAAGAGAGTCTTCAATAACTCACTTCAGAAATATGACTGCGACAAGATGACAAACAGGACCAACCAAGCAAAATGATCACCATTCATGGCTCACATATTGTTAGAAAGCGGAGAAAAAACTCATTTTCTCCACTAGTTTCTGCCAACATTAACTTTCACATCTCTGCAGCCAGTGAATCCAGCTTCAGCTGCTGTCCCTCACTGTGGTCAGGCTGCAGTTACTCGAAGTGGCAGCAGGTGAACAGCCTCTCAGTTTCTAGCTGCCAAAAGACGATTTTGTTGACAGGTTTCGAACCATCATGCAGTGTTCCCTTTCTTTTCTGTCAGGCAAGAGTGCAGGAAATGAACCCAGAGTCGTCTATTAATGCGTCTTCTTCAGAAAAAAACCGTTCAACTTGGTATCACAGTTGTCATCAAGAAAATACGACACGTGATGTGTAAATGTGTCGGAAATCCTTTTAATGGGGGTGTTATTGCAGCAAAACTAGCTGTCAATGCGCATTCAGAGTTGTCTGTATCTCAGTCTGTGCGTCCAAAGTGAGAGTTGTCAATGTGGAAAAGAATTCGTCGAATGTAAACCAGAATCTTCCAAAGTTGCTTGAAAAGTCACTAGATTTTCAAATGTGTAAAAAAAAACTCTGCGCCTCTGTAGTAAAATCTGTACACACGTGTAATTGGAGTTGTTAATGCGTACGAAGAAAATTAAAGTTTAAAAATGTTCACATTTGGGCTCAAGTTCTGAAAATCCAAACAACTCACCTGTTAGGAGTCCAGAAGTTTCATAATTTGCTATTTGGATTTTTTTCACGTGACTTTGCTGTCTGATTGTAGAGAGAGGGCTGTATGCCCTGAGCTCAGGCTCACAGGCTCACTCATCCTGCAGTACTGCACAGCCAGCAGGCGGCGCTATGCCCAGGGAGCATCCCGACCACACTCAGGGTTAATGTTTTGCAATTAATATAATTATCGAGGTGATTTCTGAGCTTTCTAAAAATATATCACAGGTATGGGCCACTGCTCAGTCGTATTATGTTTTTAAATACGATATTCATAAGAGATATTCATAATTGACATGTACCATGTTTAATATAAGAAATTAGTTGAAGCGTTTTTCCATATTCATGGTAATAATTCATCTAGACTTGTCTTAAATGTTATAATGTATTAAAAAATGTGAATTAGTGAAAAGTGTTCTGTTTTTGAAGTGAATGTTGACAAATGAAACAAATGAATCTAGCCCCATATTCAAGAATTTCCCAGTTTGGGATTAATAAAGTAACTTTCTACTCTACTCAACAGAATGTTCTTTTTTATTTTAATTTAAATGTATATACATTTATGGTTTGTGACACAAAAAAAACCTGCAGGATATATTGAAGAGAACTTTTAAAGTTCAAAAGTCCAAAATCCACAAGAGCATAGTCTAAACAAAAATGCAAAAAAGTAGTGACCACACATGTGAATGAAAGTAATTTTCTTGCTATTTCTTCATTCACCTAATGGCCTGAAATATATATGTTATGAATTACAATGTACATATTATATCTTAGAAAACACAGAAGATATTGTTAAACAAACTGCAATACATCAGTATGTACTCCCTGAGTGCAAGCTCAAAGACTCATGAACATTTTTCAACTTTGAATACCTTTGTAGGCATTGAAAACTCTACTACAGAGAAGCAAAGTTTTTACACATGTGAAAATCTAGTGACAGAATCACAACTTTTGATTCTGGTTCACATTGACAAATAGTTCTCCACATTGACAACTCTCACTTTGTACACACGATACAGACAGCTCTGAATACGCATTGACAATTATTTTTGCTACAGAAATACCTTTATATATTTTGAACTGCAAAAGAAGCATAGACATATATCAAATACCTGGAATGGACAAAAAAAATTAAAAGATACAGAAAAATCAATTATTTCTGAATTATGGGAAGTGTTGGAGTTTGATCAGAGGAGGAATCCGGACACTCCACCGGAGCAGAAGCTCATTTTATTGGGAGTCCAAAAAAACCCAAGAACCTTGTGACACTGAAAAGCTTAGACAAGCAACCAGAACTCAGAGAAAGGAGAGCCAGACTCTACATCATACAAGAAACAAAACATGAACCATGAAACATTATATAAATTATTATTACTATTATTGCCTGTGGTGGAGGTGGAAGGAGTCCCAGATTACATTTACATACATACATACATACATACATACATACATACATACATACATACATACATATACATTTAGTTGCACTGTACATTCCATTTTGCTTAAAACAACCTGAAAAGTTCTACTTCTTCATAAGCAGACTTCTCAAGAACACAGTAGTTTATGGAAGTTATACTGTGGTAATATACATGAAGCAGAAATGTTTTATTATGATTGAAAAGTATATAAATAAAAAACTCCACTTTTCTCACAATCAAAAATGTAAAAATTCATGGATCTTGTAGAGTTTAAAATTATTCAAATGATTTATAAAGCAAAGAATAACTTATTACTCACCTGGTAGTCTTCAAAAACTGTTCTGTAACAGAGAAAATATCTATATGATCGAAGAGGACAGATACAAAGAGTTTTTCTGGTGAGGTACACTGTTCTTGCTTTGCAAACCAGCCCCTCCCACTCCTCATTGGTGTTTGGATTTTGGAGTTGGGCTCAAGCCTTAAGCTTAAGCCCAACTCCAAAATCCAAATGTGGATGAGGAGTGGGTGGGTCCGGTTTACACAGTTTGGCGATGACCTGAGGATTGTTTGTTCATGGTGCTGTTTGAGTGAAGGTTTTGTGTTTTCATTGACATATACTGTAGTAGTCTAATACATTGGAAGTGATGATAATTATAAAGATTTATTGTTATATACATTAAGTTAAAGCCTGATGTGAAGGGGTAGGATTACATCAGTATTTATTTCTTCTTCCTACTCCTTTCCTTGCATGGGAAAGACGCACAGAAAGAGGCACATGGTGTTGACCGTTTTATATTGTCCAGGGAATTGGATTATCTTTTTTCTTTCTTTTCTTTGATTGTTCACTTATTTTTTCTTCACATGTTTGAAATAAAGCTTTCATTCATTCATTCATTCAAATAATATATACAGTCAAACCGAATTCAGAGGAATGTTTCCGCCCAGAGACGTGCGATCCTGAATGATGCCTTGCTGCTGTTTCTCCTGATGATCCTTATCCTCTTATGATGTATTTATTTTTATACATTTCATTTTTATTGCTTTCATGGAAGCAGTGATGCATTTATTTTGTTTTATTTGTTCTATCAACCTAACACATAAATGTTTCAGTTCCAGAATCCAAACTAGACGATGTGCATTGTCAATGAATGCAGTCCATGCTTTTACTTCACTGATAAGTTGATCGAGTCAGTGATAACCTGATTGATTTTTATTTCTTTCAGTGGGTCCCGGGTTCCATCCTCCTGTGCACCAGCTGTCAGTGCCAGCAGATCCAGACCAGTGGGGCGTGGATCATTCGTACTCCATCGCTCACAGCGTTGAGGCTATGGCGAAGATGAAGGTGGTCGGACGGGGCAAAAAATACAACCTGATGGCTCAAGTGATACCCATATATGGCTTCGGGATCCTTCTGTATATCATTTATATCATCTATAAGGTATTATATTCAATGACTGACCTGCAAGGTTGGCATATCTTTAGAAAAGCTGTTGCCTTTTCTGCATGATCGTGACTTCTTTCTTTTCCATCACGCTGCATCTGAGCCCATGACATAATTTGCTGTAATAATCACAGCAGCCTGTTTTCTCTCAGTGGTTCTGTATTTGTCCCATATAGCATTATAATTCTAGTAAATTATAGAAACCGAGTCAATGCTTTTGAATTATCAATGATTAATGCTCTGTTTCTCTTCTCATAATCATGTTTATGTTCACAGCTGACATGTAAGGGGAAGACTAATAAATCAGCAAGCTACACCACAGCAAGGCAGGCAAACGTGGAGCGAACAATTAGTAGGTCCCTTCAGCAATTTGTCTTAATGGATAATTGTTTTGTTTTCTTGGTGCATTTAACAGTTTTCTTCATGATAAAATTGGATCTGTTAATCTCTTCAGGGAAAGAATAATATAAGTATAGTAGCAATTCATGCTGTGAAAAGAATTTTGTGGGAGTAAAGCAATTTCCTCTGTACCTGTGCAATCACACGTCTGTTAATATACAATACTGTACGAAAGTGTCTTATTATGTATTCTGTGATACGCCTAATTTGTTCTTACAGTGTTTATGTGAAAACGAATTGCACTGCAATATTAAACCAACATTTTTTGTTTCATTACAGTAAATGATCACGAACTTGCTCGACTCCAAGAGAGACTTCTGCAAACAGAGAGGATGATGGAGAGGATTGTCTCTGGGAAGGGACACAGCTCTGGCAGGTAAGGCTGACGTTACGTCCTGTGTTTCATCTCTAATGGCACAGAATCAGCACAGAAATTACTGCAAATCCTGTTGGGCGTGATATGATGTAGAAAATGTTTAGAGCATGAAAAGCAATCTGTTTGTGAAGTGTTGCTGCTCGAAACAATCCATATACTATTGAGTCAGACGTTTCAGAAGGCAAATTTATTGATAAGACACGACTGTGTGCAACACGAGTCAAACAAGCAAATGAGAACATAAAAACAGTACCATAAATTCAGTGTTTTTGTTATTACCATTTGCAATCCACTAATGCATAACATTTGGGGAAATCCAGAAGATTCATGAACTAAAGATTGAAAAGAGATTTTGCATCAGCGCTATTAGCCTTGAATAAATGTAATAATCATGCAATCGAGAGGTTATTAATCCATGGAGTGATGTCCTCTGCGGTAAAACGGTCTTTTCTGGCTCTGTGCTGCTCTTCTGTGGCAGGAGGCGGAAGAGCAAAACCACAACATCAAAGAAGGAGGAGAAACTGCTCAGGCAACTCCGACAGATCACACAGCTGATGCAAGAGGGCCGTTTGGAAGGAGCCTCCCCAGAAATGGAGGCTGAAGAAGTCCCTTACGATGCAGACTGGGAAGGTATACAGGCCTGGATCTGTGTCCCAAAGCTCCTCCGGAGTCATTCATGAAGTGTCGTGTGTTGTGTTCTGTTTTCATTCACGAATCCAGGCTACCCGGAGGAGACCTACCCGGAGTATGACGATCGCGAGGACAGACGACCTCGGTTCAAGATGATGAGGCTGGAGGAGCCACTCAGTCAGCCCACTGCTGAGGCCTTAGCGGAGAGGATGGAGCAAGAAGAGGAAGAGGTTATGGCAAGGAAACTCTCCATAGTGCAAGAGGAAGATGAAGAGGAGGAGGAACAGGTGGGCAGAGAAGGAGAGGAGGAGGAGGAGGAGGAGGAGGGGGAGAAGGAGGAGGAGGAGGATGTTGAAGAGGAGGAAACAGTGGAAGACCTTGAAGAAGTAGCAGAAGAAATAGCAGTGGAAGAAGAAGAAGAAGTGGAGGAGGAGGAGGAGGAGGAGGAAGAGGCCGAAGCGGAGAAACAGCAGCTGCTGTGTCTGCCTCCGTCGCAGCCCGCTGCTGAGAGGAAGCAGGAGAGACTTGGTTTGGACGTGAGCAGAGAGCTGCAGAGCCGCAGTGCAGCCAAGAAGCAGATCAGCTTCAGCGACCGCAAAGATGTCTTCCACTACCCTAAAGAGGGGACTTACGAGGAGGAGGAGGAGGAGGAAGAGAAGGACGAGGAGGAGGACGAAGAAGATGAGGGCACAGAGGTGGAAGAAGAGGAGGAAGAAGGTGATGAAGAGGACCCAGTGATGGAGGCGGAGAGCCTGCAGTTTAGCTGTGAAGGAAGTTCAAACCCAGAAGAGGAAGCAGAAGAGGATGAGGACGAGTACCCGTTAGCGGCAGAGCCTCTGGAGGATGAGGCTGTCGTCCAGGCTGAAGTGCACAAAGACGTCGGGGTGAGCGGGCTGAGGATGCGGAACAGAAGAGAGAAATGAAGAACTTCCCCCAAGTCTGAAAGTTTTAAACCAAACTTGGTGTCCGTGAAGCTTTACCCAGTTCACACTTTTCCCTCCTGCTGTTTTATCCCAAACTTAAGAGAAACACGCAGAGCTGTTCTTCATATTTTTGTACAAAATAAAGTATCCTTTCACATCATCAGTGCGACTGATTTATTATCCAAATTCAACACAGAAGTTTCATTAGTAAAATAAGGAAAATGAGGCAGAGTAAAATAAGGTTTCATGTGTTATTTTGCATTTTCCCATGAATTCTAATTTAGTGTTTTTCAAAATTATACACAGCAATAATACAATAATCACAATAATAATTAACCAAAAAAAGCCACAGCTTCATCATGCAGCCCCATGATGCTACGTAATACAAATAAAAGAATCATTCCCAATACGTGTGCACACTGATCAGGTTATAAACCACTCAGAGATTAGTGTGTGAACTCCTTTAGTCTTTATCAACATGGGCAGTGTTGAAGCACATAATATACATACAGGCAGGATATTTGATTTACTGTTAAGTCCTGCATTGTTGACAATGGACTCCATGCACAACTCAACCACTTCCTGAACTTCAGGAGGCTCCTCGTTTCCTGTCTTTCATGATAGGATGAGCTGATTAATGCAGGTGTGTCTGACCATTACTGAGGTCAGGGACACCTGGATAAATCAGCTCGACCTATCATGAAAGACAGGAAACAAGGAGCCTCCTGAAGTTCAGGAAGTGGTGAAGTTATGCATAGAGTCCATTCTTCCTTTTTAAATCTTCTTCACATTCCTCACACGAAGGTTCTCCAGGATTAGGATTATTCCACAGCTCAAGGACAAACACCCCCCCACCCAATAAAAAAAAAAAAAAAAAAAAAAAAAACGGTTTCAGTTCAACATTTCTGTGATTTGGAAAAAAATCAATACAAAACTTAACCATAATTGTTGTAACTATTTGCCACTTATAGTGTTCAAATGGCCTTATTGACATTTTAAGTGAACCATCAACCAACACTGCCGGTTCACTGAAGCACTTCTATCAGCATGTCTCTGTCCATTCGACACGAGCAACAGAATCCAAGTCTGAAAAAAACCTGGAGGGATGGAATTGCAAATAGTCTCAGCCTAATTTGCAAAATGTTATTTCTTGTGCAGTCTGGATGCATTTCAGGCAATCAGTTATACTCATAATGTCACGGTGACAGCTGCATTGTAAGATGTCTGCACAGCACTGGGAGGAACTTGGGATTCAGCGTCTGAGGACACAGTTAAACAAGAACAGAGAGAGATGCATCCTGAACCACGAACTCTGAATTTGGGCGACAACTTGCTCTACTGATGGAGCCAGTTAAATAGGCATTACCCACACATCCCTGGAGAGTGCAATGCAGTTTCCACAGATCACTTGTATGATCACTTGTATCACACAGATCCCCGTAATGCTTCAAAACAACTAAGACCTGAAAATGACCATGTAAGTCGTAATCGCTTATTTCATATTCATTCTAAGTCTCACAGCAAAAGAATTTTGAGGATGCACATAAAGTTTTCACTGTCTATGAATACTTTCATTATCAAGTATTTGTTAATATAAACGTTACAATAAGTTAATAATAACTATTTCCGGTGTTATAAATGATATGGAAGCAGCACACTAAACATGTCATGAGCACATTTGGCTCCCCCTGGCGGTTCAATGGGGTAATTGTCTCGGGGATGTGTACTGCTGCGTTAACTTGATTCAGCAGCTCAAAGAAAGCACCAAAATATGATAAACAGCATGAAGGGACAAACACAAAAACCTGTTCACTGCTTCTGATGCATCCAGAACATGCATTCGAAGCAGAGTGGGAGGGAGCAGCTGCAGAGCTGAAAAGTCAATTCACTGATGTTAACCGGAAAGTCTATTTCAATACAGAATGATTGGAGAACATTGTGCTGCAGCATGTACTATAATGCAGATCTTTGCTTCCACGATGCAGCATATCTCTAAATTTCCTCGTCATAGCAAACTAAAGACATTAGCTGCTTTGTGCAGTGTTGCCTCCAGAGACTGATGTAATGAGTTACGCATTATTAAAGATCCTGCAGTAATCTGTCTTCACCACTTCATTCATTTTATCCGTCTATTAGCAGTGTACAGTTACGGTATTAAAATTCAACAGCTGACGTCAGCAGAGGGCCGTGTGATGCTATAAATCGCAGGACTGAGAAACAACTTTTTAGGAATCTCTCTCAAAGAAAGTCAGATTTTGGATTTGAAAGTTACAGTCAGGCAAGAAATGCATTCTGTTCAAGCTAATTTACTCTGTTATCCTATTAAAGGGTTGTTGGTTTCTTTGTTCATCATGTGATTTCTCCTCTTTCGCCCAATCTCTGAGCGTTGTCTTTCTGTTATTTCAGTCACCTTAATGCACAGTATTCAACAAAGTGTGCTCTCTTTGTCAACCCTTGCTAAACTCAAGCCATATGAGATGGGACCGATGGTGTGTTCACTGTTTAGAAAAATTAACACATTTTAAAAATATTAACTTCTATTATTCCTTTTTTGAGAAAACACAATGCATTGTTTGACATACCGTATTTTTATTTAGTTTTTTTTCTTTCCTTGAACAAATGACTGTGTCTATACCACCACAGTAAATTGTACACGATTTACTGTACATTACAATGAGGGCACTAAAAACAGAAAGTGAGAGAACGTTTGGTTCCTGGACACATGTATGAAAAGCAGACTTTACAGCAAGAGTGTCAACCTTTTCTCTTTTTTTAAAATAGAAATTTAAAATAGTTAGAACAGAACACAATTGAGTACAAGAATAGCACATTTGATAAAGATTTCCTCATAACCCACGATAACAACAGCAGATTCAGATTGTTCTTTGCCCTCATTCAGCATCTTTTTTTTTTTAATGGTCATAAAATACAAAATACTATCATATAATTGAGAAAGGATACTTTGCCCCATAAATGAGCAAACAGATTAAGATTTTGAGTAAAAACGTGAACAGCAATGAACCACATGATTTAGAAAGTCACTGCCATTGAAATGAGGAACGTGTCAAACTGGGGTCGATTTGTGGTTTAAATATGTAAAGCAGGATATGAACTGTGAGACTGAGCCGCGGTGGATTGGCGCCGTCGCTGTGTGTGTCGGCAGTAACAGACATCAGAAGATATGAGCACATCCCTGAGCGCCTGAGTGCCTCGGGTACCTGCTGTGTGATTTACAGTACAAGATAAATAAATATTCATCTCTTGACATTTCGCTACTTGTGCAAGTGTAATGACAATAAATTTGAATCCTAATGCTGATCCTTTTCGTGTTGCAGGCCTTGATCGTAATTTAACACACCTACTCCAGTTCAAACGTCCTTCTAGATGCTCACTGTCGAATATTTCCTCCTGGGACACTTTGCCACATCAGGAATGTAGTCACATAGGAATATCCGCCTTGAAGAATTTCACATTAAAAACGGACTTTAATTTTGCTACTGAGAAATACCTCTTAATGTTTGTGAGAACAGCAAGCTGTGCAAAAACAAATTCAAGCTCGGCTCAATTGACGGCCGAAGCGCGACACTGGAATTAGTCTTGGAAGGCACAATAAAGTATGTACAGCTATATATCTGACCCAGCACAGGCTTCAAAGTAAAGTGCACCCTCATCCTATACATTCACATACATGACACTGTGACACTGTGTATAATAATATACAGCACTGTGTAACATGCCTTTTTCCCCTTATCATGTCCAAGTCTAACAGTTTCGTATCAGTGATACTCGTCAAACAATAATTTATGTGCTTGCGGCTCTGTGGAGCCGAATACTGCCGAAGGTGCTGCAAATGATAGCAGAGGACAAATTCAACACATAATAAATATGTAAATAGCAAAATAAATATAGTGTGACGTGCATGACCATTTTAATTGTGTATAAGCGTCTAAGCCGTATCCATGCTCGAGAAAAGGTGATTTTCAGGTGGTGGATGACATAAAACCAAGTAAGTTTTTTTTTAAAACTTGCAGATGTGGAACTGTTAGTTATAATTCACAGATAAAGAAGTGTTAAAATTTCATAACAATTACATAAAGGAACAGTATCGTTTTTTTGTTTGCTTGTTTTTTTTTTTACAATGCCATTACAGTACAAAATGAATCTTCTTATCAAAACAAGTGTATCAGATTTTGAAAGTGGATTTGCTCTTTGTGCTTGTTTCCATCCACTGTTCAAAACCATCCCGAGGTCTCACCTGCCCCCCCCCCCCCCCCCCCCATCCACCCCCCCCCCCCCCCCCATCCCCGCCCGCCCAACCCCTCCAAAGACACACACATATATGTAAAACTTGAGGCCCATAGAGTATTTTGGGATATGCGGGACTTCCAAGGTGCTGGATGATTTGATGATCTCAAATCAGCTCCAGGAATACAGAACAGCCCTTGTTGAGAGCACAGGCGGGCCAGTCAGTTCTCCACTGAACTCCAGGCTGGGGTCTATTCACAGGCTAACTTGCTATCAAAGCTGGACAGGGCGATGGCGAAGGCTTGCAGGGCACACATTGGATAATTGTAGTCCATGGTGAAGACATCCTCAGCCACACGGCCAAACTGCATCACAATGTAGTCGGCTGGACGGAAAAACAGAGATTTTACACAAGAGTATTTTAAAAATCCATCAGTCATTGGCAATAACTACGAATAGCTAAAATGAGATCAATAATCTTAAAAACTAACAAGAAGGATATTCTTCATGTAAATGGGACTGATGGAGCTGATGTCTACATACTGGTTGGTTTCATGTTTTCTGCACCTCCCCTCCCCTCATCTCTCCTGTGCCCCCTCATCATTATTAGTCTGGAGTGTTATCAGCAGTGCTTTGTTTACTCCCTGCTCCACTGTGTGTATGTGTGCCATCCTTTGTCTGGTCAGATACCAGTTTGTCTCACGTTTCTGTTCTTACAATTGTTTGTTAATGTCTAAATCTGTATTCTTTCTATTCCGAGATGTCATAGAATATAGAACAGAAACACGATACACGACTGTGAAATACAGATGAAATGCAGCAGCAGTAATAACACCGAGTGGCCAGGTCGTCATTCAGGTGTTTGAACGGCCAGAAGGTCTCACTTCAGAAAACCAGGGGTGTAACGGCTCCTGCTCAAAGGTTCCTTCGAGGTGCTGCTCACATTTCTTAGTAAATCAAATATACTTACTTGTAAATCAAATTAACGCAAATGTGGTCTCACACCGGGCAAATAAAGAAAGACAGACGAACAGTCACTCACATTCAATGCGCATTTCACAGAGAAAACTCATGTGAGCACACGGAGAACAAGTACACTTCACACACAAACCCAGATTCAAACCGGGATTACCGCAGTGAGAAGAGAGTACCATCCACTACACCCCTGATCGAACAACGTCACCTTTATTTCCTCTGGTTAAGTCTCCAGTGTTTACCCTGTGCTGGCCTATGAATCTAATAAGCACAGTTTAGGGATTGTGTGTGTTTTGGACTCACGGTCGTTGTCGTGAATGATCTGAAAATTCTTGACGGAAGCCTGAGTGACTCTGCCGTGGAAGTTGAGCACATAGGACTGTGTGTCATCGTTCCACACAGGCGTCTTGTTGTGAAGTTCGATCACACTCTCGGTGTTCTTGTTCTGCCACCTGGCCAGCAGTGACTCATGGTCCTGTAATGAGAGCAAAGAGAGGAGCGTTCGGCCTCATGGATCTCGGATCAGTTCATTCTCATTTTCAAGAGGATGATCTGCTCAGAACTGCAGTGACACATACGTTACGCGGGCGAATTGACACTCGCTCGTGGTCCATGTTCATCCCGGGAATGATGACACTCATTTTGCGAGGTCCTTTGAATCCTAACACATTGGTTTCCTATATTGAAGAGATACAACATTGAAATACAGAAACAACGCTCACCTGACAATTCGTATCTAGCTCAGCATGCGTTACCAGAACATTAAAGGAAATTTAACTGCTGTAAACTGTCAACTGTGAAAATAAAGAAGCTTCTTAAGTCTAATATTTTGTTGACTTTATGACTGAAGTTACAACAGACGCTATTGCGATACACTCCTACTGACAATGGCATTATTAAAGAAGAAACTGTTACATTAAAGTTTGCTGATCTAGTTGGAAAAAAAAACAGTTTTGCTTCGATGTAAAACAGCAAGTTGAAAATGAGCAGTCTTCAGATCAGCTCACATAGCAAATAGCTGCTAGCTCCTGACGCAGACTGCTAGCTTCAAGGCTGGTGGTGCTCTTCATGGGGTTCAGACCGCTGTCGTACACAGTGAACTTGGTTCCCATGAGGTTTGATCTGCAAAGGAAGCAAAAACACACTAATGAGTCTGATTGCTGGTTGATATGAACGTCAGCATCATCAGCATCTCAGCGACTGAATCCTGCCTGTGGTGAGATAAACTCTGCACTGCAGCTTTTCTCTTGTATACATTAGCATCAATCAGGCTTTCCAAATGCTACATGAGCTATTTCTGCACAGAGGCTGCCAATGTTTCTGTCGTTAATAACAAATTACTCTATACAACTGATTGGGCAGTGGCTTTTCAGAGAAGTGCACCTACATTATCCTCATACCTTTAAGATTTACTAAATTTCGATATGTGCTGCTAATTGCTACGCTACACTGCATCACTTGTCACAAACCACTTATGCTCCTCAGTCTAAACATCAAGGGGATTATATAAAGAAACTGAATATGAACCGTATTTATTAATTTATTATGACTAGTCAGATCAAGATGGGAAAAGGGTTCACAGAGGTCCATTTATCTACAGTGAGGGTGACACAAGCTAGCTGTATATTACTGATACATTAATCACAGCAGCTATGATACAAATTATTCAATTATTTATGATTTTCATTAATAAAGAGAAACCTTTCAAGAGTAAAGAAAAAATACTTGTCCTTCCTACATTAAATTGTGTGTGTGTGTGTATGTGTGAGATTTGTTTCGGTACTTCAGCACACCACATTTCACACTGTTCAGTACATCATTGCTGTCTGTTATGCAGCTCTTGAAAAAAAAATGTAATTACTTTGTCGACCGTCGCATGTTAAGGTGGATTATAGTTACAGTCCTCTCTAGCACTGAGGTTTTAAAAGTGGCTGCTTTGAGCAGCTGTCTGAATTCCTCAGCTGGACCGGCTCCCTTCAGGACTGTTGAGAGGCTGCAGATGAAAGGTCACTGTTCATTTAAATTTAGCATTCAGGAAGGACGGTGATTACGCAGGTTTGAGCTGTGCATCGGCCATCGGTCAGGCCGGCTCTGAAGATTAAAAGGCTGCGCGGAGCCATATTTGATTAAACTCCAGAGGAGTTTCCACGGCTGCTAACGCGGCCTTCGAGCTGTCTCTGAGGATTCTGTCACGTCTTACTTTCTCCCAATCTCACCCTGTCACACTGAAATAACTTTGGTTGAACCTTTTTAAACAACATAACAGTGACTGATTGATTACAGATGGCTCATACAATAAAGTGATGGGTACAATTTTCTAAATTATACAGCTCCTCCGCAGATGCTATGAGCGGACTGAACATTAACGGCTTGTAAAACCTTTCATATGAAAATGTGATGTTCAGTTAGACTCTGAAATGTTCCCAATTACTTCTTTCGCTGTAATCTCACAGATCTGTGAGCTTTAGTGTCACCTAATAAAGATTTTAAAATAAGAACTACATTGATTTATAATGAAAGAAAAGGTGCCTCGGCTGTGTCAACTTGGATATAAGATATGCTAAAAAAAGAAAAGACGTTAAACCAAGTAAAAGTGTTATCTCATCTGGTGAATACTAAATCATGTATAGCATACAAGAACATGTTTGGTGGTTTTCGGTATTTCCTAATTTAATTTATGTAAAAACAATTGATTGATTGAGGACTCACCTCAGTTTACCGATGAAACTCTCTCCACCTCGAGACAGATCAGTGGGGTCAATGGAGATGAGGTAATTTGATGTTTTGCTCTTTTTCCTCTTCCGACCAGCAAGCAGGAACACCTGCAACAAACCAAATGATAAAATGTGCATTTTCACAAGCTTGCTTCAAAACAGTCAACTCATTTTAACCAACATGGCAGTAAACTCTGGATGACATTCATGAGATATGTCTTCATCCAGCTGGACGTCGCCCCCCCTCCTCCCCCTCACCTTCTTGCCGTCCTCCCTCTCCAGGTGAAGGTAGTAGGTGGGATACATGCCTCTGTCCATGCCCTTCTTATCCCGGGTGATTCTGCACTTCACTCTGACCCCCTGCGGCGCAGGCCGCAGAGAAAACTCTTCCAGGTCGTCGACGTCGACGGAGGGCTCGTTGGTTGGCGGAGTGGGAGCCGAGGCCACCTCCTGCAGGAGGAGACCGCACGTTCAGGGCGAGACCCTCAGCAAGATGGTGGACTGATGACTGACGCATTGGAGTTGACTTTCATTTAAAGAGCGTAATGAGTGTGAAGGTCAGGTTGTCTCGTGGGACTGCAAATGAGAACACTGTGTCTAAAATAAGGACACGGTGTGGAGACACAAGATTGAGGTGGCTGAAAGGAAAATAGATTAAAGAAGATGGAGGAGCGAGGACAAGGGAGGGTTATCATAGCAGTATTTCAATACGCATTTAAGCTAGAGTCTTAAAAAAATCAACTTCAGCAACTTAACACAGGTTGTTTTAAACTTTTTTCTTTTCATTTTTATGTTTTTATCTGTACTGAATCCATTATTTGACAATCATAGTACAACTTATAAAGTATAAATAAATAAACAGGTTGATATGAACTTGAAGGAGTCAGAAATCTGTAAACCTGGACACTCAGATCAGAATCACTATATATGCATTCACTTAGATACTGTGTTATTAAAGGTATAATGGACGATGTTTTAGCCAATGAATGGCGTGATGCGAGTCTCAACTATTGGTCCTCCAACATGTCAATCACGCTGGAGAAATGCTTGCGTAACGCCGTCAAGCGCGCTCATAGGAGCAGCAGAGCAGGTAGGATGGCCTGGCGCATGTGCGTTTTTCAAAAAGCGAGTAACAGACGTTTGGCTTCGACTTTTTCAAGAAAATCGTCCATTATACCTTTAATATGTTGCTATCGACATCTGCTAATGTCAGATACATTTTACATAAAATTTTCTCAGAGAAGAGTTACTCATTTGCATGAAGCCAATAAATACTAAAAAATTAGATCCATTACTTCTAGGTGGGCTGCAGAATTTCATGACCTTAAAACCTGTAATAATGTAACACTTGATGAATAGCATCCTTAAAGTCACACGCTTTCAAAACACAGACTCCTACTGCTCAATGCCTCCATTTTCCCCCATCAAATAATCACTCTAAAGTACAGCAACTGAAGGATATCAGGGCAGACTGAGATTTCAATTGTTCAATTACCAACATTATCACACTGGGTGTCTGTTTGTATGAGTCAGATATAATTAGCATTATTTATCCAGACCCAGATTCCAGTAATAGGGTGAGTGAAACATTATATGTTGACAAAATGGGTTATCATTGCATTTAGAGCCCTGACAGTAAAGACAGTGATTTAATGTCTCCATCTCATCTTACATAAGAGTTTAAGACTATAGATATGATTCATCCCACTTTGCAAAATTACATTCAGTTCTATATGTGTTTTTTTCCCCCTGTGCATAATAAAAGGCTCACTATACACCAAAGACATCAGGGTGTTCGATCATGTTTGGCCGGTTGTGTATGTAGAAAAAGGTTTTGTTGATCATTAAAGGTACAGTCAGCAATGCGTATGAGACAAAAACAGAAAAATACAACAAGGTCATCTCAAAGATGCATTCTGACTTTCTGTTTTGCAAACATGAATCATAAAAAGTTCCCGTCATCTAAATGAAACGATTTCTTAACTTCATTAAAGCCCCTGGAAGGATGATGGCTGCCTGCCAGATGTGGTTCAGCAAAAAGTGGCAGGATGAATCAGCATCTTTGAAATCAAAACAAGTTGACTGTAGGTTTGCTTCAAACTTATAAAAACACTTTTTTAGAGTGACGGCGTTCAATCGAATCACCTCAAGACCCCAAGATTCTTTTTTTTTTTTTTACATGGGTGCATTGATGTATTTCTGCAATGAACAAAGGTTTAGCATTCATCACGAATAAATATCCTTGGTTCAGGTTATTGCTGCCAGAACGTCCATCAATTCGAGAGCGTGTGCAGTATTTTCACAAGCATTTTCAATGTGTTCACTGCAGCTCAAAAGGTTAGTTACATTTTGAGGACCTATATATTCAGGATTTTTCTTTCATTTGTCATAAATAAAAAAGACATTTTACAGTTAGTTCAAGCGGAAAACCATGTAATAATTATGTTTACATGCTTCTTTAGTGTAGAAGTCAGGTTTTATCACAATTTATGTGTTAAATCTGTTGTGTGTTGTGAGTAGCTCAAAGTCAGAACAGGTGACTCAAGAGTTTGCAAAGTTGGTCTTAATACATAAATACAGTATTATTCTAAATTATTAATTATAAATTACAGTATTATTCTCAGTATTCACAGTATTCTCAAATCCTCCTGCTGTTGCTCATCCACCAAACACACTGAGAAAAAATGCAGAAACAGAACCATGCCAAGCTCCTGAGTTTCCATTATGTGTACTTCTAAACAACATAGCAGACGTGCTCTAAGGCTGAATATCAAAAGTGTGAAAGACATGAATGAAAAGAGAATCTTACCTTGCAGGATTTCTTGCTGGTGGCCGAGCCTGGTCTGGTGATGCTGTTGAGCTGTGAAGAACTGGAGCTAATTTCATCCTCGTCATCTTCCTCTTCGTCGAAATTCATGCTGCTGGATATACCTTCACAGAAAATGAAAACAGAAAGAAGACGAAGAGTAAGAAGAAGAAGAAGAAGAAGAAGACTTAAGAGTCAGTAAGTTTGACATGCTGTAACCTTGCAGGATGATATTCACATTTCACCTCTGTTGTAGATCCTGTATGGAGGATGTTTGAAACAAAATGATAAAACATCATCCATCATTTGAGGTTTTAAGAGACGAAGTAAAGTTATAAGTTGACCATTTTATAACAGTAACAGGTAAGCTAGTAGTCAGAACCAATATATTTAATCTTGCGTGTTGGAGATTGATACTGGTTTACCATCATAAATGTCTGTTTTCTGATGTTTAACAGGTTGTCATCTCTGATGCAGTCAGAACTGGATCTTTCTTGTCGTCTATTGTCGTTTAGTATTGGCGTTTGCTCACTGTTATGGCCTCAAGGCCTTTATGATCATAATAAAGTGTGACGTCTTCAGCGGGAAGTCTCGCAGCTGATCAGGAGATCTGAGGCAGCCGGCCACGTCCGACTCTTCCCCCTCGCATCATGTTGTTTTTGCTTTGGTGCTGGCTCATTTCGTATCAAGTTAATGTTAAAACATTCTTCTGTTTACAATCATCGAATTTATTGTGTTCCTACACAGAGTGAAAACCAAGATTTTACATACATCTACTTTTACAACACTCGGGCTACAAAACACTCAACGTTACGTCGTTCTGTTCCAGTTATACAACACTGCAGCAAATTATGATTTATGTATTTCTAAACATTTCAGTAAACAGTGAAGTCTCAATCAAGAAAGCAGCAATCAATCACCGTGGTAGCAGTCAGTGTTTACAGTATGAATAATGACCTCAATACTATTCATACGCTGGGTTTTGAAACGGTGCGTCTATTTGCAGTTGCATATTTCCACATGACTCAGTGAGAGTTTTGTCCTCCAATCAGCCCACCAGCAGCAGCAGCAGCAGCAGCAGAGCAGAGCAGAAAGCAGTGGGTGTGAATCTGAGTATAGACAGGAGCTTTCCTGAACACTGACGCTACCTTTCTTCAGCATGGTGACGCGCAGATCCTGTTTGCTCTGAGACTGAGTGCAGCTCATCACCGGCTCGGCCTCGCCCTCCTCGCTGCTCGGGTGGCCCACCGTCAGGATCTGGATCTGACCGTCGTCCTGCGGGGAGGCCAGGCCGTCGATTGCTGCCGAACCACAAAAGAGAGAAACTTCATCAAAAAAAAATTGCAGTTCTGCAATCAGGAGATATTATCCCGATGAATCTCAGCCAAATGAAACAAATGAAGCTCTTTTCATCCATATATCAACAATTCAGCTATTGATTCAAGGAGTAAAGAAGCCTGGCTCAATCTGATCGCCTTTCCACCTCTTTCCCTCTGGGGATTTCTGCCCTCCTCTTATGTTTTAAGTAATTGTTTTGCTCACTGTCTTCAATATTCAATTAAGTTGTAATGTATAAGGGAAAACACATTAGTTCAGCAGCACTGCTGGAGGCACTGAAGGAAGAGCAAAGGCTCCTCTCAGCGTCGCTAAACAAAAGCTGCAGTGTTGGTTGCACATGTTGGAAAATTCTGATTGTGTATTTTTACTGATTTGTTCATTTAAGAAAGAAAAATTTTCATCAAGTCCATTCCATGTCTTAAAAAACAAAGATTCGCAAGAAAAAGGGGTACTCTTGTAAAATACCACTGGACACTGCATGTCTGTTGTCATGTCTTCATTGTTGGAATTATGTTTATTACAGCAGCACAAACAAATTAATTTAGCTCAATGCTGTGAAACAAAACTTGCACATTTTATTTTATGATTAAAACAGCTTGAAGGCTTTTCAGAGAAGAAGTTTGTGTATGTGTGTGTGTGTGTGTGTGTGTGTGTGTGTGTGTGTGTGTGTGTGTGTGTGTGTGTGTGTGTGTGTGTGTGTGCATGCATGAGAGAGAGCTGTGTTTGCTCTGCTTTGTTTGGACTCTGCCTCGGCTTCTCATTTAAATCAATGTTTGGACGTTTCATTTCAGCAGAATGAAGAAGCAGCTTGAATTACTCCCTCAGAAGAAATCGAGTCTTTTTTGGAGCAGATCTTTTAATGAGTGCGTAATGCTCATGCACCAAAGAATTTACAAAGGACTGTCAATCAGTGGAGAGGTCAGCACTCGTGATTTCAAGTCCAGTGGAATCCAATTACCCAGTTTTTTTCTCTCTCTCTCGGACAAAGTTATTCCACAGATAAGAGTCTAGTTTGCATCTTTCTCTTTGAGCTCTTTTTTCCTCTCAGAGTCGCCACGACGAATGACGTGATCAACACGTTTGATTTCCTGATGCCACCCTGAACATTCGGGGATTAACAGCGTTGCTCAGTGACTCGCAGCAGGACTCAAACTAGCAAACTGCACAAGCTTGCCTTCCTAACCTCTAATTCACCATCTGCCTCCTGAGGATGAGTATCTCCTAAGCTGCAGCAAATTGGACGATAAATACCTGTGTCAAGAGCCGACTGTTGCAAACATAAATAAGGTTATGTTTCTATAGTGTGATTGTGTTATTTGTTTATTACTCTGCAGTTTATTTACGTTTTTGTTCTTTTAATGCAGTGCATTGTGCTGAATTTGCACACTTGAAGTATATAAACTTATAGCAACACTTAAAAAAAAACAAAAAACAAAGTACTGAATTTATTTAAGGAAATCAACACTTGAGTCACTTTTTCCCCTCCTTTATGTCTGTGATTGTGGTGTTTAAACTCTCATATGTCACAACAAAATCTTTAACCTGGACGGGCCTGACGTCATGACAGAGTCAGAGAGCGAGCAGCTGCCATAGATGTCTTTGCTGCCGCATGTGGCGTCAAACATCCGCAGGTGAAACATGATCTGAGAACGGACGACAGGCTTCGGACAGACAGCTGCTCCTGCAACTGTTCAATAATAATAAATTTCCCGCTCTTAAGCTTTGGCCTGTTTCTAATAACGAAGTCGGCTTCCCTGAAAAGACCAAAATCGTTTTCTTTTCTTTGTTCTGCTTTGACTGATTTAATTCAGCCATGCTGACCTTTGTGTTTCCCCTTCCTCTCCTTCTTGTCGCTGCCTGTCTGTGGCGTGGAGCTGGCCGACGCTCTCCCCTTTTTGGCCGAGCGGGGCGGCTGTGTGTCCGATATCACCTTCACCTCCTCCTGTTCAGCATCTTGCACTAAACACAGGAGTAGAGAGGATGCAGCACGGCAAGGTTATGCAGGACAGAGAGAGAGGGAAGCAGAAAACAAATGAACCTATATCACATTACGTGTTTGACTATGCTTTGAATTTTGCATTTTATATATTGCTTTTTCAAGTCTCCAATGAAAGATAGAAATAAAAGAATAAAACATTTAGCTTGATATTGAAGGCAATGGTAGAAGATTTTCAAAGCTGCTCAAACTACATTGCACCACCATAAATCTCACGCCACAGATGCTTTGTGTAAAGTCAAGCTGTATTTTTAATTTGAATGTCAGACTTCCTAATGTTCCTGCACATTATAAGGTGAAACCATTGCCATCATATACAATGGGGGAAATAAGTATTGAACGCATTAACTGTTTTGTCATTACATTTATTTCCAAAGATGCAATTCATGTGACATTTCTTCCAGACACTGGTATTAACTCAAATAATCCACACATGAAAAGAAATCACAACATTCAAATCCATAAATAGTGATTATGTGGAATTAAGTGCAATAACACAGGAAAAAAGTATTGAACACACTATCTGAGACTCGTTTAATACTTTGTGGAGAAGCCTTTGTTTGCAATGACTGCTTCCAGACGCTTGTTGTATGTATGAACTAATCGCCCACACTGCTCAGGTGTGATTTTTGCCCATTCCTCCGCACAGATTGTCTTCAAATCCTGAATATTCTTTGGTGCCCTCTGGTGAACCCTTATCTTTAGTTCTTTCCACAAATGTTCGATCGGATTTAAGTCAGGTGATTGACTGGGCCATTCTAACTAGGGGTGGGACTCGATTAAAAAAATTAATCTAATTAATTAGGGCCTTTGTAATTAATTAATCTCAATTAATCGCATATCGATATTTGACCCGAGATCAGTGAGAACCTTTCTTTTTCTAATGGATTTTGGTATAGTGAATCAATATAGTGATACATAAGCTTAAGCAACAAAACACTGTTCATTTTTTCAGCAGGGAAGGAGGAATTTAACCAAGACAAATAAACCAATACACATTGATTAGTGCAACTTTTGTTGGGCTGGGCGAGGGTCCTTGAAGTAGTCGGAGTGACATCCTCTTCAACTCTAGCTGTATGCCAGGCTTGCGTGTTGGCCGCTGCTGCGACATGCTTAGCATTCAGTTGATATAGCAGGCTCGATGTGCTGCGATGGTATGCAAATTCTTTGCTGCACAATATGCATACAGCTTTGGTTTTATCCACGCTGCCATCCGCTGGCTTTTTAAATCTAAATTTTCTGTGCACGAGACCAAGTAGTGCGCTGTCGTCGGGAGCAGTGTTGCCAACTCCCCAGTAAGGAAAGTCACTACTGGCTGTCCTACAAGTCGCCAGAAGTTGCTAGATGAGGTCGTTACCTAATTTGCAATTTGCATGTAATTGTAATGGACGCTGTAGGAGAGAGGAATAACGTCATGGGAGAAGCAAAATGTGAGTTAAAAAAACACCCTAAATATGTTTAGAACTACAAATGAATTTTCTTCTGTTTATTCTTGGTTTGTCAGCAAGTGAGCAGTGGCGTATTTGCGCACACGCGATTCATTTGAAGTGTGGAGGAGTGGTGTGGGTCTCCTCTCTGCTCTGACTGCAGGAGGGAGCGCTGCGTGAGACTGGCCGCCTGTGAGTGCTTTGGGACGGGGGAGGGGCTCACGCAGCACCCGCAGCTCATTGAGGACAGCAGCTGCAGAACGAGACGTCCTGTCACGTCTCCAGAGCACCAGAAAAAGTCGCTAAATTTGTTGCTAGTCGCTTTTGACAAAAAAAGTCGGCAGGAGGCTTTGGAAAGTCGCCAGATTTAACGAGAAAGTCACCAAGTCGGGAGCTGTTTCGTTGTGGTGTCACAGCGAAATATGTCCGGGTGAAACTCGTCCGGTGACAAACGTTCCGCGACAAATTGCGATAATTTTTTTATCGCGTTAAAATTTCTGTAATTAATTAATCGTAACTAACGCGTTAAAGTCACAGCCTTAATTCTAACACATTGATTTTCTTTTTTTTAAACCATTCGAGAGTCAACTTTGCCGTGTGCTTCGGATCGTTGTCCTGTTGAAAGGTCCAGCCCCGTCTCATCTTCATCATCCTGGTGGATGGCAGGAGGTTCATCTCAAGAATTTGCCGATAGATGTTTCCATTCATTGCTCCTTCAATTATATGAAGTCTCCCAGTACCACGAGATGAGAAACAACCCCATGCCATGATGTTTCCACCACCAAACTTCACTGTTGGTATAGTGTTATTTGGGTGATGTGCAGTGCCATTTCTCCTCCAAACATGGTGTGTAGTATGACAGCCAAAAAGTTCAATTTTGGTCTCATCTGACCAGACAACATTCTCCCAGTATTCCACAGGCTTATCCAGATGCTGTTTAGCAAACTTTAGACGAGCTTCAACATGCCTTTTTTTGAGGAACGGAGTCTTGCGGGCTGAGAGTCCATAGAGGCCATGGCGGTGGAGTGCATTGCCTATCGTTTTCTCTGTAACACTTGTACCTGCTGCCTCCATGTCTTGCTGGAGTGCTTTCCGGGTGGTCCTTGGCTCTTTGAGAACTCTTCTGACCATCTTTCTGACTCCCTGGTCAGAAATCTTGCGAGGAGCTCCTGTGCGTGGCCTGTTGATGATAAGGTGATGCTTCTTCCACTTGCGGATAATGGCCCCAACAGTGCTTACTGGAATACTCAGATTCTTTGAGATAAGTCTGTAACCAGTTCCATTCTGATGCTGAGCAACAATCAGGCTGCAAAGGTCTTGAGAGAGCTCCTTGCTTTTACCCATCATGAGATGTGTCTTGTTTGACTACTTGATGAAAAAACAACCTGTTTATAGGGCCATCAATTAGCACTAACCCAGCTGATGTTGGTTTGCACTTATAGGAAGTACAAAGACTAATTACTTTCAGGTGTGAGATGGTATGGTGCCTTTCCTTGACAAACTATACAGCTTTCCCATGGTGTGTTCAATACTTTTTTCCTGTGTTATTGCACTTAATTCCACATAATCACTATTTATGGATTTGAATGTTGTGATTTCTTTTCATGTGTGGATTATTTGAGTTAATACCAGTGTCTGGAAGAAATGTCACATGAATTGCATCTTTGGAAATAAATGTAATGACAAAACAGTTAATGCGTTCAATACTTATTTCCCCCATTGTATGTATATTGCAGAACTGTTCTTGTGCTAGTTATATGCATTAATTTATGAGATTTGGTAAGTCCTATAACTTAATGTTTATTGCACTATCAGCAAATTCTGTTTGACAAATAAGTGTTAATAAAAAATAGAGTTTTTTTTCACTGATTCATTTCAGAAACTGAAAATGAAAAAAAAAAAATAAGCATATGAAAAGGCATCCATCTGACCCATACAGTTTTTTTTTTCTTGGTTCTGCTCATCTCTGAAGCTCTCCAATGAGCACACAGCACTGACGCGTGTAAATTAAAAAGAAAAAACAAATATGATAAAAATATTTTCTAAAGCATCATTCTGTGTTCCTCATCATGACAAAAACGGTAATTTAAAATAACAGACTATTTTGTTCAGGGTGTAAAATAGCTGTTGTTAAATGACACAGTGACACTGGAGCAGGTGCTCAGGTCAGATTCCAGCTAAAAATAAAAAAAGAACAAGCACTCCTGCATGTGGATTCAAAAGCACAGGGATAACAGTTCAGAGGAGGTCAGAAGATTTTCTGCTTTTAGACAGGGACTCGTGACATTATCATTCCCTGTCTTTTCCATCAGAATATTAGAAATTTTGTCAACAACTTTCTCTTCTCGCTGCAGGAAACGTGACAGCCCGTGGCCTTGAGCCCAGAAACCGGCTCTCAGAGTTGAGGATTACACGCTCGGCTTTGGTCTCACTGTATGAATAAGAAGACCTCATCAATCCCAGGCCCTGCACCCGTTCCGCTCGAGTGCCTTTTAGCTCTCTGTGAGTGTCGACAATCGATGGAGCAGCCGTGCTCGAAAGGCAGCATTCACAGCAAGCGTGCAGCTTAACATATATTCATCATTTATCTGCCTTCATAGTTTGGATATTGATATCAAATTTGCAGTTGAGACACTGAGTCATCGAAAAAAATGCATGAGAATTTTTTTTTTTTTTTTCCAAACACAAATAAGACAGTCTGATGACAGCGTGACATTTTCATTTGTGCAATCGATGCGTTTTCTTGGTGTGTCTGTGTCGACGGAGGCCCAGCAGGGACCGCGCTGTGTTTACCATGGTAGATGGTGCTGCTGTTGCTGCTGAGGTAGGACTCTACCAGCGGGGCCTGCTCTTCGCTCTGTTTGGTCCGACGCGCACGAGATCTGCTGTCCACGTTGGACTGGACCATCAGGGGCTCCTGCCTCTTCTTCTTCTGTTTCTGTTCGAGTAGCGCTCGCTGAGGTGTGAGGCGCACAAGCACAGCCGGGAAGAAAGATATTACAGACGCTGCTGAAGCAAATTTGAAAAGGGTTCATCCTCCTTTTACAGAAACAAACTGAATTCATTGAACAGGTAATGAAGGAAAAGACTGATTCGAAGAAAAAAGCTCTCATTTATCTAATTAGCCACATTTGCACTTGTCAGCTTGTCACGTCACAAACCGTGTTTTGTTCTGTCTTGTTTGGCTTCGCTGTGGATTTCCACTGTTTAATTTCTCACCCTGCATCGAGCATTCCTGCGGCTTCCATGTCTTCTCTCCTTATTTGCTGTTTCACTTCGAACACTGATGTGTTTTCATTAAGGCTGTCAGCTGAAAACATTTCATATTCCTGTGAATACATCTTCCCTTTGTCCAAAAACTCTTTCTGTTCACTCTGATATCGTCACATCACACCTGTCTTCTTTTCCTCGTTTCTCCTGCGTTTGTGATGCTCAGCTCTGTCTCGTTTCCTTGCCATTGTCTAATTGTGTGTTCAAGTAACTGGGAAGTGAGGAAATTCCAATTTCCCAGTGGGAAAAGTACATTTGTATGCTGTGAGATCTGAAACTCCCCCTGAGAAAGTGTGGTTTGTTTTAAGAGCGCTCCCAGACAGCCGTCAACATAGCGGTAGGATTGAGTTAAAGTTCAGAATTACACAAATAAGTTATGATATTTTCGCTGATACTCAGAGACGCTCCCTTTCGTAGCTTTAGTGAAACAGCTGCTTGTAACTATAAAGCTTTAGAGCAACGGTTTTACAATATGAACAGTAAATGGCAGCACCTGAGCTTCATTGTTCTATCATTTATCTCTTTTGTGAACTGACAGCAGCAATAAAGGGTAAGTTCTGGAGGCGCCTCTGTTCTTTGTTATTGCAACGCAGAAGCTGTAAACCGGGAAATGAGTTCCTTCCAAACTACACTTGCATTTGTGTCTATGTCCTTCTGATTGTTTTTTACTTTTGTGAATTGAGCTGTATTTTCCTGACTGCTTCATGATTTTTATTGGGCTTTTGGTCGTCCTCCGTTTGTGAGTTTTGTTTTAGAGTTTCATATTCATGGAAAATCACTTTAGTTCAATTTGTGACTTTGTCCGGGTCCCCTCAGCGACAGTAAACCTCCTAATCTCTTCAAGAGGTAAAGCTTTAAAGCTTCATTCTCGTGAATCTCTCAGACATGACAGAGAATATATACTGCATATGAATTTCATACTCTAAGCTTGTTTATTATTATCTCTTATAGGTCAGTGTGTAGTTTCTTATAAGCTGTCCTCCAGCTGAAGGCAGAGAGCTTTGAGTTCAGAGCAAGAGGAAATAAATCTATTAGACTCTGAGAACAATACTTGATGCTTACCAATGTGCTGCTTAAACCACTTCACCCGGAGGCTGAATATAGTTATTCATCTGGACTAACTGTCAGCTATATGCAAGTCTTCAAGCCAGAGCTCATCAAATATTGAAGGTTTCTATTAGTGTGGAATCCAGAATGCAGTGCGCTGAAGCTCTGTAAAGCTCACGTCTCTATCACGGCAGCCGTGGCCGCACCGGCCAAGGTAGCGCATATAAACACAACACAGACATCTTACACGGCATCTCACTTTGATATTGAAGGTCTGTGAATCATAGCGTCACTGCATTTTCCTGTAATGTCACCCGTTTATGAAATACTTTGTGTAAAAGATGTTCTGATCGGAAATAATAATCTGTTGATTGCTATTATTACGATGCCCACAAACCAAAAACCTCTGCTAAGAGAGACTGTGCGCTACGCACAGCATCCGCCACTCATTCAGCACGCTTCCATGTGAAACAGACCGCCTGAAAGGATTCCCATTGATTCACTAGATCAAGACTGCGTGAGCGTCTGCTTTGCCGGCAGATCAAAACATAAATAAATTAACGGCAAGCTTAAAATCAGGACATGAGAAACAGCAAGTCCTTTTCGCTGCGCATGGAAAGGAGTAAAAATGGTCGGCCTGCAGCCTGAACGTGTTTGTTTTCTCTGGTTTCAGTGTTGCTGACAACAAGCAATGACAACAGTGGTATCAGTTAGCAGAGCGGAGCTGCCAAACATCATGTCTGCACTCTTTAACTCCAGACTGCCGCTGTGATAAATGCCCTACAATATCACAAAGATTCTAAACTCGACTGAAAATAATTGGCTCAGGGCTGCAATTTGTTAGCTTAAGTCTGTCCTATTTAGAGAAGTTTCGTCTCTCGGTCTTAGAAGACTTTCAGAGATTACACGCCTCCTCATTAGAACACCATTTGCAGAGATAACAGACGGCTATTTGTGGCCGTGATGGAGCAGCGGAAGTCAGTGTCATGACAAAATGACTTTGTTATAATTAATTTTGTCTTTGTGCTACTCTGTTATCTAAAGTGGAGAAAGAGGAGCCAAGACTTACCTGCCTGTCCAGCTTCTGCTGCCTGAGGTTGGTGCCCTCATCATCTAAAGTGCTGCAACGAAAGCAGAAAGGTTGAGGTGAAAATCCTGAAATCACTCATGAGCTTTCTCTAAAGCTCCTCAGACAATTATGACCTTATCCAAACTGCCTTAATTAATCACGTTGCTCCTCAACAATGGCAACAGACCTTTGTCGCACTTTAATTGCAGTTCTTCTCATTAGTCAGAGTTAAGGAGGTAGAACTCCAAACTGAAATGAATTCCCACGGAATTCTGAGTTTGAGGATGCAAAGTTGAAACATTCCACATGGTTGTGTGAAGTGAGCTGAAGTGAATGAAGTTCTGATTTTCTTCCAAAAGCATTTGAGAGTACATACAACTATGCCATCATAGTTTAATGTATGGTGAATGGAAGAAACTGCATTCTGTTCATTTGTACTCTATACCTGTGTCTGAGTCATTAAAATGGCTTTATGAATAGTAAAAAACACATTCAGCACTGGCCATCCTGACACGTCGAACTGCACACTACCATATTGTATTCTCAACTCGGAGTCTTAAAGTTGTTTTCAATTCAAGCTCATAGTTCTGACGTCCTTTTGAACTGGTCAAGTGAAGCACTACAGCCTGGTTAATGTGAGGAAAAGGTGAGACTTTGAACTACAACTTAAATTCTCAGACAACTGAAATGCAGCTTGATTTCACTTTAAATGAAGTTCTCTGATTTAGTGCATTTTCACTTCTTCAGATTTAGTACTCACGCATTCACTCATTCACATACAGTCAACTAAGGTGAAAATCAGCTGAAGAACTGAATCTGTTTATCCACAGAAAGTATTAAATGCATGTTTGTACATGAAATGTGTACACTACGGATTCTTCATTATTGAGGCTTGATGTGAACAGTTGTTTTTCTGTGTTGCACCTAAAACTTATCTCCTTTTGTGGGTTTAAATTTACAGCTCATCTTGGGAAAGAGAGTAAAAAGGTCAGAGAAAACGCTGAACATGGCTAATGGATCATTAAGCAACAGGAAACATGAAGTTCCTCAGGGCTGGTTGTGTCCTGAGCTTTTTTTTATTTACAGAGTGAACTAAAAGTTCCTAACAGTTCCTGTTAATCAATTAATTGTTAGTCTGAAACAATTAGTTGTGAGTTATTGTTTTGTTTTGGCTTTTTTAATCTAATCCAATCATAAAATAAAATGGAACTCATTTGCTACTAGAGTTTGTTGTTGAATAATAAGCTATGTCAGAGTGAAGACCAAATTACTACATTCTGTACCTTCCTAACAACAGCAAGTTAACATGTATAAATTAGTTGAGTTTTTTTTCTGAACAGGTACCATCAGGAACAGCATGACCCCTCCATGAAGGAGCAGCAGAAACTCTCCATATTCAGTGGCAAGCATTCATGGTAGCAAGTGTCCACAACATTAGAAGACTTGAAGTTTCATGCTATCCACTATTTACGTGTTCCTGTTTGCTCCTCATGTTCTTCTTTGCAGCGTTGGTGTAGTAGGATGATTTCCTGGCTCCTCTGTTCCATTGTTTGTGTCAGTTTGAGCATTTAGAATCAAAGGCAAAATGGTTTGTTGTCCAATCAATAAAGGCGCTAATGCCATAATAATGCCTTAACTTGTCCAGGCACACTTATTTTACCCTTGAATAGAAAGCTAAGACCTGTTAGATCTTCCAAAAAAAAATCAATACAGAGTTTCTTTATTTGTCTTCATTTGACATTCATGTTCCTTTTGCTGAACAAACCTCTGATTGTGTTGAACAAGTTCGTTAATAAACCATTTGTACAGTAGAACAGTGAGAGTTGTCCTCTGCGTTTAAGAGTTTCTTCTCATCAGTAAAAATCTGAACCACTGTTACAACAAAAAGAGTCATCGACCAAATGCAAATGTACTTTCTGTTCTGTGTGTAGTTAAAGACTACACCTGAAAATGCTTCACACTGTGCACTGAACACTAACCTGCTGTTAAAATGGGAGCTATTAAAGCTTGAAGTCCTTTTGTTCAAAAAGAACAGCACTTGTGGTTACCTTAATAAAGGTCACTGTTCTCACAGTGAAGACAATATAAAAGGGTTAAGAGACTGTTCATAGTCATCTAAGCTGATTCCTCTGCTGTGCTGCCTGTGCGCTGTAATGACTGTTACATGTACGAAATGAGAAAACTTGTCTCGGTCCCATTTCTTTCACTGGATTTTCTTGTTGGTGGTTGGGAGGAATGTGACAAATGCCACCATCACTGTGCTCAAATGTTTTCCATTTCTCAGGCACATTTCTGCGAACTCTGCAGGAAATATATTTGATGCAGTGAAAACAGAAAAGAAAAGGGGGACAAATGAAAAACTTTGGGAGCCAGATTGTTCCAGTGGCACAAAGCACAATTACCTGCACAAAATGAAGCCCACATCTAATCTCAGCATGTGAAAAAGACCCTGTGAGCCGCCACTGGGCAATAAAATAATGCTATATTGTGTCGTGATGTGAGGTTTGATGTCATTTTATGTTTTTTGATATTATAATCATATTTCTTTAAAGGTTCGAAGGCTGCATTTTTCTGCATTTTATCAAACATTACACTGATTATTTCTCAAAGCAATAACAGTGTTTCCCTGTTGACACACCAGTATTTGATCTTGTCCATATCATCCAGCATTCTCTGAGGAAAACTGTGAGTCTCTGGTAGAAAATGGTTGAAAACCACTTTAATAAACACTCTACAGTCCTAAGGGGGCCAAGCATGCGTAGCGCCTCGCATCAGATTTAGGGCTTCATTTTAAGAACACAGTCATAGAGCGTGCTGCTTGTCGAGTTAAAGACGGAATATTCATCAAAACATGAGAAGAGTTGTTGTAGACCAAGTGAGAAAGAGAGAGAGCGAAAGGATGCAGAAGTTTGTTCATATTCTTCCTTTCATCTGCAGTTAATGGAACTATAAAACTGCTTACTTCAGTCTGGTTCTGCCCCTAAAGTTATTTCCAGAAGCAGTCCTTAAATGTCCTGTTAAACCTACGACTGCAGAAAACTGCACTTCCCTTGCAGGTATGTGTTGGAGCAGCATTAAATATTACAGTAAATACATCAAACTTGAGCGATGAGTGCAGAAGCTCAGCGAACGTGTCACTAACACAAGACTCACAGAAAAAAACTAATAAAGTTAAATCTTTAAAGTGTTAAGAAGCAACAACAGCACCACATTCTTCAGACTATAACTCACGCATTTGGTATTATATTTCTTTGGTAATTTTCTGGGGATTCAATTACATTGAGAAGTGATTCATACGTGACATGCCATGCTTGATGTCCCTGTGACAACAGCAACGGTACTAACCAAAGCTCATGTCAACAAAAAGAGAAGAAAAATCTACTCTAATATGTACAGTATGTGTCAGAAAATAGGGCAGAAAGAGGAGGAGAGTCTGAGTAACTGGATGCTTGGATATTATCTTTTGGGATTTTTCTTTATTCAGCAGAATTTCTTTCAATGTTGCCAGTTGATGCCTCTGATTGCAGACTGATGAGAAGAAAATTTGTATTTCTTCTACAGTATTCGATATCTGTAACTGTTTTAAGTCTCTTCTCAGCTGATTACTTTCAATCGTGTTTTAAACACACAGTGGCGTCTCTCATTCCTCCTGATTCAGCGGATTTGAACCGAACACGTGTTAGTGTGTGAGTTTGGAATTAATCTGTTTCTCCTTCTCTGCACACAGAGGAACACCAACGAAAGCACATTTAGTGTAAACAGCCGGAGATCAAACTCAACAAAGTACAATGACAACAAAGCCTGCTCTGACTGCATTTATGGCCATTTGTGTTTCTTAAGCAGAGTTGAAACTTGACAGATGACAGTCTTTGTCAGTAACATGATTAAATGGCGTCTGTATGGCGGCACAAGATCTAATTTGAGTTTGAGATTTTGCTATTTTTGCATTTTTCATGGTGGTTAATTTTTTGTTTGTTTTGAGTTGTTTTTCTTTTCTGTGCAACCGAGTCTTGAAACTATGAATTTTCGAGCTTGAATAAGAGGAACCTATACTGTACATCCCTGCCACTGTGAATGCTGAAATGCAACCTGAATTTCACATCCTGCTGCTTTTATGCTCTCTCTCTCTCTCTCTCTCCAACAATCTGGCTTAAGTAAATGTGCAATACATCAGAATAATTGCATCCATTATTAGTAGAGCTTTTATTCAGGAGCAGTCATGAGCTTGTTGCTGTCTGTTGCCCATTTGCATCAAGTCTTCCTTTTCCAAACCACCAGGGCTTTTAATCACTGGCGACAGGCTCGCTGATTGTTCCGATCGGCTCCTGTGAACGAGCACGTGAGAGACCTCTGAGAAGCCGCCGCGGCTCCTAATTAGAGTGAAACCGGAGATTTGTTGGAGAAGGGGTGTGGAGAACGAGCTGCAGCAGAGAAAAGAAAAAAAACATGGGGGTAGAGGTGTCTGCTGATGTGTAATGAATGAGAAAATCATTTTTTTCCTGCACAAGAAAATGTGTTTTATAAGCAGAGTTATTTTTCTACATGCAAATACAGACGGAGACAGAACGTCTCACAGAACATTTCTATTATCTTTTGAAGAGTGAGGGCGCACCGTGTGCAGCTCATGATATTCCTGCTTAATCCTCAACGGTGCAGCAATCTTATAATTTAAATTTTGAGTGAACTGTGCATTTAAAAATGCCAAGCTTTCCCCTAAATGGTCAAAAAGCATTCACATATACCATCTGATAACTCATAAATCACTCGGTGTGCTAATTGAGTTTGGCTGATTACTCTCAGAACTATATTTAATTTTGATTGTCCTGCAATGACTCTCAGCTAAATTCAAATCAAATTAAATGCCACCAATCTGTGCTGAGTTTCATGTGCATGTCTTTTTAATTCCAGTCTTGATGCACGATAAATGATAGAGCATAAACAGGTGGCTTGTCAACACAGTCGATGAATTTTTCTTTTTTTTTCCCACAATAGTCATTCATCTTTCAAAAATATGACAGTGACAGAAGAGTCCTGCAGATACATAACCAGCCAATAAATATTCATGCTACCTGCGTCTCCGTGCTGCTGGCTCTGATTTGATGAGACAGGCCCGCACAGATGCAACAAAATAGTATTTACCTCCCACTCTGTCAGGCATAGAGGCAAACAAAGCACTCTATGTCTGCAATCAGAGTAATCAAGTGTGTGAATAGGCATCAGACAGGAAGATAATGACTCAAACAGAGCGGCTCTAGAGCGGGTCAAACAGTTCAATACCGTGTGAAGAGTCTGTGGTCACTCTGCTTCACTGATGGCGATGTTTAGAGGAAAGGATAATAAACTGTTATTGTGAAAAGGCCCTGTGTATGAAATGGGTAAAACAGAGACGAGCTGAGTTTCATCGTATGTAATACAGGTTGCAAATTAAATTCTGAGCAACAAAAAGCAATGTGAAACAACATTTACCAATTCAAAGGAGCAAAAAGGCAAAGGGATTGTTTGTATTTACAAATGAACTGTTGCAATAAACCGCATGTGCAAAGAATTAACATCCATACAACCTGAGCATGTCCCTGCAGGCTGTGGATTCTGGATTTGCTCATGAGTGAACCATCAAATCAGTGACTGACCTTTACTAACACAGACTTTGATATATGAATAACTGTTTCGGACTTTCTAGAGCCAGAAAATATTAATATTAATATTAAAACTGTTTCACAGTCAAGTCAATGACTGACGACTTTGCAAAAAGAGGCCTAACAAATTACACACAGAAGCAAATGCAATTCTTCACTTGTATGCTACAATGCAGGAAAAAATTGATTGTGACAAAATGAATGTAAAGAGAAATGGCTCACACATGAATTGATTTCCTGGTTAGATTTTCATACACAGTGTGCCACAGTGTCATGAAGGGTACTGTTCTCAAGGTTATGTCCAATAAAAACAGTAGTGGCAATTAATTTTTTTACCCGTGTAAAACAATGCTCACAATTCTTTTGTCAAGCACTAATTAATCCTCCTGTCCTCCATGAGTTCCCAAAAAAGAAACCGCAAAAAAAAAAAAAAAAAAAGTCTTTCCACTGAAATGCTAATCGGGTAGATTTGCTCTCCAAGGAGGAGAGCTTCCACACAACTTCTTTGCGGATGTGCCTTTTTTTCTTTTTATTGTGAAATATGCTTTTTCATTTTCTTGATTTCTGTGAATGCACGCGCTGTATATCTCTAATGAGGTGACAGAGCTCCACAGTGCAGCTGTCTCCTCCAACCCTGCACACAGGTCCATGCATTTTTAATGGAAGCTTCACGAGCTGAAAAAACTGCTCATTGAGAAACCACCGATCCCTCTGCTCTCATCCTTTACCAGGCTCTCAAGTCACACACTCCAAATACACAACTGCTAATGATTAGCATCTCGCTTAAATTGCATTGTTGCCCAGCAGCCCTGTTATTTATTTCCATTTTCGCACATCAGTTTTAAAACAAAAAGTGAATAGGTGAAGAGGCCAAAATGAAGAAGCATCTCATTAAAAAAAACTGCCCCTGTGTTTTGGTGCTGCAGCTTAAACTAATGCAAGTTATCCGAATAAAGGTTGATGCTGCATCGCGCCGATTTCAATGCCATTCCAAAGAAGAGGTGTTTCTACACACTTAAGTTTAAAATAAACTTGACACAGACAGCTTCCCACTGTTGCATAGATGCAGCCTCATCCTGAAATTTGTGAACTGCCACCGTAACTTATAGCAACCGCGAGCCAATGGCATCAAAGCAAGCCGGGGAAACCATGGCAATGGGCATTCAATCAGAGGAAAGAGCCAGCGGTGTTCGCACTGCACTTGAAATGATTAGAGCAGGTATAGATTTTACAACAGCACACTAAAACCACATCACGCCTCCAATTTTTTTTTTTTTTGGGTGGGGGGGGGGGGGGGGGGGGGGGGGGGTAACTGCATAGATTCTTTCGTCAGCTAAAACCAATGGCAGGACTGTATCCTGGTACATATACATATGCAACCATGCACAGAAAAAAAAAGCACACACACAGGTACAAGTGAAGGAAGTTCCTCACTGATTTGAAAGTCATGGAAAAATGACCCAACCGGCAAGTTAACTTTCAACTTACGTACATGACATACGAATGAAGCTACTTCTATGGAATCAAGCATAATTGCTCTGCACCGGACAATTTAGAGTGCGATCAACTGTGTGAGATCTATATGATGACACAAGAAATCCAATATTTCCAGCAATTAGTTCATGCAGCTGAAAACCGGGCATTTTAATTACTATTGGCATTTTTTCTTGCAGTTTATAAGAAAAGTCCAACAATTGAAAATATCGTAAATTATTATGCTCATAATTTTTCCACTAAACATGGTCATGCACAATTTTCCCATCCATGCCTTCTGATCTTTACATCCCATCTGCTTCTGTGTCAGTTCAGTTTTACTGTATCTGTCTTATCTCGATGTCAATCACTCACACAACTAATCACCCGCTCAAATACACACACATGCACGCACTGCTTCAAAAACCAAACGCCGTGCCCTCTCCTGGGTTCTCGGGCATGTGGTACAGTACCTGTAGGGTATCCAGTCGGAGGAGTGCTTGGAGCTCATTCTGTATCAATTGCTCTGACTGCTGCCGCCGAACTGCAAGGCTAACGGCCTGCAACAGCACCAGTGCGAGTGGCTACGGGGGTCTGAGGACAGCGATCACAGCCAGAGAGCCCACATCGCCTGTTCATCCTCTGCACACAGCCCTATATTCCCAGCCTGCCTGTATTTCTTTGTATGTCCTCTAGCTTTGGAGCAGCAGATGACTAGCAATCCAGTCAGACAGCCGCACGCTTCAGCCGTGCACACTGAGCACATGAAATAGCCGTTTTCTTCTCGTCCATGTGTATGCCTCCAAGTCAATGCCTCTCCTCTTCTCCTCTCCCATCCGTCGCCTCGGCTCCTTCGCTGCGCTGGCTCTCTTCCCTTGCACTCACTCCTTGGTCTCTACCTAAATCTCCCTCCGTTTCTTTCCCTTTAAATCCCCCCTCCCGCTCCCATTCCCTGACCAAATCTCGCTCTCTGCCTCTTCGCCCAATCTATCTCTCGTTATCTCCTGCACAGCATCACCTACAACAGCAGTGGGTGCAAAGCCCGAACTGAAAAAGGAAGAGAGGTTACAGAGAATCTCTTTGTCTTGCCTCTTTGATGCTGCTTTAATGCTATTTTTGTACAGTGCCACCCACTCCTTCTCATGCAACCAATACACACACACTTTTCCCTCTGTCTTCCTTGCGCACTATCTGTGTTGCATTAGGCATGTAAAGCAGGGACTCGGATGTGTTTTCTGGAGCATAATTTATTTATTCTCTCAGAGTAACAGGGAATTAGCATATGACTGTGCAGACTAGTGTTAACAGCCTTTAATTCAACACTCTCTACATCCAGACAAAGGCACCCTGTGATAGTGCCACGGCTCTGAACCTCTCTCACACACATCTGCTTCCGCCCTCCGTCTGCCGCCCCACACTGTCACCACGCAAACACACATCACTCACTGTGCTCCCAGGGTTATTCAGGAGTCCATCTATAGACAGTTAGACCAAGCAGCTCCCTTGTAACAAGCCCGGGTTAAAAAGGAATCAATTCATGTCATCTCCACGAACAAGCATTTCATTTCCAGCGTGTGGTCTCTGGATGTTGACAATCCTCTGCAACAAACCTAAACTTACTCAGGAAGGAAATCTATTTTTCTAAAGAGCACAAATTAGGTGGCAAAACCTTTTTCACCTGTATTCTATCTGATTTGTCTGATTGCAGCTGCAGTTTCTTGCATATATTGACTCGTATTTGGGACATTCGTTGGGATTCAAGATGTCTGAGGTATTTAAACAGTGATGACGCCTACAGTGTGAAATCCATCCTCCAATTCTAACAAGTAGTGACACGTGCCAATCAGACGTGACGCTCGGTCAAACTACAAAGCTGCAAATTAGCCCTTTACATTCTACAACCTGGTAAGAGAAGACGCAGTGACGTTTCCATTGAGGATATTCACAAATCCTTGCTTTATTATTTATTGCACTGCTGAAAATAAGACTATAAACAAAACGAAAAGCAATCTAAAATAAAGACATTATGACACAACTGTGTTTTTGCTGTTAAAAAAAGATCAATATGTTTTTATAGTCATTTGCCTGTGCGATAACTACTAATGACTTTAATTTAACGCTGTCTTTGGCTTGCTGCTAAAATATTGATTCTCATATAATTTCAAAGATTTCACACTTTGTCTTATTTTGTCTTCCAAGCAATATTTCTAATCTGTCCTGACAGGAATGTAGCATTCAATTTGAGTTCCTGAAATGTTTTTAATGTGCCTCTTTTATTTTGCTTGGCTGATATATTGACCACGTCCCCAGTTAATGGGCACTGATAATTAGCCTGGCAAGAAAACAATCACAAACCCTCTTCTGGGGTAAACAGCTCTGAGCAAATAAAAAATGAAGGCAGAACATGACTGGAGTCTCCTGTGGAACCAAAAAGACTCAATGCCGACTGACTGCAACCGCTTTCCACAATCACAAAGTCTGACTGCAGTCTCTGATGGCACGGCCTTTAAAAAAATGTCACATTACAAAGGTGGTTCACTTTGGAGGAAGAATAAAGGAAGTGTTGACAGTGCAGTAAAATAAACAGGCATTCAGAAAAACTCAAAACAGATCGATCCCTCACGCAGTGATTCTCCTCCTGTGTCAGAGACCAGCGGAGATGCCCAGACGAAACACAGTCCCAGGAGTTTGACAATATGATGGACAATTCAGTGAAAATCTTGAGCTCTGTACGAGTAACCCATTTAATGCAGAAGCCGATGATTCTGCCCCAGAAAAAGAGCCTAGTTTTACTGTACTGAATCACTGAGGGGACTGCTGACAGACATGATTTCACTAAATTGGGCAGGAAAGTCAGATGTCCCTCCCACACAGCTCTGCTGCAGCATGTTGTGCTAATTATCATAATTTCACTACACAAGGAAAGTCCAGGTTGTCCCCCATGAAAACAAACACACCAGGCTTTTTCTGTCTTAGCTGATTTTTCTAATTCAAACGCCACGCCGGGGAAGCTCGCATTGAGAGACACGCACCGTGTAATCTGGTCACCAGTCCACTACAGGACAACTACAGACAATCTGCCACTGATACACGTATTCACACCTGAGTGCAATTTTAAGCAGGTCCATGAGGCAAAACTTCCAACCACTGCACCACTTTTTACCTGATCTACAACCGAATATTGAAAAATGCTCAAAACTGTATGAATTCCTGGTTGTAAATTGTTCAGAAGGGGACAAAATAATTTTTTTTAATTGAAAGCTACCTCAGGGGCGTTGAGCATTTTACACTGCTGACCTTGAAACGCCATGCCACAATTGCACAGTTCAGCCTTAATAAAAAAAAAAAACATTTATGGTGTAACTTTCTCAAATTAGCATTTTCTCCCTTCGTGGATTTTCTCAGGTCAGTCTAGTTTCCTTAGATGCCCCAAAATGCATAGTCCTCATAATTTAAGGACATGAAATTAGATAATTCTTCACATAAACTCATCCCCTATGACAATTTCCAACAAATAGCACAAACTGGTGCTATAAATGTCAATGGCATGTGATGGTGTAATGTCAATAAAGGTAACTGTGTGGTTAAAGACGTGTGCCTAGCGTATGAGCTGCGGTGATGAAAGTGGAAATAAATGGAACAAGCCACTCCGCTGAGGAACAGGTGTAAGCACAGCACCCTGCTTAATATTTGATGCTGAAGGGTGGACTTTGAAGTTCAGCTTTGGTCCTCAGAGAGTTAGTGAAGGGGGGGTGGGGGGGGGGACTGCCTTTCATATTATTTTGAGAGGGCAGAACTATAGCTCTTTCTTTCTCCTTTTTTCTCCCTTTTCCTTCTCTCTTTTCTTCCCTTCCGTCCCTCCCCTGGTGTCACAACCACTGCAGTATCAAAGAGAAAACGATAAAGATCCTTTTCCCCAAATGTAATTTTTTCCAGACCAGAGTTTGAGCGCTTTTCCCAGAGGCATCTCACTGTTGGTAGCAGAAGGCCAGCAGCATCGGCAATTATAATAATGGTCCTGGCATAGAGGGAACACTGATGTGAAAATGGATCTCTGGCTTGTGTCTCCTTGCCCCTTGTCATTCTGGCTGAAGCACAGTTGCAGACCGCAAAGCCTCAATATTAGAACACACATAGAAAACATGTGTAGACTGCTGCGTGATCTTCACCTCTGGACACCCTGTTAAATCGAGCATTTAAATTTTCCCACATATTACACATATAATGTTTCACAGTTGAGGTTATTTACACAGCATATCTCATGTAGTATATTCGGTGAGTGAATGGTCTGTCTACAGACGTACCTGGTGATTCCTCCAGCCACGTCTGGCATACTGCAGCTCACAGACAGCTGGAAGGATCCCCCCACTCCATCACTGAATTTGGTTCTACTCACTTTCTCACCTTAACTGTTAACTATATTAATAACTTAATGAACTGAAAATGAGCAAATCTGAAATATGGGAACTAAAAAGGTGATAAAAGAAGTGGTAATATACAGATGTATTCCAGAATATTTGAATATCAATGAAAAGCTCATTATTTTTTTCAATCCCTTCTCCTGGTGAAAAGCTTCAAGTAATGCTGTGTCAAAGTGAGCTTTATTGTTAATCACTACTGCACATGCAACACAGACAGTAGAATCGAAATATCATCTCTCACTTGTCCTCCCAAGGTGTAACATGTATTCACTCAGAAACAAAACAGGAGAAACTGGATGTTACTGACTTACTGGCTTAAAATTTATCAGCTTTTGGGTAAAAAAAAAAAAAAAAAAAGTATATTAAGTGTCAATAGTGCCATTAACTAGTTTTATGGTAAATTTTTAGACGTTTATTATTCTGTTCATTGTAATTTGTACACTGGACACATTGTATAAAAAATGAGGTATACTTTAAGTCAACTACTTCAGTTGGTAAAGTCACAATTAGTCCAACTCAACAATCTCCTATCAGTTAAAAAAAAAAAAAACTTTCAGGAAGCACCATTACAGAACAAATGACGTGCAGCGATTATGATGAACAGTCCCATTGTGCTCGGCAGATAGAGGGGAGATAAAGCTGTATTTCTCCGCTGCACTCAGAGACTTTTATGACACATTCAGCCTTGAAATGAGGACTTTGAAGGAGGCAATTAGGACACAGCTAAGGGGTGAGTCACTGACTGGATCCATGTTACGTCAAGTAACACACGGGAGCGCCGGTGCTTCAGAAGGCCTGGATGAGAACCAGAGGGTCGAGTAAGCAATATGCTTGTGTTTTACAAGAGGCCTGTCTGCATCCAGATTAAGAGAACGGAGTGTGTTTAATGATGCTCACCTGTTTAATTATGCAGTCACACCACAGAGAAATGATATCAGATGGTGCAACATGTTGTGAGTAACTCGGTGTGTACACAATGAAAGCTCAAGCATGGTTTTCATGCAGAAATGTTTTTTGCTGAGGCTTCAGAAAGCAGGGGGAACACGGCTGTTACTTGTGAATTCGTGATGTCCTGGTTCTGAATAAAATACAGAAACATTTTTCAACTGATAACAAAAAAATATGCACATGAAAAAGCAGGCAGGCTATTGTTCACTCTTATCACAGAGAGAGGAGACTGGGAACATAAGCCTTTTCAAAACCGCGATTAGTTTGCACATTCAAGATACTTCTGTCAGTCTCCAGGAGAAATCTCAGCCATTTTCTGATGACACTTGATTCTCAAACTTTACAATAGCGTCTGTGTAAACCTGTACATTACAATCCAAGAAACGCTGATGGCATAGCAACAGAAAGTCCCACTTTCTGTCAGAGACAGCCCTCCAAGCCCTGCTATCAATCAGCTGATGCCTGAAGTTCAGCTATAATTCAGTGGATGACACCATCATTTATAGATGGAGACTACTGGAAATGATTCTTCATACAAATATTCAAGGAAATCAATGTGACAGCAACAGCAAGTGGCCAAAGCCACAAAGCCAATGTTTGAAGGTCGCTGTGAGGCATTTTGTAGAAACAGTGGCATCTTTATTTAAAGGGGAGTTGTAAATCTTTGAGAGAGAGAGAGAGAGAGAGAGAGAGAGAGAGAGAGAGAGAGAGAGAGAGAGAGAGAGAGAGAGAGAGAGAGAGAGTGCACACGCAAGAGAGAAACAGAGACTTTGTGTTTGTGAGTATGAGGAAAACGTAAATCTCACCGCTTTAGAAACAGTGAGTACGTCAGCTTATGTGTGACCTCGATCGATTTCCTCCAAAGGACCAGAGCTGCGTTCTGATCCACGCATAACCCACGGACAGACGGAGAGCTGTCACAATCAGTTATTCAATCAAAGACACAGCCACCAAGAAAGCGTGCCCTCTCTTAAATATATATCTGTTGTACAGCATGTGACCTTCCATCCTGGCTTGGTTGATCGAGTGATCATGTCGCATTTGGAAGATTGATTGAAGGCTTGATTCTCCATCTCCCCCTGAAAACATTGGGGTTCAGTGTCCTTGAGCAAGTGGGTGCGTATGTGAATGGGGGAAGTCATTAACAGTGTAAAGTGCTTTGGGGACTGTCCAAGCGATGGAAAACTGCTATACTGTAAAAGTGAAATTAATTTACCAATAAATCCATTTATACAGTAGAGTATTGGAGCCAAACTCCGCACACATCAAAGCAGGTTGCCATTCCATCACAGGACAGATAATCAAACATGTTTATGGACTGACGGCAGAAACCAGCACCTGGAGAAAACGTACAGGGAGAACTTCTGAACTTTCCACAGAAAGAAGCAGCTCAAACTTCAGCACATGATACTTTCACATTGAGGCGGAGAATGTAACCACTACACTGCTACGAGGCCTGCAAATTATTTCATATGAGGACATATTTGTTCCTAGCTGAGAGAGAATCTGAATAAGGTTATTCTTTGTTTTCGTGGCCTTCAATTGTATCACTATAAAAGCTGTTATCAGTGTAGTTTTGAGACATCTTTAAAGAAACCCAAGAAATCAATTAACAATTCTAAAAACTGAAACTTGCCTTTTACAGTATTTGGTGCCTGAAGTTTATTGTGTCTCAGCTTTTATTCAAAGTTTTACCGTATATATGGGAATCATTGACAGCACTACACACCCTTAACAAAAAGACTCAGAAAATCCTCTTTAATTGACTTGTTTCAAACTAATGTTTTCCTAGTAATGTTTACGAGAGACGGGTGTCTTTGCAAATGATGTGTGTGACCACTGCGTAATCACTACAATCAAAAATGCCAAAATTCCTAAGTTCCCATTTTATATTCAAACATGACAGAAAGTGTTTTTTTTTTCTTTTTAACAAAAACTTTGTATTTATGATTGGCAAAAAAAAACTGATTATGTTGATGATGTTGAATATATTTGGAAATCTTTTTTAAGAGAGGTTCTCACAAATTGTAGATAAGCATATACCTGTACAGAGGTTTAGAATTAAAGGTCGAGAAAATGCTTGATTCTCCCCTGATATCGTTAAGTTACTTCGCGAGAGAAATCAGGCTTGGGTAAAGGCTCGGGAAACAGGGAGAGAGGCAGATTGGCTTCATCTTAGGCAGCTATGCTTTTGTTATCTTCACTTATCAGAGAAATCAAGTCTGAGTTTTATTTGACTGCAACAACGGATGAATTAAAACGATCCCAGAAACTTCTGGAAAGTTATTGAGCCAATTTCAGCTCAATCATTTTAATGAGCATGTCAATGCCTCTGGCTCTTTATTCAACCGGTTACCTCCCTTTAAACCCCCGCCTTCCTCTGCATGACAGATGAGTTTAGTTTTAATGCCCAGTCATTTCATTTTGTGCATTTTTCTGAGGATGAAGATTGTAGAGAAACACCCTCTGTGCAGAGCATTTTCCCAGAGTCCACAGCAGAACTCCTTCCCCCCTCGAGGACCCACCTATCCCAGCATGGACTGGACACTACCTTACAAACAAACAAAACACCACACAGATCTTATTGGACTCATGCTGCCCTAATTGCTCCTGTTTTTTCTTTTCGGCACACACACTCTTCCTAAATAATTTAGCAGTTTTTGCTCTGTTTACATGTTGTACATAGTTTTAAAACACTCTACTGCTCTTTTATTCTTAGTGTATATACTGTTTTTAATTTTTAATCTAATTTAATTTTTGATGATGGCATTCTCAGTGGACAACAGCGAAAGAAACAAGGGAGACACGTTTTCACTTGTGCACATGACAATACAACTTGAAACTTGACAGTAATGTTTGCTGCATGTCATTGTGACTTGGTGCTGCTGCCATCTTGGCGAGGACGCCTTTGAAAAACATATCCTGCAATCTCAATGATTAAATTAAATACATTAGATAATGTTATTTTTCTGTTTTCAAGACATGTGCATAAGCTAAACGATCAGCAGGGAGGAGAGTCTCTGTTTTTCTCTCTCTTTCTCAAACACAGACATTTGTGCCTTGAAGGATACTGCATTCATTTTGATTTTGACTTCTAGTTGCCTAATTTTAATCCCGACCCTTACTGTTAAAATTAGGCCAAACTCCAGCTTCGCCCCAAAACTGAATTATTTACATAATGAGGATTTTTCTGTTGTTATCATGAGAAGAGAATGTGGCTGCATCAACATATAAAAGCCCTTCCAATGTGAGCAACTTTGGCCCTCCTTTCCTGTATGCAGACAGATGCGCATGCATGTGCGTGTGCACAAACACACACACACACATGCGCACGCACCAGCACAACACTGTATCAACATAAATCCCGGTATCACAGCGCTCAGTGCCCATCTGAGGGAATGCATAAAACATGATTTGGATTAGAAAATGTCACACTGGATGAAGCAGTGTCCCAGCGTCCCAATGGGGCAACCAGATGGACTGCTTCTGTACACCAAAGTTCCTCTCCATCCTCCACAGCTTTTCCTCTGTTTGTGCAGCCACGTCTGCTTGCAAATGGCACAAAACATGCATATTTTCACACTGCAAATACATGTCTTTATTGATTAGTTCGATACAATCTTGATCAGTTTTGAATGATTTTTACGAAAGATATTTAACTTTTACAGTAATTGGCTGTTTATGTTTTTTATGTTATGTGTTTTTGCCTGAAGACGCTGATAGCAGTCAGGGATGCAACATGCAAATTAGCCTCAGCTATTTGACCTACATGATTCTCTGTTGCAGTGTTTGTGTTTCTTGGGATACTGCTAATCTATAAAGTCATTTTAAAGCAGCAAATGGAGGACCCCGATTTTAAGATTGAAGGTTTATACTACATCATTCATCTTCTGCACCTGGTTTATTGAACTGAGGGCACTGACAATGACAGGCAGGGTACAGGTTGTCAGTTAAATACACACCAGATGCACAATCCCCTCCATGTTTTTCTATTGCAACGCTTATTTGTAGAAGTCAATCCCTTCAAGATCAATCGGATGAAGGAAATGGTTTCCAGATCACATGTTAAAACCTGATGTTTGCTAAATACGACACTGATGGTGCTTTAACAAGTCAATCAATATGATGACCTGCACAAAGTCCTGAGCAGGGTTTTCACTGGGAAACCACTTGTTTCCAAGGGCAACAGACAAAGATGTACAGCTTCGAAGAGGAACTAATGGACAGATGAGTCACACTTTCCTTTTGCATGTATAGATGTGCTTAGATCCTTTGGTGGCCAAATTGTGCATTAAATGAGATTTCCCAGCTTTTAAAGCTGTGGTACTCAACTTTATGAGTCGCTCTTAAGGATAAATTTCCTTTAAATTAAAGGCACGGTCTTCATCAAAAGCGCTTCCTCTTGTAGGTTGACGCCCTGCCCTTGATTCAGAGGGCGAGAAGCGAATCGCACTCAGGCTGACGCACACACATTCCTCACACCCTGCTGACAGAGAGACAGCGGCAAAGCAGAGATGTTAAAGGACGCTGTCGTCCTGTCAGGTGGTGTACAGTCTGCGAGTGCAGTGTCTATCTTTAGAGGATTATATGCATGTGACTCACAGTTCCTAAACTGTCTGTTCCCATATTTATCCACCGTCTTTGTGCCTTATCTTCAAACTCTCAAATTAGTTTTTACAGTGCCACACACTCACAATCATCATGCCGACTTGGGAAACCTCCCAGTCATTACATACAGCAAATTGCTGCAGATAAAAGCAGGGAATAGTGAGTCACAGGAAGAAGAAAATCAAATAGAAAATGACTTCAGCTTTACATGAAAGGGGTTTAAGCCCTCTGGCCTCCATTTATCTCCTCATACAGAGCAGGTGAGTGGAGTATGAGCTAGTTTCTGATGAGAGCCTGCTCACTGAAACACTCCTTTGTGGGGGGGGGAAAAGAAGGCTCTCTACATCATCCTGACTTCAATGGATGAGAGTGCTAATGAACATTGTTAATTGTGTGCGGAGAGATGGAGGGAGCACTGTGAATTTGTGCACACCCCATCCTAACTCAGCACCTTGGTGAACAGGCAGGGACTGATCCGTCTTTTTCAGTGGCTCTGCCTCCTCTGACACAGGCTGGCTCGCTCCTGTGGCCATGGCAACAGCTGGAACTAATTATCATTTCCAACCTCACTGCTCCTCCACTTAACCATAATGTTCAACATCAGGAAAACACGCATGTATGAAGCCCGACGCGTTACCACTCTGCCAGTTGTCATAGCTATGACTGATTTGCATGTGGCTATGCCTGAACCCAAACATCACAGGATTCTGCGGTCAGGAGCTCTGCTCGTTGTTCCTGACTACCAGCAGGGGGCCTCGTGCGACAGTGGAAGAAATATGTAATGAGGCCTCGTGGACACATGGAGGAGCTGTACACAAGCTCTGCAGGCTGGCTCACACTCCTCAGGCTGCAAATACTAGCAGACAAGAGCAAACACAACCCAAGAAGCCAGAGGCTGAGCTCCCATTCATTCATAAGCCAGGGCTGTAAATGTAAAATCTTAAAGATTGGCAAACAGGTCAATATACAAAGTGTTGTTTTTTTGTTTTTTTTTTTAGGACATTTGCGTGGTGTACCTTCACAGCATGGATGGTTCCTCCCTGATGAGGCACAGGTCCAGGGAACTGATTCCATCAGAATCAGATTTACTAATACATGCACCCAGCAGAGTAGATTATTCACCGTTTGACCAGCAGCAGTTAAAGGGTTATGTTTCAGATCTCACGTCAGCATTCTTTCCAAATAGACAGAAACACTATGAATCCATCCATTTATCCAAATTCTGTACCACTTGGTGAAGGGTCGCAGGGCGCTGGACGCAATCCCAGTTAACTATGGGTACAATCTGGACTGGTGGTCAGTCCATCACAGGGCAAACCCACAAAAGACAGACAACCATCAACTCTCACATTCACAACTAGGTTCAACTCAGGGTCACTGATTCACCTCACATTAATGTTTTTAGACTTGGAAGGGAACCAGAGTACCCAGCGGAATCCCACACACACCCTGGGACCCCTAAACATTAAAACTCCACACAGAAAGGGAACAGCCAGTATTTGAACCCAGACCTTCTTAATAATCCAAAAGGAAAATTCTGTGCAGTTGCTACTCCACACAGAATAGAATAAGACATTTTATCAAAATATGAAATGAGTAAGAATGAAATATTTGCTTATTAAATGTTGATATTCAAAAGGAAATATTAATATTAACAAGGCAAATGGTGAATAAATATATGCACAAAGAAGGGCTCCACAGTAAAAGAAGTGATAAGCTGTTCTCTGTAAACAAGTCAGCTGGACATCAAACATGCTTCGTTTACTGTCAAGTCTGGGAAAAAAAATTGGCATGTAGAACAGAGCAGAGTAAAACTCACCAACACACTGGAAAGAAAGAACCAACAGTGATGGAAAAAGATAAATGAGCTTGCCCTGTGACGGACTGGTGTTCTGTCCCTGCCTTCACCCTGAGCTGATTACTGTTAGCTCCATCAGTTAACCTGAACTGGATAAGGACGATAAAAAAAAGATGATGATATGAAGAATAAATGGATCAGCAAAAGTATCAGCAGATAAATATCTTTTGAATTTACAAATTATCATCCACTTATTTCATTTATTTTTAATTTCGCTTTTTTCTTCAATTTTTTTGTTTCAAGAGTTGCACAGTTGTCATTTACAGACAAAAACATATAAAAAAGATGGATTAGTTTTCCAACAGTCTATGAGGAGAAACTATTCATGAGTCTTTCCGTCTCACAATTTAAAGCTCTGGAGTAGAGATCTGAGGGCATCAGCATTAAGACTGTGGCTAGCTGGTTTATTTATCGATTGGTGCTTTGTCTTTTGTCAAATACGATGCCTCACATATTCTCTCTAGAATTCTGACCAAGTATTTTGTTTCTATAAATTACTACATCAATAACGATTAATATCACATTAATATTATTAACTATGACACTGAGGGATTCATCAAAGCACAAACTGAGAATGCGATGAAGTGAAACATTCTGGCTCTGCGTCATATACATGTTTCTAAGTTTCTGCTCCTGCTATTGATCCTAACATGTTTAACTATGACGACTGTCTCACTTTTCAAGTTGACATGAATAGAAGAGTGAGCTCAGCGCACAGAAAAGGACAGAGTGTTTTCACCATATTTCATCATGGTGCTCTTCAGAGGCGCTTGTCCAAGACATCTTGATGAAATACAACGAGCACAGCTCGGACAATAGGTCCATACAAAAGGGTGTGATTGTGTAACCGAGCTGCTGCTTCAGTCGAACTCAGAGGACCACCTATCTCATAACCGTCTCCTCCCGTCTGTTTGCCTTGGCATTAAACATTTAACGAGAAGCGGCATCAAGAAATAAAAGCCACCTTCAGAAAATGATTGGTGAGTTGAAACACAATAATCAGAAAAGAAAGAAAGGACAATGGATTTCAACAACGAACTGCCTCACACAACCATATTGATATTAGTAGTTGTCAGGGTCAAATTTGCTGTGTGGGATGAGCGAGGACACACCGCCAGCCTCTGGTTGTTTAATTACTTTTCCCACAAGAGGGATGTACATGGGTGCTGATTTTGTACCACAGTTTCTGTGACTGCAGATATGGAGTGAGTCTTTGCTGATTTTGTATTTGAGCTCATCGTTAAACTATAATGCTGCAGCAGCTGTTTACACCAACACATTATTTAAGCATAATCAGGCAGCCACAGTCTCATTTACAATTTGTTGCTGCTTTATTTTCTATTTTTCTGCAGTTTCTCCACTGGTGAATAAAACACTAACGTTTCAGTGGCTGCCAATGTTGGCAAAATACTGCACTCTAAGGTCTTGGAGGTAGGCCCAAATAATTTTCTCCATTTCCAGCATAACATTTGGCCGTGCTACTACACAAACACACAACCTTAATTCTGAAAAAAAAAAAAAAAAAACTTAATACCTCTTCACAGTTTACACCATGGTGTTTCACCATAGCAACCAGCTCCAGGGGCAAATCCCACACACGTCCACCAGTGTTAACAGAGCGATGAAGAAGAGGACGGAGATGAATAAAAGAATAGAAAAAGGGAACAGCATTAACATATTTTTTATTTCAGCGGTTTGACAAAACCATCCTCAGAGAATACTTTAGAGATCCAATCCATATTAATAATTTCACAAATGAAAAAGCTGGTAGAATCCACAGGAAAAGGAACTTCACAAAATAAATAGATGAATTAAACAAAACACCAGTGGAAATTAATTGAAGGAGTCCTAGTTCACAACAGCAGCCAAGATTTCATGAGTCAAATGGAGTCTGCTTGTGTGGGGTGTCTCACAGTTCTGCTATATATAATGCATCCTTATTGATTGTTGGTAATCCACACCAAAAGCAGGCTGAAAGATAGAGCTCCACAGATCTACAGCAGTATCAGATGATAGAGGATAATCAACAACAGTTGGAAACATGAGAAAGTCTGATAAGTTAATCAAATATGTGTAAAATCAAAGAATGAAAGCAATAAAAGATACTTCTGTATTTTCACCAAATGACAAATAGCATTAGCATGGCCTTCCCATCAGGTTGACTTCGTAAAACCATAAAGACACACTCACATCTACAGGCAATTTAACCACATCAAACCAGAGTACCCAGAAAAGCATGTACACAGAGGACCTGTGAACTCCACACAAAAAGCCCCGTTCTGCCCAGCATGAACTGAAACCTGGGAGACCGGCACACAGCGAAGTGAGTCGACCAACCACTGCGCCACTGCACCACTGCGTAACTTCAATCTGCCGCTGTGTTGCATTTCCAAAATGTCAGCATCCCTGTTCCATAATTACAATAATGGTTTTGATGGCTTGTTAAGTGGCAATCACAGCTAAATATACAACACAACAGAGGTGCAAATGGTTGCCAGCAACAAATCAAGTTATCACATGGATTGAAAGTTATAATTACTGGAATTTCATTATTCTTTTTTTTTTAATATCCTCAATGATGCATTAAAATAGATATGAAATCAGAAGGAAGCAGTAAATGGAATTGCTAATAGCCGCCTTCACGTTTCTCATTAAACTTACAGGAAGGATATTTTACAGCCTCTGTGAGCAGGGAAGACATGTTCATCAATATTTAAGTCTCAGGACTCCAAGCATTTCTTTTTTTTTTTTTTAATCTTTTTTAAGCAGCAATACAATACAAGCCAGAAAAAAATATTACACATTTATCTGCCTTTTTTTAAACAGAACAGTCGAACATTAGAACATTGTCTCTGTAAACAACGGCAATAATTATATAGTACCACAAAACTATTTACAGAAAAAGTTAAATGAAGTACATTTAAAAAACAGAAAGAGATGAAAGAAGAAGAAAGGAGAAAAGAGGGGAAAAGAAAGACATACAAAAAAGGCCCATCAAAATAATATCATGAATATGTACACATGCAACCAGAAACTAGACAACTGAGAGTAAGAGAGAGTACCATTAACAATAATAGTTGTGACAACAAGGACTCCAAGCATTTCATGCAGTTTCACTCTTCTCTATGTCCCCAATGTATCGCAGCTGAAACACACCTACACTTCAACACTTTCTCCAGGAAGCATGATGGTGACACACTTACCATCCTGGATTTTGCGGCTGGCGCACGTCAAAGACATGCGGGGCTGTTTGAGGACCGGGATCCATTACCTCTGACTTGGACTATACAATAACCTTGTCTTGTCATTTTAGAAACTATAATGCCATTAAGATAAATGTTTCATGGGTGCTGTTGACTTCCAGTTGAATTACCTTCACACACACAACACAAATATAAAGCTTTATCGCAGTGGTTGAGACATGAATTCAGCTCAGCACCTAATCAATTTGTGAGGCTTGCTGGTTCATTTTTTACTGCTGATGAAGAACATCGGTTCTCTGTAAGACATTGCCATGTTCTTCTGAAGCATTTTCATTGTCTGTTTCATGAATATATTCACCAATCCTCACATAGAATCAACATATGTCGGTTTCACAATACCTGAAATTATGTCCTCCGAGGACATGCATTAGGTGAAAGATGATTTTAAAATAGGTGATAAATATGTATCACAACACGATTCACCTTCTAATGTGTTAACTGTATAAATATGAGAGCGATGGTCTCCTCTTGCTCTGAGCCCAAGGCTAACAACAGCCGTAAAGCAAGAGGAATAAAAGATCTGTATTGAGTAAAAATCCTTGAGAAGGTGTCATTATGAAATAGAAACATGTTCGGTTGCAAAATGACTCAGTCATACACTTTCAATACATATGATGACTCTACTCTCCACTGCAGCAAAATAATTATTCACAGAAAACCTGAAAAAAAATCTGTGCAAATCAGAGAATTCCTTAAATAAAAACAGCATATGCTAGAGCAGCAGTTTATAAAGCAGTTCATGACTTTCCAAAAGGCTATATTTAACCTCTTGGAAATATGTGAGCCACTATGAAAGCTGGTAGCTGTGGGTGCTACAAGGCAATCGAAGCACGCAAGAGGAAGTGAAGGATTCAAGCAACTAGTTCCACAGAGGTCTTCATAGGATATGACCGAGTCATCCTTTTTGACAGAGTTAGCCAATCTCAGCTGTAAATCAGAGCGAGCCATTTTAAAAGCATCACTCATAACAAGGTTTAATTAAGCATTGCGAGACAGGAGAAACTTAGTTCTAAGATCAGTGGTAGAAGTTGCACTGATACAGCATGCTCACATCCAAGAGGAACTCACTGTGCGATTATCTTTTTGTCTGTAGTTTTGATGAGGTACTTTGCACCTACATCTCCCATTTCAGAAGGCGATGTGTGAATACAGCAAGTGTAAAATTTCATCTCAGCATTCAGAATAACTTGGTTCTGAAAAACCACCCAGTGATCACATCTGTCATCTGATACATTATTTTTGAAAATCTGAGAATGGGAGTGTCTGGGAAAACACACAAGGTTAGCCTGCAAACTACAGCTGGTACAATCAATGGAGCTGAGCTATTCTTTTTTCAAGCATTATGCATCCGAGAAGATTGTACTGATTCATAGAAATTCAACAGAAGGGACGTTTTATGAGCGTCTTGCAGTGGTGGGCCGTCAGGGCCTGCAAAGCCTTCTCTGCTGGCCTAAAAATGTTCTGAATTACAGACTGATGTAAATTATATTTTGTCCATAAATAATTAATAAATGATTCCAAACGGTATGCTCCAGTTCCTTTCATAGTTCTCCCGTGGTTGCGCTGCTTCCAGACATGTTTTTTTCATATTAAATCATTTAACCAATCAGATTTCAGGCATCATCTGTTGCTAGGGTCAAAGAAATCTGCCCGAGGCCTTCGCTTTCCCACTGAAAGGGGTACAAGGGGTGTCTCCTCTGAATTCCCACTACTCCATGGAACTACTTTGATTTGGTTGTAGAAATGCTAGCTCAAAAAATACATCAGCACCCCAGGATATCACCTGCCTCTAATAAAGGGCAAAAACACCACCTGTCGCTTTATGCAGACAACATATTATTGTATGTCTCTAACCCAAAAGAGTCAATTTCATCAATCATTGAGGTTTTCGACCATTTCGGCTCCCTTTCAGGCTTTCAAATTAACTGGTAAAAAAGTGAACTAATGCCAATACATCTAAATCATAACAGTACCACGCTGAACTCTGTTCCCCTTAAAATCGCTACGGACAGGTTTACGTATCTAGGGGGTCTGTCACCAGGAAACCTGCTCTGCTGCTTGAGGAAAACTGGAATTCGAAGATGAAACAACTAAAGCAGAATATTGAGTTCTGGAAGACCCTCCCACTATCACTGGTAGGGAGGATAAATGCCATTAAAATGGTAGTTCTCCCATGTTTTTTTTTTAATATATATTTTCCAATCAATACCATTCTTTATACCACAAGCATACTCCAGGAGGCTGGACTCTATAGTGATTCCGTTTCTTTGGCAAAACAAAGTAGCATGCATAAACAAAAAACAGCTCTGCAACTCAAAGAGGGAGGCTTCAGCCTTCAAAACTTCAAAGATTTCTATTGGGCAGCACCTCTAAATATTCTGGTTTTCTGGAGGAAGTCGAACCTCACTGAGGATTCATCCGGCCCATCCCCTGCCTGGCTTTGTTTAGAGAAAGCAGCATGTGAGGGGACCTCTCTCCTAGCCCTATGAGCCACATAGCCACATCAAAATTAGTAAATCACTGTAAAAAGGTAACTTTATGATACACAACTTGGTAAAAATTTGAAATCACATTAAATAACATTTAAAGGCCCCTAATATGTACACTGATACACCAATTTGTAACAATCATGCTTTCAAGCCCTCTGCTGGAGACCCACTCGATGGAGGGAGAAGGGAGCGGGGTCCCTGAGCGATTTACATCAGAGGGGACACTTGATGTCTTTTGAGCAACTGAAAGCTAAGTTAATTAATACCAGGAGAAAAGGAGCAGTATCAAGTTTTTACCAGACACTCTTCAACCAGATAGAGACTAGCACAGAAAAGCAAAGGTCTGAGTGGGAATCTGAACTGGGAATGCCTCTTTCCATAGAATACTGGGATACATGTCTTTCAATTGTTCATCGATGCTCAATTAATGTTAGGCACAAACTAATTCAGTTTAAAATAATACATAGATTACACTACTCAAAGATAAAAGTCAACAAGATGTATCCTAATGTATCAGCTTTGTGTGACAAATGCAAGAATCAGGTTAGAACACTCACTCATCAGCTCTGGACGTGTCCCAGTCTCCATTCATTCTGGTCTTCAATATTTGATTTTTACTCAAAGGCATTTAAAAGGTTATGTGAACCCTGTCCCCTGGTGGCCATTCTGGGATCAGCGGGTGATTCAAATCATTACTCTAACGCTGCATTTTCACCAGACGCGGTGAACTTGAATTCATTCGCGCGACACATAAAATCGTGCCACGCTAGATGAGTTTTATCGCTGCAAAAAACCCTTGCCGCGGCATCACATCACTCCAACCCGTCACATCTGTGACAACCTCCACGCTGATATGCTATCGTGGTGCCAATCCTCTTGAAAAGTTCAACTATTTCAACTCCAGCGGCAAGTAAATTTTCGCTGGAAACGCTCACTGCTCACCGCTTCAGGCTTATTTTAAGACACTGGAAGTCAGATAATGTGCCTTCAATTGAACTGTGGCTGAGGGAGCTCAGTGAGACCCTGTGCATTGAGAAACTTAGATTTAAAAATACAGGCAAGACGGCAAATTTTTGATTAAGTATGGGAACCTGTATTAAAGTACCTGAAGAACTCCAGTGAGATTAACTCTGTGATGATGCTGACTCTGAAAAGGTCCTTCTCCCTGTTAAATGGTATTGATTTTATTGGTTGTGAGACACACAGCCTCTGTTTAGCTTCTGTTGCTATGGCTGTACTATAAATTTCCAGCCACGGTTTACACTTTCCTCTTGTTGCTGTTTTGCCACAGAACCCAAACTGTCAACGGTCAAAATCGGCCATATTGTCACACCCAGTCTATTTATGTTTGATGTTGCTGCTGTTTTTGTTTCTTTGTTTCTTTCTATTTTTTCTTTTTGCTTCTTATTTTATTTTTGTATATCACAAAACATATAAAACTAGGATTGCTTTGTAAGAGACACGCATTCTATTCAATGTGCATTTGACAATAAAAAGAATTAAAAAAAAAAAGAAAAACAAGACAATAGGCAATTGACTCCTTTCCCATCGCCTGCAGACCCGGGCCTAATCGCCTGCAGGCGAGCTGCGTGGCTGCGTTTTCCCATGCTGAGGGTGTCCCACATTGATGACATCATCAGCGCGCCGGAGCACAGCGAGGTAAACAGTGGAGCAGAGCACAATCCCCATTACCTGTCGACGAATCTCCTCTTCCCACGGATCAAGAGAAGCTCTCTGATCTCGCTTTCTTGCCAATGCTGGGTCATCTTGACAAAGGATATCTCACGCTGTGTCCAAAAACAACAACAAACATGGCACGCTACGTCAACGTCATGACGTAAATTGAGTGCCTTTCACACTCAGGCCGAGTGGAGGCGAAACAATTAAGACCTGGGTCGCTCGCGGGGTCAATCGCCCCGGGTGGAAATGCCGTTTAAACCCTTTCCCACTGCCATGAGGAGTCGATTATTAGTGAGTTTAAACTGATTTTTTAGCAAGGGGTATTGGTGAGCACTGTGAGTTAATTGCAAGTACAGGTTGGAGATGAAAATGGAGGGGGAATTAGCCTTAACTAAACAATTTGAAATGTTCTGTACAGTGTACATGGTACGATGACTCAGCTGCCTTATAAAGCAAGTTTCTTCCTGCTGTTTCAGGATATTCCACTGTACTGAGGTGAAAAGTGTACCAGTGTATCATCTGACAAGGTAAGGTCGGTGAATTTCACTTTGATGTGAAATTTGTTGGAGGCAGACAAAGGACTGAGCCTGTCATGTCATCTCCTGGCCACCCAAAATCTAAAGTGCAGGCTAATAGAGGGAAAAAAATGAAGAAGAAGAAGAATAGTGCTGCATGTGTCAACCCTTTTACAGCTATCCTAAATGGGAGAAACCACAGCTGAGAGTTGCTGGTGACTTGAAAATTGAAGGTTCGTTTCCTGGTGCATGTCACACTTTAGGAGTACTTATTGACCAATATATCAGAATGAAACTTCGACTATAAAGAATGAGCAGATGCAGGTCTGGATTGCGTTCAAGAAGTATCCTCCAAATCTTCACAAATGGGACAAGTGATGATATTTTCCTTCAGTAATTTAGTAGATCAGCAGAGAGGAGTGCTCTCCTAAAAACACTAGACCTTTAGAAAATACATGTTTTGGATTGTAGAAGTTTGTTTGTAGACGACACTGGAGTGGTCTTTGGTACTGGTACGTCAGCGGGTCAACACATGGCACTGCGGCATGTGGCCACGTCACCCATATACCACACCCCACTGGATCTCTTAGAGCAGCATGACCGGATCAGCTCAGACTCCATCAATCACCCTTTCAAATCTCTATCGAGCTGCAGCAATGACAAAATACTAGGTTAGCCCCATCAGCACACTAAACTCTTGTGCTATTTGACATTCAGGTGGTGTCAGCTGAATCTCCAGAGGGGAAACGCCGAGCTGCCGAGGCTGAGCTGTCGTTCAAGGCTCAAGCTCGTGACTGGTTGTATTGCCAAACTGTCAGACACTTCTAGGTTCAACATGAGGTCTTGTAAATACTCCCTGAAAACACGCCAGGGGGCAGTGGTCAGATAATACAATAAATGAGCTAAGACACCCTCCAAGTGGTGTCTCCTAATAGGCCATCCAAGAAGGTAACATCTATTTTGTATATTGAGGCAGTCTGGTTTACCACAAATCAGACATAAATAGCCAAGTACTTCTGTTTCTTATGTATTTTGAGAAAATACATGAACAGAAACTGACGTCTCCTCTAAACACTTCCATATCCACTTCCAGTACCATGGCACTGTATTTGTCATCACTCTATTCTGTTGCTTTAGAGCAGATTGCCGTGCTGCTCTGGATTCTTTCTCCTAAAGCACATCTGCTACTGAAAGAGTAATTCAACACATATTCACTTTGATGTGACAGAGAAGCAGCAACCTCTCCAGTTCTAGTAAGACACCAAAGGCTTCAAAGTGAGGAGACTATAAACACCATCATGCCACTTAACCCCGTGAAGCCCGAACCATCACATATAATATATTTATATTCCTATTAGAATTATTAATTTAAAATCACATAAAATATCTTCAAACAAATGAAATAGCAAGTGACAATATTTTTAGGTTGTTGTTCTAATACTTTCATGTGTTTTGTTTCGTTTCTGTTGTTTCCTTTATTGCGGCGTTGGGCACAGCTCAACAAAGTTTTGGCCAACCTGATCATTCCACCTAAACCTCCTTAAAAACCTGACCAGTCAAAAGCTGGATTTCTTTGCAGCTGCGTGAGGAGATGGGCTCTGACAACACAACTGTCATATTTTGCAACGAGCCACATTTGATTTTCCAAAGCTAATATTCAGGTTTAGTGGGATTTTTTTGTATACTGATGCAATTTTTTGAACATATCTTGAAAGTATGAATGTTGAAAATTGAGATGTTAAAAAATTTGGAAGACACAATGCAATTTTAATTTAAACATTCAACATTTTTACAACTTCATTTTTATCTGTTAAATTTACACTTCGTATAAAACATTTACAAAAACTTGATTTTGCTTCAAAAGAGCTGGAGATGAAAATCGGATTAATGCTCAACATTATTAGTTTTTTAAGAGCTGCCAAACAACATGAATATGCAATTATTGTATTGAATTCACTTTAAGCAATGTGAATCAAACAATCCTGCCCATAAATTACAATTGATTAAAACATTAAGAGGAAGTTCTGTTGAAACATTAAACAATAAGCCTTGCAAACTGCCACACAAACACTCCTTCTCAACTCAATTTCTTCTAACTCCTCCTCAAACACTTCAGAGCAGAGATGATTATTAAGTGACAGTGTGGGGTTGTTGAATGCCTAATGAACAGCAGATTGTCTCCGGCACGGGAAATTCACATCATAGATGTCCAATGGACAAATTGTGCAATGCTGGCTTTCTCAACACAGACAAAAATCCATGTGGGAGAGTTCACCTTGCTGGATATGTGCCACCAAAAATGAAGACAGCTGCAAAAAAAAGGGGTCCGATTCACATTCACCAGGAAGGAGCCTGAACTACACTGTCGCAGCTCATAGAGCAGTCATCAGAATTTTTATATGAATTCATGATGCTCATCAGACAGAACTTCCTCTGACAGCAAACTCCACAGCAAGACACTGAAACTTGCACCATCGATGTGGCTGGTTTTCACGATCCAGCTGTAACTGGGATTTGAACCTGGTAAGCCACCAGAAGGGGATTAGCTCTTCATTGGAAATAACCCAAACTCATAAAACTGCATATTTTCTTCTGTTTCCACCTCTTTTTATTTCCAGCATCAATGCTACTGCCACCCAAAACAAACACTGACAGCTTCCTCACAGCCAAACGCCAAAACACAGAGATGAAGCTCCTCCACCTTTGCACCTGATGTCTCTCCCAGCCTGTCAGCAACAGTGGAGGAGATGTTACTTCAGGCTCGGAGGCAGGTCAGCTGGCTTCACTTCCCAGACGCCAGTGAATGTTTTCCTTTTTACCCGCAGAGGAAGGATCGGATTGACAAGCTGGATGCCTTTGTTGCACAGCAGCCTCATAAACACTGATCCCCACCTGGAAATTGTCTTTCTTTTCTACCAGCTGCATGACGCTGGTAGAAACTCATATTCTATGTTTTTTTTCTTGTTTTGTTTTGTTTTGTTTCTGTTTTTGACAGAAATAAATCAGACTCATTACAGACAGAACATGCTTTGTTTTCCCAACCGTTTTTGTGCTCATTTGGAGGTCATAGCAAATCCGTCTTAAGTATCTTCAATACCACTTTTTCCAACTCAGGTTCACAGTGCAGTGGAGCTAATGCCACCTGACCATGGATGAAGGTAAAGTGCAACGTGGACGGATCATCAGAAAGACACACATCACACCTGCAGGCAATATTTGCTACACGGTAATCTCAAACTATGAATCAGGCAAATATCAACGATGAAGACTATTATTGGTGATACAGTGATGCTTCTTAAGATGAGGACGTGTGGAAGAACTGCATTGATTTACAGCATGCCTTCTCAAAACCTGGGGAATAAAAAACCCCTCCAACAGGACCACAAGATCTCCAAATTTGGGGAAATAAAATGTTATTTCCTTTATTCTGCTGACTGACTGTGTGTGATGGCAATATAAAACAGAAAATCTCTCCAATCACATATAATTTACAATGCCAATTAACATTGATTAACTTAGAAGCCAGAGACGTTTGAGTCTCACAGATATTTTATCAAAGCAAACCTGAATTGATTAGCAGTGAATTTTAATCACAAAAAAGCTTTTCTACACCCCAACAAATCATCACAGACATTTACAACCGACAAACAAGCAAAAACATGAGGTGTAGCAGGGCAGACACTTTGTTTGGTTCCCTTCTTTTTCGATGCATTGTTACTACAGAAACAGGCAAGACATGAACTGCATAATGACAGCAGCTCAACAGCGAGCCCGTCGAGCTGAAGAGGAACAGGCCTGACAACCAGAAATGAAAGACCATTTCACCAGAAACAATATGAGATAGAAAACATTTCTTTGCTCAGTTAAAAAAATTGATGTTGCTGAAAAAATGACAAAAAATGCAAGTCTATATTTAGCTGAATTAAACTCAAATCACCAAACATACTGGACATTCATCATGGTTTTTTTGTGAGCAATTCATCAATGTAATGGATGCATTCTTAAAATCTTCCATGGTTAGACTTGTGGGCTGACTTTCACAGCAGGCAGACACTCTGACACTGTCTGGACACAGCTGTCACTTCAGCTGCTCTCACACTGTCATACAGGACAGCATCAAGCCACTGTTTCATCAACAACAATGAAGCAAAGTGACTACAGTGAAAGCTTTGCTGATCCTAAATTACACTTTTCAGTAAATGTAAGGGATTCAAAAAAGGAGGAGTCAAAATCCTGTTCCTTATATTATGCTATTCTGCAAGATCGATCCATTGACTTCTGTTTTTTTTTTTTTTTTTGAAAGTGAGTTTGACAAGTGATTTAGTGAAAACCACAGCGTCAATCAATATACAAGAATACGAGCATCCCTGATGTCAGGAAGGGGCAACTTTCACCACAGTGGTGGCCTGAAAAACTTCCTTTTCCAACCTGTGATGTATTTTGAATTTGGCAATATCAACTACAGACCCAAATGTAAATCATTCATGTTGCAGCCAGTCACCTTTTAAGGGAATAGAGGCAAAAGCTAAGGACACCATGGCCTCCAGGAGGCGCCACAGAGTCTTGAAAACAATTCAGAGATATGATTATATTAAAAAAAGTTATTATGATGAACTCCTAAAATGGGAATGCTCACATTGACTCAAAGAAGATAAAGAATGAAGAATTGATTCTTGCAACAATGAAAATGAGAATGAAGGTTTGTGTGTTTGAGGTTAATGCTGCCTTGATAAATATCCAGCAACTCCAGGAGGAGTTTGTTATAATGCTGGTGGTCTGAATATTATGAACACACTGTTAATGTTTTATGTTAAATTAAGAAAAATATATTGTTTTAAAGAACTAAGCTAATGATACAATTGCAAAGGGGTAGGACTAAAATTAGTTTTTACTTCTTCCTACTCTTTTTTGGTCATGTAAATACAGATTACCACATATCAAAGAGAGTTTATGTTATCTTTCCACATTTGTTTAATTTACAAGTTTTTCTCTTCTGTTCATTTTTTCTTTTCATTTTTTTAACATGTTAAAAATAAATAAAGATCGAATGTAAAGAAATGTCCAGTCAATACAATCAGAGATGATAATAAGAAATAAGACAGTCCACCATTCGCATGTAAATGGATGAAATGCTGAAAGCGATGTCCTTTCCATGTAGGAGCACTAATGGGTGCTGTGTTTTTTTGATGCAACCACCCATCAATGTTTGCAGCACTATAGTACAAAAAAACATCCAATAACCACCGGCAGTGGTATATTTAATGTTCACTTTAATAACTCAGAAATCAGGTTGTTCTTTGTATCGTTCAGCAGCGCTGAACCAACTCTACTTTAAAAAAAAAGCTGATGATCTACATTGTTCAAGCTCTGCCTCATGGTGAAATTCAGAATTAGTATACATTGTGGGCCAGATTCATGAGGTTTTCAGAACTTGCTGTGAGAAATTTAAAAATGTATTCACAGCTTGAACAGCTCTGGGGCAATCTTTTTCATTTTCACTTCAGTATTTTCATCCATTTCATTTTGCCATGTGTTAAATTTATGTTTGTGAAACACTTGATCCATTTGCTTCTTTGTAAAGCGCTTTGCGCTGCATTTCTTGCAACGCACATGCTCCAAAAATGAACATCAGCATAGGGAAACACTGTCTTCGGTCATGTTTGAAACAGCGGAAACGCACTGAGAGAATGAATGGTTGCATGCACAGTCAGACTGTGAATGAGTTATAGTAACTGTGAGTCTATAATTCATCAATTCTGAATTCTTCAGCACTGTCTGGATGGCAGCCTACCTTGATGAGTAACTTACACATGGATCATGTTGTTCATACATTACTGTGATTAATTGCTAAGCATCTGTCTATATTTTGATGAGACGGTGACAATAACTAGATTTTTCACTCTTGACTGTCTTTAGAAGTTATTTAAACCACGCACAGTGACACCAACACGAGTCCCTCCTTCAGGAGCTCTCTCACCTGTTTTCCAACCTGAGACAGTAATTTGGTATTTGGCACGAGGTTCAGATAACACATCAGAATGATTTTTTTTTTCTCCATATAGTAGAATTCAATCTCAGCATATATACACACAAACAGCTTCAGATGTGAATATCAGTCATTTTTGCAGTGGCCACTGCACCCCGAGCAGAAGATCCTCAGATCACTTTCTTAGATCAAATATTGACGAGTCAAAAGCCCTTCTGAAGCTCTGGCATCGATGCATTTCAGTGTGCATCATCTTCAGTGTATTCTCAATTGAGGGAAACCATCTCATGTAATTTCTTCACAACTAAAGTCAGGTTCAATCGTTAAGCAAAGGTGTGAAACAATACATCATGCGGCAGTATCTGTGGGTCATTTAAAATTCTTTCCTTTTATCAAATTGAGCTAAAGGTCGATTACTGTGAGGCAATACTCAAAGACTACTCTGACTGCTGCACATTTTTCATTAAAAAAAAAAAAAAAAAAACACACACACAGTTGAACGCAGTGACAGCAGCACAGATTGGACGGTATTATCCACCGAGCAAACATTTTGAAGCCCTGCCAACAATCACAAGCTTGTGACACATACACACAACTGGCAGTGCGCGGCAACTTATCAACGAAAAACATCTGACCAGCAGAGAGCGAGTCATATGTTCATTTTTAAGCATCACATCTGGCGGGACACTGGATATAATCCACACACACCTGCGCTGTAGGATGAGGACTGTAAAATCAGGAGCAATCACACAAGAGGGTAAGAGGCAATTGTCCCTCTTAACCTTGACTGCTGCGTGGCCCCTCGACATCATGACCAACGCATGAGGGCCAAGCCTGATTATTAGGAGAAGAAAAGAAAAAAAAACTCACCCACCTTCACGCAGGTAAAATGGGCGCCTGCTCTCAGCTGTACATGCATGAGTGCCAGCATTCATTTATTTTATTAAAACCAAAGCTACTGAGAAGAAGGCATATTATATCAGGCTCCATTTGAAGCTAAAATATACCAGGATTGGAAAAGTAAATTAAAAATGTGATTTAGTGTTGCTCTTTGCAGCATCACAGTCTTTGCTGTGCAATGCAAGTGCATACAGAAGTTGATAAATGTAACAGCTGTAACATTTTCTAAATGTCAGGTAATAATCCAGAATATCATTAAAAGTTCCACTTGCTCTTGTGTTTGATGGTGGGAGCATGATGTGCCTAAACTAACCTTTGTCTGTGATTAAACGCATTAAAAGTGTGTGCTGCGAAGGCTCTGAATTGTATCTTGTCAGCCCACCTTGCCCTTCCATCTCCAGGATACAGTGTTTACTGACTAGGTGCCAGGACACAGTGTGATTGTACACGCTGTAGATCAAAGAACAAACAGGTTTCACCGTGAATTACAACGGCAGCCTTTGATAAAACTTGACCGCAGGTCTGCAGACTTGAGGCAAATCATTTTGTTGTATACTCATCTGCACAAATGCACAACTTTAATCATCTTTAGAGTAATTTCATTAACTAATGGACATGGAAGTGTGACGCTCCAAACACATAAAAGGCAAATAGATAATAAGATTCTCCACACAGTAAAAGGCATAATAAAGAAGCCTGTTTAAAACAATGGTTCCATCTTCTATTATGGAAAATTTTAAACAAAACTTCTCACAGTTCAGAACCTCCTTTCACATGATGATGATGATCCTTTCTTTTTACATTTACTTTTTCTCATTGCATTTTATTATTATTATTTCAAATACAAAGGGACCCCTAACTGACCATTGCTCCATTCATTTATGTGAATTGTAGCGAGATTACATAACAATAAAAACCAATTAATAATAATAATAATAATGAGAAGAATCATCATCATCATCATCATCATCATCATAAACTTTAGGTACTTTATTCATGCAGAACTTTTTTAAAACTGACTTATTAACTACTTTAACCAAGAACTGTAATGAGGCTCAAGCAATTAAATCAAAGCATGAAGCATAAAGATAAATCATATTATCATCATCATTAATATTATTATTAGAGGTGTTACAGTGAAATTTTCACCAGTCACATTTAGGCCAAATATCACTCTTTTGTCTGTAAATGTTGTCAAATCGGGTGCATTAAGTCTTGATATTCCCTAAGACATCAATAAGTTTCAGGATTAAGATATGTTTCCGGTTCCCTCCGGTTCTGAGACATGAGCAGAATCTTGGTTGGTTGAGGGCCTCAACCATGGAGACCAAACCTCTGAGAAGCTTCTTGGTGGAAATATTTAAAAGTCATCAATAAAATGTGAATGTCACTTGTAAAATCCACTCAGGGCTGAGAGATCCAACTAGTGTATAGATTGAGTTCTATTAATCAATAAAATCTTCTATTTTGCATAAAGTTAATACTATATTTGTATCAATACTATAAAGTCATCAACCTCAATATCTAACACCACTGACGTAGTATTTAAAGGTCAAACACACGGCTGTCTCTGCTTGTTTCTTCCCATTAGACCTCCGCTCAGGTTGACACTGGGCGTGCTGGAATTACACGGGTCCACTGAAGATTACAGTGTAGCTTGTTTTTTATGCGAACAGGTGCTGTGAACTCAGAGACAGAACCAACAACCACCATCTGTACGCCCACACGCTCCTCAGTGGGATTGGATCCGGCAACGCGAGTGAAAAAGAGGATTCACTGGAGGCAGTGACAGTCGCCACAGAAACCTGCCGGCTTAAATACAGATGTGTACACATGTGCACAGTCAGGCATGAAACCAATTCATCAGGCCTCACTAAAGTTGTGCAGATATCCATGCTGATATATTTTCATTTTTGAAAACAGAGAGCGTGCGTTCATCAGAGATGGACCTACTGCCTGACGTTTAGATCTTTCAAGTTACAGCTACCTGCGAGCATGTGTACGAACCTCCCAGTGGCATTCTTAAAGGGGCTGTATCATGCTTTTTTAGCTAGTCCAAACCCTAGAAATGGCATTAACATGGTAATAGTTTATTTTTGGCGCTAAGTTAAAGTCATTTTGTGTGAAATTAAAGATTTTCTGGGGCTAATTCTGAAACCCGGAAGAGAAAACGCTCTGTTTCACTGAAAATCCCGCCTCTCCCCCTGTGGACTTTGACTGACAGCGTACTTCAACCAATCAGCGCTTCAAAACAAATACGCTAGCTAGCTTTAGCTCTTTAGCTCTAGCTTCTCGACACGCAAAGACACGTGAAAACGTCTTTTCCTGTTAGAAACTCACCAAGCGCAGACCCTTCAGACTCTTGCTCTTGCTTGATTGTTGCTTTCAGACGATGGTTAAAGTTTATCTCCGTAATTGGAGTTACAAAAAGCAGCAACGCTGATTGCCGAGGGCCTGCGTGGGAGAGGGGGGCCTCAGGGGAGCCATCTTCTCTGTGTGACGTCAACGTGGGAAACAGAGCGTTTTCACGGGTGCGGGAGAGGCTGCCTCTCTGAGTAGCAGAAACACAAGGAAAGCTCAAACATGCAGGCACGAAGGAAAAAAACGCTTCGGGGGTGTTTTTGGTGAGTACATAACTATATAACAACGTTAAAACATACAAAAAAGTGAATTTTGCATGATACAGCCCCTTTAAGATGTATGTCATGTGAATATAGGACACTTGTTACCAGAGCATCACATTTAATCTTTAGTTGGATTCAGTGCCCAAAAGAAAGACTCAGCAATCTGTTGACTGAGTCATTCCTAAGTTAATCTGCAGCAGGGTAGCTGCGACTCTGTAAAGGCAGTCCACCAGTGGAGATGCAGCAGATGAGTAATTCAGGAGACGGCGTTGGACGTCTTGCTTAAAAAAATAGACATTAAAAAAACAATAAAAAATCCCATGATGCTGCTGTAGGAACAAATATCACTGAATTGAGGCACATGTGGATCTGTTCTTCAGAGGCTGGAAATGATCAAACATTACTGTGACCATCATGTCCCAATAGTGTATCATCTTGAGAGGCAAAAAGACCACTGGCTCTAGCAGCAGCCTCAAAGGATATGAAGCATGGACTCAGATTGCCAATTACACCACCTGAGAGCTAACAGTTACAGTGCCAGCAGCCTCCTCCACATACACCACTAAGAGGAGATGTACGGTGCTTACTCTTTTTCCATTAAAAGCTCTCCACCTATATTTTGGATGTTTCTGTTAATGATGTGTTTTCACTGTTGTCACAAATTGTGATCTACTGCAACTGTCGCATAAACATTAGTGACAGAGTCAGTCTAGGACCAACTGTAGGAGTAGGAAAAACAGTTTGCAAGATGATGCTCTGTTTCTATTACTGTTTCTAAGACAACCTTCTGACTTGAATGTCCATAATCTGAACTGCTTTTCTCTACATCTAATCAACCAAGGGGGCTGAATCATTCACACTCATGACTAGATGATCTCACTCACACTCACACACGCACACACACAAGCCATTTGGTTGTTTTCATTTACAATTTTTGTAGTGCGTCATAAACCACACATTCGTGCACACTCCTCCACTTTTCTCATCATTTCATGGCCATCCAACAACAAGTGTTGCAGCCCTCTGATATAGTACAGCTGCCATCAGCTGAGCCTTGGCTTGTTGGGTTTCTCATTAATGTCCTCTGTGTAGCAAAGCTACATTACATGTTTTCCATACTGTGTGTTAAGTCTTGCTCACAAAAATGTTCCCTACTGAGAGAGAGGCTGTCAAACTGTGGGGTGATTCATCCGGCTTTGGGGTTGAAGCACTTTGTTTTTTGCTAATTTGAACCAGTGTTATGATGATGTTTTGTGGACAGAATGAAAGAAGGCTGCCAAACGTTTAGTGGGTCAGTGGGTGATAGATAGATAGATAGATAGATAGATAGATAGATAGATAGATAGATAGATAGATAGATGAATATAAGAACTATGCAATAAGACTAAAATATCCAACACGTATTGTAACAGAGCGAGGCAAACATGTATTAGTAAGCATGATGTGATGCTGAGGCTGCTAATACACTCACATCGCATTTCTTCTGTCCAAATCCGTTGCACCTGTCAACTAAATGCGCATTGGGGGGATGTTGGAGCGAGTCAAGAGGCAGCCTCAGCTTTTATAATATCGTCGTATTACAATTTAAAAATAAAGGGGAGGTAGGGGAGGGGGGAGCAGCGGCTTCAAACGTGCACTTGTTGTGAGGGGAAGGCTTACCTGTCATAACTCCATCTACTGTAAGACATGCTCCTGTTGCTGCTGACTCCCTCCATGTCCCCGGAGAGCTGGATAGACAGGACTGGATGGCGAGACGGCAAAAAATCAGAAGCGTAAAATGCACCTTTTTACTCCTTTATTTCTCTACAGCAGACACGAAGCAAAAGGCTGTGTGTGGAGTGAATGAGCGGAGAGGTTGAGTAGACCGAGACAGACGCTCTCCTGTGGACTGTACCACTACAGGGAGGGTGGGGGGGACGGATTCTGCTGATTTAGCCGCTGACAGACCCCACACTCAACACACCACACGGTCTCTGGATACCTTTTCTGCATCTGCAGCCAGGAACCATTGGGCATTTTCATTGATTCTTAACAGTTATGTCAAGCCCATTTTCCTATTGATCTTCTTTACCATTCAAACCATAGATGGTATCGGCGATAAGATAAAATAGAGGTACCTCGCGTTAATAACAGAAGTTAATCCTATATGAAATTGTAGCTGTTAATAAAAATACATACTGAGGGACCATGATTACCATTTGTTTTTCTGTTAACTGCTTTCTTTCATAAAATGCCAGTGAAATAAAAATACAAACATCAAAATACACAAGTGTGGAAAAAAAGTAAAGTTTTAAAAATTAAATAAAAATACATAATTCTAAAAAAAAAAAAAACATAAATCATTTGGGGCTCTTAAACTATTATTCAAAGATGTTACTCATCTTCTAGATCTGTTCAGGGTCATGGGTTACTGAAGCTGACCCCAGGACAGGTCGCCAGTCCATTACAGGGCAAACAACCACATACACTGTACATTCTTACTTAGAAGTAATTAGAGTCACCAATTAACCTCACATGCATGTTTTTGGACTGTGGAAGGAAGCCTGAGTACCCATTGAGAGAACATGCACACTTGACCCAGAAAGGCCCGGCTAGTATTTGAACCCATGCTATCCTGTGAACCTGAACAGGATAAAGCAGTCTTGAAGACAGATGGATGGATGGCTGAAAAATGAAAAAATAAAAATAAAAAATCCTCCCACTTGTTCATCCTGACCTCTTTATTTACTGTATGTGCTTCTTTTTATTACCCACCTCTTTATCTCTGCTGTGTGCTTTGTGTCACTCCCATGGTCATCTCAAATTAGTGAGCAGGTTCTCCATGTGAATGTGGGTTTCCCTTGAATAGACATACTCTTGCTTCCTTCTGCCAGGTTAATCAATGATTCGAAGTTTACTCTTGGTGTGAGCGGTTGTCCGTCTGTTTTAGCATTGTGATAGACAGTGTCTTATCAAGGATGCACCATGTGTTGGATGGCTCAGGCTCCAGCTGCCTGTCACACACTCTGGATAACACATAATAATTACCTCCTGATCAGACATGTTTGTGCATGTATTGAAGATGTCTTTGCAATGAAATATCATCACATCCTGATGGAGTTGAGAGTCCCTAAACATGGCGAGCATGCTGTAACGAGACAAAGTATGACATTAATCCAGCATTCACACTCCATAGTTAACATCAAAATTGCATTCGAAATAATGATTATCTTTTTATTTTTGTCTCAAAATCAGTCATCCTTGTTTGGTTCATGCATGTGTGGATAATCATGATATAGAGATGCTGCACCTTGTTAACATGAGATTAACTGCTTTTTTGTTGTTGTTGTTTTGAGAACCACTGGTCTACAAGACATAATTTAAACACATTTCTTTGGCATCAGTGAAGTTGATTTTACTTTAGCATTTATAAACTCTCAGAAAACCCAGAACAGAGATCATCAGATCAGGGTCTGTCAGTAATATTCAGACAGTTTTATCCTACCTGCTGGTGTGTTCGCAGGTGTTTTGATGAACTGTTTCCCTGAGCCTGATTACAATGTCAAATGATGCTTCTTTAATACAACAAACCTAAAAATCTGCCAAAATCTAACTTGTTTTAACTTGTTTCAGCTCATTATGTCCTCAGTCCACCTATCTTGCTTTTCCTCTTCATTCAGCTTCACATCTGGAGGACAAACATCCTTTAGAGTTTTGTATACATCCTGGACAGGTCGAGGTCATCGCATTGCCAAGAGCTTTATTACTGAGCAGAACTCATTTCTTCATAGTTTCAGATATCGGTGGAGTCACACTGGACGGTCGGTGGATTTTGTGAATTCGTAATTGTTCTTGAATTGCATCACCATCTCTGTCAAGAGATTCAGTTCTGTGCAGCACTTTGAATCTGCAAAAAAGATTCTCTCCCCCGTCTGGCTCAATGACAGATTTTATTTTAGCACCAAAAGCTAAACACAGGGCAAAACACACTGAGGATGAAAAAGAAAAACAAAAAAGAAAAGAAAAAAAAATAACAGTATGATCTGAATGAACACTAGAATTTGCACTAGGTTGGGAAATGGGTATGTCAAATCTTGGTGGTTATATTTTTATTTCATTCATGTGATTTAAAGCTCCTTTTAAAAGACCAAAGTCTTTTCTAAAACCCTCTTGTCTTTCAAGATGCCGATAAACACCTCTAGATAAATATATTCTCCATCATTACGCAACAATTAGAAGAAAAACATTCTTGGTCACATCTGGGAGAAGAATCCAATTTTTCAAATTTTGGCCAACAGTCATCTTTATAATAATCCAGATAATTAAATATTCTTCTTTATACATATATACACAGCTGTGCTGTGAACATGTATTCACTTATAAACATAGAAAAATACTTGTCAACTAGTTTGATAAGAAAATAATGTATAAAAGTAGAGTAGAAACATTTAATCAAGTCCTATTACTTCATCATCTGATTTTGTCATTGTGTATATTACAAGACGATGATATGAAAAACAAACTGCGGTACTTCATTTGAAAGCCTGAACAGAAGTACAGAAGTGGAAAGGGAAGGCAGAACGATATTTTTTTTGTCTGTGGCGGCGGCAGCTCCTCGGGCGGCAGGTCTGCTCAGTTCATGTCTCGGAGATGAGCCGATCGGGTCTCGATCCTTTTCATTTTTCCTGGATTTTGACTGACGAGGCGATTGGGGAGAAGATGCGTCTAACAGAGTATCTCAATGACATAAAACAAATACATTGCCACTGTGTCACTGGAATGGTGTATCAGTTATTTGCGCGGTATGATAGACTGAATGACTGACAGAAATGTGTTACACTGGAATGATTTAAACCAGACTGAGCTCTAAAGCATCTTTTTTTTTTTCTTGCACATAATGGGTCTGTTTACATTAGTTTTCAAAAGTTTAATATACGGTGATCACCCTTTTTATGTGAAATCACTCTATTTTTTTTTCCAAAGCTATACAATATGCTACCAATAATTGTGTCTCTACTGCTTCTTAGAAATCTGATAAAATGCACAAAGTTCATTGTTTACTGAACCGCCACCTTTGAAGAAAGAAATTCAGACGTATTTGCTACTCCTGATACTTTGCGGAAATTGAAGAAGATGAAAATCATTCAAACTACAGTATAAGACTTCATCAATTACAGTGAACACTCCATATCTAGCAATGAAATGAAAGCAGGAACCACAGAAAGAGTAAGAAATCCACTGCAGAATGCCAGAAACGTCTATCATTGTAGCTTTAAGGGCTGTCTAGGCATAAGATTTATATACATACTTTATATATTCAATTTCATATATGTAAAACCAAACTCAACCTCACACACTGTACTGTGGTGATTTAATAGGTCATTAGAAATACACTTTGAAAATCACAACAAATGTCACATATGTACAGTAGCAGATTAGCACATGGGAATAAAAGTGGATATGGCACAACATACACAAAGCTTCATAAGATAATCTCTCTGCTCTGGTCAGACATTGGAAACTAAATTAACATTCTGGATATATAGTTTTCATTCAATCTCGGTAGCAAGTACAAATGTCACTAGAAGGCAAGAGAAGTCCATCAGAGTACAAAACATTAATTTTTCAGGCTGATTTAGAAGGCAATGTTTAGTGTTGGGACTCTCTTATGTGAATTAGATTATGGCTGAAGGTAGAGTGGTGTTAAAATTTGGCATTGTCAGTTGTCCATAGTGATGTCCCGGGGACAGCGGATCCTGGTCAGAGTATCTCAGAAAAGGCCGTCTGAAGTCATGCACGTGGAGAAGGCAGCGGTCAGTCATCCGTTCCGGATGCGATGTCAGGCAGAGTGGGGCGGGGCGGTCGAGTAGCTGCATGAGTTACAGTGATAAGGCTGACTCAGACGATCACACAATGGCAGCCGCTCTTGTCTTTCTCTTTTCTCGTCGGCTCCGGTGACGGTGGACATTCCTGTTCCTGGAATTTCCTGGCATTCCAGAGTGAGAGAAACCGTCAAGACACAGTGGACAGTTGCAGACATGTTCCCATCATGCCTTATTCTGTCTGCTTTTTTTGGAATAAATGAGGCTACAGAATAAGTATTAATAGGTGATACTATATTGATACTATGCCAATATTTGAACTGAATGCAGAGGACGCCCTTGAGAAGCACATACCTGATTACTCTAACCAGCTCGTGGAAAGCCTGGTCTACGTTCATTCGGATTTTAGCCGAAGCCTCCATATACGTGACCTTTAATTGTCTGGCCAGCTGCTGGCCCTCTTCCTGGGTTACCTTGTGGAAAGTAAAGAACAGAATAATGATGAGCTCAACTTTCAAAGTCAAACGAAATGAGAGGAAGTATTCTCAACAACGGCCTTATGAAACAGGCTAATCTCGAGTTGCCAATTCACCGAACACACATGCTCTTTGACTGTTTCTTTGATCTTGAGCGCTGAGCAAGACAAACTGTTAATCACATTAGATTTCATCTATAATACAACACATTTTGAAAACAGTGGGGAAAAAAAACACAAGACAATCAGGTCAAACAGAACATAAAATATTCAATATAACTCAATTAAATAAAAGGATGAATTATTGGAAGATGCTTCAACACCGTTGTCTTGTATTGATCCACTCAATCGGTTGACTTAGCCCTTCACTTCTCTCCTTTGCAGCTCCTTCCCTTTTAATAATTTAGTGCATTCCAAGACAATATTATCTCTCCGCACCAAAACGGAAGCAATTTAATTATTATGTAGATTACATCTGAGGAGCAGCTGAAATCTGGTTTTATCGTCCTCGTAACACAGCTGTGCCTCTAGTGAGGGACTGAAAGACACATGAATGAATGAGTGTGTGCAGTAACAGAAGGATAAAAACAAAAAATGTACAATTGAGCACATCGCCTTAATGAGCTGGGTGTCACAGATTTGAATTGTATTCAGTGAACATTCTTGAAATACAATCTTGGCAAAAATAAAGTTGGAAATTTGGTCTATACAGTTTCATAAAAAATTGAAAAATATAGAAATAAGAGACAGATAGAATAACATCAATGTAAACATGTTTTTCAATGAATTTATCAATACATTTTGCGTTGTGAAGTAATAATTCTGCTTTGCTTTCATTTTCTATGGAAAAATTGTGCATTAAAGTAAGAAAAGAAAAGGCTTTGATAGCTCTGAGCTCCTCAGGACTGTAAGGTTGTCTTCCACCATAAGGGGGCGGTATAAATTCACTGGAGGTGACGACTGACTGGATACCGGCAGCCGCTATATTCACCAGTTCATCACACTACACTCCCTTTTTCATCCATCTTCCCCTCCTGGCTTCATGCTGTCTGCTGCCTCGGTTTTGTTCTTCCACTCGCATCCTGCTGTATCTCGGCGGCGAGCTGCAGCTGTAACACTCCCACTGTCGACTCCGCTAAAGCTGCTTCATGTCATCGCCTCGCATCACCAGAACAGCTTTATGTTTGACACTCGTTGGGTTCAGATCGCTGCAATCTTTTGAACTTACTTGTCTCTGCAGTTCCAGATCTGCTTTGTTTCCTACAAGGATCATCGGGAACTCGTCTCTGTCTTTGACTCGGAGAATCTGTCTTTGGAATTTGTAGATTTCTTCAAAGCTGCAAATCACATTTAAACGGTGTTAAGTGGTGCTTTTTTTTTTTGAACAAACAGGTTATGAGATGCCTTCTTGCGTAGTAATGCATAGATTCATCTAAAAATACACATGCAACAGACCTCTCGGCTGTGCTGCAAAACCACCTCCCACCGCCACCCACACAAACAGAAGCATCAGACCCCAGACGTTGGCGGTCATCACCACTGTGGATCAGGCTGCGGGGTTGAGCATGTCAGCGCGGAACTAAAAGTCATCTCCACTATGCGTGAAACACACACACACACACACACACACCTAGGGTTGGTGCACTGACCTGACTGCCATCCTACTGCGATACAAAATGGCATGCGATGGCACATCTTAAATAAAATAGCAAAGAAAAATGTCAATATGTGGGGGTAAAACGGGGTCGAGTCCAGCCCAGGAGGCATCCCAGCCTCGGGCCCACAGACAGCCTGGTGAATACCTAGTAAATCTGGAAAGACTTGACTAATATAAATGGAGGAAGGAAAGGCTGTTTACAACATAAACACTGGGAGGGGGTGTAACTGGGGGGGAGGGACGGAGCTGCCGGGACTGCAGGGCAGAGGCACAATGACATGGAGAAAGCCTGGAAACACACTCCCAGACCTTCATCAATAAGCTGAATTTTACATAAAAATGTCTTGATTCCACATTTTTCATAAAGATTTTTAATTGAAACAAACCCCACTCACATTGTGTGCAGTATCTGGAAGTCCTTTTGAATAAATATTTACTGCAGTTTTTAACTGATCGTGAGATTGATTAGTGAAGAATAAACATGAACGTAAAACAACAAAGTTTCTATAAAGTCTCAGAAAGTACACAAAGTTTTTTTTAGCTCATTTAACTGCATTGTCAGTTTGATCCATTTTACCTCTAAAAGAATTTATGTTTAAAGTGATTCTGAGCATTAGAAAAAGAAATATATCTATGAAGCAGGGATTTCATCAGTTAAAATGAATTTACCAGCTACAAAAATACAGAAAACATGTTGGGATATTAATCTATGATGTTATTGTTAGCAAATTATAACCAAGAAAATAGCTGAATTGATCACATGGAGTGAATCTCACACAAACAAGAGTGAAATTACATGCTTGAAGAAGATACTGATGTAAAAGTGAACAGTTTTTATTTGCTATTTGTACCACTGCTTCATACTTAAATGAATGGTTGGTTGGCCTCAAATATTCTAGGGGTTAGTAAAGTTCCACAATATCTCCTAAATTAACCATTCTGATGCATTAAAACATTCTTGGTCATACTGCATCAATATATGCAATTATACCAGCGTTACAAACTCATCATTTTCTAGTGGGTGGATTTTCAAATGAGGATATAAATTCGTTGCATTGCTATCTTTACTGGAAACGCTACTGCGGCATATTTGGTTCAACACTGTTCAACGTTTTCCTTCTTGACCACAAACCACCACCAGATGATGGATCCTGTGGAATCAACTCATCTAAAACTCAGCTACTGATATTCCAACTTTCTGGGATGCACCTTTCACGATAAAGTGAGTGTGCAACAGAGTTTGGCTCCACAGTGGCATTTAAAGGGTTAAAAGACTGTTTGTGCAGCAAAGTGTTAGTAGTGCACACACATACACACACCCACACTTGTTGTTAGTGCACACAGGCTGGAATGAAGGCTTCAAAAAGCTCCAAACCTCAAGTTAAATCATCTAAGTGTTGCATGTATGTGAAGACAAACGGCACGTGAGCTTTAAATAGAACGCTAGGCGCTCGCATAGGTGAGTTCAAGAGAACAGGATAAGGGAGGAAGTGTTGAGAACAAAAGAAAATGGCAAGAAAACCAACAGCAACACCCGGAAGCGGAGGCAGCAACAAGTGAAAGTACTGGTGCGAGATTTGTGGCTTTAACAGAGTCAGAGGGAGAGGAGGCGCAAACAAGAGCGCGTAACCGTGAACAGCAAACAAAGATGTGCAAACAGAAAAAAAAAAAAAAAAAAAAAAAAAAAAAAAAACGAAAGAGAAGTGAGTATGTGTGTGTGTGTGTGTGGATGTGTTCCTGATGAAAACTGTCACTTACCTTCCTCTGTCAGTGACTGAGAAGACGAGCAGGAAACCCTCCCCTGTCCTCATGTATTGTTCTCTCATGGCTCCAAACTCTTCCTGTCCAGCCGTGTCGAGGACTAGAGAGCGCCACACGCACACACGCACACACGCACACACACACACACACACAATAAGTTTCAGGGTAAACAAACTTTTGAAATCAGTTCCTCAAGTGCAAAGTAGTGTAACAGAAATGTACAAATGACCTACATACGTGTATATGTGTGTGTGAGTTCTGTCCGGCCATGTTTGCACAGCGAAGTGCACTTACTGTCAAGCCTGGCCGCCCTTTCGTCAATCACACACTGTTTAGTGTACGAGTCCTCGATTGTGGGGTCATAGTCAGTGACAAAGTACGACTGCAAGAGAGGAAGAAAAGACGGTAAATATTTTCTGTCAGCTTATCAAGTAAGAAATGAATAAAACACACACAGATGAGTATCATAAGCTACAGAGCCGTGTCCGGCTTATGTACAAGCTGTGGAAACACTAGGCATGAAAAATAAGGAAATCTGCCAGATTTCAACTGGCTTTTCTTTGCAGTCGACTCTTGTTTCGAGCTTCTGCTCTCCCTTGTACCAGATCTCTCCCTGACAGCGTGGGGCTTAACTACCCCTAGAATTTGGGAGTGGAGAGGATGGAATGGCCCCCTGGCAGTTCTGTCCTCAACTCCATTCAACACTTGTTGGGGAGAGCGTACACGTCCCGTTCGTGCCATAGAACACACTCACACTGGCTGCCATGCAGCAAATGCTGGTTGCAGAATAGGATCCAATCTCATATCATTATGCAGAAATGCAATGATAGTATGTAGTGTACATCTTGGCTCTACACCTGATGAAATGCTCACATTCTGCTAATTAAAAGAGTATTCTTCTTCCTACTCCTTTTTCCAATAAGGAAACAAAGATTTCATTGTTAATTTTCTGTTCTATTGTCTTGCTGTCTTCAGTTTGCATATACTACATACATGGAAAATTTAAATTAACCTTTTTATAGATCCACCCATCCATCCATCCATCCATCCATCCATCACACAGCAGTGTGACCAGACCAACAACAACCATGAGGAGGTGTCAGGCTGTTGTGTGTGTGTGTGTGTGTGTGTGTGTGTGTGTGTGTGTGTGTGTGTGTGTGTGTGTGTGTGTGTGTGTGTGTGTGTGTGTGTGTGTGTGTGTGAGATTCGTCCACATGCTACGAAAGCTTAATTGTTAATAAACCAATAGCTAAATTACTCATTGCTCATCCTACAAGTGCACGCACATTACAAATGTGGCACTATTGAAAACTGAAAACAAACGGATTTCCAATAGTTGCAATGACAGACAAGCTACCAAACGTCTGAAGTTTTTGTGTGTAGTTTAGTCTTTCAAACAAGTACACAATGCAAGTACGCTCTAATGTTATGGCCCTGCAGAAAATGAAATAACTTTTTTTTAAATAAATAAAAAAAAACCGCCAATATACTCCAAAATGACTGTGCAGGAGAGGATAGAAGCTCTTGAGTAATCCCACAAATGAGACAACAAATGACGCACCGAGAGGTTGTGCCTCTGGTGCTGTTTTTCTACAACATCCACTGTTCATTGGCAATCCTCCACTTCCTTTGTGCGCTTCGTGAAGTGTGTCAGCCGCTCACACACACACACACACACACACACAAATGTTATGACCCTTGTCTGTTTTGAGTTAGGCTTTATTTCATCATTACTCCAGGACGTACGACTGTAACTACCTCTACGGGACACGGCGCAAAGTGAATTCCTACAATTTAGTTCCAAACAAAGAGACATGACGGCAAACGACCCCCCCCCATTTTTTAGGTTGAAATAGCACTGGAGTGACCTCTTTACTACCACGCCGCAGACCCGAGGTAAACACCCCGTCTGCAGACACCTGCACAACAAATGAGAATTAGATCATCCCGCCGCCTGGGTTTCCACAGCGAGCTGCAGCACACGCTAATAACACTTTTACAAGCTGTCACAACAGTCGCACCACTCGACCCTGATTTCTTTCATTCCGGTATAAAGTTCTGGTGTCTTGGTAACCTAAAGGGGAAGGGTGGGGCCGAGGAGCGGGGAGGAGGAGGAGGAGGAGTCATGCATTTTTTACATTTTTCCCATGTTTTGTAGTTCTTTGCTCTCTTAGGAGACTAGTTAAGTGGCGACAGCTGAGGGGAGTGCTGAGGGAATGTCGAACCAACACCCTGGAACACAAAGCCGTCGCAAGAACGTTAAAACCACCCGAATTTCCATGTCACTCCAGCAATGAGCTAAATTAAACTTTGACTGTAACAACCATGCAGTTATACAAATAACTGAGTTATAAAAGAAAAACATCCAGTGTGTGTTGAGTATGGAGGTGTCCATCTTCCTCTTACGACTTATTTTTCCCCTCACTTGCAGCTCTCTCTCTTTTTTCTTTTTCTTGCAGGAGATACAGGTAATCTCTTCCTCACACTCTCCCGTCGCTCTGCATCGAGGCAGCATGGCGGCCGGTGTCACTTCCACTCACCACTGTTCAATAATTCATCAGTATTACTGTGCATGGCACAACGTGCTTCGCCGGACTGACGGAGACAGTAAGAGGAGGAAAATCAGCCTCAGTGTTTTCTTCTCCCTCCCTCCGCCGCTTCCATCCTCCTGCTGCACGTGACGTCCGTTCTTATTCCCATTCTGTCGACCTCGGGCAGCCGCATCCAGCGCCGCTCTCCCACCCGACCCTCCTCCCTCACCTCCTCACACGTATGGGTGGCGTAGCCGCCGCGCTCTGGCCGGGCTGATTGTCTCAGAGCCGTTTCCCGTGATAGATGAGGGTGTTTCGCAGCGCCAGCGCTAACAGGGCCGGGGCCGGGTTTCAGCCGCAGAGTGACGAGTTCGATGTGGGAGGACAACATGACTCAGGAGGACGAGCGATAACTGCCTGACATAAGCCAGCCTGAGTCACGTCCAGTAATACGGCTGAAAAATCGTTACATTGGTCCATGACCTCATAAAACTCAACAGGCGCCTTAAACAGTCGACTGAGAGTGTCGCGAAACGCCCACAACTCCGCTACCAGAGCAGAGTGTCAGCTTCAGGAGTTTCAAATGGCTGAGAAAAAAAACCCTCAAAACCAAATGAAGTGAGATTTAAATAACGAAACATATTTTCTTCAACACATTATGTGATTGCTTATTTATTCCGGAGGCAGTTCAATAGGAAGAACTGAAACATTGTTTCATCATCAAAACAAATGCTAATCTTTCACTCATCTGAAGTAAAAAATTCCAATATGGAATTTTCTGCTTTTTCATTTCCTACAAATGTTTGGTGACATAAAAGAAAGAACAAAAAAAAAAAAAGAAGAAGGAACAAAAATTTTCACATTTTGAAATATGAGATGAAACTGTAAATCACTGAGTCGAGGTTCTATCAAGACTTTTTTAATAAAAACTTTTGAGAAAAATCAATCCGTAAAATCTGCTGCATCTTTCTGTTCTATCTCAAAAAACTGTGACGTCAATGCTTTGTTTTGTTTTTTTTAATATCCACTAAACCAAACAGGCAGACAGGTTTCTCGACAGATTTCTGTGAAAAGATTGGACAGCTGTCATGAGGAAACAGCTGACGCTCAGGTGAGGTCGAAAGCTCTTCTGATCACACCTTGTCCTGGAAAAATCCCCGAGGCATTTGCAGCACTGACGTCAGAAATGGTTTTGTAAAGTTGAGGTAAAATTACTGATTGAACTTCATCAATTTGTTGCGTGAAAAGTTTTGCAACTGCTTTTTACGGAAGACGATTAATGCTCCAAAACAAAAACAAACCCAAGCTGCATTTCAGGGGATCATTAGACCTGTGCTGACACAACCGGCTCATGGGCGTGGAAATGTGGATGCATTAAACTCAGAGAGTCTGAGCTTTTATAGCACAAATGAAAATCTGTGGAGTAGCTTCATAAATCAAATCTGACAGATTAGGAGCAAGAGGAACAATGAGAGCCTGAAGAGTCACGCTGCAGTGTGGCTAGATGTTGGTGGCAAGGTGGGTCGGGCCGCGCTCGGCCCCGGTCAGCTCTGCAGGAAGGAAACTCCACCTCTGCAGCGGGCAGCCGGCCCGGCCGGGCCCAGCCTTCGGGCGGCGTCGCCGTCACACATGACATGCTGCCCGACCACGCCCACCCACTGAAGTCCAGACCTGTCACTCGGTCCCGCTGGAGACGTCCCCGAAACGCACACGCACGTGCACAGAGACGTCAGAGGCCTGCTTTCTGCACGGATGCAGGGACTGTGGATGAGTCTCAGCTGCAGCGCGGCATCTTTCTGCTCTCTGAAGAGTCGTTTGTGAGACATAAGCAAAACCACTTCCACTGCTGCAAATAGCACACAGAGTCCAAAAGAAGATGGAAGACTGGATCGAGATTCAAATTCTTCAAAATATCAGATTTGATCATTATATACTCTTCTCATGCGATTTATTCTCTGACAACCTACCTTTTTAAACTACATATACTATTTAATTTTATTTCCAAACAGCAACAAACAACATACTGGAATCAGAAACTGATTCAACATACTGAGAAAGCGTTTAAAAGCTACAGTATGCAATTCTTTTGTATTGGATCAATCATGTAAACGTCTGTGCGGAGGGGTTTCTGTCTGTTTGCCATGAGCTCCCCAGTCCTCACCACCTGCTGCAGGTTGTTCTCAGCTGGAGAACCACTCAGTGCAGCAGCAGGTCAGGATTCTCTCCACGGCTGATAGAAATACTCAGAAGTGTTTGTGACGGTCCGTCTCTCTTGGCAGCCCATCCAGAGTAACCCGCCTTCACCCCTATCCAGCTCCCTGCGACCCTGACGAGGATAAAGTGGCTTAAAAGACCGATGGTCAGAACTGATGGGGCGAGGTCGGCGAGCTTCAGCTTCCTGAATGAGGGCATTGTCTGTGCTCACCTGTCGTTTGGAGTATCGGAGTACCTGCTGAGCTGCAGGCAAAGGAATGTGAAGCACTCCGCCATATTTTACTTCCTCATCCTCGTCCATGCTGTAGCCATGCGCACGCTCAGTGCTTCTGCAAATCTGTTTGTTTTTGGTTGGCTTCTCATGTTAAAAATATTTTAGTTCATATTTTATCAACTTATCTGAAGAAGTGAATTATTCATGAAAATATACCAAGTGAGACAAACAGATGCCACTCAAAAAAAAAAATCTTGATTGTGTTTCAGTTATTCCAGAGAAAACTGAATTACTACTATTATATTTAACCAACAGCACAAGCCAAAAAACAAACAGCTACAAAGCAGAATACTAGCTTAAAATCAGAGAAAAATGCAACAACATACAGAAAACGAGCATCAGAAAGAGTGTGGAGGATCAAAGGAAGTTGTGAGTGACTGGAGGACAGCAGTGAAAACTGCCAGCGTGAAGAAGAAATCACAAAAAGCACAATTCCAGTTCATAGATGGTTCTCGAACTGCGAGCTGCTGGCCGAGGATTATCAACAGAGCAGTTATGTCCAGGTGTGGAAAAATAAATATGTCTTTTACACCAGTTATATGTTCTATTTCCTCTTCGTGATGCAACTTATACTCAAGTGCAATTTGAATATGTCGGCAAAATGATGCATTCAAATAAAGTGTTACAGGGAAAACATCTTTCCTACACATATAGGACATCTTTCAAGACACAAATCCTGCATTAAATCAGTGTGTAGGAGTATTCTCTTTCTAAATAACTGCAGTGTTTAACATAAGACTCATCTTCCGAAGCACCTGGTCAGGTTTTCCATCTCCTAACAAGACGCAGAACAATGAATCTGTACTGTTACAACTGCGGCATGCCAGCCTCAAGGAATGCAAGAACGGGTGATGTGTGTGGGCGTGTAATCAGCATCATGCTTGCACTGTGCACCCACTTCCTCTGCACACAAACAGCTTCACTAGCACTATATATAGATCCTTTTTCCATCTCTGTCACTTATCCTACTTGTTTGGTTGAAGACACCTCTGTGACGCTGAACTGGTGTACCGTCATTATCAAAACCACAGATTCAGCAGAAAGGCAACGCTGAGATTTTTGCGTTGAAAACAAAGGTTTGCTCCAGAACACGCCGCTGCAGCCCAGATGAGGCTAAATGGTGTACCTGCCTACCTAGACTGTCATAATGAGGGGGAATGCTGAGCTAAAACAAATAGTCACAGGCACAGTTGGGAGTTAATTACCTTCCGCATATGGCCCCGCGCCCGGTGAAAACTCACAGACCTTGACTTGAGAATCATCAGCCGTAGTTGTTCTTTAATTACAGAAAAATGTAGATTGAATACCATTAAATCGTGTTATTCCGCGGAAAAATTCTGCCTCCTTCTGCACATTTACAATATTCCCCAGCTTCCTCATTCCCCACATCAGTGCATCACAAACCCACCGCAGTGTTCTCCCTCTGCTGAAGCTTCAACATGCTTCCGCTGGAGATTTATTTGTCCCCGTCATGCCTAATAAGCGTCTGAAAACAAGGGTCAAAAGAAAAATCTGATGCAAGTGGAATTGACTTCTTAGCTGTAGACACAGGGACCATAAGTAATCCCGTTAACCAAAGATCTGATTAAAATGACAGCGTAAACGCTTCGACTTGATTTGATTGGCATCGTGAAATTGAAATTACAATTAAATATGAGGAGGCGATGTACGTTCTTTATGGTCCAGTCGCAGTCTACAGCCTGTTGAGGCTTTGTGTCACGTAACGTCACCACATGATGGAAGGATGGAATTAAGAGAACGCTTCATTGGGGTTGCCGTTTGAAAGGTAATGCAAAGATAAAAACTATAAGTTTGATTACTCTTGTTCGGAACTCCTCCAACACTGGTAGGCTTAATGAAGCTGGATATGATGTGAGGGTCTGAGTAAGATAATATTGTCAGAGAATTTGAACCCACACATCGATCTGATGATTTTAGTGGATGTTCATATAAATCTAACAATTTAATCCTTCAATCAAACAGAATTAAAAAAAAAAAATCTATTTCTTTTCCTTTTCTTATCTTGTCTTTTAATTATTGGACAACAAAAACTATATCAGTGCAAAATATACTCTGGACTAAAAGGTGGGTGTATAAATGAGCTCAAGTGTTTCTCATCCTTCTGAAGAATGAGCTGAAGATGAGTAATAACGGTCTCAGACTCGTGCCGCTGACAGCTAAAGGCTATTCAGCAAGATCTGTTAATTGAAAACTGAAGTCAGGAGTCATTCCTTTATCACCGTAATTTCACTGATTGAAGCAGTTTCTCCAGGCTCGGTTCAGCTTCCTGAGTCAGAGCGCAGCAGAAAATGAGTATCTCAATCCGGTTCACTACAGGTTTCCAAATGACATGCTGGGTTTCTTTTCTTTTCTTTTTTTTTTGTTATGTATATTCTGATATTCTGTAAATGAACTTTCTCAGCATCCACAACAACGTTACACACTAGATGCACTCTGGGGTATAATGTTTGACGCACGAAGATACGCTGCAGGATGACGTCCGTTACACTCTGCATCTGCTTCATTCATTCATCAACTGATTCATAACAGAAGATCATTTGAACGGATCGACTGCGCTCAGGGAGCTGTATTCGCTCTGCTTGTTTGCTACACACTGAGTTTAATGTATTTTCAAATGATCTGCATTGTCAGAGGAATCATATTAAAGTTGGTTCTTATTAGATAAATCTGCCAAGTGTGAGCGCTCCCTAAGCTGAGAAACAAAAGCGGAGAGTCGAGCTTTTATTGAAACAAAAAAGAAAAAAAGCCCAGTAGATTTTGTTTAGATGAAGCGTTTTTGTTTTCATAAGTGAGGGTTCATCTTAGTTCACAGACTCGGCCTGGCTCGTAGATCTGCTGACATGCTGACCATGCAAATACCCTCCACTACACCGGCTGAGGAATTGGCATGCAGGAGCGGGAGTAAGAGCCGGCCCTGCTCCGAGCGGCGGGGGGAGGGTGGCGGCCCTCCGGCTGACAGGTGAAACATGCCATTTGTAAGACTTGTTCGGCGGGGCAGCGCCAAGTGCAGCAATTTCAATTAAGGACATAAACTCCGTGCCAGACAGCCTGGAGCCTGCCAGGCCGCACTCTGAGCTTGACGGCAGCGCAGCGTGACAGATCTGTTTCTGATCGCTCATCACACCATGACAGCACTGATTCACATACTGTAAGTGCTTATCATTACATCCAAGTGCATAAATACGGGGGTTCTACAAGGTATTCCTCCCGTCTTATGCTTTGTCAAAGGGTGCAAAACAGACATAGTTTACAACAGATTTCTACAAAGTAATTTCAAATATATAGCATAAAATATTTATTATAAAATATTTACTCATTTTTAAGACTCCACTAAAGCTTTGATTGTGTGGCTGTATTTTCTACATCTATTTTCAGAATTACTTCCATGTGGTTGTTTTTCTTTACTAATTTTTTTTATTTTAATAAAAAAAGATTAAATCAATCCCTGTGATCCCATCTTTTATTTGAGAGTAATAAAACAGATACATGTCAGAAGATTAAACCTTTTACAGACACTGTTTGTAAAAGGTTTCCTACGAATGATAAGTTTTAAAAATACCTTTTATTCTTTGGGCAAGACCTCTAAATAACAAATTCCCTTCAACATGTGACATGTGGCAGTGATCTAAGACGGGAGAAATCCCAGTGAGGGCATCTGTGTATCACTTCCTGTCTGAAAAAAAAAAAAAAAAAACCCGCGCAAGTTTAACCTCTGGGGCTGCGCTGTGAGCAGCTGGCTGTAATCAAATAGCTACTATCGGGGTGTAATGTTAAACAGATGCAAGTGAAAATCGGCGCGTTTGCATCTCTTAACACGGCCTCGCCGTGTCCTCCGTCGTCTTTCTTCCCAGCGTTTCATAAGATTTTGCACAACTGCGACATTCATTTGCGTGAGCAGCATTGTTTAGCCGAGTACCTACAAGTGCTTGAAGTGAGAAACAGAAGAAAGAAAAAAAGACACAATCAAGGAGTTTGAGGGGGAGGGAGACTGTAGGCTACATGGACGAGGAGAGCAAGAGGAAAAAAAAAAAAAAAGAGGGGGAGGGAAAGGCATTAACTTCCTGTGGAAACACCCACTTTTCCCATGAGCTCATGCAAACCAGAAAGGTCACTTATTCAATACCTAATGCACATGGAGAGAAAGAAAGCACACAATGTGTCCACTGCCTTAAAGGGCCACTGGGGAGCTTTCAGTTAAGAGCTGGAAAAGCTTAGAGGCTGCGCACACCTCTGCTGAGGCGAGCACGAAAATGACAAAAAAGTCATTTTGGGGACACGAGACGCAGAGTGATGAGACTCCCGCTCAAGGTTTACAATCTGCAGTACACAGCCAGAGAGCCGCGCCAAACTTTGGCCTGATGCCCAATTAAATGAACCTGTGCACATCGCTCCCATAAGCACTCTCTTCTTCCTAATGTAGTGCTGATCAATAGCCTGTTCCGTAAATTACCGCCTCGTCCTTTGATGCCAACAGACCAGCGGACCTCTGATCGCACAGACTGGTGGCGTCATGTTCACGATATAAACACTTATCTTTTTATCTTTTTTTTTTTTCTGTCACAGAGAAGCAACCTGTCCAGAGTGTGTTGCCTTTCACCCAATCAGCTGCGGCTGCTTCCAGCTGCCCACGAACTCATTTGTATAAAGCAGGTACTGACAGATGAATGAATGGGTAGATTAATGGATTACAAGGTAACTTGAGCAATAAGGACAATAGGACATAACCGACCGGTTGATCAAACAGGATGAGATGAAACACTCATCCTGTAGAATGAAATTTAAATATTGAATCAGCAGATACTTAAATGCAACAAAATGCCACATGGCAAAATGCATGCAGATGTGTCCATGTAGAGAAATAATAGAAGTTCTGATAGTTTTTATGTTGTTTAAAATAAGAAATCAGTATCAAATAAATAGCTGATTGATAAACTTGAATTGTTGAAGTGTCGTCTCTTATTACTGCTGCAATGATCTCTGTATATTTCATGTTTATAGCTTAGATTATTTACAACTTGTATGCGTTTCTCGTTGGCTGTTTGACGCATTGAACACATCCTATAAAAGGGTGTTGCATGTCATGTGACCATTACGATTTACATTGAGTGGAGTACTTACACATGAAAACATGCTTTTATTCGATTTTCCAGTAAATATGAATAGTTGAAAGGTACTTGGCTTTATCATTTCTAAGGGATGCTGGACATCCTGGTGCTTTGTGATAACCGGGCATGTACGTGCTCCTGGATCGCCGTGCTGGCGGCGAAGGCTGAAGAGTCGGGGGGGATTGCACTCATGCGGAGAACAAAGCACAGGATAAATGTCCCACCAAGTAGGTCAACTCCGGGTGCAGTCAACTCCCCGCTCGCCTCTAACCTCTCTGGCATTAAGACTTCAATCATCCTGCTAAATATCAATGTGTGCTGGACTCTGAACACTTTTGAACCGGCTCAAAGGCGCAGAATCAAAGAGGTGCCATTTAAAGGCCTTTTTCCACAAGATCACTGGGCTCAAAGCCGCCTATCCGCTCTATAGTCCCCACTACAAACTGCTCCTTTATATCCGTTTCATAAGTACGTTTATTTCAATCACAAGTGAAGACTTGTGCAAATACTTCGGAATTCCTCAAACTGAGTACACGGAAACAAAGACGCTCAAACAGATCATGTGACGTCACGAACGCTTCCTTTCAGCCCCAGGCACAGAAACGGACGTCTATCAATGATGTTTTAATTACAGGTCTTTGTTGTTTTGTTTAAAAAAAAAAAAAAAAAAAAAGGACCGTCTCTAAAAAAGATGGTAAGATCCCCTGACTGTTCGCTCTGCTGAATCTTCCTCAATGCCTTCTTTTGTGGAGGTGTGACAACTGAGACCCATGTGGTGTTCTTACAAAATACACAAATCAGAGAGAAATCATGCAATCATGTGAGGAGGGAATGAAGCTGACAAAACAGTGAATAACACAGATGTGAACTCCATACTGCAAAGAGAAGATTACACAGGCCCAGAAAACTCATATTTAAAAAAAACAACAAAAAAAAAAACAAGGTGTGCTGGGATGTATGGGTTGCAGAGGTCCATTCCGTCAGACAGAAGTGTGTTTTTCGTGCGTTGGGTTCATGCGATTCTTCCTCAGCTTGTCTTTGTGCAGTGGCAAGTGGCCGCGCACACCACCTCAGCAACAAAGCCGCACTGTGACGACTCAGTGAGAGGACACCAGCTACCGCAGTGGCCGTGTGGACAGAGGAACTACTGTGCGACTTTCAAAAAACCCATACAAAGTCATTCAGCGGAGTGTGGCTCGCAGTCTATGGTTTTCCCGAAAACCGTATGACTGAGCTAATAAAGGCGTGGAGACGGGAGCGGAAAACGGAGCCATCCCTACATCCCAGCAACCTCTTTGTAAACGTCATAAACATCTCCAAGTGATAACTTCTTCAGAAATTATCAGCTCTCTCCCAGACACCTTAAAAAAAAAAAAAAATTAACTGCGCAGCACCTGCAGGGATGTATTTATCTTCCCCCCTTCTCTCCTCCAATACAACTGCTGAGTGTGTTTTTCTGCACTGGGGGATTCTGCTGCAGACTATAATTCTTAGCATGGGGTGATATGTCAGAGGAAATGGGGCCACTGGCTGGCGTCATGTCGGACGCAGCAGCGTTACTGCTGTACGCTTACGCGCCGCTAGTCCAGCGACGCACAGGCAGTAGAAATGTTATTACTCCTCATAAAGACGTCCTAATGGACACGGTGCGCTCTCCTCCCCGCCTATCATGTCACATCACCGTAACAATGGCTTACGTCACAGTAACAGGGTTTAAAAAAAAAAAAAAAAAAAGACACTTGTCCAGAACAATAAGGGAGCAGATGACACAGTGCAGAGACGCAGGCAGTTGCTGCTGTGGGTTAGAATACAGCAAGCAATACACTCACGGCTGGCTTAACTGAGGATTCCAGTTTATTTAACCGGCAGTATTTGTCTTTAATGTGTGTTGCGGGCGTGCAGGTCCTGCTAATACCTCTTCACCTCCACCGGAAAGTTTCGGACACACAGTGAGAGACTCGCACCGACGTATTTACTATCTATATCAGAGCGATCCATCCATACCTTCACCAATCCTCTATGCCTGATTTATCCACAGAACAGTGAAAAGCCGTGTTCATCATGGAAACACTGTCAGCTCCTTTTCGGGTTTATATCTGGAGTCTCGCAGTCAAATGAGGTGGGGTCCACCCCTGGCACCACTGTCTCACTGGATGGACACTTCAGTGTTTAAGTAATAAACACAACACACTTTCAATTTCAATTTTGCAATCTCAATTATATGCTAATAGTAACTGCTGATTATTTTCACCCTCATGAAATATCTATTTGGCAAAATAAACGTGAAATCCAAAAATAAAGACATCTAAAGAAGCTATTGTGGTGTTTTGGTCAAACTTCTAGAGGGAACTTTGAGGCAGCTGTTAACTGGTGTGCGCCAGTTTAATATTCAACATTGGGTTGTCTGACACCAACTGGCGCTGTGCACAGAGTCACACATGTTGGATCAGCCCAGCAGTCACACAACAGTTGTGTCGCTGACTCAGCCGAGCTGAGACGTCGCCGAGTGCATCTACTGCTGTATACCTGCTGCCCGCTGTCCGGCCGTCCTGATTCTGATACGAAAACCCATCAGCAGGACGGCGACTCAGACGCCCACTAGTTGAGGGGCGCGGCCGCGCTCGGCCATTGTCACCGGGACGTGCGGACAGTGACGGGCGCTCGGCCGTCACCTGTTGAGGGGCTGTCTCATCGCATGCCTCGCCTCCCCCTGATGGACAGCAGGTGCCCCGCGGGCTTCTGGACGCCGTCTGCATGAGACGTGCCAAATGTCCACCAGCTGCCCGGCAGACCATTCGGGGCACAGACACACAATGACATCCATTCAAAGTGCTCCTATAACAAAAGCTGAGGACTAATATCTCCTCTGCATACGTCACATAACAGCGGTGGTAAATATCACCCTATACTGCATGACATGCGGCGTAACGTCAACATATAATCACATAATTACATATTTGCCAAAACAAAAGTGTTACATATGTGTGAAAGTGACGGCACTGAGCTGCAGAAGTAACCCGCCAGCATGTCAGTTTCCCATAGACCGAGTTGTTGTTATATGACTCTGCGATGCGAGACCCGATACTGTGACCAGTTATTCTGCAACAGACAGATGTGTGAATACAGAACAATAGCCAAAATCAACACGGAGGAACCGGCTGCCCTCTCTGTCTGCGGCCAACTGACCAGATAACAAGCACAGATAATACAGGTGGATTTGATATTCATCTGTAGCAACGGTACACAGGAAAAATTATAGTATGATACCAAAAGTAAAGAAAAATTAAAAGAGACAACATCTGAACACACAAGACTTAAGCCATCAATACAAACTGTCAGCTCGCTTCAGTCAGATCCTACTCTGTTTTCTGTGCCAAACAACATGAGGAGACGAAGCAGGAAGCATTTCATATTAAACAGCATTTAATGGCAAAGATTAACTGAAGACAAGTCAGTGTCAGCCTGTCTGCATCGGCTGACTTCAAATCACTGACAGCCATTCACATTGTGAACCTTACGAATGTATAAACAAATGTTTTTTATGTCTTTTTCAAACCATGTTTAAAATTAAAATATCATTTGTTAACTTAGATTTTAGAATAATATCACTTCTTGAAATACGTAAGCATGATTTTTCAACTACTTTTCATCAAATGACAATAATCTGTGTTAAAATGAATACAGAAAATGAACTCCCTTGCAGTTTACCTAAATTCCGAAAGAATCTCATCAATAGTAGATCAAACTGGATCATAGATCAAATCGGAGCACACCTAATACTGCTGTTCTCTCTTTTAGCGTCAATCTGCCCAAGAGCAAGGGTCTGAAGGTAGGTACTTCCAGCTGAGTCACTGCACTGCAAATGGGCCAAATTCACAAAGAAAATCCAGACTGATTATTCAGGATTTATTTTGTATTTCTTATAAATGACCTCAACGTCGCCAAAAAACAATTTGCAGAATTTCAAGCTTGTATGTTGTTTAACCTTTGAGATATGGAGGCTTTAAAAGGGTGAAATTAGTCTACAAAAAAATTGCTTCCCTTCTTATTCCTTGAAAATAATTACTTTCACACATGAAACAAGTATCTACTGAAATACTACATTACAAGTCGTATTGGAGATCTGATGTATCTGAAAAATTGAAAATAAACAAACTTTAGACTTTGTCTAGACTTTAAAATCTGAGTAGATATACAGTATGTAATGCTAATTTTGATAGAAAAGAGGGAACCTTTTTTTCTATCAATAGAAAAGAGGTTCTGTCTATTAATGTGATAAATTATGAATCACATTAAAGTTATTAAAAATAGATAATGTAGTTTTCTGAATAAATATAAGGTTGTCAAACTGTATGGTTTCAGGAGAAAAGAGATGACTTTATCAGGACTACATGTAAGATATATGATGTGATTCGGTACAACTGCTCTAGTTCTGTCCTGAGAAAGGAAACTGAAACTCACTGCTAAAGTGAACACCAGGGTCAAACTGGAGAACAGAGATAAATTAGCATATTTTCAGACCATCTCAACCACTAACACCTGCTGATCGGCACTGGATGTCATGAGGTTATCGAAGGGTCCTGCGACTGTGTATCAGCTTGTTGAGGAATCGGCCAACTCTACATAAGTAAAGCAGAGAAAGGCAAGTGTGCCCTGAGCACAGGTCAAGAGTCGGCTGGCTCTATGATTGCAAAGAGGGGAAAAAAAAACAAAAAACAAAACAACAAACTCTTTTCTCTGCTCGTCTCTCTCTCAAAGACACTCCTGTTTCTTTCATGTTGTTTTTGCATAGAAACAGACAGGGGAAGCAAAGTGAAATTTTAACTAAACTCTGATCAGTGGCGTCTTCTGGGGAACGTTGAGGATCACACCTTCGCCTCCAGCTCTCATCTCTGCTGCACTGAGAGCAGGAGATGCTTCAAACAGGATGAATGGGAGCGGGCTTCCAGAGCCTCTCATTACCGGCGTCATGTTGTTCTGTGTCACGATATCAGTGCACTTTCAAAATGATCAATATATTCATTCACCGGCTGTGAGAGGACCCCGGCCTGAGTGCTGCGGCTGCTGTCTTTGCAGGTACCGAGCAGGGCGTCATTAGAAAATTGAAGGCACTTGAGCAGCGCTGGAACAACTGAGAGCAGTGTGAGCGCTATTGACTCCCCTGATGACTCACATGCTTTTATTTATTTCAGTTTACCTTACTTTAATGAATCATATGTTAATACGCCTCCACGGCGCACGTGTCTTCTTTCTGCTGGCCCCAAATGTTCAAAGACTCTTTGGAGCTTTGCAAATGAGAAGCGTTCATTTGGGCACTTCTGACACACTTGGCATATAAATTTACATTATTATCGTTGCATTTAAGAAAAAAAAAATGAGTCAGATTGAACAGAACAATTTCAAGAAATTACTACTAGCATTTCTCTTGTGTATTTGGCATCGCATGTTCGAACCTTACATAGAGTCCTGCTTCTATTAAAGATGGAATCAACAGTCTAAACAAAATGTATTCAATTACACAAAAAAGCACTGTTGTTCAAAAAAATTCAAAGTATTACATTTAGCTACATTGTCAAAAGCAGAAATTAAATTTAACTGTATAAAAAAAAGTCTGTTTGCAGCATTTTTCTCAGACAAAACTGCAACAAGACAATTTGTTTTGGAAAAATGTCCTATAAATAAACTTGTTGGCTCCAAAAATTCAAATCAAAACGTACTGAATTAGTACTAGTAGAATACTGGATTTAATTACTATTAGTACTAATACTAATCAATTAATAGCCAATTAATACTACAAATAAAACTGTGGCTGTTCTCAGTCGCAAATTACGATTTAAAAGCAGACAAGTAGACTACATGGCACTAACAGCACTTAAATATTAACTTTCCTATACTTACACCCATAAAAGAGAGTTTCCAGTAATGTGAGTATTTGTAATTCCTTCCTTCCACGCCTGCTTATGACAAATAAACGTATGATAATAAATATAGAGAAGAAGCAGAATACAGCATGCTTACAAAGGAAGGTGAGCAACATCCATTGTTCAAGTGAAAGTGTGTGCGTACGTGTGTGCGTGCATGCGTGTGTATGCAGGTCACTGGATGTCACGGAAGAAGCAGGCGTCCTGTGAAAACGGCAGTAAACAGTAAAAAGAAGAAAGTGTGACTCTAATGGATTCATTCCTCTAAGTTAGAATTGCATTTTCATTTCCATTACACAAACTCACGCAAAGTAATAAACTCGGATTTGTTCTCGAATAATCGAACGGCCTCATCTTGTAATCGCATCTTTAATGTAAATTTAGCTTTTGCTGATTAAGAGTAGTCTTCCTCCCTGGATAGTCATTAGTTTCTCATTAGCTCAGAGCGAAGGGGATGGGGGGGGTGACGACCAGCTTGTCTCTTGAGCTTTCCCAGATGGGTGGGAGTATTTTAACAGATCCTAGACTCCCTTTAGCATGTGCATTCCTCTGGTGCACAGCAAGGCACTGAAGCACCAGCCTCTCTCGTGGCTGCAATCTCAAAGGCTAAATGTGACGAGGAGTGACTGGACGGTCAATAACGCTCAGCGTCACGCTCTGCAGCAAACGCAACACTACAGGTGCTCGTCGCGTTCGAGCATCCGTGACACATGCAGCATGGTTTTACCGCTCTGACACGCTCCTATCGAACCTGACGGCGACTGTGTGAAACATACAACAATAACAGAAGAGACTACAGCTGCCAAATTCACACACCTCGGCCGCCGGATCGCACAGCTGAACAAACAAATATAGGAATAATCACGTAGCTTCTGTGTGGCAAGACCTCCGCTGCTTCAGACCGATGAATAGTGCAAACCGCGCAGCCGCGATGAATTCATGCCTGACTCACTCAAGACTGTGTGTAGAAGTGTACATATGATGGCTTTTATGTGGCAACAGTCCGACGCTCACACAGGTCAGAACACAGCATTAATTATGTATGCTAGTATAACAGCACAGAAATAGAAAGAGAGCTACAGCAGAGAAAGCTAAGTTTTTCCTTAAATATATCTGGATATATATCTACGTATTGACATATACGCACATATACTGTATATGATATTCTCTATGTAAAGCAATAGGACGGTTTAATTTTCTTTCCCAAATGTTGTATAAAAAAATCCCCAAACAATTTCAACTCCAATTCCACTTCTTGTGTGTTGACGTGAATGTTGACGAGGACGCCGCAGAAAAAGAGCTGCAGCGTCAGCGGCCTCATGCAGGTGGAGTTCGGTTTGATGATTCCCGCTGGGAAACTGCTGTTTGTGAGTGGAAGAGTGTTGAACGGGAGTCAAATGAGGGGAGAGGGTGGGATTCGGGAAAAGGGAAACAGGGCACAATAACACTGACTTTGGCATTAAGCGAAGTGTGTGATAACTGTTGCTTTTAAATCTCCCGGTGAAACCGCTCCAGGAAAAAAAGCAAACGTGACTCTGTGGTCCCACCGTCCGATAGAAAAACGCCCGTCGAAATGCAAGTTACGCTTTGACAAGTATTTCTGCTTCTCAGCTGTGATGTACATCCGCATGTTTATAGAATCATGTAGGGCACAAACATCTTTATTAATAATAGTAATAGAATTCAGACAGTTTATGATTTCAACAGGTGCTGCATCACCAGCATTTTTGTGCTCATAAGTAAATTTTATTTTCAGTCAGACGGATCATTCACGCAGTGAATCTACATAAAGTACAAAGCTGACAAGGATTCCATATAGTTTGAAAATGTTTACATAAAAGCTACTTTTTGCTTATATATATTTAGATTTTTTTTGTTTTTCCCGCGCTCAAAGCACCTGTTTGAATATCAATGACTGGGCTTATTTACACTAATGGTGACTCCGCTTGGTGAGAAATCAGCAGATGATCCCCGACAGTACTCACTAAACAACGCAAAACACACACACACACACACACACACACACACACACACACACACACACACACACAAACACACACTCAGTAACAATTCTATCAAAGGTGATAAAGAAACTCCCCATCAGGAGCATAAAATATTTTATTTGCTCTATCATGTTGCATTTGACACATGTCTCCATAAACTGGGCTTTGTACCAATGCTGCAGATTGTGATAATGCAAAAGGAAGAAAAAAAAAAAGAAAGACCTTACTGAATCTCAAACACATGCACACAGTAACAAAAGCAGGCCAAAAAAACGGCTGAAGTAACCACCTGTGGCTGTTTTGGAGAAATGAAACAGCACTCTGCATTTTACTCAAACACTACAATCACTGCCATACCCTGCCTCCACATGCCCGACCAGGGCTGCACTTAAAACTGCATGCTGCTCCGCCGAACCTCTGCTTCTGGCAGCATCTCTCCTGAATGCCCTCATGTCTTTGTAGTCACAGTAGAAAATATGCAAAATATGTGAAAAGTGGGTGGATTCCAGTTGGAAGAAAGAGATCACTCATGTGCTCCCTCGGTAAACCCAACCAAGGTTTGACAAAAATCCTCAAATAATCTGCCTGGACTTGATCAGCCAGGATGTTTCCCACTCGAATGTGAATGTTCCATGCCGAGGGCTGCCGCCAAACTTATTTTAACAAGAATGTGAGCGCACAACGGTCACACTGCCGTATCACCTCATTGAGGTGACGCTTCATGCGAGACGATTCTTCGCTTACGCCGACTAAAGTAAAGGCAGCAGCTTTTTTGATTTCTATTATTTATCAGAATACTGATTAAAATTAAAAAAAAAAGAAAAGCAGCAATATCACCCCACATGAAGTGTTCACATGGGAAACATGAGTCATGGTTTCCCCGACTTGGAATGCTTCCTCCCTCACAAATGTCACATTAAACAACGCACTGTGGTCAACAACTTTTGTCAGATGACTCAGTTTTATGTCATCCCGGCGCTATTTCAGCTTGAGTCACCTGCCTGGCATGAGGGTGGCCAGCAGATCCAGGGACCTGCCGCTCTGCCACTGCCAGCGGTGTCATGCCTTATTATAACAGTTTGTCTTCAGCAGTTCATTCGGGACTCTTCAAAGTCTAAATAAAGTCAAATCATGATCAGAAAGTCAGCATCAGGGTAAAAACTTGTGTTGCTTTTAATGCTCAAAGGCTTCAAAACTGCAGTAAACTTCAGGATCACTGTAAACAAAAGATGAATTACATTAATACGTTTTTGCATTGTGAGACATTTTAAACTACATCAAACAACCTGTTGAAGCTCCTCATTCATTTCCTCTGTAAGTTTAATTTCAGCCGTTTTGTGTTGTCAGTTTCATCATTTGTATCTTGGTTTAATAATTATTCATATCGTTTGTTCCTCAATCTTCAAACTGAAACAGATGAGCTTTTTGTTTGGAAATGGTTTAAAATGATTAATTAAAAATTACAACAAATGCGTTGATGGTCTGGACACTATACTATTTCCATCTTGTGCAAGAGGTCTGTGAAGAGTTTTTTTTTTTTAATTTCAAGGCATTTCAAAATTGGTTGTAATTGAAACCCATAGACAAATCTTCACAACAAATCCATCTTTGCGCTTACTAACTAGCTTAATGACTAGTAACTAGAATTTTTGTGAGTCTAAGAAGCGTAACGACACAATATTACATAATATTACTAGTTGTACAACTGATTTGTTGTAAGTATTTATATGAGGCTCAGTTCAAACTGGGTAAATGTGTCATATTTTATAGCACATGTAATAACATTTTTATGAAGGACTCCATATTTTTGGCACAATACCCAACAGTAAATCTAATACTCTGTCACGATCCGCACCAACACCAACACACACGCAGTTCCAGCGATTCAGGAAGCAGGTCATGTTTTCCATACAAAACTAGGAGGTCCTAAGAGCAACAGTGGAGGGACTTCCTCTGCCAAAGGGCCAAATTCCACATGGTCCATGACCATTAACCCACCCAGGCTGACTCAGACCCCCCACACCCCCAAACACACAGCCTCCCATACGCCGCATAGTTCTCGGGGAAAGCCTCGACTTCACAACCAGCTGTTAGGTCTTTTCTGCTGGCAGACCACTTTCAAGAAACTTCTGAAGAGTGTGTCGGCTCTCCTCCCTCTCTCTCTCACTCTCTCTGTCTCTCTGTCTCTCTCTCTCTCTCTCTCTCTCTCTCTCTGTCGTGGCAACAAGCCAGCCGGCAGCGAGAAAAAAAACAAGAGAGGAAATTAACTGTGGGTGTAGCTGTAGCTCGCAACATTCATATAAAGAGGATGTTCGAGTAAAATCCAAATTCAGAAGATGATCGTACACAATGATATGCTTCACTCGCTCTCAATGCAGAATCAGCAGCAAGAGTTAGAAACTCTTCTTTAGAAACTATGATCATGCAAGAATGACCTTCACTGAGTTAGATTCTGAAAAAAAGGGACTTTTCTAGAAAGTCTGGAGTAGAAGATGCGGCGTCACTGATCACTATCAGGTTGTGAATCCACGACTACTGTGTCATTGTCGGCTTTGCGACTTTGAGCAGATGTGACGCTTCACCGTCCGTCTATATAAGCCGTGAAATTCTGCCGATTGACTGAATCGAGAAAATCGCAGGCTTTAAATTCTGCTCTACTGCAGGTCAGTAGGCTGTGGCAAAAAAAAAAAAAAAATTTGTGCCACAGCTATCTGATCCCTTTTTACTTGGTATGCAGTTAATGAGCTTTTTGAACCCTCATTAGACACAACTGCCCCCAACACACACACACACACACACACACACACACACACACACACACACACACACACACACACACACACACACACACACTTGCAAGCTTTTCACCCCCACTCTGAAACGTGTGCCAGCCCACTATTGTTTGACAGTGTGGAGACATGCAGCTGCCTGCAGTCTAGTCTCCTGGAAGCCCGAGCCAGCAGCAACACACTGACATGAAGGAGGGAGGGGGACACACACACACACACACACACACACACACACACACATACACACACACACACACACACACACACACATGCACGCTCTGTATGAAAGAGATTGCCCTTTGCCTTTGCCTTGTGTGTGTGTGTGTGCGTGTGTGTGTGTGTGTGTGTGTGTGTGTGTGTGTGTGTGCGTGTGTGGGCTTCTTTTGGGAAAAGGAGCCCTCTCCTAAACGACTATTATGAAAGCCTGGAAGGTCAGAGCGAGGCAGGCTGTGTCTGCAGACTGCAGGAATGCAACCAGGGACGCAGGGAGGTAAACTGTTTACATGCCTTTCATATGTCACACCAATGAGTTTTCAAAAGGGCTCCTATAAACCCCCCCCCCCTGAAGACAATGTCTTTCTGGGTGGTGGAGGTACAGGCTCGGTTTGCTGGGTCTGCAGGAAGTGAGCGAAATAAAGTGATCAGGGGAAAAGTCTACAAACTGCACAGAAAAGTTAATCCGAGTTGTTCTGGTTGACTTCCACAGAGCTGTCTGGAGGAAGAATTGAATTTTACTTCACTGATCTTTCTGACACAGACTAATGTGATTTATGTGCGTTACAGCATGCACACTCTTCCACTCCGAGCCTCCGGTTTCCTTTCTTTTCCAGGCCATTACAGACTCGACCTGCAGGCTTGTAACAACTTAGCATGTTCTCTAAATCCGCTGCGTTACTTTGCAGACTAAGTTCAACAAAATAGGGCAACTCGACAGCCCTACTTTCCTCCCTCTCGCTTCTGGGCAGCGGCTCGAAGCTGCAAAGTGGAAGTGCTCCTCTCGGAAACCGCCGTATTAAAGTGACAGTCGTCTTCTCCTCTTTTAATTCGCTTTTTTTATTTTCTCCCGCAAAGAGTGGCAGGCCTCGGTAAAAGTGGAGTGAGAGGAAACACACCCCGGTATGCGTTTGCGGGGTTCCCGTGTCTGGCCTCCCGTCCCTCTCTCCCTCTCTCGTGTTTAAAAGCCAGAGAAATCAAAGCCGGGGTGCATTCGGAGCTACTGACCTGGATAAACTGGATGGTGAGGGCAGATTTCCCGACGCCGCCGCCTCCGACCACCACCAGCCGGTACTTCTCCTGCACCGAGCCGTCCTTCCAGCCTGCCATCGAGGACACCGCCGCCGAAACACCCACTTCTCCCCCTGTGAACTGAAGAAGAGGCCCTGTGGTTGGAGACGCCGGATCGCAGAGAGAAAAAGAGGAAAAAAAAAAAATTAAAAATTAAAAAAAAAAAAAAAAAGCCCCCGGTCTGCGTCGGTTGTTAAAGTCCGCCCTGCGCTCGGTGACAGACGGAGACGGATCCCGGAGCTGCGGCCGCCTGTCCGTACGCCTGACCGCGACACGGGCTCGACAACACTGCGCCGATCGAGATGAGGAGCCGATAGTAGGAGCGATCAGCCAGGCCAGTACTAATGTCTGGCGCTAGGGGCCCTTCTACAGGCTGTGTGTGACTGCCTGACTCCCCCCTCACCACCACACACTCACACACACTCACACACACACACACACACACACACTGCAGCCCTGTCCTGAGACAGCACCGTGCTCCCCTGCAGTCATGCAAAGACAAAAACTCTGCAGAGTCCTGAAAATGTGTGCTCTAACAGTGATCTTCAGCTCAATCACACTGAATTACAGCTAAAAGATGCAGTTGAAAATACAGTGGTTAGCTCACTCGCCTCACATTGAGGGGTCTCCCTGTTCGATTCCCAGTTGGGGAGCCTTTCTGCGTGGAATTTGCATGTTCTTCCAGGGGTCCTCTTGTCAACTGTGTGATTGGTAAAGTGATGTCTCTTAATCAATAGTCCCCAATCCTGGTCCTGGAGATCACCTGTCCTTGGTGTGTTAGATGTCTCTGCGGCTTCAGCAGACTTGAATACAATGGTTTGTGTTCACCAAGTTACTGAGGAACAGACAATTCATTTAATCCATGGAAAGGTGGGATCAGCCCCAGTATCCTCAGTCGGACAAAGCAATTTACAGTAATTCATGATCAATTAAGTCTAATTGAAGATCAAATGTTTTGAAAATCACTTCATACCTGAAACTTAATACTACTTAATTGTCGTAATATACTGTATTTGAAATTTGTTACTTTCAGTAATCACAACCAGCTATGGGGTGAAAATAAATGTTCTGTATATTGATTCTCAACATGCAAAATTTAATTTTGAAAGTATTAATCTTCTATAAAGTGAGATTTTATTTTCAGTCTTGAAATCACAGTGCCATTGTAGGATTTGCTGAGTTATTGAAAATCCTCTTTCAGATCCTGAGTGGTAAAATCAAATCAAATCAAATCAAATCAAATTTTATTTCATATAGCACTTTTCATATTTATAAAAATGACGCAAAGCGCTGAACATAAAAATAACTTTAAAAGGTATACAATCGCATCTAAGTTCCTCATCATTAATCTATGAAAACGCTTCACATTTTTGTCTGAGGTATACTTTTCACAATGAAGTTACATTTCAGTTTGAAGGTGTGATTTTCCCTCATTGTAATGAAAACTACACGCGATCACGTATATATGAAGTTCGACAAATATTGTATTTATACTGAAGAGATAAATAACCTGTTAATCCAACATTATCGACATTTCATCATGTCAATCACCTGTCATAAGAGGTCAATTACAGCTGTAAAATATACTGAACAAGGCCTGTCTTTGCTGTGGCGCCATCTAGTGTGAGAAGATTATGGTGAATTTCTATATTTTATTATACTTTAGCCCAGGTCTTATTAAAACTTTGCACTCACTCACATGCCCGTATGTGAGAAAATTAACACTTTAAAAATCTGTGTAAAGCTCTGATAAATTATATATTTGTGCAGAATTTCTAGCAAATACTATAAGAAAATTCATTATAAACACCCTAAAGGAAAATGGTTTGGTCAAGGTATTAAAAAAGTAATAGATAATAGTGTAAATTCTTTTAAAGTCATTATTTACACGCTGCTCAACAGATTGTTTAGAAAAGGAGTGAGTCTTTGTCAAGGGTGCCAACTCAACTCTTAAAAATAGTAGAAGCGTCATAAAAGACACGACTGAAGCCTTCGCGTTGAGTGTTTTGCCCGTTCGCCACACAGAAGGACCAGTTGACTGTACACAGTAGCCGGACTGCCACAGCGCTGTCCGAGAGCCCGGTATTTATTTTCACAGCTGAAGGTCTGACCTCAAAGCCACCTTTCAGCCTTTATCCAACCCCCCGGAGAGACAGATTTTACAGATATTGCAAATGTGTGACCGTGGCGTTGACCCTTAAATCTGGCCTACTACCAGAAAAGTCCCTTCACTCATAAATTATAAACAGAGGGGCAAGTGAAATATGCAGGCCGGTGCCAGCACTAATCCATCTCCATCTCATTATCACAATGACCACAGAACTTGGAGACGGGTCTGAGAGAAATTGCAGAACTACATTGTATTATCTTTAAAATAAAAAAGCATGTCCTTGTTTAGGATAACGTATTTATGATATTGACAGTTTTGGGGTTCTGACAGAATAAACTGATCGCATTTTCACACTGTGAGAAGTCACAAGAGGAATCTGAGGAATTCTCATTAAAGCCTGGAACTGTGCAGCTGGAAAAAAGCAAAAGTTGCCCAACTTTGGTCCATAACCACCTTTAGATAACAGAAATAATTACCTTGATATCAGTGACTAATGCGTGCTAATTCCATACAGAACAACATCACACGAGAAGGTTCTCAACCTCATATTTTACAATTTGCAGCTTTGAAGACTTAATCAACACAATGTGCAGCACAGTTTTGACATTATTTAATACATATGTTTATTGAAAATTAAACAGGACAGAAAAAAACATTGCAGAGATGTAGTTTTCAAAAAGAGGTGATGTGGAAAAAAAAACAAAACAAGAGCACAGAAGCATCTGACCATATAGAGTTCTTAATTTTACTGCGATGAAAAGGCTGCGAGATGTACGACGGAGGAATGACGGGTGTTTCAGACGTTCGCCTTCTTCTGGGAGAGGTTGATTTTGTCGCCCAAGCTCAGAGCCATCCCCTGTGAAACACAGCAAACACGTATTAATCACTTCCAGTTCTTAAAAACATTTAATAAAGTTATGTGCGATGTCGATTCCGATAGATCGTCTTGAATAATCTCCGCCTATTAAGGTCAGATGTTTAGAATTCAGCTCAGTCCTTCCTTCTCGGATTCGTGGGGGCTTGGGAGTGCGGCAGCTGTGACCCACCTGACTTTTGGCCCTGATGCGTATGTGTCCGTTGACAGGCGCCTCGGGCCCCAGGTGGATCGGCTTCTCTATGCTGACATTAGCCAGGGCATCTTCTCCAAAGATAGAACGGGCGTAAAGGTTGGCCGCCATGAAGCCGCAGAAGCCAGACAGCGCCTGGTATGTGAGGCAAAGGAAGGAAAATTGAGAAAAACGTATGATAAGACGGCATCATCGATGAAGGGCTTTAATCTAACAGTTTACCGATCTTCTTTAACAGGGCTCTGAGCCGTTTGCTGTCATACAAACCTTTTCAGGAGTCAGACACTTCATATTGGTGGACTTGAGAATATGTTGAAGGTACTCATTAAGATCGGTGATGTTTGTGTTCACCGTCACCTGGAACAGATAATAGAAAGCCATCAAGGATGAGCTTTAGTATTTCTAAATATCGTGAATCAATTTGCTGATTTTAAATTAATTTTGAAGTATTACGGCAAAATGTCTACCTTGTTTTCCCACTCAAACTCCGCCCACATCTGTCTGAATTCAGCGTCTGTGCAGGAGGCTGGCTGGATGTAGTCCATGATGTCGATGTGGATGTCGCTCAGGACAACGCAGTTCCTGTCACTCGCCGCTCCCGACACGTCATAAACTGAAGAAGAAGAAGAAAAAAAATCAAACATCCACAACAAGCCAGCTGAAATCTCAAAAGGAGAACAAACCAGATGTGTTCTCATGTTAAATGCACTCACCTATGTTGCCAAATATAATGCCATTCTCAGTAGACGCCACCTTGACGTTGGCCTTGATGTTAGCAAAATCATGAGGGGCCAGAGTTAGAGGCGAAGGCTTTTCCACCAACTTCAGATCCCCTGAAGGACGAGAGAAAAACAATTTCAGAATCACAGCAGCGCAAAAACGACTGAGGTCAATAAGCATCACAGCAGAAGAGCATGTTTATTTAGTGAGGTGGAAAATACACAAGACTTACCTAAAGTGGCCAATTCCAGGGTGCAGTTCTGAAGGGTGTCACTGGTTTGGTTGACCACCAGCACATCCAGCACGATGTCGTACTGGTTGACATGAACGTAGGCTTCAGCGTACACGGGGTCCGAGAAGCCCGTCAGCTGGGTCACCTGGGTAGGACCAAGTGGAATTAGCATTTTCATCACAACTCCATAAATACAAGGCGCTAGTACTCCATAATTAAATGAACATATGAAGACAAATAAAGCTATCTACCTATTAATCAGTAATTCTGCTTTACATCAGTGTTCATAAAGCAAAGCACGCTCACAAGAAAGCAGAGCACAATTAACTCAACTTAAAGCAGAAAAAAAAATCTGCACTTCGATAAATAAACAAGACATTTTCATACTATTTGCATAAAACAAATAAATGAGAGTAACGGTTTTCCTTTCCTGTTTGCAGTCATCCTCTGAGGCCTCAGGAAAGTCTTAAAATATTCACGCTTAAGCTTCATAATATTAAAATCAATTTATCCTCCCAGCTGAGACTCTCTCCAAACGAAGTCCGTGACCATTGAAAGCTATTTTACCCCTCAAAGTGATGAAGTTTCACTATATGGTAACACAATGGCACACACACCTTGTTGAGTTTTGATGCCAGAGGATCAGCGGCCTCCTTCCTCTGTGTGTTGCCCATGGCGGCCAGCAGACTGAGCTGGAACTGGTCCTCCTTGGAGGTCATCTCGTTTTTGGCTGTGAGCTGCATGAAGGAGATGGGATCGTCTGCCTGCACGGTGACGTTTCGCTTCTCCGACTCTTTCTGCGATCAGAACGAGACACGTCCGTCATCTTTTCAGCAGAGCGAAAAAAAATCATACCACACCAAAACACAATAAAATACTGATGAGCGAACCCTTCTTTCTGATCTGTGACGTGCGTTGTGGCACAGCTTTGTTGGCCGTTACCTTCTGGGACAGCTTCTCCTCCTCCAGCCTGACAGTCAGCATATGTGACAGGGATCGGCGGCACTCCTTGTTGAATATGTCGTTCATCAGCGGCGAGCACTCCGACAGGACCTTGAGGCACAGCGAGATGCGATCCACGTCGTCGTCCGTAATCGGCTTCTTGGGCAGAGAGGACTTGCCCAGGTGCAGCACGGTGACCATGATCAGCATGGCTTCTGCCACAAACGACTGGAGCGGGGGAAGAAAAAGGAGGGATTATGGAAACCGACAGTATTTCAAATACCAAAAAGGATCTCTGAAGGACAACTTACATTCTGTTTCTTTTTGTCGGAAACAATAGCAACATAGCGCAAGGCCACTTTAGTTAGGGTGGTGGCCAGGGAAGCAGCCACAAAGAAGTCTCCGTCCATGAGGAAGCCTCTGAGTGGAGGTCTGGGAACAACAACGCCTCAATCAAGTAAAACGGAAAGAAACAAAAAAAGAAGACTTACAGATTCCCAACTATAAGCAAGCTTTACCTGTCCTCGTCTTTCTTTGAAGGGCGGGAGGAGCTGAGGGCGCTCTGTGTCACGTAGGTGCCCATCTCTGTCACCAGCTTCTGCGCTGGAGCTGCACTCACTTCTTCCTCTGGCTTCACTTCACCCGTCTCCTTCTTGATCTCATTCTCGACTATTGGGATCTGCACAAATGGGAGGCAGGTGCGAAATAATTGTGACAAATCAGTTGAGCTTCAGCTACATCTGAGGAAAAAGAGCGGGCATACCTCTCCCAGGGACCTGCGCACTTCAGTCATCACACTCTGGATGTCGTCCTTGGTGCTGCAGTACTCGCCCAAGATCCAGAGGGCTCCTCTGTAAATCCTGGAGATAAAAAAAAAAAAAAGACAAAAGAGAAGAGGTCACAAAATTAGACAACAATCTATTGAAACAACACTCCAATGGTCTAATCTGAAACCGAGTCATACAGGAGGAACGTTTAGTAAATTCTAAACTATTGAAATGAACCACAGCATCATTCATCAACTGCTTAATCTGTTATTCTTCAACTAAGTGTGCAAAATATAAGGCTTCACACTGAAACTGGTAATTTGGGTTGTGCCACTTTGCCATCCACACATCTACTGGTGAACAAGGGAATGAACAGCAATTGCTTTTTTTCCGGTTTGGCGATTCAGAGATTGTGAGTTTGTGTGATCGAGGCCCTGTTCACGCAATGTTTTCAAGTTAAAATGCTAACTTTCGTAGTTTTGGATGTTTGTTTCAATGACAGCTGCGTCTGAAGTCACTAAATTTCAAAAATGATGCAGAGAACCTGCCGTTGTGACTCCATGTGACCAGAGAAAATGCAAATTCTCTGAAATACTGAGCACTGGAGTCACCATTAAACCAATGTCTGAATGTGAAACTGTTCAGAATGACAGCTGAAAAACGCTTTTTTTTCCGTTTCTATGCTGTTTAAATATGATCCTGAAGTGCAGGGGCCACTTGCTGCACTTGGATATAAAACTGTGCTGTCTAATGGAAGGATCGAACATACAGCACTTTGCCGCAAGATTTAAATCTCCAACAAGTCATTTAGAACTCTATTCCGACTTTTCCCTCACCGCTTCTCAGAAACGACAGCGTACGAACAGCAGCACCGTTGACAGTAGTAAAACAGATCCAAAACACGATCATGATACAGGGGCCCGACCTGAGCCTGATTAAGGGCTGTAATGCACAACTTCACTGGCAATTGAGCTTCACCAGGTTTGTAAAAAGCTACTGACTTCTCATTAGCAAGAATGAAGAACACGATGGTAAACAGTGTTTCATTAACAGCTGACTGCGACGAGCCTTTAACGACTAATGACAGGATCTGTGAGACAGACTCCTGAACGAGCTCATGAAGCCTTACTTGACAGTTTTGATGGAATGAAAGACTTCCAGCATCTTCTCGATGATCAGGGGTCTCAAGTTGTCAAACCTCTGGATGGCCTCCCGTACAAACTCCAGCACGTCGGCAGCGGCTGCCTCATTAGTGTCACTCAGGAACTCCATCAGCTGGAAATCACGTCAACACAAACTCTTAACATTTGGATCTCTGTTCAAAAAGTGATATTCATTCTTGAAACAGAATCTGACAAGTGTCTTCATTTGGATGTATGCAAAGTGGAAACTCACCACTGGAATGACATTGGCTGCCATGTCAGGGAAACGGACGCTGCATGAGTGGAGCGTGCGCACCAGGAGCTGCCTGTATTTATCGGTGTCTTCGTGCTCGGTCACATTGTTTGTCTTGATCACCTCTTTCTTCAGAACAATCACCAACTGGAAAACGCACGCGTCACAGTTTTTAAACTTCTTATAGTTTCTCTCTGTCACCAAGTAATAAGAAATGAACCAAGAGAGGAACAGAATGTGGACGCGGCGCACCTCCTCTACATTGCGAGATGAGACGAGGTCCAGCGCCAGCTGCAAAGTCTTCTTCCTGACTTCCAGGTCAGGCGTGCTGAGGACACGGAGAATGTCCATCACAAGGTCCTGGGGAAAAGAAAAGACAACGCTTTAGTGTCAACCCATGTAAAACGGTCTAATATTGACTACTATACTTTCTGCTGCTGTTGAACGACAAAACTAACTTTCATGTAGGCCAAAAAGCAGAATGAACAGTTTTGCTAAAGGCTCAACATTTTCAGTTTTTTTTCCTTCCAAGCTTTTCTCCTATGTTTGATTTATTTCTATTTTTTCCTATTGAAATTCGTTCTTTTTGGAAATCCAAAACGGCCCTTGTCGTACAAGAGCATTTTAATGACTGACTGTAAAAGCTAACTAGTCTCACAGTTTATCGTACCTGGAGCACACGCTCATGTGTGGGATGCTCCTTCAGTTCAATCAGACGATCAAGAACAATCAGCTTCACGTTGTTGTCGCTTTCCTTGATGATCAAATCAATGTAGCACTGGGCAGCAGCCTGAGGTCCAACAGAGAAAACAATGCAGAAAAGTGCAAGATGCAAATAAATCACTGGAATAAAGATGGTTCTGGACATAAACACACAGGAAACGCATATATTCTGAGAACAAAAACACTTTGCAATGTACCTTAATAGCTGTGGGAGCGCTGGACAGGGTTACAAGAGTGCCAGCAGCTTCATATTTAACCGCTGGACTGGAGGATTGCAGCAGATTGTAGATGCACCGGATGAATCGTGCACGTTCGGATGGATTAGCATGACAGACCTGACAGAGAGAGAAAATATCAAGAGCTCAAATTATAAATCATCACTGATCATATAACACAGAATGACATCAATTAAAGCTGTAACTCACTTTGTAAATCAGCTCTACGATGACGAGCTGCAGGATGTCGCCAAAAGTATGAACCTGGTCGATACATGTGCTGAGATAATCCAGAGCTCGGTCCTAAAACATGTTGCAGACATGAAATGAGACTGGCTTAGAAGAGAAAACACCTCAACAAAAAGGAAGCCCTGTATTCCCGTTACCAACCTGATCGGCATGAATGAGCATCATGAAAGCATTTCTCTTACAGCTGGCATCTTTCTCATTCACAAGAAAATCATGGATCAACTCTGGAGCGTCTGGGATGAGGTGCTCAAAGTTCCTGGAAAAAAAGAAAGAAAGAAAATTGTTGTCGTTTGCTCACAGATGGAGCGTGACAGAGTGAAGACACAATGGAGAACCATGAGCAGCTTGTACCTGTAGATGGTGTAAATGGCCAGGACGGCGTTGCGGCGCACGTAACTGTGACGGTGTTCCAGACAGGCCCTGATGGCCGGCATCAAAGGCTCGAGCAGCTCAGACTCCTTCAGCTTGCACAGGAAGCGCAGAGTGGAGCCGCGGATGAACTCATTTGGATGTTGCAAGTCCTGAAATCGACAAAAACACACAGCTGAAGTATGTTTTTCAATTCTCAAGAATAAATTTAGACTTCCCAGACGTAAAACTCTTCTGCGTTTATTTGATCAAATCAACATCCATAAAAAGATAAGATACCTTTATTTTGCTACAGCGATACTGATACAAACATGTCATTTGGAATGTATTTTAAGTATTGTGATTATGTTTTACTGTTTGAAGTAATTCTTTGTGAATGTACCTTCCTGTAGGCATCACAGACCAGGATCATCTCTTGAAGCAGCTTGCCATCTGGAGTGGTTTTGGGTACAATCTCCCAGAAAACCAGCAGAAGCTTCTTGATGGTGTGGTCTTGAAGCGGCAGCACAAAGCGAATGATGGTCATCAGCAGCCCGGGCAGCTTCTCCCCATTCAGGATCATGGTGATAACCTTCTTCAGGGCCTCAGTCTTTGCCTTGATTTCCCCCTTCTCTGTAACAAGATGAACACATTAAGATGCTTTTTAACTGATTCTGTATGTCGGATTAATCCTGAATCAAAATAATTTTCAAAAGAAATGGATTTATTAGCAAATTGATATGCTATAATTTCTTGACACAAATGCAAAGTTTAACAGATGATTCTTTAATTGCAACACTTTGAGAAATAAGCCTCTGCTATAACGGTGGAATAAATGAACAATGATTCAGAAAAAAAATACTTATTTTTGAAACTATACAAATATTACTGAGCACCACAGAACAAAATCCAATCTTTTTCTCTCACTTGTGGTTTATTTGGAAAATGAAACAAAAAAAAAGAAAGAAGAAAAACAATTTTTTCATTATAGTTTCTTATTCTGAGATAAAAATTGATTACCTAGATCAGTTTTCAGGCTGACTTCAGAAGGGGGCTCTGAGTCAGAGGCCACATTGATCAGCGTGTAACACACATTTTCTGCAGCTGTCATTTTGCTGCTGGCTTTTTATCCGTTAAGAGTAACGCCACTCACTGGATGATGCCTGTAACAAACAGAGAAACATCAAGTCAGGTAAATAATGGGAAAATATTTACACAGACACCCAAAAGTAGCAAGCCTGAAGAAATTTCAAGGTGGAAAAAAGCCCAAGTTCTGTATAAATACGCAATGGTGAATGTGGTATGTAGAACACTTTGGGATATCATTAGGTGAAAAATGCATTTAAAATTAATCTCAAAAAAGGACATAGTCCTTGAAAAAAAAATCACATGACGAAGATAAAACAGGGAGCAGCAGGTATGTATGCTTTCATCCATTAAGAATTTCAATTCCATGCCAATTGGTGTGCGAAACTGCAGACATCTTATCAAATCTGTCAGGAACAAATTTTGCAAAGAAACAAAGTGGATTATTTTTTCGCATTGTGTGAAGATGTAATGTGTGGGTGCAATCCACCAATTGCGCTGCGCAAACAATGGATTTGGATTATATGTGCAAAGATTCGTCGCATTTTACCAATACAAATCAGCATGCAATGGTTGCGAGCGATCGCACAGATTCATACTTTGCAGAGTGTTAATATGGCAGAAAAAGTATATTGTATAAATGGGTATTTTCCATCATCAAATCTTAGATGGATCATTTACAATCATAACAATTCTGTGTTAATTTTTGAAATGTGAAAATTTCACAAGATTAAATAAGAGCAAGATCGTGCCATATCGTTGAACTTACAAAAAAGTTACGTGACTACCGTAAGAGGCTGAATTTGATATAACAACACACTATTGACATGGTTAAGACAGGCCCTTGCGTTTTCAGTAGCTTTCCATAGTTAAACACAATTTGATTCCCACACAGAGTTGACAATGAGTCCAAGAAGTAAAAGTTACAGTAACGATAGGTTGATGTAGCACAGTGACACGCAGGCTCTCGCCACATCGCCACAAATCGAGTCACCTGCGACTGCACAAAACGGATGTTTGGCAAATTTGAACTTGAACGCAAAGGTGAATATGTTGTTTGTCCAATGAGATACATACAACACATTTTGTTGTAGATTAAAGTGACCACCGATCGTTAGCTAACAGTTTAGCTCCGCGACGCTAGCAGTGAAATGGAGGACAGTAAATGTTAGCTCGCTGTCCTTTCACTCGTCTCCGTGGCTCAGAAAACAAAATACTCCACGGGTCACAATGAAAACTAATAAATATAACCTACCTAACGTGAAGACTGTTATATCCCGGGGTGGCCTTGGAGGTCCAGTTTACGATATTTACATGCGTAAAAGCTCTAAGACGAGCAGTCTCCTCTCGGCTCTGCAGCGCTTCCTGTGACGTGGAAGATCGCCGTCTGAGCCACATCACTGCTACGGGGCCCCGCGAGGCTCAAACGCGAGCGCGACATCCGGGATCATCACAAGTAAACACAACAAGACACGCAAATAAACACCATTCAGAAAAAAATCAGGGTACTTTGAATGAAAGCGGGACAAATTAGAATCTTATTCTTAAATTCTTAAGTGATTAAAACAAAACTATGAACAAGGCATAATACATAAAGTTGAAAATTGATCAAGATATAGGTAATAAAAAAGTGCAATTTATTTGTCGGTGGAAAGCCTTAGCAAATATCGTTTAAGCGTTTTAGCCTGATTTAAAAGAAGTGTTTGTGTCATTGGTCCTCAGATGTTCAGATGAGGAGCATAAAATTAAAAGCTGCTTCACTTTGCTTCTGACTCTGGGAACAGATCAAACCTCTTTCTGAGGGCCTCAAGGGTCTGAATCTACAAGTCAGCCTGAGATGTATTTAGGTCTTTGACCATTCAAAGCGTTCTAGTCAAAAAGTAAGATAAAGGCAATCCTTTGACACACAGACAGCCACTGCTGAGATTTAAGGTCAGGTGTAATGTGCTCCACCCTCTTTGTGTTGGTAAGAACTGTTGCTGCAATGTTCTGGATGAACTGCAACTGTCTAACACATTTTTACAGAGATCTGTAAACACAGTGTTACAATAACAAAACCACCAGTACAACAGGGCATTATACAAAATAAAAGTATCGTACAAAACACACAGGGTGGCAGCAATGACTCACATACAACCATGAAGAGGCCCAAGATGACAAATTGATTAGCTTTTTTTTTTTTTTTAAGAGACATAACAATTCCACCTTAGTAACCATACCCAGGTATGGATGATGGAGAGGAGAAGTGATTTTATGAAAAGACAAAACAATTAGCAGCTCTAGATTAAGCCTTATGTCAAGACTGGTTGGCATTGGAACAAGGCTGAAAGATACAAACTACAAGACACAGGACAGCTAAAAGAGATACAAACAACCTAAAAAGTCATGGAACTACCCCAAATACAGGTTAAATTTTGAATCTGATAAGATATGATATAATACAAGATGGTTGTCACTTTAGTTTTCTCAAGTATAAAAAGAGAAAGGCTTTAATTATTCTTCAAATGTAAATTATGACAAGTGAAGCATACACCTAAAAAATAGGAAAGAGTTTATATCACAACATTATGATAACTCATTTTGTTTGATAAATAGATATACTTTTTTTTAAAGATATACTATTGTTTCTTTCAGACTTGGTCTCTATAGAAAAAAAAAAAAACCTGACTGAAATCTCACCAGCAGGTTATAAAAAGTGATTGATGTAAAAAAAAAAATAAATAAATAAAATTAAGAAAAGAAATTCATTCATGTCAGGCTTTATATGTAGTTGATTATTTTTGTCCTTCGTGAGTACAGACTTAATTCAAACTCCATCATTATTCCTGTGCTCCCCTCTGAAAAAAACCTTCCATAACAGGCCTAAATGACAATCAACCCAACTTCAACTCTACATAAACACCATCATTCCTCAAAAACTAGTGGATAAACTAGATGCTCCTGGACTGGGATTTTCACTGTGTTCATGGATTTTGGACTTTTCTCAGAAACACACCACTAATGAGACAATAGGACAACACAGCTCCGCAATACTCACTCTGAACACAAGAACCCCACAGGGCTGTGTGTTGAGCCCCATCCTCCCACGGGTCTCTCAGGACTCCACCTCATCAACAGCTCCAACTCCATTATTAAATTTGCCAACGACACTACAACACCAACACCTCAAATTTGGTCAAAAAATCCTAACAGAGACTCTTCTTCCACAGAAAGTTGGGCCCAACTTCCCCAGGACCTGATGCTCAGCCTCTATCAGAGCATCACTGAAAGCATCCTCACCAACTGCATCCCCTTATGGTTCATGAGCTGCACAGCGGATGAGGAGAGGGCTCTGCACGGAGTGGTGAAGGCAGCCCAGCGTATCATCAGGCAGGAGCTCCCTCACCTCACCTCAACACAGTCTGTGCCAGCAGACCGGGGAAGAAAGCCAGAGACATTTTTATGGACGCCATACACTCCGGCAACTCCCTCTTCCAGCTACTACTATCTGGGAAGCGGTTCAGAACAATAAAGTCAAACACAAACTAACTCTCAGAGTGGTGGCGCCTGTCATAGACCGGACTCGGACACACAACACACAGCCCACACACACACACACACACACACACACACACACGCACACACACACAGACTGTGTGTGTAACCATCCAAATTAAAGGATTGACTTACACCCTATACACATCCACCTCAGCTGCAACTTCACACAGTGAACTGTCACACAATATGCTACCTATTTACACATTTTATTGCTGTCTATATTTGTACATTTGCCTACTATGATAGAAGGAGAAGTCATTGGCAATTTAATCATACATAGTTTGATGACGACACAAGTTTTCTGATTTGATTTCTGATTCTGTTATCTCCAACGGCTGGAAGAAAAAAAAAAGAAAAAGAAAAACTCCCAAAATCCAACTTACTAGTAAAATAGATTTTAAAGGTTTGCAGCACCCTCCTGTGGAAGGTCAGAACGCCACACCAAGTGAGGAAGCTGAATGAACCTCGGTCTTAAAGCGATCCTCCTTAAAAAAAACTTAAATCCATTCATTATTTTAACTTTTTCATCACTTCTCTCAGCTTTCATGGCAAGCAAATCTCTGTTATACATGGCTGATATCCGTGGCACAATTGATTTGATATGATTGTTTGGTCATAAAAATGCCAAAATATTTTAAACATACAATAAATTGCTGACCCAATTGAACGTTTCTGGTTAAAAATGCCAAATATGTAAATAAAACTGATGCGTGAACAGATGTTAAGAAATATGCAATTGAAAATACTGACTCTAATATACAATCAATTTTAATTTGGGGTTTTTATTTATTTATCTATTTATTTATTGTCTTACAGAACTCACGTTTTTTTTCTCTAGTGCAGAACATACTTTGTCCCAAAATATCCGTTTTTGGATGATGGAAGGAAACCCACAAAGGGAGACCATGCAAACTCCACACATGAAGCCCTCACATGTGCAAACATGGACTCGAGTCGAGGAATATCTCATGATGAGAAGCGAGAACTACTCTTATATCTAAGATTGTTCAGTTTTACTGCATTTATACGATTTAAAGGACATTTGCAAAATTAATGTTTGATATTTACTAGAGCTGTGAGAAGTGATGTGGCTTCTTATATGGCACTTTATATCAATATTTTATTAGATTAAACCAGATTTATCACATCTATTATTGAAGGAGGGGCACATGCAGCCCTTTTGGATCTGGAGAAGGATTGATCAGTAAAATAACATCATGATAATCTTTGAATATTTATTTTACAGGAACTTCTTATGCTTACACTTTGTTATTACAAACAGGTATGGGTACATTTATCAAGAGTTGACATCTAAGTGACATTTTCATATGTTGAACTTCCATAGAAAAACTACTGGAATTTCAATAACATCTTATTTTTAGCAGTGAGTCGTGGTGGCCCAGAGGCCAGAAAAGTAGATTTAGGACCGGGACTTCCCAAGTTTGAATCCCACAGTGGAAAGGTCATCACTACACAAAACCTTGACCCTCATCAGTTCCCTGAGGTGACTGCCCACCGCATTCTATAAATAGGATGTGGAAAAAGGAAATTTTGCCAACGGGATAAATAAAGTATGATTAATTCTGTTGTTCTACAGCATTTCCATTTTTTTTTTTCCAAGAGTGAAATTTCCCTTAAGTACAGCATTTTCACTGGCACAGAAATCAACAGTAATCGATAAACAAATGGCAGTATATTGAAGAAACAAATCCAACGGTTTTTCAAACCTGTGTTGAGCCCATGGGCCTTTTCTTTGCCATCATTGTTTAAACCGTTCAATGATGTTATTGATAATGAAACTGCTTCCATTACGCTGTGTGACTGTAAGGGTGTTGGTATTAGTTTCTGTCAATAACTCTACACAGATGTGAGTCTTGTTGACTGGTGGTGGAGGGGAACTTGAACGATTTGGCTGTGGGTTGGTTCAGAGCGCTGCGGTACCGGTTGTGTCCTGTAGGCGGCGGCAGAGAGCCCGGTTTGTGTAAAAACAACATCTCACCTTCTTTCTTTAGTCCAAGTGCTGGAGCACGTTTGAGTGACCATGGATTGCGTTCGCTGTCATGTAGTTCAGCGTTAACACGGCGTGAATATCGGCGGAGGGCCACTTTCGCGCGGATACGAGGAGCCGGAGTCGAAGCCATGGCCGCATGGGAGGAAGGAGAGGTTCTGCACGGCAAAATAAGGCACCACGACGGAGCTGGAAGTGTAAACAGCTCAGAGGGCTTCAGGAACGGCTATGTGAAGAGCTGCGTCACCCCCCTGAAACAGGACCATCAGAGGGGCTTTTTCTTTAACGTGTGCAGGTTTTGCAACGAAGACATCCTCAATTCGAAACTCCTCAAGGTCTCTGCCCTGTACGTCGGCGCGATAGTAATATTCGCGGTTTCTTTCCTCATTTCTAGGAGCTTGCAAAGTGACTCGCCGTGGGATTTGCGGACTTTTTTGTCGGGCTTCTCCCAGTCCATCAGTCCTCTGTTCAGCATAGGATGTGCTTTCTTCTTTCTAACGTTTTACCTGCGGAGGAAAAAGAAGGAGAGCAGCAAGCGTTGGCTCCTGTCACTGCCAGCATCGTGTTACCTCGGGGATTTTTTGGTTTTGCGGTTCCTGCAATGGGGAGAGGACCAGCACCAGATGCAAATGGTGGGCAGGTTGTTATTCGTGTTGGGATGTGTGGGTCTGCTCACGCTGATCCCGACGCTGAAACTCAAACACAGTGTCTTCGTACTGCTTTTCGCCAGCGTCGTGTGGCTGGTGTCTTTCACAAGTTTGAGCGGTCTGCCGGCGCTGCTCAGACCGCTCCTCGCCTGCTTCGCGGGGGTTTCGGGCTCCCTGTTGGGGCTCTGCTTTGACCGCTACTACCCGACGAGGGAGCCGCCGTGTGGGACTCCCAGCGCGGAGGACAAGGTCCCGGTGATCAGACCTCGGAGGAGGTCCAGTTGCGTTTCACTCGGGGAAACGTCGACCAGCTATTATGGCAGTTGTAAAATGCCCCGCAGACCCTCGTTGCCCTGCATATCCAGGGAGCAGGTAGGTCTTCACCCCCCCCCCTTGCAGGACCAGGTCTGTTGTTGTTACACAGCAGGGCCTGCACAGCTCAAACCCAGTGATCGACCCATCATAAGTCATCTGAAAAGTACATTTAAAGTACCCCTATAGATAACAACATGGTGATCACTCTATTTGGTTCTTGTTAGCTATCAGTTTAAAATGTAAATCTCTGTCAGAACCACAACAACCACTTTTTTTTTTTTGCACAGTTGCTTCAGTTTGTTATTTAAACGTAACGAGCAAGTATGCATAAATGTTAGATTTTTACCTTCAGTATTCGTTAATTTTCTGTTAATTGTATTGCAATATTCCAATGAATAGATAGACTTGAACTGGGACAGAACACCCCCCACTCCCCCACACTCCCCCATAACCTTGTATGTTGTGATTGGTTGTTGTGGGATTTCACAGGCAGTCAAAGGTTGCAGTTATTCAAGTCAAACACCACTGTGGGTGAAGGTTTTGTTCAGGTTCACAGCAAACTACTTCCAGTTCACTGCTAAGTGTTTTACTGGCTTATTAATTTCATATAAAATGTCAGCAATAGAAGCAGTCTACTCATTTACAACATTTCTTGTATATCAAATAATTGCTCTTAAAAAAGTTGTGAAGTAGTCATGAGGAGATAATCAATTCAACACAAGCACATGTATTTGGAGAGAAGGAAACATAGTGTATTGTGAATGATTTAAGAGGTTGTTTATTTTTTTGGTGAGTGTTTATGAAAACGTATTAGTTTAACGAGAACTGTTTGCGTGTTTGTTAATGTATGACAAAAGATTTTGCTTTAAATTTACTTCTCAGGCATTTAAGACTGATTTGACTGTATTTACAATACATTTAAATTAAATACTTTTTTGACCCAAATGGAAATTCAAGAAAATGCAAATATCCATAGTCTATTCAGTATTCTTATGCGATTCTTCCACGTATGATCTCTCAGAGATTTTTGTTTACATGTTGAGGGATGTTTATTGATTTGGCTAGTTTATATAGTAGATAATCAATAAAAGTGGAGTGCACACACACCCTGCTGGCAGAATAATAACAACCAGCAGCAGAACCAGTGATGTGACCTCAGTGTTCACACTTTCTCAAGCGTTTGTCTCCATCCGTTTGTTTGTGCACGTAAAGCTGCACAAGCTGTGTTAAAAACCAGTCTGCTTACATACATCTGCAAGCAAAACCCCCGCAGGTGATGCTTCTCTCTCCTTTGCTTTAGTTTGGAAAACCAATATGCCTGGATCAAATGCTAGCCTTTTAACTGAAGACTATCATGTTGCTTCCAATGTGTTGTGGAAGGGGACAAAATCCTGCATGAGCCAACTTTATTGTCAACAGTGTTTTTAGAAAACAAAGCACGCTGCTCTTTAGTTGGGTGCCAAGCCATCAGTTAACGCACATTGTTTTTGCGTCCTTCGAACTTTGTTAGAAATGATAAGGGAACTAAAAATGTATGTCCAGTTTGTCTGGCTTGTGCTATTTCCAGCAGTTGTTTTTCGCCTCATTGTGTTTTGTTCTATTAGCAGATTAGCAGGCGCATTGCATTCAGACATAAACCGAGGGATGGATATTTAAACTAAAAAAAAAAAAACAAAAACTTAAAGATGTGTATTAATATGATAATACACTCAAATTCGTTTTTCACCTTTTTAACCGAAAGTTGTAAATATTTTTGATCCCAGTGGGCACTTCACATGTTTATGAAAACTACAGAGAAGGGAAGTGTTATGAAGAGCATTTGCTTTAGTAATTCAGTTAAAATGTGTTATTCCAATATTGTTTACAAAAAAGCTTCCAAGCTAAAAAAAAAAAAAGAAAGAAAAGAAAAGAAAACATTTTAAAAGGTCACTATCCTTCTCATGAACTTGGAGATTTTTTTCTGGCCTCTCTAAGTTAATATTTGAAGCACACTGCAGAGTGTAAGTCCTACACAAGTCGTGATCAAGCTTTATTAGAAATGCTGAAAATCTATTGTGCTTTTTTATTCAGTAATGAAAATTGTGATCAATTTGTCTGCTCTGCCCTCCTCACACTTTCTGCTTACTTATAAACATTTAAATCTGAATGAAGTTTTTTCATCAAGGCTACAAAGTTGAATCAATTCACGTAAACCTGCTTGTTGTAAGACTGTATCTGTTCATCTGAAGGTGAGATACAGCAACCAGGAATACAAAATCATATTATTTTATAATGTAGTAACGTAAGTGTTCCTATGTTGAGAAAGATCTATGCTCTTCCTCCAATTTAGGATTTGGTAGCTCAATAATTGACAAAGAGAAATAAGCTGTTTGAGAGAGCAGGCTGCTTAATGTGAGAGTAGATGATCAAGTGATGATTTTTTACAAAAAGCGACAGCTTGTGCGTCAGTGGCAGACGAAGACGAGCCACAGAGAAATGCTGTGTGAGAAGTCACTCAGGGTTCACAGGTGATGTCACAAACACACACGCACACACACTCTTCATCTTCACACACAGTTTGAACAAACAGCCTCACAGGATCACCTGCTCCTGCCTGAGTTTTAACACCGCATAGACACACAGTTATACAAGAACAAGCTTCATGTCAAAAGACAGTCCAAAAGTTCAAAAGACCATCTTCTAAACAGTTTTGTCCAACTTAATGTTTCAGAGCTAACGACTGATTTGTGTGGTATATTTTTCACTGCAGCATCCATAGCCTCACACCATGATCAGGAAACCTTAAAAGTGATCTCTACCACCACAGAAAAGCTTTCTCAGAACCCGCAGCTGCTGACGATTCACGGAGCTTTTCTGGTGTATGCCTGCTTTTGGTAGTATTTCGTCCTTATTGATTGATTTTACACAGCTTAACATAATATTTATAATTTTGCTCCTCAAAAGTATGGAGTATTGGTAATATGTAAGACATGGCAGGTTGACACATTATTATTGTGTTCATACAATGATTAACACAGTAAAGTATTTTACCGCACATTATTGCTTTTTTTTTTTTTTTTTTTTTTTTTCTGAACCGCTGTTGCTCATTGATGTACACACACACACACACAGGTGGGGTGTGTTGTAAAGTAGTATTGGGTTCATGCCACGTTTCAACCAATAAGAGCATTTGGGCCGGGTCAAAGCCTACGAGAACCTGAGTTTCAGACTCTTTCGTTCGGTGTCACATTTGGCCCAGAGTTTAAGACCATGATCCCATCTTTTCAGGTCTGTTTCCTCAGAACAGAAAAACATTTTAAACTTGGACTAATACAGTGTTATGATCATGTTTCTCAATGAAACAGCAGTTCCCTTGAATTATCAAATAGCATTGCCTTTATTATCATCATTTTCAAGGTGATATTTTTAATAAATACTGAAAATGCAGTAGTGCAGATGGTTCAGAGCACATTATTCGGTGTGATTGTTTTTAGACTAAATGGTATTGCAAATTTATTGAGTTTTTGTAGTAAAGATGCACATCATGCCATTAATTGCAATTTCAAAATTTGAATTGTTGCCCGGCACAGCCCGGATAACGCAAGTCTCATAATCTCTCAGTAAAACATGTTGCTTCATTTGTTGAAAGTGGGGATGAATGCATGGTAGCTTCCTCCTGTCAGGACAATAACTGAAAACTGATTTCTTAATACTTTATGTGTGGTATTTGACATTTGTCTTTCTTTGAATTGTGGCACAAGAGGGAAAAATTTTAGAATCCTGTGTTCAGATCAGCTGCATCAGTCAAGAGCAAATATTTTGCAGAACCAAAAGATCAACGTCTTTTAGGCACCAAAGAAAGTGAAATATTTACCAAGTGCGATGCAGCCAAGCACCAAATGAAGGGTCAGTGTCGGGGTGACTGTATTTGTGATGTTGAAATTTCAGTTTTACTGCGATACCATTGTGCTATTTTTACCTTATGATGGACTTTAATTATCAGATCAGCAAAAAATGTCATTATCAGACTTTTCTGTGTGACGTCTTTCCCCCATTATCTATCAGATACGTATCTGGACTGGTAATTATCTTTCATCATTTGTTGAAAGTAATCATCTGAACGTTTCCCAGAAAATTACTAGATCTTTTTAAGTTCGATAACAGCTACTTGCCTTTTAAAAAGTGTGATAAGTTTGCATTTATACATTTATAATTATTTGGCACTCTTCTGCTGTGTTGTGTTAGACCGTTGACTGTAGTCTTGCTGAGGTTTGCTCAATTGAAGACCTTTTTTAAGATTTCTTAGAATCTTTTTAGGGCAGTGGACGCCTACCGGTTAGAGACAGGTGGTTTGGGATTTAGAAATTTGCTGGTTCAGTCACTGTACTGGACACGTCACCACTGTGGGTCTCCAAACCTGACCCCTGACCCCTACCTGTACCCCAAAAGAGGATTAATGAAGTTTGATTAGTTTTTTTTCTTTGTTTTTTTCTTTTAGGTTTATAGCCTCCCAAAACTGTGCTTTTAAGAAGCCAAATGATCGCTTTCCTCTTTGGCCCACAGGACACACCAACCGATGCATCATGGCCTCGGTTACATTTTCGTTTTTGTCCTAACTCCATTTGAATTGGGGTTGTAAATGTTGTTGGAACCTCTTTACAGAACATTTGTTTATGATTCACAATATATATTTTGACTGCATAAATCAAAAAACAACTGTAAATATCATGAGTCATATCTTCACGTAACATTTACACATGTTCACATTTAACCATAAGAAACATACAAACAATAAAATGCACTTTCAAATAGCAACAAATAATTCAAATGTATAGACGGTGACATGTTCATCCCTTTTTATGTAAAGTTCAGGTGGATTTAAAGTTTTTAAATGTAAAACAATGTTTCTGCTAATTAATGTCATATTCTTTCAATTCCATCAACATGAAACAGTTTAATATGAGCACTATTATGGACATTGATGGTTTTTGTGGTTTTCAATCGTGATAACCGAAATGTCATGGTCATGTATGTTTTTGAATGCATGAGGGTGAACGTGTGATTCAGTGTTGTAGTATAAAATGCATGTAGTGTCAGTGGCTTAATGTGTACATCGTTTCATTTCATGTGTGATCTGAAGGAATGTCCCTCATGGTTAGGAGGGTTTTTTTTTGTTTTTTGTTTGAGGGCTGTTGTTTTTGTGTGTGAGTGTATTATGTCACTGCTGTCTCATTTAGCCTGTTCCAGTTTCAGTTAATGGTAGTTTGTGCTCGTCAGTTTCTGCTTTGCTGCCGCAGTAACTCAAAACCTCCTGTGCAACTGAAGCTTTATGGATTGACTGCAACTGTCAAGGATCAGGCTCACCCAATCCCGGCTTTACCCACTCACTCTGCCACTTTGTTTTGTGAAATTCTTCTTCGATACGCGTCTGAATTAGTCAATGAGTGCGGTGTGATTTAGTGAAGGAGCTCTAATGAAGTTTGTATTCTTGCAGAGATTAATGTTGCGCTTGGAGATTATCTACCTGTGTCAGGGGTCGCAAATGAGGACCTCAAATTAATTCAGGTGAAATGTGTTACATTTTCACTTCACCATGTTCGGTTGTTCATCTTCTAAAATAAATGTTTTTAGACAAATTAAGTCAAATCACATCGACACGTTTCTCCCCAGTTTTTGTCAAACGTGTCTCAGGGGCCTGGTTTGTTAGTTTAGGATGAAGAGAATAAAGTAGAATTAATATTTTTAAAGTGGGATTATTTTATCTGAGCGGTGGAAAATGTAAAAGCTCGACCTTATGACTAAGACCTCAGAGGCCATGCCCGTGGTGCAACGTTGGAATTGAGGGAGAGGGATCTCTTTTTGTGTCGTTTCCACTCCATGGGGGCAGGCAGGGGTAAATAATACACTTAACCGCCCCCCTCCCACCCCCGAATCCAGGCAAGAACAGAGAGGCTGGCTGCGGAGAGAAAAGGTTGGAGGGAGAGCAGCGAAAACGCAGAGCAGCTCTCAGCTGTCACGTTAGCTCGCTGTAAAGCCATGTGGAATGATATAACATTGACGTCACAACCCAGTGACGTCCCACAGGGTGATTGCTAAGAAGAAGAAGGAAAAAAAAAAAAATTACAAGTCTTATTAATTGCCCTGCAGAATATAGTGTCTGCCTCCAGCAGTGATGAGAGAAAAGGTGAAAATGTGCGTGCAGGAGTGTTTAGATGTGGCGGGGGAAAAAAAAAAAGGTACCACGAAGAACAGTGCTTCACATTATGCTCGTTCAGAATGTCTGAGAAATCTGCAGGCTTTGCTCTTTAATGACTGATTTTTCTCTGAGAATCGCAGTCCGTTTTTAAACCGTCTGATCATTTTTTATGTTTTCCTGAAGGTAGTGTTTTGAGGTTGCATTCACTAAGCAAAGTGGTGTAAGTATTTTTAACAAGTTATGTAATAATCACTGAACAAATCCTTCATCAGTATTATAGGTTGTGCAGAGAGAAAGTAATTGATGAAAAATCTAATAAGTTTCTCTTCTAAAATCAAAATAGGCCTATATGTCCTATCGGATCAGATTCACCCCGAATGTGAAGGTAAAATTATGCCTCAATCATTTATTAGAAAATAAAAGAACTTTATTATGTCAGTCCACCAAGAAAAACAGTCAGCAGTATTATTTAGACTGTGTTATTATTATTAGTAATAATCTTAATATTATATATTATTATTTAGTCTTTGCAGATATTTACAGTGTGTGTATGTGTGTATAAAATGTGTGTAAGAAAAGGTTCTTGATTTCAGCTTACAGTTGATGCTTAAAGTCAGGTCAATAAATAGCATGATTTGAGTTTACTAATAAAATGTTGAACTGGAAGAAACCGACGCACTTGGTTGAAGTTAAGATTTACAGATTGACTCTATTTTCAGTGGTTACAGTCAGCAGTGTTGACTGAGAATCTTCAGGAAAAAAAAGAAACAAATCAAACATAACTTTGAATTAAATATATTTTTACATGTTATTTTATAAAGATTTTCAGCTTTCATTTCTCAGGTTTTCTCTCTGCTAAATAAAAAGGGTTAGGTTAGTTAAAGTGTTTTTTTTTTTTTATTGAGACTTTGAGCTGATTAGTACAGAACTGTTTGAAGTGTGACTTGAACCGATCACTGGAGGAGGATGACGTGTGAAATTAACCTCAGTGTTTAGGAGCTTGTATAACCGTCGAAAAATTTTAAAAAAAAAAGCACAGTTTCTAATGCTCACTGATAGTAAATTGATAGTAAATGTGCAATTTGATGAATTTTGAGAGCAGAGCTGGAGTATTTATCAACATTAGCTTTACATGTGACACCATCATTCTCGGGTCTTTCTAATCTATATTTGAAAGTAACATATTTTAAACAAATGAAATCCAGACGAGCGTCCTTGAATTCCTCTCCCGTCCCACTTCAATTTGAAAACTAGTTTGCATAGGCGCTTTGAATTTTTCATTGCAGCAGCAGCAGAGAAAAGGAGAAAGGGTTAAGTTGAGCGCGGCACTGTGTTTGGCTGACTGCAGAGTGAAACAGGATGCAGCGACTGCATTGTCAGCCTGCTGGTGTGAGTGCAAACAGATGAGGAAATGCTGGAGCGGGTACTCCAAAACTCGGGTTACCGTGGAAACGGTTTGCGTCATGATCACCAGCAATTAGCTTGCAGCTCTTTAGTTTTCATGATAGGTCTACCAGAGCTTAGCCTAATGACTCGGGTGTCTGAAGAGTCGCCGGCAAGAGACGGCTCGCAAAATATTATTAGATTGATTTATTTTTTTTACTACAAGATTGTGTTTTCAGGATTAGTCAATAAATCACTATGATTTGAGGACAGAGTTCGAGGTTGTGGCTGTATTGATACTCAGTTTTGAACTGTTCATAAAGAGTTGCTCAGCTTGTCCCCTATTTCTTATTTTTCTCTAATGAGCCTTGATGTGATGTCCTGACCTTGTCTCTGATTGTATTATTATCTGTACAAAGCTTATTTGTGACTGAGTTTGTGTATTGTTGAGGCCCAGAATGTTGGTCTGGAGAGGGGCGTGCTGAGCTGCTGCTTTCGACCAAGTTTGGGCCAATTAGGTCTTATTTTCCGGCTTTATCACCCTGAAAAAGTGCAAATTCCCCAGATAAGATAAGTAATGACAATGTGGTCCTCAAGCTGCTGATCCTGTTTGCAACACAACCGAAACAGTGTTTTGTTTTGTTTTGTTTTGTTTTTCCCCCTGCATAACTCGCATCAGAACTCCACAAAGGTTCTGAACAATGCAAACATTTAAGGTGGTTAAGTTTTTTAAGTTCACAGTGAGGTTGTTGAACCTTTCATGTGCAGATTGTTTGCACAGTCCAGTGACGGGGTGAGAGTAGTGGGAGAGAGGTGGCTGGGGGGGGGGGAAATCTGGCAGCTGCTGCGACATAGACGTTGGGAGCTCTTGCTGAAATTGTTTCTGTGGGAGTTTAGACGTGAAGACGTCGAGGTGAAGGATGTAGTAAATTAAGTTTTATTTAAAGAGGTACGCGCTGCATTGTTTACTGGCTGTTAATAGTTTCCAGACAGCATCATTGACCTAACATTGTACCTTTATATACATTTATATGTTCTGTTCACAAGGTTTTTTTTTTCTTTTCACAGCAAAACACGACACAGCAAGCCAACTGAAATTTTACTCACTTTCTCTACTTTTCTCTGTCTCATTTTCTACCTCTTGTATCTCTGTTTCTCATTCTCTCTGAATTTCTTTCTGTCTTTCTCTGTGCGCCTCTTTTGAAAACGGTGTCAGCACTGCTGCTTTTACACCAAAAGGCTGTTGCTAAGTGACGGTTGACGTCAGCCGCAGCTACAGAGGAGGGCTTGTGTGTGTTTAGCAGCTGAGGGCAGATCCCACTGAAAAGGGCAAAACTGTGAAGCACTATTAGTCACTGCAATGAAAACCCTAACTCCAGCTAACAGGATCGCCCTTTCCAATAACTGTGCACAATTTATTAAGAGTTTATTATGATTTAAAAAAAAAAAAAAAAAAAAAGTTAATGTTTGAAAGAGAAACCTTGATGTTTTGGCCAAAAAAAAAAAAGAAATAAATAAAAATTCTGGAGGTAGAACTCCTCCCGAACCAACCTTCACTTTTTCTTTCATCTGCCTCTGTCTTCTTTCCTTTTCCACTTTAACCTCCTTTTGATTTGCCCCTCCCCCAACACACATGCACAAAGTGAACCGCCAGCCCCCCCACCAACCCCCACCCCCACCATTTCACACTAAATTAAAGTGAGATTTTTGTGGTAGATTTTTTTTTTTTTTTTTGTCCGACATGTGTCTCTGACTCGAAGCTCCAGGGTGATATCTTCCCCATCTGGCCCAGGTTTCTGTCCTACCTGCCATTATTCACAGCAATCAATTCCCAGGAACCTGGATCATTATTTCTCAACCCACCGCTGCACCCCCCCCCCCCCAAACACACACACACACACACGCACATATTCCCCTCTGCGCCTGTCTCTCCTGTGTCAGCACTTGAAACTTGACCTGTGAGAGTATACCATACAGAGACATTACTTGAATTAAAGTACCAGTGCACATCATGTTTCTATCACTCTTTACCAAGTAAGTTTCATTGTGGTTATTTCGTTCTGTTACCCTGACCTGCTGGGGTTTTTTTGTCTGGGTGTGTGTGTGTGATAACGCTGAAGTACACTTAGTAGCTCGGACTTTTTTGATACACATGAACTTATGGGGGAATTCTACAGGACAAAGCCGCAGTAGTTTACCCAAATGTCTACTATGCTGAGGTTGTGATGGGTGTAATTGTGGTGGACGTAGATTATTGATAAACCTGCACAGTGGAGCCCGTACGGATCCTGGATAGGTGCTAGTAACAGAGTGGAGCCAACGAGTTGTAATCACACACACACCCCTCTGCAGTCTGTGCGGGTCGGATACAGTCATCACTGAGACCCACCCAAAATGAAAGCCTTGATGTGTTTAGGATTTTTCAGCAGTGGCATTCAGGGATGGAGGCCTTGGGGACCCCTGGTTTAGTGGTCCAGTAGACTGGTTTATACCGGTGTTCAGTCATCCTCAGTATTACTGGAACACCAAACACTGTGAAGGAAAGCCAGCCTCATTTAATTTTCATTTATACTGCAAAATGTAATAACATATTTGAATGTTAGAGAAGCTTTAAAAAACTCCTCTTACTGATATGAATAGATTGTGAAAGGCTTTGGATTGCCTCCTGCTGTCTGACCCTCCTTTGTCCTTATCTGTCCCGACCCTGTATCAAAGGATTGACTGGATCAGCAGGGGACTTGATGCCACGTATCAACAGCAGGCACCCTGGCATGGCACCATAGACACGGGGCATTAGGCACTGGATGCTCCACTGCAGACAGCAGTAGTTGGCTGGGGGTAGGAATGGATTAATGATGCAGTATGTGCGTCATAAGGCGAACTTTATACCAGGCGGAGGGGTCGTATTGAAAGTTTTGTGTTACTTTTGCTCAGTGGTCGAAAAATGCCAACACATCTGGTTGACTGTTTTTACCCATTCTCATGAAACACCGGCAGACAGGAAAATCAAAAATGAAAAAGGTTAAATACTTTTGACAGTTTGTTCAGTGTTCTAATTAAATTGAGCTGCTTTTTTCAATTTTTTTGTTGAAATGAGTAAAAAAAAATTTTGGCAAAGGAGTTTTAAAATAATGATGCATTTTTTTTTAAACAATAGAACCGTTAGTGTGCGCAATATTAGCAGAATGTAGTTCCATTTATGCTTTTTATGTGCCCAGTCTGAAGAACAATGAAAAAAAAGTCCCTGCACTGTACCTATAAATAAAGCTGACACAATACTGTAGCACTATTACTGCTTGTCAATTCAAGGTAAATTACGTACGTATGCAAAAGTAAAAGACACTGTAAAATAATGTGAGTAAATAGAGTAAGTTTTCATTAAACCTTAATCGTTTCAGATACAAATAATTTTTTAATCACAAAAAGCAAACTTCTTCAGCAGTATCTGGCTTGAATATAAGTCTAACACTTTGCTTTGATCTTTGGTGTTTTTTTTTTCAAAATAAAAGCAAGGAGTTGGGTCTATCACTGACCCAATTATGAATACTTGCTGATAGACCTCTACTCTGTAATATGAGCCTGACAGACCATTAAACAGTCCATTTAATTTAAAAGGAAGTGGATTTAAAAAAGCATTTAATAAGACTTAGATTTCTCAAACTAATAGCATGGGACTTAAAATAAGTTATCTTAGAAAGTGGTATCATCAGTGCTTCTAATGTTTCTATTCATAATCACACACACACACACACACACACACACACACACACACACACACACACACACACACACACACACACACACACACACAAACAGCTTCCCAGTCATCTCCAAACGGTTTTCTTCTTCTGGCTGCGTGTTATTTACACTTTAAAAAAAGGAAAAGTAATAGTTTTACTACATAAGAGCCTCGTGCATGAATGTGAGAGCTCCCACAACATTTAAATACCAAGAGCCAACCAAGAAAAGTTGTATAGTACACAAGTCTTGGTAAAACGGACAGAAGAAGGCCTCACCTTTGTTCTCCTTTACTCTGTTTAGTAAACTTACTTCAGGTTTGTTTGTGTGACTCTGACTCATCTGCCTGTCCGCCAGCACTCCAGTATTTATATCACATGGCACTTGTGTTAGGCGATGTAGGTAGCGTTGGCCAAATCCTGAGTTTATACTCACGTACGTAAAAATGCTGATTTTTTCGGTAGTTCCAACTTTAGTGTTGGTACTGCCTGCTGAGTCTGCTGCTTGGGATGGATGGGATATTGAGATGACTGTAATTGAAGCCTCTGGTCCTCGTGAAAGCTGCCGTTCCTGGCTGCCGAGGCTGTTTTTCCAACTCTGTAAACTCCTTGATGACTTTGTGTAAATTGGTCATTTTACAGTCTTGTTCATGTTGCTTAAAAGCAAAAGTTGTAATTTGCAGATATAAATTTTTGTCCATTTAATATGCTTTCAAACTGTAGAAAATAGTGTTATTGCTGGCAGAATAATTCAGCTAAGTTATGGACGAAGACCCATATTTTTGTGCAGCCATTCTTGACCTGGTTCTATTTTTCTGTGTTTTGGGTGGCTCCAGCAGCAGGTTCTCCGTGTTGGAGCCACAGAGAGCATGCTGGCGTCATGGCAGGATGACGGTCTCACTTCATTATGTGTGCACTAAACACCAGGGACTCCACAATGTGAAATAGCGAGACACCCCACCCATGCACCAAGCCAGGGCGGATTATCCTCATGCTCTCGGACATTGTAACAAAGGAAATTTTGTGGCCTGTTGGACTGTTGTCGGATTTGGCCAGACCTTGTTTTAGTGTTGCAAACTATCAGATGTGCCACTATAAAAATGGCCTGTGTTTGTTCGTACATTGTTCAGTGGTGTTCAGCCAGTCTTCACAGAAACAAATGTGGATTTGTGTTTTAATTCAATATAATTTGACCTAAAAGAGAAATACTCCCATAGGCCTAATTAAATTACACGTTAATAAATACCTACTAACTAATCCAGCGGACAGACAGCAGTGAGTTTTAATTCATTTTTAGTCATATTTCTGGTTAAATGACAAATGAGACCTCTACATTAGCCTTTCTTTTTAATCACTGGTTTGGTCTACACTGGCTCCTTTAAAAAAAGTATCTGCCTGTTGTGTTTTTGTGTGGTTTTCATCACATTTGGCTTGATGTTTTGATGGAAAACCACTTCCTCCTGCTGTTATGAATTGGTCTTGCTGAGAGGGATTAGCTGTAAAATTGAGTAAAAATGTTGCTGTAAATCAAAACATTGTCGTAAAGAAGGCTGAAAGATCCTCAAGGAATTGCAAAGTTGTGCAATAAATTTTTCTGGGTTCGGGTTTTAGATGGATTGCTTTTGCCGTCTCAGTGGTGAAATTAATTCACTGCATCAACACATTTGTTTCAGGAGACAATAAACATACTCAAAGACCTGCAAATGCTCATGATTTTCACCAAATGATCAGGGTCATCGGATGAGCTGGAAATCCCTGTAATTCATTACCTGATGGAGAGTTTCACGATTTTACGGAAGAAATGGCACTTTGGGAATGCAGCGCTGCACAGTGCTGTAGTGGTTACACCTCTTGCCTCACAGTCAGAGGGTTCCAGGCTTGAGTCTGACTTGAGGCCTGTGGAGGATGTTTGCATGTTCTTCCCGTGTATGTGTGGTAATCGGGTTTCTTTTCACCGGCATGCGCTTGAGGCTAACTGGTTATTGTAAATCAGCCACAGGTGGAAGCGTGTGTATGTGTCGCAGTTTCTCCGTGTTTGCCGTGACATTCACCTTTCTTGCCATGTTCGTTGTCAGTTGGGATCAGCTCCAGCGACCCCAAAAGGTTTGACAGTCGCACGAAGCATTGCAGTGCCACTGGGAGATGTAGGGGTAACAGCGAGAGGAAAGACCACAACAGACTCACACATTTCACTGTTTTCTCAGTGTCAACATTACAGCTACCTCTGCTGTTGACGTGTTACTTGTCGATGACCTTCTCTAAAAATGAACTCCACTCCTCCTCTTGTTATTTGAGCAGCAATGGTTATTTATTCCAATGAATTGGAGTCATCAAAGCATAAAGGCGGTGACGTTCACCCTGTTTTGAAGCTCACCTATCTGTTTACATGTGTCAGTTGATTGATCCTGACGTTGGTTGAAGTGTTTCAGAAGACGGATGGCGGCATGCCGTATTGCCACACAGGCGGTACAATTTAATGAGGTTTGTGACTCACTATGTTGCGTGTGTGTGATTTTAGCTGTAACCTGGGCCAGACGACAGGGACAAGTTGATTTCACTGACGCCACAGTGTTTTAGGCTTAACTATATCATGTTCTTTTGATGGATGATAATATTTCAAAAGAACATCTGATTAAGTGTTTAAAAGTAAGAAATACAACAGAAAATGATACAAAATGATACACTCAACTTTATCACAACCTCTCAAACCAAGAAAACATTGATATATATACGTGATCTGTTATAAATGTATTTATTAATTCACCTTCAAATGTTTGAAGCCAAGTTGCTGAAACTCATCATAGATTCTCAAAGATAGTATCTGTCTGGAATTTTTTCATTCTCTGAGGTGTTTTGAAAAGTGCATGTGCCGGGACTGCGTGATGCTGACCTTTACCTCTGTGATTCAGTACAGGCCTTCACACCACAATCGACACAGTCAAAAAAAAAACAAGCTGCAACTTGTCCTTTGTTACTATGGAGCACCCAAACAGCCTCTCACTGTGAATTTGCCGTAAAGAGTGAACTTAATGTGTTCTAATTAATCTCATACTCCATAACTGGTGCGTTGTTTGAATGTGTTTTTCATGTAAGTCCAACAACAACATGGCTGGCAGATGTTGAGGTGCTCCAGAGTCATTCATTTAGTTGATTTTGACTGTAAGCGCAACAGATTTAAGCTTTGAAACCCTTGTTTTGTTTTGATCTGACTGCGCGGTCACCTCAGCCCTAATGGCAGCTGTGATACACAGAGCAGAAACGAGGAGCCGCTTCCAGCCGGCGTTGGTCACTTGTTGTAAATGATTTACTTAACCAGTGTTGTGGTCTTTTCCCTCACTGCTGCTTCTGTCTGTCTCGCTCCCTCTCCCTACTTCCCTGTGAGCTCCTCCCACCGCTGCTCAGCTCTGATGGATGGCGTTTGTGTTCACATGCTTGTTATTGGCCAGAGCTCCGGGGCTCAGGCGTTAGGTTGTGTTTATGAGAGGAGCCTGCACTGATTCCATGATAAAACCAGATGTTCCCTTACAAGGCTTCGAGCCTCCCTCTTCTAGCTCTCATGGCCATATCAGGTATAACCTTCCTGTTTTACTCAGTCGTCCCAGCCTTTAAACTATAGGTTGCTTTTGGGCTCTACGGTGGTCAAGAAAGGTCGCGTGTGAAGCGCATACATCACATTTAGTGCTTCAGTGGAGAGAGAGAGACTTTTAATTACAGCAGTAAAGGAAAAATGAACCCATTTGGTTCAGAGTGAAATGTTGTGGCAGCAACACAGTTTTTATGTTTTCCACATTGTGAAAGGTGAGCCTTAAATTGCTTTAATAATATCATAAAGAAAATATGAGTCACATTTAGTAAGTTTGTCAGAACTTTGAATACTCTGTTTTTTTGCTGTGATAAATGATCTGATTAAGAGATCAGTCACCCGCTTACTTTCCCACTTACATGAAATTATGTTTTCAATTAAATTGCCATCTATTTCATTGGGCCACCAGATTCCTAAATAACCTGTAAAATTGTGACTCTAAGAACTTGCTATGGTGGCATCATTCAGCTTGCGGTTTAATTGAATGTGTTGTACACACCGGGGCTCTGCAGTTCACATTAAAAAGTAACCCACATGGAATGGGAACGTGTATATGTTTGATTTGCTTTTTCACTGCATGACATAGTGCTGCTTAAATTGTAAAATCAGAAGAGTTTATTCATCTTTGGAAGTAAAAAAGAAAAGATGAACAAGTCAGTGAGAGTGCTGCACCATCTCTTTGAGTACGATCAGGTTAAAGTCTTTCTCCTGCAGTCCAGGGAGGATTACAGTTTGTTTTTTACATTTTGAATGTTTGCAAAGAAAAATTGCAAACAAATCTGTATAAAATGTATGGATAAATGAAAACCTACATAGACAGAAATTAATAGCATATCTGCTGGGACATTCCTGCTCCAGATGAGGCTGCCTGTTCACGGCTTCAGCAGAAATCTCTGGCGCTTAGATTACCTTTGTTCTCTAGCTTATTCTGATACTTCGATAATGCTCACTTTAATTAACTTGTTGCAGACCAAGGATTAGACCGACATAGGTAGATGAAAATACCTCTATGTAAAAAGCAAATCACAACTGAAGGACTTGACGTACCTTTTATTAACAGCTGCTCATTTTATTGAATTATGCTCTTCTGATGCTCTAGTGCTGCATTCTGTGCATCACAAGGTCAGTGCTGCTTTTTAATAATTGCACGTGTTCACACTTGGTAAACCTGGGATATTTATATGAACCTACAGATCAACGAATCAATGTCAGCAGAAAGGACTTTGGGGAGCACTATTCAGAGTATTTATACTTGTGCTGTCTGCCATTGCTCTTCAAAAGGTCACACATGCCTATATTCTCGCCTGCCTCTTGTGATAGCAATGAAATGCTCCTATCTAGGTCAACCAAAAAATTCAGCTGAGATAAAATGTAACCTGCATTCATTCCTACACCGCAGGCTGCATTAAAGTATTTATAGGAGGATGATTTACGAAGTGGTTTCCAGTAAATGCGGAGCTAAAGTTTTGCAAGGATTGAATACTTTTACAGTAAAACTTCATATTGTTTTTCCTAAGATGAGTGTGGTTGCAGTCACGAGCTGAAACTGAGTTGTAGGGTGTTACTGGAGTAGCTCGCAATCTGAAGTATATTATTCAATGTACAAGACTGATTTTAGAAAATATAGAGACCATTGTCTGTGACCATCTCTTTGGTGCAGCACAGTTTACGTTCCGCTTTAAGTGGCAGCTGTGAAGGTAAAGGACCCGTTTTCAAATACCTCAGCCACACAAATGCTCAGTGAGTGACCTGCCTTCTTTGATTTTATGCAGTCATCTTCTTCAAAAGTCCCTCCTTGATTTGAATCATTTATAAGAGAAAGACTGTTATTGTCATTCTGATTTACTGACGCCTTTGTCTTTTTCCTTTGTTTTCACAGCTTTGTAGATTTTAAAAACACTCCTTTAATGGTGTGCAGACTGTATTTTGCCAGCATCGTGCCCGCCTGCTGAGTTTTGATGTTGAGTACAGTGAAAAAGTTATGGGCCGTTTGAGCATGAAACATACCATTGTGAGAAAAAGTTCATCATTGACGTACTAGGGTTGACCTTACTCATATTGTGGCATTTATGTTGTTCCTGCATGTTATGTTTGTCATTATGCAAGTCCCCGCTCTGTTTGGCAAGCAGCCAGCCGAAGAACCACTGTGTGAATGAGTCAGTCTGAACTGTTAAGCTGAGACTTTCCTCCTGTGAGGCTCTGACATTTTTCTCAGTGGAGCGTCTCGTCGATCTTCATCTCTGCTCCTCTGAAATCAGACTGGAGTAGCTGACAAGCTACATTGTGTTGTTGTGGTGTTTTAGTTTGGCTGATACTGCGTAGTATCCAGATGGCTTCACATCAACTTTGAATTATCAACAATAAAGAAAAGTATCACTAGCAAGATGTCAATACACCTGTAATAACGGTTTTAATGTGTTTCACAAGAGGAAGCATGGAGTCTTTTTTGTGTGACTACATCTTATTTAAATATTTGAATATTGTTTCATCTACAAGCTCAATCAAAACAGACTTAAATTCCTACATTTTCAAGATTTTAGTTAAAAAAAAATATCCAGGGTTGCATTTATGATATAATAAAAAACACTATGTCTTGACATGAAGAAGGAAAGCTTGTGAACATCCACATATCTGTCCACAGTTGTTTTAGCACTTGTCCCTGTTAGACTTTTTCTCCTCCAGTAAAGTGGATTCTACACAACATAAGTCATGGCACACACCAAGTGCTGTCCCATTTCCTCATGATAAAAAGGCTTCGCGGTGACCTCTTTGGCTCTCCTCCAGCTGGAGTGCATGTATGAGGCTCTGCATGCACTGCTGTGCTTCTTCTGGGGAGGGATTGGGACTTACTGAGTGTGTGGCGGTTCGCACTGTTCCTTACAGGAAGAAGGTCCTGGGTTTGAGACTGGGCTTTCATTCAGTCCTCTTTAGGACAGCTATATCTGAAGATGCTTCAGAATTTTATGTATATATATATATATATATATATATTTTAGCTGTAGCTAATATGCCAGACCACGAGGTGGCGCTGTTGTTTATCTTTGTAATGAAGCAACTCTCACACAAACGGAGAACAAAACGCTATATAAAAACAATGGCAACTACACAGTCATTCATACGGACAGATGATGAATGGTGAAGTTGGATTACCTTTACAGGTGACTCTCAACTTTGAAGGCATTGTTGTTGTCCCTCTACTTGTGCATGTGCACAACTATTCACTGTGATGAATAATAATCACTAGCAGTGTTTCGAAAAAGTTGCGTTTTCCCCCATTCACACAGAGTTGGAGCATTTTTTTTCAGACTTTAGTAATTTACAATTAAAAATAAGTAAAAATGAACTTGTGTGATTTGTCATATTGCTCATATCTACACTTCAAATTTGTAGGAAAGTTACACAGTCAAATGTGACTTGTGAAAGTATGTATCTGCAAGCCCGGTTTTATTTTCAAGTGTAGTTCTGAATGGTCTTTAGTCATCGTATGCCTTCTGGAATTTGTTCAGGTTGAGCTCAAGAAACATTTCATCACCCGCACTAAAAACACTCTTGCAGACCGTGACATCCCAGACTATAGTTGTGACAAATTGTGTTCCATTTTTCACGCTTAACAAAGCTGTTTTATGATGGCTACAAAAGGAGGCTGTTGACAGTTGTATGACTTAATCTGACTGCTTGTACTTTGTGTTGATTTGATTTTTCTGAAAGACTGTGCTCAGACACAGATAAAATACTGTAGTAACGTTCAGCGTGTTAGAGACAGTGATGACAAAAGGTTAAATACAACCACAAAAGGTCAAAGACCTTTTCATTCACTGAGGTATATTATGTATTTGTGAAAGACTTCAGGATGTATTCTGTCTTTCACCCTTCGTTGACTGAAACTGGCTGAAGCTTATAAAAGATGGATTATTTGTGGGTGAATGGATGAATGATTTGTGGGGCAGTGCTTGGATAGGGTGTTGCATATATAAATCCTTTTAGGCTGTGCTGAGATCCACTTTGTTACTTTTACTATGAATTGCACCAAGCATGAAGTGGTGTGCATAGTCCAGAGAGACAGGTACTCAAAAACAATCATATATATGTCTTGCTTGCAACAATAGAAAAACCAGTGGATATCTTTTCACCTCTCCTTCAGATTTCAATGTGTGTGCTCCTCTGTTCATATATTTAAGAATAACAGCTAACGGTGCTTTACATCAACAAACTTGAACTGTTACAAGTGCTGATTTAGAACTAAGAAAGTCGGATGGGTTAAAAAAAAAAAAAAAAAAAGCTTTTTTATTTAAGTGAGTTAAATAATTTCTAAGAAAGTGGCCATGCAGTGAGTGCATATAAGATGATGCAGTATAAACCTGGTTCCCCAGCATTGTTCCTGATCATCTCATTTGAAAGTCGCTGCAAGTTGTGCATGTCAGTCACATAATGATGGCACCATGCTCATTTTTCATTCAATACGAAGAAAGTGGAAAATGCTTTCTGTCCTCCCAAGAGCATTTCAGTCTGTTGGATCTAAAAAAATGTGACCATTTCCATTTTGCAACTAGAAGTTCAGAAACACAGGAAATCTGTTTGATTTCTCGTAGTTGCACTCGCCACATCAACATTTCTGACTAACGCTCAGCTGAGACAGACTGTAAATCCAGCATGGTAGGCCTGACGGGACTCTGGAGTACCTTTCACCACTTTCTCTTGATAGGAGGACACACCTGCAGCCTCAGAGTGACCTGAATGATTTCTGCTCTCATACTCCCCTCCTTTCGGCTTCAAGTGTATCCGTTACTGTAGCCTTTTCAAACTCACCCCGTGTGCTTTTGTTCCGACAGCCCGCCGTCTTTTTTTTTTCTTTCCTCTTTTTATCTTATCCCGTTTGCAGATTTGGCTCCTACGGGGCGCATACCAACTTTGAGCCACAGTTTAGCATACCTTCAGTACATAGTTGCAAAAGTGTGTACTGTACCTGAAATCCTCTACATTGTTCTTAATATTGCAGACCGTAAGAAACCACGGTCATGAAATGCTCCAGCTGCCTCCAGATAACCCAGTCCTTATCTGGCCTTGATAAAATAGTAGTATTGGAAAGCAGCACCATTAAACTTGGCCCACGTTTTTCCTTGTACTCACCAAAGGTTCCATTGAAATCAGTTGTAACTCTTCCACTCAGTTTCTCCGTCTGCCTTGTTCTGGTCCATCTGATTTTTTTTTTTTTTCCTGAGGACAGACTGCACACTGCTATCTCCCCTGCTTCAAAGGCCTTGGTGGGTGTGTGTGTCTATAGGCTGTGCGCTGTACTTCTCCTGACTCATGTAAACAAAGCGCCATAGTAAAACCGCACACTGTGCCCCTGAGATTGAAGATGAGAGCTGTGGAGGCTACTGATTCAGCAACGGCAAAATAGCTACATGAAGGAGTTTACGCTGTGCTTGTAAGGAAATGGAGCTTTGTTGATACAGGCCAGACAGCATCGGATGTTGGGGGAATAGTTTTGCTGATCAATCATTCAGTCATGTCCAAATTCCTTTGCTTTCCTGTTTTCCCTTTTTTTTTCGCAGCTATTTTTAGCCAGTTGTAAAAATCTCACTTGGTCCCATTACATCTCTGAGAACATTTCAGATTTCACTTAATCCACAATCTCATTTTGCGGCTTCAGCTTGCATGTAATTTTTAGGGCCACAGTCAAAACAGTTTACTTCAGGGACTTGAAGGGAAAAAAAAGGAGAGTTTGTTATATTTAAATTTTATGTACTGTCAGGCTCCTAAAGGACTTTCATAGATTTGCATCTATACCACACAGGAAAGGCTTAATATTATTTCTTGTGACGATGCCTGATAACAATATATCAAAAGCACTAAGCACTATAGCGTTGCCGGTGCAATTGGAAAGGGTTTTACATCAAGGATTAAGATGCCATTATTTCCTGTTGTTTACTTAAATAAGCTCTGGGTCATATGAAATGCCATCTGCAACTTATCAGGAAAACTGGAATAAATGAAGCATAATCGTCAGAGAACAGCAGCCGTGGTTGTTGGGGGAGAAACAAAGGGGACGAAGGACTCAGAAGGTTTCACTGTATCTTCCTTTGTGACAAAGGTCAAGTCAGTTCTCACTGTTTTTCAAGATAGCAATCACGTATTATTAGTTTAGCCCACAAATTGGTGATAAGCATGCTGTGCTCATGTAATGTGGCATGACGCTGGGATACAATAAGGAAACAAATGAGTTTCTGCCTTACTTCTCCATAAAAACTGATTTCACACTGTGTCACAGTGAACCGAATTCTTCCTGTAAAATGACAAAAAGTCATCACCAAATTATGGAAAATATTTTAGAAGCGACCCCATCAAGACGGTTTACTGAAAAACAACCGTCTTTGTTTTGGTGTATGTGCCGCACAAATAGATCAGCAGCTTAATAAAAGTTCTTCGTCTTTTTTTTTTTTTTTTTCCACCTGCAGTTTCAACCCTCTGTCCACTGTAGAAAGTAACATAATTACATGAGCTTCTTCTGCTCCTTTAATTCAGCACTGCTGCCGCGTTGGCCTCCTGTAACGCGTAAGAACATGGTGTCGGGTAACTCAATGCCATGCAGGTAGTGCTGTAGATCAGCTTATCTTATGGTTTCACACAGCCTGTGATACTTACAGCAGGACATACTACGGTGTACCAGGTAACACTCTTGAGTAGCGGATTTGCTCGGAATGTTTAGGCCCATTGTCTCCCTCAAATTGTCTGCATTTTCACTTCATAGGAATGATCGTCAGTTTTCTCTTAGTCTTCTGAGTATGATGGACCAAACCCTTGATTTATGATGAATACCAAACAGCTGTGTGGAAATTATCTACAAAAAGCTAACTAATTAAATTCCATAAACAATTAACAATATTTTACTATATTCTTTTTTTTCATTTTTCAAGCATATGTAAAGATCTTTAATGGTGTGTTTAGCTATCGTTCCATCTGCGATACAGCTTTATCTCGCTTAGAGTTGCAAGGCGGCTGGAGGTGATTCCAGTTTAATATCGATGAAGTTATTATACACCCTAGATCAGTCTCCAATCCATAGAACATTCACAGGAAAACAGTTACGCATACTCAGAAATATATATGTGGCCAACAAACAGGAAACACATGCTCTTAGGTGTGTGCTAGGGCCTGTATAAGTAAAGATATTAAATGAATATTGTCATATGAATCCAGATAATCTCAGATCTTGATAGCTCGAGACCCACCAAGATTGAGGAGATACTGTATACATGTCGTGCTCGTAAAACTAGGTTGGTGTAGAGTTTGTAGCCAGTACAGAAAAAACTTAAAAGTGGAAATCTCCTGAATTGTGTCAATTGACCAAAACATTGCTTGATATATTCTTTATCATCCTATGACTTTCATGGCAATCAAATGACATTTTGAAGTTCTTAAGGAGGTAAAATGTTGGACCATGTCTGCTTTTGACATCCTGCTTATGAGATCCATGTGGCACAGTGTAGCATGCAGTACATGTTTAAGTTGGCTAAAATCCCACATCTGCAATGTGGAAAGTATCTATTATGGTAAATAATGCAGCAAACAGCTATCTTAATTTTTTCAGGCAATCTCTACAACTGAGTGTTTCATGCATTCCCAACGTCAACGTGTTCCCTGCACCTTTTACTTTCTTCACCCCAGCTCGCTTTGGCACCTTCTGATTGTTTAGTGGATCCTTATTTATCAAAAATTCAGTGGGGATACGTGCAGTCTCTGCCGGCTGCTCTGTACGTAATCCGACACCTCTCGCTGACAGGTATGGCAGATCGGACCCTGGAATACCCTCAATGCAGTGTGACGTGACATCGATTCCACCGCCTGTTTGATGCTCTTCATTAGCCTGAGTGTCTCCTCACCGAGCACATGCTGGCCTCGAGGAATGTTTCCACTGCTCAAAAACTGACTTGCATAAAGGCTGTTGTTATGTTGGATGTTTGAGTTAATATAATTTCAGATTTAAAAATTAAAAAAAAAAAAGTTACTATGGTGTATGATTTTTTTTAAATACAGCAAGGGCTTTTCATTTAGAAGCCTTCTGATAGCAGATAGACAAAGACTTTGTGAAAGTATGAAAGTATGCACAAATACCAAGTGTAAAATTATGCCTTTTGTGCAATTTTTTACCAATTCCATCTTTATCAGTGTTCTTATAGAACTGAAATTATATTTAGTCTTTTTTCGTTTTTTTTTTTTAGATTCAATATATTTTTGCCGAACTGGGAAACCCACAGTGTTCAACAGGGTAAATCTAGCGGCACTTGAAAGCGCTCCTAATGAGACTTGCAGATACCTGCTCGCCCGGGCAGACTCTGAACAACAGCCGAGGTCCGGTGAAGTGGTAGATGAGTGTGAAAGAGAGGGATGACATTTTGAACGAACTCCCTTCCCTAGTCAAAGAATTTTCCATGGTCCTGCCAGGTTGCCCTGACTACACCGGTGACAGCCATACGCGGCGTAGCCATCTGGAGTACCCCGAGTTTCCCCATCAGGCCTGTACGCCTTTTCTGCTGCTGCTGAGCCAAGAAACAGTGACGCAAAAACGACTAAAAGTTCACTTCAATGACAGAAAAATCCGTCCTCCTGATAACTCATTAACTACATTGCAAACATGTCCTTGTTCTCGCGAAGAGATTCAAAAGTAACCAGAAGTCTGATGTTGGGAAGTGGTGTATTTTATTCAGGCAGTGCAGGGGATTTTATTATATCTATTATATGAATTGTTGAATGTGGGCAGGGTCAAAAGTTCAGAGGCCATTTTTAATCCCAGTCTGCGAACCTGCCTGCGCCTTGGCCGCCTTGCTGCCGGCTCAGGCAGCGTCCAGCGGCTAAGACACATAACCACCACACCGCCGTCCTCCTTGGCTCCTCTTTCCTGAACACGGGCTCGAAACAATCAGGCCAGCCTGCGCTTTTGTTTCCCCCCTGCGTATCATCTTTTCTTCCCCCTACGTGTCTTGACAGCCGGAACGCAGTCCTCATTATCAGCATGTGCATGTTCAGAGGGCTGCTGACGCCGTGCGTCGCCGCGCGCTGACGTCAGCACTGCCCTGCTTCTCTCCATACAGATGTCCCTCTCGCCTGCCATTGATACCTTTCCTCTGCCCCCCCAGCACTCTTATTAGCATGTTTTTATCAGTTCTAGCACCTCTCGCACCACAGAGTCCAGCTAATATGACACACAGGTGTAACTAACCGGCCGTCTAACAGCCCGCACTGGTTTATTGACTCTTGTTAGCAGATATTTACGACCCTTCTCTCAGTGAATAATTCGGGTGTGTGTGTTTTCTATTTATGATTTTTTTTGCCTGATCTCTGAAACACCATGTTTTATTGTGTGTTGTTTTGTGTGTAGGTCTCTTTCTGTTTGTCTTGTGTCCGCTACGTGTGCGTAAATATACTACAGTTATTTCCCCTCCGCAAATACCTGCACCGTAAATAATCCTACACACGCTCATGTGGGAGCGCAACGCAGTATGATGAAGAATTACAGATATGCAAGATATGTCCTGTTGTAAAAGTTTAACAAGAACTTTTTTCCACATGTGTAATTGAAAAGAGAAGGGAATAAAAACCACACATTGTCAAAAAGGGTGATCTTACATGGCCTCATCTGCATGCCTGTGGTTATTTTATTTTATTAGCTAAGAATTACTCACACCACAAATGATTTTGAAAGTTTTGATTTTGCAATAGGATTTCCAGCAACATGAACTATAATTACTTAACTCCAGTCATTTTCTATACCACTTCATCCAGCGTACAGTCACAGGAAGCAAAGGGCAAGGTACACCACACGCAGGTCACCAGTTCATGTCCCACAACCAGACACACTGATATTCACACCTACGGGAAATGTGGCGTCTCAAATTTACCTAAAACACATTTAGGCAATGAGGAAACCAGAGTTTGAGGTGTTATTTACAGAAGGTTTTTTTTTTTTAAGTGAATGGGGAGCAGCAACGGTTGTGAAATAATAGTTTGTTATTCAGTAATAACCCAGAATTCTCATATGATAGCCTGAAAAATTCAGTGTTATTTTGAAGGATTTCTTTATTTTATTTTATTTTATTTCTATTATAGAGTGATTAGTTCAATAATCTACTGTTGCACAGTTCCTCTATAAATCCAGCATTTCCGTACATACAGAGTTGTCATCTGTATTTCAGGACATTCTAATATGCTTACAAAATGGAAGAGTTTTGAACAAGTTTTTCTTTTTATTTAAGAAATTCCCTGAAATCCAACGTTGTAAAACTGTAAATTTTTATAACGCTTTACATTTCCAGAATTCTCAGAATTCCAGCTGCTTGTATGTCAATGTTTAAAGGACACATTTCCTACTGTATTCTGTGACTGTCCATAACATGTTCTAAAAAACAAAACAAAACATGACGACATGAAAATAAAAGTAAAATTAGCAGAAATGCCGACTTGCCTAATAAAAAGTTAATATTTTAAACGTAGCTGAGCACAAAATGAAGTGGAAATAGGTGGAAGTGGTTATACTTCAGTGAAAGTGTGTCTCACAGGTGCTTCTAAATGTCACCGAGCTGAGAAATAAGGTGTTGTTTGTCTGCTGGGGTGCCTGTGCACAGGTGTCCGGCTGTGCTGACTGGTGTATATCCGTGCTTCTGCCCCCATGCTGTGTTTTCACAACATCACGGGGGGGTGGGGGGGTAAAGCTCACTTTCATTGAAAGATTTCATTCTGACGGCTCACAAAAGGGCCTCACTGTAAATAATTTCTTTCTTGGCACGTGGTTCGATGGTGACAGTGGCAGCACCGCCTGAGCCAGCTTTTCCTGTTCCTGAGTTGTGGTAGAGTGCGCGTCGCTCTTCATTGTGCTGAGACTGTAACAAGGTGAAGCGGAGAGCACGCTGTAATTCTGAAGCGTTAACTGATTTATTGTTCGACACGCTGCGGACGTCTTGCCGTCGGGTGTCGGGAGTGCGTGTCGTGTGCCGCCTTCTCGGTCTCGTTCTGGATTTCTCAGTCTTTTAACTCTCCGTCCCGTCTTTAACGGCATCCTCTCCCTGGGCTTTTAACCATCTCCCTCTCTCTTTCAGCCCTTCTGTTTCTCTGTAAACAAGCAGAAGGCCAACAACTCTGTCCTCCGGCTGTCTCCCGCCATCTCGTTGCCATGGTGTATGGAGCATTGTTTGCTGGCCTCTATGTCAGGTTGCCATGGCAGGCCTTATTTGCCATATTAAATGTTTGGCAGCATTGTACAGATGCTGATGACAAACACCCAACATCCCATTTTGATCAATGAAAGAGTTGCTGATGAGAGGAGATGAAATAGACCCAGTGATCTATTTAACAACCTCAAGTGTAGATTTTATCTGCTGGACGTATGAAACCCAACCGTAACGCCACAGGCCCACAAAGACTCCACGAGTGACTGATCCTCACTTTTTAAACACAATGTGCTCGGAGCTTCACATGTTCAGATGAGTCTCATGATGTGTGTGGAGGCTCCTGTTGTGTGTGTGTGTGTGTGATGTCTGGGTGTGTGTTTACATGTTGAGATGAGGCTCATGATGTCTGCGGCGGTGCTCCTCATGCAAGGTTTAATCCGCCGCGGCTCTCCCTCTTGTGGTGTGGGGTGAGATTTGCAACACGTTTTCACACGATACACACACCACGCTGCACCCTTTGCGCACAGTTTATCACAGTTTGGAGCCGTTATCATGTCTTAATTTGTTCAGTTACGAAGACAATACATATATGTGCTTTTTTTTTTGTGGTTTGCATGGCTGGAAAAACGAAATGCACGGCATTTTAGTGTTACACAACCCTGTGGCACCTTTACACTGCTGTACTGTGTGAGAGCTCGTGTGCAGCTACTCGCAGATAGCATGGAAATGCTGCCGATTGACGTAGTTAGAGCGAGATAAGATCTCATAGCTCCATTGTAGACACACCGCGTTGGTTTCAGTGGTTTGCTTTTCTTTTTGCTCGGAGTGAAAGGCCTCCGTCTGCTGCCGCTCAGACGCTCAGCGCGCATTAGCATACCTGTAGTAGAAAAGTGCATCTTGTCGCACAGGAAATCCTTAATGTAAACTGTTACTACGCCGTATGTTTAGATAACGGGCAGAACAGACTAACAGCAGCGCCGCTGCTTTGTTACTGACCTGCCAGTGCACTCACCAAAAAAAAAATCATTGAAGAGTTTACTCAAAGTGGAGCACAGGTCAAAGTGTGTTTTCTAGGTAAATACACTTCATATTTACTGTTTCAATAACGCTCACATACAATGACTGGCGAATTTTCTTCTTTTTCAGATGATCTTATGGGACTGGGATCTGAAACACTGGTACAAGCCTCAGTATCAGGTCTGTATTGTACATCACAGCTCAACTTTATGGTGTTTTGAAATCACTGAACATTGTCTTATAAAATTTGCAAATATCACACAATGAATACTGTTTTTTCCCTCAATACAATACTGCATTCAAATAGTTTTCTATGCATGAACTCATTTATCCACAGTTGTAGCTTCTACAACATTGAATCTAGTTTTATTTAAATGTAATCTAATCTTAGATTACATAAATTCTCAATATGAATATATGCTTTTATTTTGTGTTTATTTATGTTTATCATGTATTCATTCAGAATTGTGTATATTGAGAGCATGTTGTGTAGCTTTTAGTTATCTAGCTGTATAAATATTTACATTATTTTATAGTGAAAATGTATTTATATTTTTTTGTATAATTTTGAATTGGAGGAGTGCAGTAAATTAAAAAGTCCTTTTTATCCTACTGCTTTTATGATATACATATATATAATTTTTTTTTACTTCATTCTAATTGTATGTGAAATCTTGACTGTTTTTATTTGTCTTTCTTGAAACTAAACCGTTCTTTGTGGTGTCACAAGTGAAATAGTTCACAATGTGGAAGATAAGTTACCTTTCGGACATCCAGTTCTTTTCCTGGCTTTTTTTTTTTTTTTTCGTTTTTCTGTTCAAGCAAAACACACATTGTGTAAAACCTTTCATACAATGACCTTGGAAATGCTGTAATGCCTCAGGTTTATCTCACTCAGGCATCCTATGTCTTGTTTAAACTATTGGTGTAATCTATTAAAGAATTTAGCTCCCAAAGGCCAAAAGTCATTATTTGCTCTGATTAGACAGCAGCAACTCAGTCAGAACATTTCCTGTTATGAAACCTGCCCCAAAAAAGAGAAGATTGCAGCCCACGATACCGTGCACTTGCAAATGATCCGATCTCTGCTGCAGATATTTGTGCAGCTCTCCACTTAACAAAAAGATCTGCATATTTTGTCTCAGTACGCCGTGGTCGTTTTTCCAGGTCTCACCAGAATTCTTTCCTTTCATTTTGACTAACAAGATTGTCAGAACACTTTCAGAATGTTTAGTACATGTTTTTGTGTTTTTAGTAAGAATGAAAATATGACAGATTTTACAAGAGTGTGTTGCTGAAATAGCAAAAACCTCCCTTTAAAAGTGGATCGGTGTCACCATTTATTGTGACATTACCGCTTTAAACGTCATCAGCTCAAACATAATGATATATTGGCCTGCATAGTGAAAATTCACTTTATCACAGCTAACATGAAATGTTTCAGTAATGTAAAAAGGTATAATGTTGCATTTTAAGTCCCAAAAGGTATCTGGAATGTTACCACAAACGAAGTTATTCAAATGGTAACATGTACAGAATTAAGTTAAAAACAATCTGTTGCGTGTTCTGTGTTGCAGCAATATACAGTACCTAAAATACCCGAGACATCAAGGTCTTTAGCTGTTTATTACATTTAATGACCACAGTTGAAAGTGTGCAACAACATAAAGTACAGACCTGCCCTCAGTAATCAAATCTGTCAAAATGATGAATGGCTGTCCACTTTTTTTAGCCTCTCTTTAAACAAAAAAAAAAAGGTGAAATGACAAAGTTAAATACAAGCAGCAAGTGTGAATCCTTAAAGAAATGAAGACAAAAGTTTCTCTGCAGAAACTTTGTGTTCACGGTTCTTTGGTTTGTCCCAAAATCTTAACTTCTTTCAGCTTTATAAAACCTGTCTCGTCGCATCAGGCGGCCTGCTTACAGCAGTTTTTCTTTTCCTGCTGCTCTCTAACTTGTGCTACGTATTTAATTTGTGTGATGTGCCAGGGGGCCGTGAGCGGCAACGGTGTGGACCTCTCGGTCATCAACGAGGCCAGGAACCTGGTGTCGGACCTGCTGATGGACTCGTCCCTGTCTCCACACACCATCTCCGCACTGCGCAGCGTCTCCAGCCTCATGGGGACTTTCTCAGGCTCGTGCCGGCCCAGGGTCAACCCCTTCACCCCCTTCCCGGGTTTCTACTCCTGCGATGAGGTGGAGGACTCTGTGGAGAGGAGCGACAGGAAAACCATTAAGGTGTGCTCAAGTTTTCAGTCACAGAATTCTGCCACATCCCAAGCTGTTTTTTTTTTTTTTGTATGAGATGGAGTTCATGTGGCCTCCTCAGGCAAAGTAATGATCCATGCTAGTTCCACACACACCAGAGTATCATTAAAATTATATTGAACTCTGTTGTAATATTCTCAGATAATACAATAAATGTCTCCAACTCTCTGCTCCACTGACTTTGCTGTGAGAAAAAAATCTGGAACTCTTTTGAAATAATGTAAAAAGTCTGTTTTTCTGGATCATAAAATACTTTTTGACTTTTAAATTCAGAAGATCTCAGTGAGTTTGTACTCTCGATGGGCCTTCGGGGCCTTTTTGTGTGTGTTTGCACGTTCTCCCTGTCGGCGTGTGGGTTTTCTAAACACACTCCAACTTCCTCCCACAGTCCAAAATCATGTTTTTGATGTTAATCAGTGACTCTTATTGCCTCATTGTGGTTTTCTACTTTTTTGTATTTTTCTCTCGAGCTACAATGTGGACAAGTTGGAAATTTATATTTTACACAACAGTGTAGTTTGTGTGCCATGTCTCAATAATTCAGAAATTATTTTTTAAGGTAACAGCTCCTTATAAATTCAGAAAAGCTGGAAAATCATGTTGTTTGCGACTAACCTAAGAAATGGTGTCATTCCAAAATTAGTCCACATTTGCAAAAAAAAGATGCTAAACTGAATACTGAATTATTTGATACATAGAGTAAAAACATCAACCGAACTTAAATTCAGTGATTTTAATTTATAAATCATAACTTCAAATGAGGGTCCTGAGACTGTCCACATTTGCAGCAGATGGCTCGCTGTTACATTTTTTTTCCCATTAATAGAGGCTGTGAACTCAGAGCAGAAGACAAACACCAAGAACAAAACAGATTTAGGACTTTGGGGGGAAAAAACAAAATGTACTCTCGACATTTGTGGTGCATTAATTGAAGCATTATTTGTTGAAATCCTGAGGACGTTTGTTAGATTATTTAACAGTGTAGAATGATGCATGTTGTAATTCCCATTTTTTTATTTTTATTTTCTATTTAGGGTTTTTCAGGTTTCCACTGTTCCAGCTCTGAACTGGAAGCCCTAAATTGGTTTTCCATGACATTGAACTACTGTGGATTTGATTTCACTTGCATCCATCTAATTTGTATAGAATAGAATTTGACCTTTGAATGTATGCGAGAGCAAAGAACACGGCAATAACAATTAAACAAACGTCGCGCTCTGGTTTTAGCCCCTTGAAAGTACAATGACGCGCTTTATTTTCTGAGAATGTTGCAAGATGCTTTTTATTTTTCTCTTCTCATCAGCACACCAGTCAGTCGTCTCTCATCGGCCAAGCGACTGAATCACTTTTTGTTTGGACTTTCTAATGCAGTGCTGTCGTCAGGAGTCAAGTTACCATTCGCTTGTATTTAATGCTGCGATAAGGTCTGTGTATAAAACTGACATTTATAGCTCTAATTTATTTCACCGAGCAGGGTTTGAGCAGCAGAAACAGCCTCCCGACTCCTCAGCCCCGCCGGAGTTCCACCTCCTCCTCCTCGCCGTTTCTCCCTCCCCTGGACTCCGCCTCCGCACGCTGGGAGCGCAACAATGGAAAGAGACCCCACCCTGACCTCAACTTGACCAGGTATGAACACACACACACACACGGCCGCCCACCTTTAGGTCAAGCTGAACTGCACGGTCACCCGGTCTCTGCCAGCTTCAGAAAACACTCCACTAAACTCATATTCTGGTATTTGAGTGGCTTTTCAGACTTCAGTTTATTATGTGGAAAGTTATGAAGAGATCCTTGTGAATTGTATATATGAATTTGAATTTCAAATAGCAGGTAGCGCTGAAGTCACAATTTCACTCTTGCACTTCCCATTCTGCATTTTCCCTTGTACCCTCACAGCTGTAGTTGTAGTTGAGTGTGTTTTATTACAGATAGTGAGCAGTTGCACTGCTTTTGTTTGACACGGTTTGTATTACACTGGTGGAGCTTGAAGCCAAATCCTGCTATAAACCAGACCTCTGCTGTCATTCGCTGGGAGACAAATGAGAATACACACAACGTTTGAATTGTGATAAATTACAACACCGACTTGGCCTTTTACCTTCTATGATAAATCTGTAAGGCAAAAATTGGCAGAAACTCTGTTTGATAAATTAATTATTTGTAGGAAGCTCATTTAAACATAGGAAGAACATGCAAACTCTCCTGAGAGCGACACATGGTGGCCACTTTTAGTTTGACAGGGTTGTCTTTTCTTGAGTAAAAACAAATAAATGATATGATGAATGGAGGGATCCACGTTATATTGAGTGTTTCTGCAGCTCCAGGTCTCTGCAGTAACTGAAACAAGCAGTGCTCACTTGAGTTTCTGCTACGTGGCTGTACTGTGTGTCTCCACAGGATGGCAGAAGAGGACAAGCTAGATTTGTTAATGTGCTTCCTTGTTTTAAAGTTTCTATCAGGATCTTTCTATTGGAGTTGTAAGTGAAATATCTAAAACCTGAGTTGAAAATGTTTTTTTTTTTGTTTTTCTGTGCTCCAGCTCAGGTTTTTCTAATGGACCCAATGCAAATCTGCTGACCATTCCCAAGCAGAGATCTTCATCTGTTACCCTCACATACCATGCAGGACCCAGGCGAGCGGGTGGGAAGAAACCTTATCGCCTCACAGACATACTTGACTACTTTTTCTTCATTTGCTTCCACCTTGACCGTTTCTCTTTTCCCACGTGCCTCTCGTCGTGTTCAGGCACATCACCGAGCCTGAGTCCCGTCACCTCACCGAGCCACAGTCCCCCCTCGGTCGGGACGGGCTCCTCATCGTCCCTGGTCACCCGGTCGCCTGTGGAGTTCCCAGACACGGCCGATTTCCTCACAAAGCCCAGCGTCAACTTGAACCTCCACAAGCCTCTGGGCTACGTCCACAGCTCACCTGACTTCCAGCAGGTGTGCCGGAGCTCTGCCCTCCCTCTCTGCACCAGGTGAGTCCTGTGGTGCTGAAATTTCAGGGGCTGTAGCAATGAAGTGGAAAGATGTTCAGCAGTCCTTCGTGTCTTTATTGTCGCTGTTTTTGTTCTAGCTGTGGCCGTCAAATGCTGAAGGGAGTATCCGTCAGCGAATCAGGGGAGTCTCATCAGCCGTTCGCCAGTGAGATTCAACGCAGGCGCTCCGGTACAAACTATTATATGAAATACACACTATTCGGTGGAATAGATTTCAGATCATACAAAGAAAAGAAAAGGGAAAAAAAAAACTCTGCAGGTTGCAGTTTAAGGGGTTAATGCTGCTCTCTACTGGACTACTGCAGTAATGCAAGTGTCAGATCTCCTCAGCGAGGACGGTCTATTGCCTTTCACAGTGATGCAAGTTCATGCTCATTATGAATAATTAAATTTGCAAATCACTCATTTTTTCCAGTTGTTCTGTATTATTACAAGCAAATATCTGTAAACATAAAGTTAAAAAAGAAACTGGATTTTTCTGTTCTCAAAACAGGTAGGTGTAACTTTAGTTGTGTGACTTCATATCGTTTTTTTGTGTGTGTGTGTGTGTGTGTGTGTGTGTGTGTGTGTGTGTGTGTGTGTATGTATGTGTTCACAGCAGGTGAAGGGGTGGACTTCCCCATAGAGCCTCTAATCAGGGAAGAGAGTGTGGAGGCAGATGTTTGCGCTGATGTGAGGCCAGACCCTGGAGGGAGTCAGGGTCTGGCAGAGGAGGAGAACCAGGAGAAGAACCCAGGCACAGACCAGCAGACTCAGGAATCAGAGGTGTGTTTCTGCTTCTGCTGCTGTGATCGCATGCTGCAGCCCAGCAGAACAAAACAACACGTTCTCGCAAAATTCTGGAAAAAAAACAAAGCAGTATTACCCCATCTACAACATTCATGATTTACATTGAAGCAGGTAAGCAATGGACTGTTCTGGTATGTCCCAGACAAAGAGTAAACAATCTTGCTACAATGATCTGCTGCTGTGAGCTGTGGGTTCTTAAGACCTGTAGAAATAAAGCAGGGCATTTTGCAAGGTTCAAGCAACTCCACCTCTGCACAGAATCAGTAATATTCAGATTCCAGTGTAAAAAACACATGACAATATTCACATTCTCTCTCCCCATTTCTAAATTATTTAGCTTTATAGAAATGCCTCTTTACATCTTCTAGAAAAACAAAACAAAAACCAAAAAAAAACACACCATCAGTCAGGGTTGTACACACACACACACACACACACACACACACACACACACACACACACACACACACACAGGCACAGGCACACATGAACAGACACACTCCCCAGTATGTTTCATACAAAAGAGGAGACATGACATGGCACTGAGCATCATGGGAAACACCACCAGTGGGGTCGCCCACACCGGTGGAAGTCAAAGGTCATGACTGCTGGGGTTTCAGCGCCCTCTGAACACCTGACTCATGCACAGGACGACGTGTTTATGTCTTCATGAAATCCCAACAAGTTTATTTCTCTGTGTAACGGCATCTTTCTAAGACGGTTAATGGTCAGCCTAAGTTTCATGTCCTGAAGTACTTTTACTCTCAATACCTCAGCAGTGTAATAGCAGATGTTACATTCTCAAATATTCACTTGATTTATTGTGTCCAGGGTGAGCAGGAGTTCAGAATAGATCCTATGCTGGAGGAGCATGAATCTCTCATGGAGAGGATGAACACCTGGAACTTTCAGATCTTCGACCTGGTGGACAAAACAGGAGGAAAGACTGGAAGGATCCTCAGCTATGTGAGTACAACTGTAATTTCTGTCATAAATGCATGTTTTTCACAGTGTTTTGCACTGAAAAAACAAACAAACAGAAGCAACAGGGAATCACATGACTGAGGGCGTTTGAACTAAGACTTGGTGTCACACACACCGCCGGCCTGCAGATGCTGCGGCACCATTGACCTCTGTAGAGTTGATTAGCTAGCCTCTACATGTGGGTCAAATATACTGTGTCAAGAACCGGTGATAACGCAGCCGTTTTGATGCAGAAAACCACCGCCGACCTACTTCTTCGTTTAAAGAAATCAATCGTAAATCGAAAAGAATGAACTGATAACCAGAACATTGGCAATGGTATCGGAAAAAAAAAGTCATCGATTCACATCTTACTGTCCGCTTGTGATAAGTCGACTTGCTGGGATATGATAATGCTCTTTCAGGATTTTGAGGTTGTTTCAGTCTGGGGCCAATTAGCCGATAAGCAACAAAGATATGTCTAAAACAGACTGATGTACAGCTCCGACTGTAGATTTATGTAATCAAAGGAAATGATTTTTTTATATATATATATAAAATCATAATTCATCAACTGTTGAACATGAATATGTCACCAAGGTCGTCTTAATGTGTTTTCATGTCTCCTGTGAACTCATTGATTAGTGATAAAGTCAGTTATCTCCTGTCTGAGACATTGCTCCAATAAAGCCGCTTGTGTTTCCTCAGGTAACATACACACTTTTCCAGGATATGTGTCTGTTTGAAATTTTCAAGATTCCTGTCAGGGAGTTCATGACCTACTTCTGTGCCCTGGAAAATGGCTACAGAGACATTCCCTGTGAGTATTATCACAAAAAATCAAATGATCTGATTCAGAAAGTGTTCAGAAATGATTGCTGGTGTCCTTGGTGCATAGGTTTTATTAAAACTGTTGGGGGTGGGGGGGTGTAAATACACACAGATCATAATCGGGTTCATGCTACTGATGTGCTCCACGCTGTTTGGTACCTGACCACTCGACCAATCCCCGGGTTCCAGCAGATCCACAGCGAGCACGTGACGGGGAGCGACACAGGTAAAAACCAACCATCCCATAATCCAGAGCTGCACGCAGCGATGGAGTTCGCTCAGTTGATTTTTGTTTGTGTGTCACTTTTCAGACAATAACATGCAACTCAACGTGCTTCACAAATGATTGACTAAACATTAAAAGATAAACGTATGAGCGCACGTGCAAACAAACACAAATATCCACAGTAAAATAGGTAGAATGAACAAGAATACTTAAATTAATCAGAGCAGAAATAGAAATCAGGCATTTATTGAAGAATATAGGTAAATGTAAACAGAAGGGGCATCAAACTGTAAATGCAAAGTGCGACATTAAAGAAGCTCTGAAGAGGTGAGATTCAGGTTCACGTTAAAAGTATGGACATTGTCCACCTGACCTAAATCTTAATGTATGGAAACCACAAGTGTTTAGAAGCTGTTTCTTTGTAAGATTAAGAATTAAAGTTATGTGAGTAAATGTAAGGATGCAGGGCCACTTGAGGGGAAGGAGCAAACAAGTTTTTTTTTTTTTTTTTTTTTTTTTTTTCCACTTCTTCTTACTCCTTTTTATTCATGTGTAATTTAGATTTGTGTAATTTTGGGATTTGTTCTATTCCTTTAAATTCTTTTTTTTTTTTTTTTTTTTTTTTTTATCCATATTTGAAATAATTTAACATCAATTCAATTCAGATCATAGTAACAATAGCTGTGCTGATATGGGCAGACTTCCTCCTGTTGTCTCTTTTACACTCTGGATCTGCTTTCTGGTGACTTTCTGATTTCAGAAATATTTAGATCTTGTCAGATTCGCCGGTTTTCCTTTGCTGATAATATTATCTTACTGTTAAGTAGTGTTTGGGTTTATATACCAGCAATTCCACTCAGACTGCTAGAACAGCTGACTTCTGAAGAATGAGAGATCGTGCGTTATTGTTCTAAACGTTTTTTAACAAATGTGGAAATAACTCGGCGTGTTTAAGTGAGCATTAAGTTAAAATGTGGTTTTGTTTAGCTGTGGAAACGTTGTCACTTTCATCTGATCTGTAAGCATTTGCACAGCCCTCGACTTTATTGACTCCTTCATTCTGTAACATTTGTCTCTTTTATTATGTTCCAGATTCAGACAGTGGAATCTCTCCCGGCAGGATCTCCTACGCCTCCTCCAAGAGCTCCTCCATTTCAGACGACAGCTACGGCTGCCTGGCCTGGAACATACCTGCTCTGGAGCTCATGGCCCTTTATGTAGCAGCTGCAATGCACGATTATGACCATCCCGGTCGCACAAATGCCTTTCTAGTAGCCACTAATGCACCTCAGGTAAAAATCAGCATCTGCCGGTATTTCATGGTTTTGCAGAAAGAATCGGGGAGATCAGATGTTTAATGTATAAAGCATTTTACTTCAGCTGCTGGAGATTTTTGGGGGAATTTTCATCAGCCAAAATAATAGAATTCATCATGACCTGCAGAAGTTTCACTTCTTCCAAGGATAATTGTCCATAAATTCATGAAGCTCCTTCTCCACATGTCCGACACTCAGATGGCGATAAACAATACTCTACATAATAATTGATAACGAAATGATCTAAACTGCCCATGACCTGTTGTTCCTTTCCGACCCTGAGTCATCCACTCAACGTAGAGCATCAAATATCAATGTTTGCAAGAGGCTATCGCTCGCTGTCTTTTTCTCTGAAGTACAAACAGTCCAAAGCAAACGCCAGCACTGACACCTTGACCCGAGACGAGCCCTGTGGAAACCGTCTGTCTGCAGCCGGGACGCTATCAGAGATGAGGGAAAACCGTGGTAGCGCACTGAGAAAGGAAAACATTCACCTGTTCGCCTTGTAATGATTCTGTCAATTTTGCAACGTGTTTTATTTATTTATAAATACAATACTTAGGCAAGCTGCTCGGTTATAGTTAACATGAGTCTAGTTTTCTGCTTAATTGATGTGAAAAGAATGATAAATATTTGTTGTTGAGATTATTAGATTAGCGAATACAAGAACTTCTCATCACGTGCCACCAGGAAGAGCGTCGCATGTCCAGTAAGTCCTTCTAGTGGTCAGTTAAGCAAATGGAAGATAAACTGGTCAAGCACTTGCCCCAGTTTAAATATTGTATTTTCACAACATGTCCAGCGATAGCACTTTCCCCGTCTGGGTTTTGTCCTCGGAAAGTGGGTTACAGGAACCCTGAACATATTGATCGCTAATGGCGTTAACAGCCATCAAGTCTGTTGAAAAAGGTGTTTCTTTTTTAAGAGCCCGTCTCATCGTTGGAGCTCTAAGTGCATCTGCTCTCGTTACATTTCATAACCAGACACCCTCATGTCCTTCCACGTCGTTCAATAAGTGCTCGCTATTTTCATATCCACTGCAAATTGTGTAACTCTAATGCAAATACATTACATAAGTAATTTTATCAGTGACATTTTGGAGGAAACGGCCGAATTCGTCTTAGTGTGACACCTTCTCCTCCCTCACGGCTCGCTGTCCCCCCCCACCTCCATGTGTGCAGGCGGTGCTGTACAACGACCGCTCGGTGCTGGAGAACCACCACGCCGCGTCCGCCTGGAGCCTCTACCTGTCCCAGCCCGACTTCAACTTCCTCGTCAACTTGGATCACGTGGAATTCAAGCGTTTTCGCTTCCTCGTCATCGAGGCCATACTTGCCACAGACCTCAAGAAGCACTTTGACTTCCTGGCTGAGTTCAACTCCAAGGTCCGATATTGAGAGTTGCAAAGCTCATAAATCAAAACATTTATTAGTGTTGATAATATAGCAAAGTCGCTTGGATTGAAATGTAGTCAAGCATCCCCGCGACGTAATGAGGTTAGTGATGATAAGCCGTGACACAGCGTCCGTCTGTCTTTGTTTAACAGGTGAATGATGTGAACAGTCCAGGAATTGATTGGACCAATGAGAATGACCGGCTGCTGGTGTGCCAAGTGTGTATCAAGCTGGCGGATATCAACGGACCGGCCAAAGTCCGTGACTTGCACATCAAGTGGACAGAAGGCATCGTCAATGAGTTTTATGAGCAGGTACAGATGGCGGTCAGGAGTCACCGATCGCTCTATTTATGTGAAGTGTTACATTCAAACGTTGTGTTAGAATTAATATTCTTATATGCACACATACATGAGCTCTGTCTCTATTTGCAATAACTTATTACCACTTTTGGGAAAGGAGGTACATGTCACTATATGAGAACATCCTCTGATCCTTTCTAAAAATGATCTGAGTCAGAGTGCCTCCTAGTGGTGTATTTAAGTGAGATTTTATAAGAGCTGCAGTGCTGTGCAAAGATTGTGCAAATCACACATAGATAAACTGGGTGGGATATTCAAATGTCTTCATTTTTTTGTTTTCCCCCAGATAATCTGGGACATATTTTGTAACACTAGTTGACGAATTTAGCAAGAATTTACAGCTTTGGGAAAAATACCCTGACAAATACTTTATTCTGTCTTTTACAGTCAGTTCCCGTGGGGCAGGAATGCAGACAAATTAGAGCTTGATAAAAGAAAAAAGATAAAAAGGGCAACCATACCATTGAGATATGAGTTGAAAATACACTGCGACCTGTTACACAGTGTGTTTATTTTTTTTATTTTGAGTGGAGGGGTTTGAGTCATGGCAAATTTCTCCAAAATGTACCTGTTTTGATGGTTTTTGATGGTTTGTACTACATTGTTTTTAGCCCCCCCAAAAAATAGTATTGGAGAAAAATAGTCTGGAACTAAAATTGGTCTCTGAAGTCGGCCAGTTAATTTCTGTGGTTTAAAGAAAGAAATCCCTTGGTTTGAATAAAGCTGTGTGTACGACGGTCGGATGTGCAGCAGAGTCGATTCACAGACTGAAGTCACGGCGACGGAGCTGTTTTAACTGTTTCATCACATAAATGAACGGTAACCTTTATCCTCCAGCTGTGCATTTGTGTTAATAATCCCTGAAGAGGGACTCCGACACACCCGCTGCCTTTTCTTCCACGCTTACACCTGTGCCTCGCCGTGAGACTGGGCTCGCCACGAGTGGCTGGATGACGTGCACGGCTGTCACGGTTGCCATAGTAAATGTCAGGATCAGAGCTCCATTAAAGATGGTGTTATTATAGAGGAGACGCGTGTGCCAAACTCAGAGATGACTCAGCCGTCTCTGATCAGCTGCTTCCACGCCAACAGCTTGTTAACAGTCAGTGTTTATTCAGACTTCATTCTGTAGCCGGCACAGTGGAAAAAATGGCTTCCTCAGGTACCAAATGCCAGCTTTATAGAAGACTTCCTTCCCTTATATACACTCACAAACACACACCTCTTCTGTGATCATTATATCTGCCTCTATCTTTAAGTCATTTCAAGAGCTGTTCCCAACTTCATTCTGCCCTTCATCTGCAGGGAGACGAGGAGGCCAGGCTGGGATTACCCATCAGCCCCTTCATGGACAGGTCCTTGCCGCAGCTGGCCAAGCTGCAGGAGTCTTTCATCACCCACATCGTGGGACCCCTCTGTAACTCCTATGATGCTGCCGGCCTGCTTCCCGGCTACTGGATCAACGAGTCTGGATCGGACGAGGACGACGACGAGGGCCAGGTGGACATCGACACAGATGAAGAGGAAGAGGAGGAGGACGAGCTCGAAGATGAGCTGGCGCCGAGTAAGCCTCGTTGCTTCTGCAGTGACGTCAGGTCACCGGTTAAACAGAGTTTCCTAAAGCTGCGTGTGCCTGTCTTTCCGCCGCAGGAAGGAGGAAACGCCGCCGCCGGTTGTTCTGCAGCATAATGCAGCACCTGACGGAGAACCACAAGGTCTGGAAGAAGATCATCGAGGAGGAGGAGAAAAGCAAAGAGCTGGGCAAACAGCAGCCGGCGGACGGCCTGCCCACCTCCCCGTCCGATGACATCCAGGTCATCCAGGAGGAGGAGGAGGGGGAGGAGCGCCAGTAGCAGGAGGACAAACCAGAGAGCGGAGCTGCGTGAGTTGGAAGCGTGACGGAGAGGCGGCGTGAGGACACCAGTCCCTCAGACCACCTGCCTCTCACCGACGTAAAGACAAACAGTTGGCAAATGCACATAAAACACATGTTCCATCTCCCTCCCTCCCTCCCTCCTTCTGTCCCTCCCTCCGTCTCTCTCACACACAGACGTTGAAAGATTCACTGTGCAGACGCTTGAGCAGTCACATTGTGTTATGTTTTGTTTTGTTTTTATTTTTTTTTTTTGGAGAAACAAAAAGGCCTTACTACTGTGAGCGGATCCTTACTGCAACGGTGGGGGCCCCAACTCCTATGCACTTTCACCCCGTGGAGAGTCGAGTGCACCCAGAAAAAGAGGCACCAGAACTGAGGAGTACGGTGCAAAAGGAAGCGAGTGTGGGCGGGCGGGGGTCCCGGCGTTGACTCGCCATCCATGGTAACCTGGCTGTGATGCTGCCTTGAATGCAAAGCGCTTAAACTTAGGTACAATTTATGTAAACTTATGAATCAAAGGTAGAGGAAAAATACTGAATCAAGCGACATTATGAAGTGATTGAAACCCTTTACCAAAGTGAACATTTCATACAAGGAAAGGCAAAGAGACTGAAGCTCTGTCTCTCTTTGTCAGGTATATTTTTTAATTATAAGTACACACACACACACACACACACACACACCATATCAGGCCAGATTCCAGTCTGGGCCTTGACACACACACATATATATATATATATATACATATATATAAATAAATATCAAATGATGTGCCTGTCTGAACCTTTACTAAGTCCATACCGGCCCAGAGCCTCGGCTTGTGTAGTTTTCTCTCCTTGCTGGTGACACAAAACACTGTATCAGACTCAGTCACAGAGACTTTATTGAAACGTCGACTGATTAATAGCATTATATCTGCATCATTTTTGATGCTTTTACTCATGTGTACCACCTTGCTTTTTTTTTTTTTTTTTTTTTTTGAAACTCCCTGTCTTTTATTTTGTTTGTGTTTAAATATTTTGGCAGGAATGTGATCAGAGAGAATGAGTAGGGAGAAAGAGAGCACATTTTTAATTATTTTAGTATGTACTTTGTGTGTATGTCTGTGTGTCCCTTTTAGTAATGGTTGGTTTCTAATCAGCGAAATGTCCTCTGGTGTTTTAACATGTTGCATTCAGATCAGGACTGCTGTTTCAATGAAAGGATTCTCCTTCTTTTTTTTTTCTTCTTTTCTGATTCAAAGTATTTTTTTAAAGGTTACTCAGGATTCACGCAAAGTTTGAATAATTATTTTGCAAAAATATATGTCATTGATATGAAATACACTTTCGAAATTGAGGAAATTGAAACATACGCGTGACTGTTTGTAATCTCTTAATGAACAATTTGACTACAAACACACAGAGAGGACAGAGGAGTAGACAGCATGCGCCGTCTCTCCGCCGTTCGGACGCTGTTTGCATAACCTTTTTACGACCTCACTGGAGAAAAGCTAATCTTGATTGTCAGCAGACTGCAGCCACACATCAGATCGGGCTCCTTTTTTTTCTTTTTGTCGTGAAATGTTCTCTGTATTATTTTCAAAATCGGAAGTACAAAGCAAATCCAAACGCCTGCTTTTGTGTGCCGGGGAACGGTGATCTTTAGACAAAACAAACCTTCATCCGGCTTTCATTTTCCTTTTCTTTTTTTTTTTTTTTAATTTTGATTAATTTGATTTGAATCAAAACCCATCACTCGGCCAGTGTGTGAAGAAGAGATCCAGGTTTTTAATGTCACTTTGGTTTTGTTTTTAATATATATATGCATATATATCTGTTTTCTGATGTGCTACGGGACGGGTTAAAGAACTGCTGGTTCTCTTAATTTTGTCTCGACAAACTCTTGGCATTCCACTAGAAATGAGACACTTCATCAAAGGGAAGGCAGACTTGTCACCTCGATCATCTTTTCAATTCATAATCTCTGGAGAAAATGTTAAATAAGCAGTGACGGTAATATTTGAAGACATAAAATAGACACAGATGTGCACATTTTAATACCAAACAAGTGTTTAGCCGCTGTACAAAAGAGTATGTGCATATAAATATATATTTTTTAAATAATCAAACGAATGCATCTGTTTTCTACACACAGTTGACATATTGTACATTGCAATTCTGTTCTTACCGTTGTGTTTTCAGAGTTTTTATCTATTTACATGTGTGAAAATGTGGGGCTTGGTGTTTTGCTCCCCTCCCTCCGGTTCCAGCCTCCTCCCGGATCTGTATCATAACCACTTTTGTGAACTTCATGGTCTCTTTCTCCATCACTGTCGTTTCACTCAACCTAACGAGTGCCAAACGTCCCCGACACACACACACACACACACACACACACACACCTGTAGTGTGTGCAGGCGAGACGTTCTCTGGGCGTCCGGGGAAACACACCTCCGGTCAAACGTTGCTCCGGGATCAAAGTGGCAGTGACGGGAGTCAGAGTTGGACTCAGGTTCCGAGCCATACGCATCCTGACAATCCCGCCGTCATGTATCTTTCACGAGGACCGGCGCCGGCTCGTAAAGCCTCCGTTTGCTCCCGACCCGACACGTTCTGGCTCATTAAGTTGTAAATGCGTGTCGGCTTCTCACTGTGCAGTCTCTCCAACCAGTGTCCTCTGATGATTGTGCCATAAATACATCTATGAATGGTCTTTACCCGTATGTAGCATCAATTATACATATGTTTGTCTAATGTAACCATTCACTCTTATCTACATTGTGAGGGCAACAATTTTTTTTTGTTGTTATTTATAGCTGTCATAAAACACCATCCCTAAAGTATCAGCAGTTCTCATTGATTTTTCTTGGGTGTTTGTGTGTCTGTGTGAATTCACAATATACAACTGTTTTGTTTTGTTTTGGTTTTTTTGCCCATGCCACTTCAAATAAATGTCAGAAATCCTAAATACACCAATTATGCACCCACACAAATGTTTTCACTTGGAAAACCTCCTGCATTCACGACATGAGCTCAACTGGCGTCTCCTTAGATCATCGCACTATCGGGAGAAAATAGTCTAATTCGGAGTAGTCCGCAGCTTATGATATGAAAACTGGAATGAACTACCATCATTCTCCTTCGATCTCCTCAATTTAACCTTTCTTTTAGCCTCTCTATGCTAATATATGCTTTATTTTTAAATCGGTACAAGCAGCCACCAGTTGTAAAGTTTTTATGAGGTTCTGTTCATCTCAAAGTGTCCTAAAGAAAGTGTCACATTGGTGGAAGCAGCGTTTTGTAAGTTATTTTTACTGTACAAAAGGCACAGAGGATGAACTGCACACTGCTGTTTTTAAATACCAAATAGATGTTAATATATTGAATTTATTTGATGTCTTAATGGTCAAATGGCTGAACCATTGTCATATGGAAATCTTTGGACTCTTATAGCTATTAAATCTAAAGCTCTTTGGACATTTTAGTCCCAGCAAATAAAAAAAAAAACTGATCGAGGCACTTTTTTTCCAAATCAGTATTTTAAGAAAGACTTTATTCACAAAAAGGTCAAGCTACTAGTGTTGCAAAAAAGAGCAAACAAGTGTTAACCTTCCACATAAATGCAGTACATTGTTAGTACTGATAAGCACCATTCAGCAGAAATTAGTGTTGCATAGTCAGTTTCCAGAACGCTGCCAGGGTTTCATTTACTTTCTGAGAGAAAAGCTTTCCGTGGAGCAGGATCCCTGGAGGTGGGGTCAGAGTCAGTCCAGTCCGAATGAAGCAAATCCTGGCCTGCGTCCAGTTCCAATACGCTGATCAGAACTTTCTTGGAAAGTCTGAGAGTCCCACTTCGCCAAACACACGAGTGGCTGGTGGCGTTTGTCTGACCCGAGTCTGTCCTCAGAAGGCAGGGCTATGAACCACCCCGGGTGTACACACCATCAATCATTGACACACACCAAATTCATCGCCGCCGCACCGGGGTTCATAGACTTTTCATTTTCTGGGCTCGCAGCTCAGAGGAATCAATATCACACTTGTGCTTCCAGGGTGGCCTTTCAGCACTTGTGGCCTCCCCCTGTTGTCTGAAACTCTTGTGCTAACATGGATATTGCTCAGTTAGTTCAATAAAAATAGAAAAAAAACTGATTCACATGTTAAATGCAGAGAGGCACCTTTGGAACGACTGGAACGCGCCGACGCCGGGCGCCGCCGTCCAGGGTGATGCAGTCTTGTGCCGTGCGGTTGCATTGCTGTGCAAAAGTAGTTCAGCTCGGGCTCGAGCGACAAAAAAACAAGCTGTAAGAAAACGCTCACATGCCTACTTGTGATAAGGAGTGTCTACGAAGAGAGAGTTTCTGCTGCCTGCGGACGGCGCAGATGGAGTACGGTTTGGGCTGGAGGGTCATGCCCAGTTTGGGAGTGACGGTCGGGACGGTTCCTGGAGGAAACTGGAGATGAAACCTCTGCAGCAGAGTGGTGAAAAAGAGAAACATCTCCATTCTGGCCAGCTGTTCTCCCAGGCAGTGACGCCTCCCTGGAAAAAAAAAAAGGAAAATGTGTTTATTCATGCGGTCCTACACACACATACACACACACTAAACCAACAGCTGGCTAATTTGTTCAAGACATTTGGAAACTTGAAGACGACAAAGGAGGAAATGAGGGGTTTAAATGAGGATAGCGTGCACTGCAGATGTGCAGGAAAACTCTGAAAGTTCTCCACTAATGGCTGCAAAAACATCTGAGAAACACGAATGAACCACAACATAAGGCAAGACTGGAAAAGAAAGGATGTGGCCAAAAGGCAAAAGGGGAAAAAATGGAAATATTGATTTAGAGATGAGGAATTCTGTATTGTTTTAATACTAATATATAATAATTATCTATACCAGAGGTGTCAAAGAAAGCAACATAGGTGACCTACAAATGAGTAAAAACAACAACTATGCTTCAAAGATTTAAGGGAAATAAATACTGTTTCTGGCTCGTTTACTGTGGATGGTTGTTTTAGTGAGAGAAGAAATCCATCATAAGATCTCTGTCTCTTAGCATTAGCACTCTGTGAGGGTGAATCTGTTACAGCATGAGCTCCAGTGCTGTACAAACTGTAGAATCATCAGGCCAGTAATTTAGAGTTAATCTAAAAAGACATACTGTTGCAAACAAGATTTTTAGATTTTATGTAGATTTGAACATCTGAAAAGGAGAAATTCAAGTAATATGTTGGATTTTCACTTTTAACGAAATGGAAAAAGGAACTAGAGAGCATTGTGTTTGATCACGGAGACATCATTAAGAGTAGAGCTATTCTTGCAAACAGATGCCAAATTAATTTTTTAGATATTTGTACTTCTTTGCATTAGTTTTAGATTCTTATAATGGTCAGCTAAATGTATTTTAAAGAAAAGGCTTTAGATGACTGTCTTCTTTCAACTGACAATAAGCTGTTTTACCATCAACTCCTCCAGTTATATGATTTTTAAAGAATCCCATCACCTCTGAGCCACTGTCTGGTCCGCTCTGACAGGATAACACTGACTCTAATCCAAAAGTCACAATCCATCAAGCAAACAGTGGTCACATGGATGGGATGAATGAATTTGTTTTCAGACAGTCAGCTGGAAGAGGCTGGTGTCAAATTACCACCACCTAGTGCTGAATGTCAGTATTAACTTCCTGAACATTGGCTGATCAGAAAAGGGAAGGTTAAAGAATGAACTCTAAAGCGACATCCTTCAGTCCGAACCGTCGGGGTTGCATCCGGGAGCAGAATAACTCTATTTCTAATCAGTTGTTAGACAGGTTATTACAGAAAGATACTAAAGATACATTAATTCTGTTGAACTGCCTCTGTGTGAAATATATTTAAACTGAATCTAATAACTCCACCTTTAACATTTATTTCCTTCTCTATCTTTTTTTTCAGTATATTTTCTGTAAGACCTCAGATCTTTTTGAGTATATACTGTATATTGGATTATATAGTTTGAGGTCTGTGTGCTGATTTCCTGGCAGACTGTTTTACCTATGTATCGAAAACATTTTAATCAGAGAGTATAAATGAGTGACTAACCCAGAGAGAATGGAAGGAAGGCCTCACGCCTCACAAAGTTGCCGCAGCCGTCCAGAAACCTCTCTGGCAGGAACACGCCGGGGTCGCTCCAGTACTTCTCGTCAAAGTGTACAGAGTACAGGTTTGTGATCACCATGGTGCCTTTGGGAATCGTGTACCCGTTCACTTTTGCTTCCTGCGAGGTGGCGCGGAAAATGCCGAGTGGCACGATGTTGCAGAAGCGGAGCACTTCGTGCAGGACGGCTTCCACGTAGGGCATCCTGTGTTTGTCCACCAGCGAGGGCGCCTGTCCATTGGTCAGCACGCTGTCGATCTCCCTGTGCACCCTCTCTTAACAGGGAAAAACAGGAGACGGTCAGTGAGTCAGGTGTGTGTGTCCAATGAAGCAACCGTCCAGTAAAGGAGGTAACGTCTCATATGAGAGCGATGCTTTTGCTAAAACTGACCTTGTATGTTGGGGTACATCGCCATGTACAGCATGGCCCAGCGCAGGGTGTTTGTCGTGGTCTCTGTACCGGCGATAATGAGCTCACCCACCGAATAGATGAGATTTTCATAAGAATATGAAGATGTGGGATCTCCGGCGCTTTGCTCCAACTCATCCAGGTAGGCGTCGACGTAGTGGCGGGGCACTTGGGGCACTCTGCCCTTGGAGAAGCCTTCTATCACCTCCAGTAAGAAGTCGTACACCTCGGCAGCATTGCGGAACAACTTCTGGTGTTTCCCAAAAGGCATGTATTCGATCCAAGGGAAGGCGTTGTAGAGGAGGGCCCAGCCGCTCACCGCGAGCTCCACGTTCTCGCTGAATATCTCAATCATGTGCTTGAAATTGCTGTCGTCATATGTGAAGCGCTGTCCGAATATTATCAGATTGGTGATATTGGACACCGCATTGGTCACAAGGTGTTTGGGGTTGAAAGGTTTCCCCTTGTGTTCGTCAATAGCATCAACAAAGAACATGCACTCCTCCGAGATCTTTCTCTCAAACAGTCTCTGGCTGCTGCCGAAGTAACGGAAATAATTGGAGGCCAGCTTACGGTGTTCAACCCAGCCTTTCCCATATTTACTGTTGAGGAGCCCTTTAAATAGAGGAGAAAAAATGATTAAAATATACAAAATTATGCTACTGTTGACAAAATGATCTGTATATATGCACTGTATTTCAATCACAGCATCTTACCGCCCATTTTGGTCATTTTCTTGAATAAAGGCAGTGACGGCCGATCGGCAAACACCTCGCTTTGGTGATAAAGACATTCCCTGACACAGTCATAGCCGTTTAACACCACCGTCATGATGCCTCCCAGGTCAAGACTGAAAATCTGCACAACACAGCACAAGCATTTTAGTCATTTTATTCCATTTTTTTTCTTTCCACAACAATGCATTCACCTATGAATTAAAAGTTTATTCTAAAGTTGCATGCAACTACTGCTCTCTAATCTCAGTCTCTCTAGCTGTGCACACAATAAACGCGTCTCCTTTGTTCGTCTCCTCATTGTTTCCGCGTGCGTGCCAGCCTGCGCGCGCGAGCCTGAACCCTCGGGCGCAGGGTCACGCGCAGGGGAGCATCTGGAGAGCAGGCGCTTTTACCTGTCCGTGAACTTCGCTCTGCTTCTTGAGGAAGACGTGCGGCTCGGTGGCCAGAGAGAAGATGTTCCCTATCACCGGGATGGGGGACGGACCCGGAGGGAACCCCGGGGGTCTCCTCTGCTTCACGAGCTGCCGGACCAGCAGGAAGAGCAGGGCGGCCGCGCTCAGACAGCAGACGGCGAACAGAGCCTGGCCGGGAGACACCGGCAGATCAGCCAGATCCAGGCACGGAGACTTGATTGAAACCATTTTGGCGAGGAACAGCTCTCTCCGTCGTCCTGCAGACACGCTGCAAACCTCGACTCCTGCCGCGGCGAAGTGAAGCACATATGTATCATCTTGCACATTTTCGATCCCCCGCCTCTAAGGCTAAGATTGGCCAGAAAGTCAGAGTCAACTGCTGCTGATTTTTTTTTCCTCTCTGTCCTGATCAATAATCATCCAGTGACCATAAGGTTGAATGTTCAGAGTCAGTCTGCAGAGGGGGGATCGGACCACAGAACTGCACTTCACGTTGCCTTTCTTTTTAAATAAACTTTCCTGCATGTTTAGTTTAGAGGATTTAAGCTGAAAAATCCTTTAATCGGTTTGTGTGGCTCATGCACGAGCCTGGAGATTTTATTACTTGAGAGAAAATACCACTTGAACAGGGACCACTTTTATGCATTGTGATGTATTTCAAAGTGACACTACTAGAAGTGGAAGCAACAGATTACCAAACTCATATGTTATTGAGTAATATTTTAATTTAACTCAATTTACACTGTCATCTAAAACATGCATAAATAAATACCCACGATTGTCATTTAAACCTCTCATCTGCATATTTGTATGCTTTAAGTGTACTATTTTAGCAGAAAAAAAATCCTGCTTTACATACACATTTCTTCACAAAACACATTTCACAAAGAGTATTATTTGAGAAATGTGATTTCAACATGAATATTTTAAAAACACCCAAGGTATCTGCAATTTTTAATGCAGTTAAGAATTAAAAAGTGGTTTTGATCTATCTTGAATATTTTTAGTAACAGTCCAAACTGGTTCTCTTTCCACGTTTTGCACATTACACTGGTAAGGAGGAGGCTGGACTGAGCAAATGGGCACTTGTCCAGCCCTTTTTTTTCTCAGAGAAACTTTAGATAAAATACCACTCACAGTTATTTTTGTTTGGGAGGTTTTGGCTACTGGGAAAATAAGCTCGATGCCATATTCTCCGAATGACAAGTGGATTTTGAGAGGCAGTCCAGAATGAACAAAACTACAACAAAATGTGCTGCACAACCTCAGAACTCACACGTAAGGAAAATAATGAAGAGTTTTTAATTTTATAACAACATTATTGAAATGTCTTTGAATGTGCACAGTCCTAAGGGTAACTGCTGATCACTTTTAACTTTGCCAAATCAAAAATAAGGAAAGTTTATTTTTTATATAGGTTGTTCAGAAAGACAAAGAACTGCAGCCTGGATCTGGCTAAACTTGTACTTTAACTCTCCAGTTTCAATGTTGTGACTTGGCAGTTTTCTGGCTTTCCACCATTGTGCTGAATACTTGGAAATGTGGATGTAGGCCACTTTGTCTAAATGTTGAGTATGCCATAAAGTCTGTATTAAAAGAACCATTTCATTCAAAGGGATTATGTCATTGGCTAAATTAAATCTCAGCTGGCACGTAGATTGTGGATTTGATCGCACAAAGTAGCTTTGAACTGAAATGACACAGCACAGATTCAAACATGAAGACAAAAAAATGTTGTGGCCTGCTACAAGATTAGAAGAACAAGTTTGACAATATAACAACTTGTATTATGTCAGGGGCTTCCCTATTTCAGTGTGGAAATGAAGAGAATGTGTGTAAAGGCCAGATTATAGTCTGCTATTAAAGATAGAATACATTTTACAATGCATGAATAAAACCTGTAAGCTATCCCAAAGGTGATGTGACCTTTCAAAGGGTTAGGTGGATGGATTGATAGGTGGATGGAAGGACAGATGGATAACTGGCTAGATGGATGGATGGAAGGATGGATGGATGGAAGGATGGCTGGCTGGATGGATGGATAGCTAGCTGGCTGGCTGGATTGATAGGTGATTGGATGGATGGCCGGCTTGCTGTATGGATGGGTGGACAGTTGAATGGCTAGATGGATGGATGGATGGATGGATGGATGGCTAGTTGGCTGGTGGGATAGATGGGTGGTTGGATGGCTAGATGGATGGATGCATTTTGAATGTATGTATGTATGTATGTATGTATGTATGTATGTATATTTGGATGGATGCATAGCTGGCTGACTGGATGGATGGATGGATGGATGGATGGATGGATGGATGGATGGATGGATGGCTAACTGGCTAGTCGGATAGATGGGTGGTTGGATGGATTGATGGATAGCTGACTGATTGGATGGATGGATGGATGGTTGGATGAAAGGTGAATGGATGGATGAATGGATGTTGGATAAATGGATGGATGGTGAAAAGATGGCTGGATGGAAGGATGATGAATGGAGATTGGATGGCTGGATGGATGGATGGATGGATGGATGGATGGCTGGATGGATGAAAGGTGAATGGATGGATGGATGGATGGACAGATGAATGGTGAATGGATGGATGGATAGAAGGATGGATGGATTTTAACAGCATAACATTCTAGAATTGACAGTCTTTGCCTGCAGGACCGAGCCTCGCAAACCAGACCGGCCCACTCCTCATCCTCATTTGGATTTGGAGTTAAGCTTAGTCTGAGCTCATGAGCTCATCTCCAAAATCCTAACGGATGAGGAGAGGGCGGGTCTGGTTTGCGAGGCAATGCAGGACCTGCAGGTAAAGACAAATTAAATTTGCCAGAAAGCAGAGAAAAATACCCCAAAGAAGACACATGTTGGAAAAATGAATATGATAAAGCTGTTTAGGTAGATTGTATAAATAAATTATTATAATCACTGTTATTTTTTTTATCATTCTACTAATGGCAATGCATGTTGATATACGGTCACTTAAATTATGTACAATACTCTCACCATGAGCTTTCAAACATGTAGTCTGGTTTTTACTTGAATATGTATATTACTACAAACCAAAAAAAAAAAAAATACAGCATTGATTTGCTGAAACTTGTCAAATATTTTGCTTGTGTAATATTTACAGCTGTTTTTGTGTTTCTGACTATCACTGTTATTTACATTTCTGTAAAATTTTCACTCACTGTTTTTTGTCCGTTAAAAATAATTTGTGTCTGGCTTTATTTTGAATTTTTTTCAAACACAAAATTGATCTTCAGTTACACTTTTGCCTATTGACGCTGTTGAGGTCAGTTGTGTGTCCATTAATCATAAAAAAAACAAGGCATTAACACACAGATTCCTAAAACTGGAAGTAAAATGCAACACATAAAATATTTCGAGAAATTATTAGAAAAAAAATCCTTCAGGTCTGTTAAGTATATCAAAGCTGAATTCAATGAGCTGCTATCTGTAATGCATGTCTGTCTGTTACCACGTTTTTAAGCAAATAAACTTTGAACCAGTAATCTGCTGCAGGTTCCTTCACCTCTGTACGTTAAAGATTTGGTCATGCACTATATTTAGGGGTCAAAGGTGAAGGTGTGTGCCACAGACTTGCATATTTATGTGCACGTTTTACCTTTTTAGCATGCATTTCAGAACTTGTGCAGGATTTTGTACTGATATTTTTGATAAAGTATCAAGTTTATTGGATATGAAAAGCTATGCCTCCAACAAATCATTCAAAAAAAAAAATCATTTTCCAAAATGTTTGAAACAATTCATTCAGTAAAATATCATAGTTTTCATCTATCTGCTTCCGTTATGGATGATAGATAGAGGTGTAGAAAGGAGACTGAATGCAAAGGGGAACCCGTGCACATAAAACCATCTCATTAATGTGGCTTTAAACTATAAACAATTTCCATATTTGTAAAATGCTGCTTTCCTCTTTGCTGTGTGATCAGTTCATCATGACTCACTCCTCATTAGACGTGAAGTTGTTTATCCAGCCGTTCCTTCCTGCTGAGGCAGCTGGGAAGCTTTTTTTCCTCTCTCGATGCCTCAATGGCCTCTACAGACCTCTCCCAATCATTCAGATTTGTTAAGGCTACCTAATGAGGACATTCTTGCAAATTACTTCTTTGCTTCCTGCCAGCTCCCCTGACTCAAAAGCTATTCTGGAAGCATTAAACACATCTGTCAAATTTAATCAGAAAATCATGTTCTCACTGTTACATTATCTTGTTAGTGGTTGGATTAATCAAAACATCTGAAGCACAAGTGTCCAGGTGGTTATTTTGAAACTGCAGGATTCAGACAAGGCACAGTCAGCATAAGAAAAAAAAAATCTCTGATGTTGTTTTATCTCACATTTTAAAACACCTGGAAATCAAGGAAAAGGAGAAGTAACTATACAAAAAAACCTGACAGGTAGGGGAAGGATGAGATTGGGATTCATTCAATATCATGTCAATATTTTCAGGATGAATAAATTGTGTACTTATTACTGTAAATTAAAAGAGAAATACACTCTGCTTCTCATCTTTTCCATACATTTCCCTTTTTATTTAATTTTTTATTATAACAATTCAACTTCATTCATTCATTCATTCATTCATTCATTCATTCATTCATTCATTCATTCATTCAACAAAAATAGAATGCATTGTGAAAAATGAGAGGAAAAAGTAAACAACAATAAAGCTTGTTCAAATAGAAATAGTCTAATTATGACAATAACGTCCATAATATTAGCTTAGAATTGTATTGGTCTCTATTTGATTTTGTTGTTGATATTAGCGATACAAACCTTTATTAAAATTTATTTGAGAATAAAATTGATCATGAAATGCAGTTTTGCCCAAATTTATATTTCTCACTCAAAGTTTGTGCTAAACCTAAGTTACACAAACCTGTTCCTGTTTTAACTTTCTTTTAATTTCTTAAAAACATCAGGTAAAAATTGACTGTTGAAATATCCCCTTAAACGTCTGCTGGGTTGAAACAATGAAATTTCCAATATTTCAGTGACTTCCCTATCAAAAAAAATCAAAAGAGAACTATCATCATATATCTACTTTTCTACTATGTTTCATGCTTTGTGTGTGTGTGTGTGTGTGTGTGTGTGTGTGTGTGTGTGTGTGTGTGTGTGTGTGTGTGTGTGTGTGTGTGTGTGTGTGTGTGTGTGTGTGTGTGTGTGTGTGTGTAGAAGACCTGGATCTACAGAGTGTTCTTCTTGTGTGACAATTTGATCAAGTGGATCCCTCAGTACATTATCTACCACTGATCCAGGTGACTGGAAAACTCTAGTAAGCTAAGTGTCCAAAAGTTATTTTCCCCGGTCGAGTGACGGTGGTGGAAGCATGAAGAGGTTTTTAATCCCTGTGTAACTTCAAGAGCAGGTGTTCAAATGCGCGGTCGGGCTGAGCTGCAGGTGGAGGCTCTTGACTGAAGCACTTTGTGAAATCACCCCAGACTGTTTCCATTAATGTAAGACTGCTTGTCTCCCAGTGCTGTGAGTTTTATTGTTTTGTTTTTTTACTCCTTTCCTTGAATAATAATTCAACAGTAGATTGATGACTGACTGACTGACGGACTGACACTTTGAAACTGTGTCTATCAATAAGTAGTAATGGTTTTTCTGCTTGAAGAAAAAAAAATATATATAGGAAAATAAAGTGAACTCTGCCTGTGTGGTCATAAACTGTGAAGTCATGAGTAAAAAGTTTTTGTTTTAATTATTCCACCACCATCCCTGATGTGCCTCCCCTCATGCACTTTGTTTGCTGCTCTTGTGACTAGAGGTGGCGATAAATGTGAACGCACGTCATTTTGACACTCTTCAACAATCCAGCACTGTTGTCACTTTCCAGTCGGAGCACTGGCTGTACCGTACTGCGAGCCGCTGATCAATGCTGCCTATTCAAACAATGCGAGTTGCTGATATATGAGAGCTTTGGAGAGTTTCTCATTAGAGTCCTCTGCAGAGAATGGTGTTGCCTCTGTTCAGGAGAAGACACCAACTCATCTGAGACTGTGACTGATGAGTGCTGCAGTGAGGATAATGCTGCCCTCTCTGTCATGAATGCTCTCCAGTGTTGTAATTAATTTTCTAGGCCAATTCATGCCGAACATGAGAGAATGTGAACAGTGTGAGCTAATTGCTGTCTCGACAATACACTTTTCCCCTTGGAATGTAATTTTTCTGCCTCAGTTGGTGTCGCTGGTTCAAGTGAGCCAAGGCTTCGGAGCCACATTGTCCGAAGCGATATGGAGGAAATACACAACAATTCCACACCTTATAATAAAACAAAAGCCACAAATTATTCAATTTCATTAAGTATATATCATTTGTTTTTTAAATTTTGATGATAGTAATACAGATTACTGGATGACTGAGTTATAGATTCTATTGACTTTTGATGTTAGTTATTTAATAAACAAATAAAAATACTCCACTTGGGTGGACGCTGGAGAGGAGTCCTTATCCTAAATATATGAAATTAAAATCTCTTGGCAAGGCCCTCAAATGAGAACAAGACAATTAAGATAAATCACCGCGTGTGGAATCTCCTGCTCTGAAGTCTTTCGTCTTTCATGAGCAGTTCCTGACAGTGTGTGAAGCTGTTAGAGACTAATTTAGTGCCTCTGGTCCGAGGCCTGCAGGTCTGCTCAATAGTACTAAAAGGCTCATCTACTCTAATGAGTTTCCTTGTGACGCAAAAAATAACTGGGAGGCAGGATGCTTTATGATACATCATCCAATATTGTTGCATAACAGGAATTAGGAGATGGCCAGAGACCAACAGCCCAGTAATTAGCACAGAGAAACCGGATGGACATCGGCGAATGGATGGTTTGGTTTATTGACAGAGAGCTCGCTATAATGCCATTCCCATATAAATCATAAAGAACAGACTCTCAGTCCGCTCCTCGATGGTATGCGAGCTGCTACGAACTGTGCGTCTGAATCAAATATTTCCAAAGCTTTCACAATGATGAACGTAACGACTGGCTAACTCTCATTCATTCTACTCAGCGCATTTCCACTTGTGAATTTCATTACTGGCAATTGGGCTTCAAGATACGCGGCATACTGCTGGATAAAAATCTTCCTTTCATAATGATCAAGACAGTTTAGAAGAATTCCTGAATAGATCTAGGCATTGTTTGACATTCCTTTTTACAGTATCTGGTGAGAAACAGACAAACATGAATTTATCAGAACTGGTCTCACATCTGTTCCTCTTTCTTTCTTGTTAGCATTTTTATCAACTTGATGACAAGATGGACAGATTAATGGATAAGTATATTTTATACTTTGATAACTTACACCACACTGTTGCTTCACTTCATGGTTTTTCTCTGTTTTTGTACAAAAATGATCATCTGCTGTTGCTTGAAATTATGGGAAATTTGATTTGACAAAACAGAAACTGCCACCAGATGAAGTGATTTACTATTTTAGTTGTAGCATCATGATTTGTGTGATTTTAGTCAAGCTGCTCATTGTCAACAGACCTTTATAATGGTACAAGAGCAGTTAAACTCTGATAACACTGTTTGAAAGCAGTTTCAGGAGATTTTCAAGAGACACCTTGTAAAATGTTCATCTTTTCAACACCACTTACTCATTGCGTAACATGGAGAACAGGGAGTTTCTAAGCTTTATTTAAAGGTACATCAATCATTTGTAATCAGTTCTGGGTATTTTAGGGCCCAATTTGGTCCTTTTCAGTTTCTATATTCGACATTCAACACACCTCCTCTTACCACAATAAAAATACAATAAATATAATTTTGTTGATTTTAACTCACTGTAAACCCTGAGTCTGTTGACACCACTGAGGAATTTTACTGCTTAAACTCTTGTAAGTTTCTCCGTGCAGCCAACTGCTTCCAAACAGTTGATAACTTTTAGTGAATCAAACACATCGGCAACCACGGTGGGTCCCATTTGCATACAGCTTCTTTTACTGGTTTGCAGAAAGAGGCGAGGGGCTCGAGATTGGCCAGCTGTTTGAGGTAAAGCTTTTCATCAGCCAATAGACGGTGATCAAGCGCTCATTGGGTTGATAGAGAAACCCATGGGGAACATATATAAAACCCTGTGGTATGGGAGTGTTCAGTAGATTCGCAAGTGAGTCTATTCTTTGAATCTTCATTACCAGAGGAGTTATCATCTCACGGTAAGTATGGGGAAAAAAAAAAAAAAGACTGATTCTTCAAACTTGACAAAACATGTTGCTTTTAGTGCCAGACGTGATAGAGTAAGGTGATGGGAGGCAGCGGTTCACTCTGTGAATGAGAACAACTCATCCAGCTCAAGTCAGCCTGAGTTCAGCCTTTTTCTGTCTGTGCAGCCTTTGAGGCTCAGCTAGCAAAAGAGTGAGGGAGTGAGAGAGGGGATCATGCAGCTGTGCATGCAGGCAGAAATTAGTTTAAGGGAGAAAAAATGGTGGGCATTTTAAAACTGACCCCTGATTACTAGTTATTGCCTTTACATGATCTTTTCTGTGTTTTTTGCAGGAAATCATGGTGATGCCAAAACCCTGGACCCTCCTCATTGCTTGTGCGCTGATCATTTGTCAGATTTGTATCTCACAGGCAGCTCCGTCCAGGTGGGAGAGCAGCACTATTCACTCAAGCAAATGTTAACAAATTTATCACACAAGTATATTTAAATCAGCATCTAATGTCTAATATAACAGTTCACTTTGAAAGGTTTAGTCCTATCAGTGTTTCAGGTTCACTGTTAATTTTTGGATTGTTTTCATGTTAATTATTAACACAGTTGTGTTTAAATAGACGTCCTGACAGTAAAAGTGTTTGATTGATGTGCTGTTATCAAAACGTGTCTTTTCAGAAGTAGTAAGGAGTCCATGTCGGATGGCGTCACTCTATCGAATGACGACGCTCAAAGGTTACTGAGAGCGATCAAGGAGTTCATGCAGATAACTGCAGATGAGCAAGATCACCAAACAGCTGACGGAGACAGGTATATCTATCTATCTATCTATCTATCTATCTATCTATCTATCTATCTATCTATCTATCTAACAACAGTAACACAAGGCATCATAATTTAATGTAGGAGCCCAACAACTTCAGTGTGCGCTCAGCTTGGGTTTTATTACTCTATCAAGGTATTTTTCAAGGTCTATAAAAACATCATTGATCTTTTTTTAAATGTCATTGCATGGGCATCATTCATCCATTCATTCAGCCATTGCTTAAAATGACATGTGCATCAGAGTGCTTTAGTTTAGTAAAAAGCAAAACGTGAGTTAATCCATGAGAGAACATGCATGACAGTCATAAGTAAGACTGTAATTAATCATTACAACAAACATTCTACATGTGTTTAATGGGGTTTTAAGCATGTCATGAAAATCTTCCAGACATTTTTGTCTTAAATGCATGACATCTCTTGAAAAAAACTAATAAACATGCATGCTGTTATTAGGAATGATCTGCATGTCACTGTAAAGCCTGTTTCTGCATGTTTCTGTTTTTTTTCCCCATCTCTAACAGCTTGGATAGACCCATGTCTAAGCGCTGCACCGGCTTGAGCACTTGTGTGCTGGGAAAACTCTCCCAGGACATTCACAAACTGCAAACCTACCCTCGCACTGACGTGGGAGCAGGGACGCCTGGCAAGAAGAGAAGTCTATCTGAGCATTATGACAACTACGGCAACTCATACAACTGAAGCTCTCAGCTTTCGCTCGTCTGTTCACTACATTTATTGGCACTTGTTTGATCCTGTCCAACTGGGTTCATGAGTTAAATTGTTGATACATGCCAGCTCTCTTTATATGAATCTCAAAGTTTGATATCTGAAGCCTCAGTGTGTTTTTCTGCTTTCTGGTTTCATCTTTTAGCTCATGACGCTTCTTTATACAATAAATTCATATTTAACTTGAAAAATGTTTTTAATGGAATTTTGATTAGAATCTGAAAAAATAAAACGGTAAGCATGGCTGTCTGAACATCTAAGCTGAATTGAAATGATATGATAGTAATTTTCTTTTTTTTCTTTTTTGCAAGTAACACAACAGCACAAAAGCGGGGATGCAACACATCCACCTGCGTCACCCACCGCTTGGCTGACTTCCTGAGTCGGTCGGGCGGCCTGGGAAACAACAACTTCATCCCCACCAATGTTGGCTCCTTGGCGTTCGGCCGACGGAAGCGGCACGGACCTGCATGATCACTTAACCAGACATCTGGTACGTTATCACACTGCACAGAATGGATCCGGCAAACCACTCAATCCAGTGAAATCTCCCCAAATTCCTCAGAAATCTTTGCATGGCTGTTGCTTCATAGCCATCTATGTTCTTGTATAATACTATTTACATTTTAGATTTCATAAGATTTGAAATAATGAAAACAACTTTCTTGTAAAACAAATTTGTTTCATGGATTTATTTTTGACACAATTGCAGCGTTTCTGAACTTTACAGAGAATCACCTGAATTGCACACAAGTTTTTTTTTGTAACATTCTCCTTTATCTTCCTCTTTTTGCACCTGCCACATCATTCAGGAATGCCTTTGAGCGTCTTCTCTTTTTTCTCTCCTCTCCAGGACAAAGTGTCCCCGCTCAAGTGACAAAACATCACCATCGACTTATAAGCTCTTTCAGAATGACTGTCATTTAACAAAACATGCCACAGTAACATGCTCTGATGTTTTGACTTTAGATTATAGACAGTGTATTTATTGTCTTTCTGTGCTATGAGAAAAAAAATCCCTCCCATTTGTGGTCATAGACATATAAAAGAATGTCGTCTTTTGGAAAGGGGGAGAAGGAGGAGGCAGAGGTGTTTTCCTCCTCTGTATTAGCTCGTATCTCACTGCACTTCTGACCTGTGGCTGCAGAGTGTTGACCTGGGAGTCTTATCTGCATCTTCACCAGCTGTGACTGTTTCGTGCCTTGATGTGAAACACTTCATTACATGGCATTATAGTTAAAACGTGGAAACATTTTTAGTAATTATCCTCAATATTGTAAAAATTGTGATTTGAAAGCAGTAATAAATAGTATTTTAGCTACACAAGCCTTTCGTGTCTTACTATATGTTTGATTTTTTTAAATCAGTTGAAACAGATATCCACATAGACCTGATTGATTTCTTCGCCAAAAAAGTATATTTGTTGGTTAAGGCAACCACTTTGCAATCTCTACTGAGACATGAGGGATTGAACTTCCACAACCATGTGTGTAGCCGATAAGTCATCTCACTCTCCACTCCACAGAACAGGAGTCTTGCTCAACTGAGTAGTGGATGAGCTTTGTCTTCAGTAAATCATTACATATCTAACAGGAAGTGTCAATCTTCACTGGAATGACAGATATTTGTTGTTAACTGCTATACAAGACCATCCATGTTCTATAAGACAGAGCTATCACACACTGAAATAAAGTCACACAAATGCACATTTCAGTCACATTTATAATCACAAATGAATCAAAATGCATGTTTTGAGCAAGCTGAAGATGAGAGACTGTGGACGAACTAAACCCAACATGAAGTGCACTGTATAATTCTACCGAGTCGTCGCAAAGGCATCGATTTCTGTTGCAAATCGACACCTCTTCAGAAACTGGCTTTATTACAACTTTCTATTAGAAAGTAAAGTGATCTTGGAAAAAGGGGCAGAAGCTCCTACTTATGAGATGTTTGGCTGGTGAGCCAGCAGCTGTTTGTCATTGTGGAAATTGAAATTCCACGGGTTCTTAGCCTTGTTGTTCTCAAACCTTGTGGGAGTATGTGGGTACAATGAGTCCAAACTGGGTATAGATGTTTCTGCACAGAAGGGCCACTCAACTCCTGAAATCCTGCAGGTTGTAGCTCTCTCTCTGCAACAGCACACCCCAATCTAATGTTAATATCATCATCCAACTTGTAAAAAACTGCAGTATCGAGCCCCTCACTGCAATCAGGTGTGATGCAACTGCGAAAGGCCCAACATGCAGGGCGTCAGCCCACGAGCCCTGGAGTATCCCAGCCGCAGATCCTGTCTGCATCTTACACTCTGCTGCTATGTGCTGGATTGTCTCTGCGGCGTCTTTGCACAGCTTGCACTACGGGTCTGAGCTACTCTGGTAGAGCCCGGACTCAAGGCCTTGTGATTAATGCCTCTTTTTTCTTCTACATTCCTGAGAGGTTAATTGCCGACCTTAAATTCCCCGTTGATATGAATGTGAGTTTGTCTAGTTGTCTCTCTCTATGTATACTTGTTATGAGATGGACTGATTTCTTCTCACGTTGGAGGAAACAAAATCCATTGTTCACACTGATGCAAAAATCCTGTGGTTGAAAAGAGGATGAGAAACAAGAAGGACAGACATGTAATGTGAGGACGTCTTACAAAGTGGGGGAAGGAACATATACAGAGAGAGGAGGCACAGCTGACAACAATCAAGAGTAATGAAGGCAGGAGAGGGAGCACAGAGGACACCAGGGAGAGGTGAAAAGATAAACAGCCTAAACACTGGGAAGGAACTATAAAATCAGATCACTCCAGGAAAAATGAGAGATTATGGGCCATGGCATATCCAAAAAACAGCACTTTGAGAAAGCTGCTTAGGCTTCTGTTGACTAATTTTATAGAAGAGCAATTATGATGAACAGAACATGGGGCGTCAGCCCACGAGGCCTGGAGTTGAGCAGCCCGGCTGTACGGTATCCCAACCACAGATCCTGTCTGCCTCGAACCTAATATCAATATTGACAGTGGGGGAAATATTGGTAAGCTGACTTTACTTCCATTTACTTCCATTTGTCAGCTTGAGTGGTCTCAACACATTTTAAATCAGTGCTATTCAATTACAGAGTCAGTGTGACGAAATTTTAAACTCAATAAATCTATCCGGGTTAGACATTTTTTCTGGCCAATAAGCATCCAAATAAATTTCTGCAGTTTTTATTCATATTGTGCATTTTCATTTTTCATACATTAAAGGTACATGAAAAAGTCCACAAAAACACAACAAAAGACCTGAGGTAAAAGAAATTTTTTTTTCGTTCAAAAATAAAATCTAATAAAACAAAAAGATAAATTTCCATAAATAATCAGTCATCCCTAAAAGGGCATAAAAAAACTAGTGTGCTTTCTCTGTACATTGAAAAATGCATTTAGCGAAAGAAAAAAAATCCCTGTAGAAAGGCTCCCTTGATGACGTGCAAAGGTGGTAATAACTGCGCGTGGAAGTCAGGAAACCTCCTCGTGTGTCTCCTGCTTTCTAATTTTAAAAGGCTCTTGATAAGTGAGGAAATACCAACAGGCCAGGATTCTGCAGGTTTTGCGGTGAGGACGACTCTGTGGAGAATATTCAACATTTGATGAGGCCTTGGAAACTCACGTCAACCCTCAACACCCAATAAAGTAAGGCCATTTTTGTTTTTGGCACTTTTTTGTCCTGTGTGGAATTAAATCTAATCAAATTTAATTAATGCCTCGTGTTTTAAGTTTTGACTGTGGTTTTAATATGGATTTGATTACAAAGCATCACGAGGATTTAACTTGACATGTAGCATGAACACGTAGCATGTCTCAGACATGTGGTCACAGGTTCATTATTTACAATCTAAATATTGAGGGTTCACTACCTGTGAAGTGTTGGGCTTTTGTTCGACATTAGAGTGAGGAGAATCATGTTGCACTTTTTATTATTGAAGTATGGGCTTGTTGAATGTTTTGTTAAAAACATGGGATACAGTTATATGTCTTTGCACAGAAAAATAGAGAAATATTATTATGCACACCTTTTACCATTTAAAATCAAACAGGGCTTGTTGTTGTTGTGGATCCTGAAGTAAAAATAGTTGGATATCCAGGTGCTAAACTGTGCTTCTACTGGCTTTTCCAGCGTCATAATTTCTGACGTGTGGCAGAGTTTTGTCCTCTAATCGCTCACTTTCTAATTTCCTTGTCCCCTTATTGTTTCTTTAAAAACTGAAAAAACTCTTTAAACTTCAGTTCTGGCTTTATGATGTCTGCTTTGCATTTAGTTCTTTAGCAATGATTTAGTTTTAGCAGCAGTCAATCTGACTGTTCCCTTCAGTTTAGCCAACCCCAGGAAGCCATTGTTACTCTCACGAAGGGTCCCTGGAGTATTGTCACCATTTCTCTGGAGTTCCTGTCTAACAGACCCTGAACTTCATGGATACTGGTCTTCTTTAATTGATATGCTTGTTCTATCAGTTCTTTGACTTCTCCATTCATGTGTCTCTTCAGGGAGTGTGTGTTTCTGCCAACTTACAACTTAGTTTCAGCTTAATTTTTTTTGCGCACCTGCGAACATGACTGAATTGTGAATCTGTGTTTAATGTTGCATTTTTGCCCTGACAACCCAATATATCATTTACTTATTTTTTAAACTTTATTTCTACTATTTCTATCTACTCTTGTCAAAATAGCCCAAAAAGTGATGATTTTGGCTCATAGAAAGTGAATTAAAACTGCTGTCAATGAACAAAAAGTGCTCATGGCTGAAAAGGAAGTGAACCAAACATGCAAACAATACATGTGCCCCCCCCCCCCCCCCCCCAATAAAGCAGCTGTAATTACTCACATCATACTCAACAAATTGAATACAAGTAAAATTACAATCCCAGTTCAGAAAGTACATAAAATGTAAACATAACCACAATTCATTGAGTTGTAATTCTCACAAAGTCATATTGAATTGGTTAGTATAACCTAGAAATTAATGTGGGAGGCAAAACATTTTACCATTTCACGAAAAACGCAATGAGTCGTTTTGAGCATTTCGTAAATGATTGATTCAGTAAGATTACTGCTCAAAAAGTGATTGTTTTAAGAGCATTTCAGAAGTCCATTTTGTAAATGCTTCCTATCTACAGGACAGAATATTAGCAAAACATTCAAAAAATCAAGAGCCTTCTCTGCACAAAGGGCAAGGCCATAGGTCGACATTGGCATCTTCTTTCGTGAAGTGCTTTATATATTGTTACATCCTATTTTTAAATTACATTTTAAATATGCCAATAGTTGTATTTATAATACTTACACATTATTGGCATATGCTGTGCATCAAAATAAATACAAGCATCCATTATGTTATAGTTAATGTGAAGTCAATAAATTGCTCTAATCAGAAGCAGACAAGCCTGCACATGACTGGTGACTGAAACGTGCTCGGAGGAAACGTGTGTGAAGTGTGCACTTGTGATGCTGATCGACAATGCACACATCAAGTGATTAGATAGAGGAGCTGGGGCTACCCTTGATTGTAAGTAGCCATGTGTGAACTCCCAAACAGAGCTAATGAAAAACACAAGGGCCGGTTTTAGAGTCGCTCTGCAGTCTCAAGAGGAACTGTTGAAGATGTCAGATCTCTTGAGTGTCTGGGGACAAGCATCTGTCACTTTTGCATCGTCACCATCTGGTTCCCACACTGGGTGTAAGTTGGAGTTGCAGTGTGTTACATTTCTCATGAAACAAAAGATACAAGACTTTTTTTTTAATGTCAGCTGGTTGTTTGGTACATGGTGTCAGTTTCCTGCATAAAAATGATGTGAGTTTCCTTCACATAATGTGCGGTAAAAATTGCAAGCATTATTACCTCCGCCAAGGAGGTTATGTAATCACGTCAGTTTGTTGGTTTGTTAGTTGGTTGGTTGGTTGGTTTGTTAGCGACATTACGTCAAAAGTAATGGACGGATTGCAATGAAACTTTGTGGAAAGGTGGGTCTTGGGCTAACTTAGAATCCATTAAATTTTGGTGATGATCCGGATCACTGTCTGGATCCAGGAATTTTTTTTTAAAGGATTCTTTATCATTGAGAGATAGGGAGTCTTTGACATAGTGGGGCAGGCCCGCCGACAGGGAGCCTGTGTGGCATGCGCGCGCCGCGCCGCACGCCCCACTGTTCCGCACGCCGCACCGCTCTGCGCTCCACACGCCGCATGCCGCACAGCTCCGCATGCCGCACCGCTCCGCATGCCTCACCGCTCCGCTGCACTCCCCTCCGATCACACCCCCGATCACAATGTTGTTTTATTATATATGGTGTTCTTATTGTTGTTGGTGACTGATTTGACCTGTGGTGGAGGTCTGCGCTTTCTGAGTGCCAAATTCTAGTTATTGTTGTTCTATTTATTGTTGTTCTATTGAAAACTCGCAAGCTAATGGTGCTTACTTACAGTAAAAATAATTAAAGTAAATGGAGTGATCCAAATTTTCTAACATAAAATTCGGAAATATAACCATTTGACAACTTGGGAAAATCTTTTTCTCTGTTGGCCTTCAGGCAGAGCCTAATGACACTTTATTCACACAAATAGGAATTGATTAGCAGTCCAGCTACTCTCATGTCACTGCCATGTGTTGACCACATCATTCACAGACTCTGCTCTTGTTAGACAATTGCTTAATTGATTATGGGTGTGTGTGTTGCATAGCATAGTGTTGCATAACGGCTCATTTCACAGCTTTCAAAGAACACAACAGTGTTATTTCATACATGTTTTGAGCTATATTTCTTCATACCTTGAATTGAGAATCCACAGACATCCATCTGTTGTTCTGAACTAACTGTGACGTTCACATTGCATTGCATGGTGCTCGCATGAACTCAAGATGTCTGCACAGCGTTGACCCTGTCTCGGCTCTCTCCGGTCATCTGAGTGTTTTCATTATCTGTTGAGCTGAGCAGATGGTGCAACCTTGCATCCCGTGCCGAACGTGTGGCCTATCTATAACAAAACTTGCTGTTTGCCACTTGTCATGTGAGTCTGCTCTGGATAAGGTGGGCTTGATAATGGATGAGTTAATGGTTTTGTAAGTATTTTAAATCTTTGCCCTTCAGCTTTTCTGAAGGTGAAGGAATTATATTCTTTGTTCCGTAAAGCTTTATTCAGAGCTTCAATCCATCTTCTAAACAGACTTCTTCAATTAATCATTTAAAAAATGTTACTTTTTATATTTTGGCTCTGGTGGTGTACAAACTTTTCGCAGTGGGATTAACAGATTAATCCCACTGCGAAAAGTTTGTACACCACCAGAGCCAAAATATAAAAAACACACATTGTCAAATCTAAAATGCCAGCAATCAGATCCCACCCTGAATACTCCAGTTTTAACATCTTGAACATCGGAATTGCAGAACTGGAGGACAGAATTCACCAAGTGTACCAGATCCGTGAAGCAGAGAAGCTGGTGGACACCATCATCTTTGGTCCAACGAGGGAGGATGAAGTCCACTCTGAAGTGCCCAACATCTGCACTTCTTTCTCCGGATTTAAGCTCCCATTTTAGTCCCGTTTTAGTCACCAGTCTTCAGACTAAGAGACTCAAAATTACAGGCACTGTCTTTAAAAACATGAGATCAAGTAAAGAAGCTGGGTACTACACTGGGCTTTGCTTTATTCCACATGTAAAGCATGTGGTTTTTGGGAATATATCCAGAGTCTGCTTGTTTCTCTCTCAGGCCAGCAGAGATGCTGATGCATACCTGTGCTTCAAACCGGACTGACTGCTGTCCTGCTCTCTGATCTTCCCAAAAAAAATCACCCCACACCTTCAGCAGAACTCAGCTGCTCGTGTTGAACAGGACCAGAAAGCAGGATCGCACTGCACCTCTTTTGAAGGCATTGCATTGGCTCCTCGTGTCTTTTCAGATTTATTTAGAGTTCTTTTAATGGATGTTAAAAGTCATAATGGTCTTGTGCTTACAGATTTACTTTTATCTTATGGAAAGTATACTTTTATCTTGCAAAGCTTCAGGTCCTGCAGCACCGGCCTTTTAATCATCCCTGTTATTAATAGAAGTGACGGTGAGGCTGCTTTTCAGCACTACGCACCACGTTTATGGAACAGCCTGCGAGAGCCTGCAGAGAATTTTCATGTCTTTAAAAGCAGGTTCAAGAGCTTTCTTTTTAATAAGGCTTTTAACCAGTGTCTCCCTTTTTACCTGTTGTAGGATTATAGAAATTTGATTTATTCATGTATTGTTGGTATCATGTGGGAGGTAGATGGGGATCAGTGCATTTTGTGCTGCATTTTGTTGTACTAAAAGTGCTCCATAGATAAAGCTTAATTGAATGATTGCGCATCAGATCATTTAGAATCATATGAGACCTTTCTGTCATCTTTCATTGTTTCGGTGAGGACATTATCTAAAACAGTAGCCTAACAGTAGTCACGTGTATGAGCATAAGTTGAAAAAGTTTGACTTTGGGTGACTGTTTGCTTTTTGCAGTGTGCCGCCATCATGTGGTTAAATATATGTAGTGATTGCAGGGAGTGCCGTGTTGCTCATACAACACTTTGTTGGTGGGATTCGGGATGGATATTTCCTTAAACTCAAATGGCTGCAGTTTCCTCCCACAAAAACATGTGTAGAATTGACCAAAGTCCAGTTGACCTGATTTAATTTGCTTCGAGATGCTTCTTATGTGGACAAATGAGAATATACCGGTATCTTCCACTCTGTGACATTGACAAAAAAAATGACAAAAGCCACACTCAAATGCAACAAAAAAAAGAGGAATTTGTCTCCTTTAACATACATACATACGTACATACAGATATGATCAACGGCATTTTTGTTTCCTATTAGGAACAGTCAGTCTTCCTTTAAAGACATTGATAATTAGCAAGAGGTCCTTTGGTCGTTGAGAGTTTTATCATCTCAAATGTCTCACAACTATCTTTTATATTCTCACAACAGGATTATTTTCTTATACAATTACTCAAAACACAGTGATGAAAAACTGTTTGGAAATCATTGTATTATTTTGAGCTTCATTTTCATTTTGTTGAATTTTTTTTAATCGTCCTTTATTGTAGAGCATCGAATTCATCCCGTCCATACAGCACTTTCATGACTTATGAGGCCAGGACGGAATTCAGTAATTCTGCCGATGCTTAATGGGGTGTCGAGGTTCACCAAACACATTTAAAGTCTTCCCGTCTCCAAAAAAAAAACACATTCTTCCGGCTTCAAGAGCCCTTTCAATAATACAACAGTTTCATATTATATTCATAATGTGCTACGGTGAACACTGTATGAAAGTCTGCTGGGCTTAATTTAATGTAATTTCAGGGCCTAATTTAGGTTCCTACATGTCAGTGGTAATGAAACTTTTGTATTTGATCTAGATTCTCTCCAGTTGGATTCTCTCAAAGACTTTCAACATGAACTTTATGCATAGCATTAAATTCAAAGGAGAAAATAATCCCTTGACTTTTAATTGTGCTGTGGAAAAATGAGAAGTTAGATATCAAAGAAGTCAAGAAATACAGAATACGCCTGTCAAGGTTATAATAGCCAGTTTTTTTTTTTTTTTTAATTTAGTAGCTATATTTCATAAATGTCCTGAGAAAATCTGCATTGCATATATATCCCATTGGAAATCAGGATGAGTTCTTATCAAAATCAAACATTTGTTTGATAAAATGATTAAAACGGTGTCATCAATACTCTACTCACTTTATTTGATAACAAAAAGTCGCTGCTTAGCAGATGAATAAGGAAAATTAAAACTGCGCAATGTCAGTTCAGGTGCTCTAGATGGCAGCAGAGAGCCACACATCCCCACTCCCCTCTTACATTAATCTCATATTTATGGGGTATGAATAAAAAACTGTTTGCTATTTTCTTTTATTCTCTGTCAAGTTTGTGCAGTTCATAATTAATTCAGAGGCATTTCCTTTCCCGTTGTAAAACCATCCAATCAAAGAAATCATTGAAGTACAAAAATTGAGTTGATTAACCAAATTAAACTGTGTCGGAGGTGAGGATGAGCCGTGATACTTTGGGGTGTGTGATGAACAAATTTCACACTAAATGGCAGCATGTTTTTTCATCCAAAGCAGTGAGATTATCGATACGTCTAGACATGGTCTGTGAATATTTTACTATCATCCTGATGTGACATGAGGCAAAAACACCAGTGCTGCTTTTCAGCTTTTTGGTATCGCTGTTCTCTCTGTATTGTTTGAATTGTATTAATTTATCACTTATGTAGCTGTTAAAATATATATTTCAGGATGTTGATTCAGTGTAATTTTTCTTTGTTTCTTCTTCTTTTCTTATTATCAAGATTAGCATTTTTTTTAAGAGAGAATAATCATGTCTATACAAAATACTTGAAAGTATTTACAGTTCACTACAGTCCTTAAAAAAATGAAGTAAGCATTCACAGCTCTTTTTGGCTTCTGTGTAAACTGGAGTGATTTCTGAGGCCTATTTACTATGTGGAATATACAGTATATTTTTAAAGACAACATTAACGTGTGTAAGGTCTGTGTTGTCTGCTCTGAGATGTAGCTGCTCTCTCCTTCCCTCTGAAGGCCCTCTTTGTAGACGCAGGAATGCCCTGTGTGTACTCTGAAATGGAAAGCAGGCCGTCTGTTCAGATACGCCGCCGATTTGTTTAATTGTAAGTGACGGAGGAATTTATAAAAAACTATGTTTGATAAAGATGCCTGTCTGATATTCTCTTAAAGGAGACACACACACACACACACACAACATGTTGTCCTAATTGTTCGACGTCTCATTAGGGCAGCGCCATGGGACCTCGCCGGATAATGGAATGGCTGTAATACTGTGGCATTCATGGCGTCTCATGTGTCTTCTGATCATACATGCATATGTAGGGGCTGCAGTGCTAATCTGAACGCACAGCTGGCTATATCGCTCACAGCTGATATTGACTTATTGACCACTTTTATAGACCAAATTGTGTGGAGAGTTTCAGCAGCTGTCAAGCATTTGAAAGAATCAAAGTGTAAAAAAAAAATGTGTCCTTTAAAATAAAAGGTGTGCAGAATTCTTATACAGTTTGACTTATTTGAAACCTTTTGTTATTTGTTTCTGAGGAGATTGATGACATTTATCACTTTGTTCCAATAGAAAGCAAGAAATAATGAAGTCTTGGTGCAGTTGACACTCTAAGTGTGCACCTGAACTTCTTCAGTCGTACTCAAAGCTTTGATTGAGCCTATGGAATTGGATGAATTGCTGTAGAGGACGGATGGAAGAATGATTGAACCCACAGGTTTTGTGCAGATTAGACAGTTGCTATTCAAACACTTGGCTCCATTGTACAGGTTGGACATCATCACACATCCCACCTTTGCCCCGACATTAAACAGCACATACCACAGATAGAGGTTCACATGCTGCTCATATTGTCTTCCAGCCACACTTTTAACTTCAAAGCCCTGCTCACCCTTGTGTCTCAGGAGGAATGGAGGCACCACGGCAGCCAGCCTTCGCTGCTTTGCCATGGTTAACTATGGCCGCGGGCCGGAGCACCTCCCCGTGCTTCTGATACCAGAGCAAGGGTGGTGGAGAGGGGAGCCAGTGTCCTGTAGCTCCACAGCACACTGCCTTGTGCCCCGCCACCACATAACCTGTCCCAGCGAAACAGAGTTGCATTATGCGCCCGTTACAAGACTGGGCTTGTTTAAAACAGTGTATGAAAGAGCACCTTGCATACCAAGGGGTTCTCGAGGAGATGGGCTCATTCCTAATGAGGACAGTCACACAAGCGTTTTCATTTAAGGAGGGATCAGAGGGCTTGAATTTGCACAACCTTGGGAAAGGATCATCACACATTCAGTTTGACAAATACAAAAACAAAACAAAAAACACCTTTAATACTTGCAAATAATGTCAATATGTGTTCAAGCTTTCAAGCGTTGCTCGGGTCTGGAGTGTGTCCTCCCTGTTGAAATGATGATGTTCAGCTCAAAGGAACAATGTGGTGGATTTACTTTATTATGAACAAAGCCTTTGTCTGAGGTGCTCACACACTGAACGGGGGTCCAGAGTCCAGGAGCAGCTTTGAACTATCAGGTCAAAGACATCACAGAACCGACGCGCTGTTTCGCATTCATCTTGTACCTCACACAGGAGGCCCGCCACATTTGTCCTTTTGATTGTCCTGCATTTCTTTAAAGGTCTGGCTGGAACCATAGGTCATCTGGTGTCTTTTATGTTGAGAAAAACAAATGTTGTGTTCTTATTCTTGCTCTTCACTTTGGGGGAAGAACTGCACGGGGGTGAAAGCTTCCACTTGTTAGCATGGTTCCCCGCGGCAGTAAAGAACAACAATTGAAACTGTGCTTTTACTTCAAAACTGCAGATTACAGTTTGAAAGAAAAGAAAACATTTTAATTGAAGATAGAAAAAGGCTTTGCCCATATCAATAGAAAGGTGGGCATAGATATGAAATCCACTGCCATGAAATATGCAAAGCAAGCCCACCACAGAGAATAGCTGAAAACACAGGTTCTTTTGATGTTAAGTCCTTTGGTTGTGCATGTCTTCATTCAACTAGCCTGTGGATGTTTTAACCTTCTGTAAAACTTGCTCCAGCACTGCACTCTCCCTCTCTACATCAGAGTAATGTGGATCTGCACTTCTGCCCATGATTTTTATTTCATGAACACTGTATTTCTCTTTGCTAGACTTTATGGGTGCCCACCGTAGCATTTACTGTTCTCTCCTCACCATATTCTTATGGTTGTTGACACAAACCTTCTGTAATGACTGCTTTTCACATTTTACTGTTCTCTCATCCTGTGTTTTGTCTCATTTGCCTCATCTTGTGTGTTGCTTGGTAAAGTGGAGAAGTTCTCTGCTTTCATTGTAACTAAAAACAGGTTTTTTTTTTTTTTTTTTGTAGGATTAGTACTTAGTACTGCAGTAAAAATAGGTATAAATGGAGATTCAGTGCTTAAAAAGAAATATCTGTTACATTGTTTTGACACATAAATGGATGCACACACACCTACTGCCCTCTTTTTTAAACAAACAAAGTAATTCAAATGGGACTAATAATCAATCAAGCGTGGAACACGTATCCTTTGACTCCAGGCTGTTATTTCTCGGATGAGCTTGTGTGTGTGTGTGTGTGTGTGAGTGTGTGTGTGTGTGTGTGTGTGTGTGTGTGTGTGTGTTGTGCACTATCGACTGTCTCAGTTTTGATGATCCATTCTCAGATGAGAGGAAACATATAAGCACGCCGAGCATCACAAAGGGCAGATGAAACACAATGCTTCACACGCTGGAGCAGATAATTACAGGGAGATATCATCCTCACTCAATCTGCGCTTCTCCCCTCATTTTCTCTGCGATACACCCAAGTTTCCTTTCAGAACTGTAAGGACCAGGCGAAGTCCCAGCAGTGAACTACACACTGCTGGTCTTACTGAAGAGAAAATAAGGATTAGTTAGTATTCACTGGACATAACAAGGCCTTTGATGTAGCCAGTATTCTCTTTACTCACCAGGAGCATCAACATTTAATGAGACCTGATATCAGCCTTTTTAGGGGCTGTGAATATTTCAGATAAAAGCAAATTGTATTCACCAATACCAACAGACCACGAGGTGGTCAGACGCTCATTGTCACCTGTGTGTTCTAAGTGATGTACTGGAGCTGTGGCTTTGTGTAATGGGATATGTTCATTAAAACGGACCCATTTCACTCCCTCTTAATCAGCAGCACATATGTCATGGGAGCACAGGGCCTGCAGCTAAAAACTAGTGCATAATTTATAACTCCAGGTCAGGCTGTGCAATGAGTGCATATTATCTCAACAAAGATGCATTACTCTCCCATCATTTCATATTTACTGTTATGTCTTGATGCACAGTTCATTTAGCACACAACGGCGCCATAGCGCCTCAAAGACAAGATCCCAACATGTGTTAAGCGTTAGCACCTGCTACGTGTTCAGTATACCCCATACATTCAGATGAGCTCTTAATACAGGCACCTTTCTCTTTTCGAAGTCTTCAGCATCTGTCTAGCACTATTTGTGTGTGTGTGTGTGTGTGTGTGTGTGTGTGTGTGTGAGCTGGGAAACGAGAGAGACGGAGAGTGTGAGAGTGAGCAAGAAAGTGTCACAGTGAGCTGTGACACTGCAGGTGTTTAAACTGTGGTGATGTAATTGGTCACAAGGGGAATAGAAACAAGAGCTTCACAGTCCTTGATTTGATCCCTTGGTTATTGATTTCTCAGTCTGCTTCTAACAGAAATAATTACCACATGTAATGTATTATTCAATTACAAGACACTGCTCTCAAGTTTGGGTTTGATGGTCCTTTTTGAATCGCTGAGACCTATAGATAATTCAACACTGTCAGCCCATTAAGCAGCGCGAATATTAAAAGGTGTGCGTTAATCCTGCCTATTTATTAGGAACTGTGACATTCACCAGTGCTCAAAGTTTCCCATTTCCATCCTTTGTATAGCTGAAGGGAGTGGGCTTTAACTTTGGCTCAGTGTCAGGAAATCTCTCATTGTGACTCTGTAAATCAGTTTAATAGGCCGTGAAACTATTACAACTATTTTTTGAGGACAAATCAAAAGCATGGACACCTTAGTGCTTCACCAGCCAATAGGTGGGGAAAATATTGGTGAGACATAATTCAAAAAACAAGGAAGAAGTTTATCTTCTAATTATTTTTTTTTCTGTAAAAAAGGGAAAACGATCAAAATCTAACTGTTCCAAAGTTTCATGAACCTTTTCAGTTTCAACCTTCTTTGTTGTTTTTACCATGTGGAATACTCTCTGACGACGACTAAAATGGATGTAAAAAAAAAAAGGCAAAAATATTAGGATTTTAGAGTGTATGATCGCTTCGCTTCTTGTTGCTTGATTCTTCTGTCTCTGCTAATATTTAGTTGCATAGTGCATGTTGCATTTAGTGTGAATTCATATTTATCATCACATTCAGGCTCGGTGGTTTCAGTCTGTTCCGCTCTGTCTGTGTGTGTGTGTGTGTGTGTGTGTGTGTGTGTGTGTGTGTGTGTGTGTGTGTGTGTGTGTGTGTGTGTGTGTGTGTGTGGTGTGTGTGTGTGTGTGTGTGTGTGTGTGTGTGTGTGTGTGTGTGTGTGTGTGTGTGTGTGTGTGTGTGTGTGTGTGTGTGTGTGTGTGTTTACAGCTCATGAAGAAAGTGCTGCTTTTGTGAGCTTAATTTACACTGAGATATTTATGTGCTGATGTTTATGGGGCTGCCACGATTTCATGATTGGAGCTGGTGCTCATTATTTGTTATAAGAGGAGTTCAGTTTTATCTTTGGTAGTTAGTTGAGTTTAGTTTCGATACAATTTCTTGTACTTTTTTTGAGGATAAAAAAAGGAAAATGCTACAAATCTGAGTGCTTACCGGTCACACAGAACTCCCAACAGCAAATTCAATCTACAGTATCTTACGTGCTCCCTTTCTACTTCCTTTCTCTAAAATCATACTCGGTGCTTCATTCAGCTCTGAAGAAAGATATTTTTTTTGTGTGTGTTGAAATGACTCTCTCACCCATTGCTGTGCAGCACTGTGTGACACAGTTTTAATGATCAGCCATCCAACACTTGTTTACAGCCTGGCTTCCCAGTCATGTTCTGTTAATACCCACTCCTGTTAATATTTATCGTCAGTCTTAATTGGTTTGATGTCACTACACTGGCGCTGCTGTCGGCTCGCTTGTTGAACTGGCCTCCGTGTTGTTTCAAAGTCTTTATTATCGAGACAGTCGAGTCCTGTTCATTAAAGTTTCACTTTCCATTTTCATCAGTGAGAAGCTGAGTCTGTAAATGCAAGGCAGCCGTGGAGGAGTCAAACCCTGCAAGCGATCACAGGGGAGGTACATAGTCTGTATAAATTATCAGGAATATGAACCCGATCGAAGATGTTAATTGCACCAATGGTTAGTTATGTGGGGAATTGCCATGCATTTCATGCAGCGATAATAAAAATGAATTTTTGAACAAAGGGATCTTAAAATAATATCTAATCTACAGAGAATAACCACATCAAAGGAATAATTCAAAGCTTTGAAATTTATCTTTGTGGTCCGAAATGTTAAGCACTAGCCCTGCGAATATTGTACTCAATTCAAGTTTGTCAAAGGAAAAAAACAAAACCAGAGTTAATTAACAGTTATTACAGGCCTTTTCAACTTTAATTTGACTTTCAAATATTAGCTCTTAAACATAAACTGTGCTTCTGGCATCTGCAAATTAGCTTAGTGTATCTCCTCTAATTAGGCCTCATTGAACCCATGGTAACCCACACACACAATAAGATTAATAATTCAGCAGCATAAGATGTGTTTAAGAGTGGTTATTAGATTGCATTTTATTCACATTGTGTTAATTTGATACACATCACCTTTGCAGTTTAGTAAAACCATAATCTTAGGTTAGGACCCAATTCAATGATGAGGTGATCATGAATATTAAAATGCAAGAATTTTAATAGCTTTCATTGGAATTTGAAGACATTTTCATAATGAGACAAGACTGCTGGCTGGTGTTGAAGCCCAATTTGTTTAAAACCACAACTATATCACCCAGACCTATATATATTTTTTTCTTTAAATTAGATAGAACTTGATTTTTGTCTCATTAGCTGAAATGCATAGTGTATAATATTGTTTTGGGGTCTTTAATTTTAGAAATGGCACACTGCACTTTGAAAAGATCCAAATGTAAATTATTAATTGATAACCTTAATTCTGTCTGTAGACCAGTAAATAAAATCATATTAAGGTATCACTCTGTTTGTGACGTGTCTGGTAAAATTAGGAGAAAAAAGAAGTGTGGTTGAGGAAAACCTGCCCCTCAGCCCTCACACTTCTCGCTCCTCCACCCACTTGCCCTCCCATCTCCATCCTCCTGCCATCTCTCTCTGTCAACAGTGATTTTGCCTCTTGCCACTGATCAAACGCACCTGCCAAGCCCTGCTAACATTCCCGGGCATGTTCGCTAATTACCCACAAAGCCTTGCAGATTTATACTCCTAATAGGGGATTTGCCTCGAATCAGGGGCAGAGCAGTGCTGCATTACAATGGTATTTATTTGCTCATTTGGGAAAAAATCCCAAGGGATAATGTGCATAATGCATGTTTTTAAGGCAAATAAACTTCTCATTTTTGCATGGCTGTTACTGTTCTGAACTCCCCCCAGACCCCCCCAATACTGTTCATTTAATAAATGCTAAACAACTGCAGTGAAATGGGTTGGAGACATTGTTATAATCACTTCTTGATTTACATCTAAGTTAAAGCTCTTGTTCTCACAAAGACACTGTGCCATGATCAGTGAGTTCAACAACAAAGCCCAGCGTTCTTACAATCCTCTCGCTTCCAGTGTAATTACACAACAAAGCTTTTTCCTAACCATGCACTTATGGAGTACATGATGGAGAGGGAGCTTAGCAAATTATCAATTACTTTCATGTGTGAAAAGCCCTTGGTCTGTTAGGAGAGAGCATCACTGAAGGAGAAAGAAAATGGTTATAAAAGAAAAAACAAAGGTTGATTAAACATATCTCTTTTTTAATTGTTTTGTGATCAATTATCTTTTTTTTCCGAGAGGAAAAAAATCCTTTTACACCTTTGCATTCATGGGTTGTGCTGACACATGCAGCCAGCTCATGTGATAGATGAGCACAGTCAACACTGCAACCTAAGTTATGCCCCGTCACCTACAGACTTTACGTTAATGTTAATGAGTTTCTCTGCAAAACTTTTGTTTCAACAAGGACTTAGCCAACGCGTTTGTGTGCTGCAGTAACATTTATAAACTATCCTTAATGTTCATGGTCATGGTGAACTCATACAGACTGAACCAGTGTCCTGTTTACGTTTACTCCCTTAAGAAAACGGTCCGTGAATCACCCACGTGAAGGTTGATGGGAAGAACTGAAATAAGGTGAAAATACAATGCTGTTTTGTGAGGGCAGCTACACATACAGGTTAAAGGATTTCCACACATTTCAGATTGAGTCAGATCGTTTAGCATATTGGATTCAAAGATTTCTTTCTATTTGCTTTGAAGGTGATGAGGTTAGTTGAAGTGTTCTTTCATTTTTTTTTTTGTATCCTGAGAAAAAGGTCCAACTTAGCCCCGAGTCTGACGGAGACCTCGCTATTGAGGGCTTCATCTGAGCCTCGTCAGTTGGTATAAGCATCAAATATCATTTTTGTCGGGAGAAAGCAGTCGCCGGGGAGAGTGTTTACTGTCTATCCATTTAAAAGAGAAACAAGTTTTTTCCTGAAGCCTGCTGCTTTCTGCATGGTTAGCTCCCCAATGCTGCTCTAATGGAAGGCAGCCCACTCTGCAAGTTCTCAGCGGCGGCGGCGGCGGCGGCAGCAGCAGCAGTCTGGCGTGGGGAGAGAGGGAGAAAGTGTGGTGGAAGAAGTGCTTCAATGCTCCTCAAAACAAGCAAGCCTGACTTTCAGCTAAACGAATACTTGGTCGACGCGCCGTCGTTAGTGGGGGAGGAAAAAGGGGGGGGCAGAAAGGCTATGAGATAAAGACCCTGTGTTCATTTTTATGGCCCGACAGTCGTGTTTCATACACAGATTAACGTGCAGGTGAAATCTCCCCATCAACGCTCCAAACAAATCACTAGATTTCTCAATTCCAGACTTTATTTTTCCCCCCAGGACTATTTTTTTCTAACGGTGAAGCAGCTTAGTGAGTTGAGAATTCACTCTATGCCAATTTATACGTTTAATCACCCTTTCAATTATGAATTGACTGATTTGTCTGAAACCTCTATGAAGCTGTATTCATGTTTCAAAAGTATTCCTTTTCTATTATTGCCTTTGACAGCCGTGCTAAAATCATATTGTGGTTCACTCCAGTTCCTTTATAGGCTTTTTTTTAAATGTGTGAAGCTAAAGTCTGAATGTTTCATGCTATCCTATTTTATCATTTTTAATCCTAGTAATAAAGTAATAAAAGATGACATTACTGACCCCTCCTGAAAGCCAAGGGAAGCTTGTGTTTGAGCTTTCAACAAGGACAGAGGCTGTCAGAATGCTAAATATACCTTTTTTCATTAAAAAAAAATCTTGGTGAATGGCACAGTAGCTTTTGCAGAATTTGGAACAATTAAGATAAATCACAGTGACATTTGTGTCAAATCAATACTTTAATTACCTCCCGTAAAAAAAAAAAAAAAAAAAAAAAAAAAAAGCATTTGTTTCCTGAGTGCCGCTTGTGAGAAGATTTTTTTCCTTTTGTGTACCGGCAGTGCTGTCAGTGAGTATATTCCTAACATGTTGAGATTTTAAACATTTAAACATACCGATGGGATTCTTTTTCACATAGATAATAAATGTTACTCTCATCTGAATAACTTAATCATAACGAAAAAAAACAAATGCATTAATTTCTCCAAATGCTGGTCGACCACAGATTAGACTTTGCAGCATTAATTTGAAGCCGCCTCTGCAGGCGGCACAAAGAAAAACACGTATTAACATCTACCTTTAAATGGGACACACACACACACACACACACACACACACACACACACACACACACACACACACACACACACAGAGCCAGAATAAAGGTTGTTGTCAGTAGGAGAATAAGCAATGGAGACACCACATGTCTATAACCTGCCACGACTGATCCCCCCAGCCTGTCTTCAAAAGCAAATGAAGAGCCTTAATAACAGCTGCCATAACATGAGATCTTTTTAAGTGAGACGCCCTCCTTCCTTTACCAGCCGACCCCCCAGTGAGCGAAAACCTTCTACTCGCCGATCAATAAACTTAGTCTTCTGAAGACAACCGTGCAAAAGCCACAGCGCTGCTCCTTCTGCCTGCTCTGTGAAACAAATTAGAAGCAATCAACACACTCCTCATTTTTGCTTGATTCATTAGACAAAAACAATGTTCAGGAGTGATTCCTGTGTGGCTGTCGGTTTGGGAGGTTTACTTTGCCAGTGACATTTCTGTGACATTTACTTTCTCCTCTGACCAATAAACATTCAAAGTCTAAAAATAACATTTTATAACTTAAATGAAATTAATCTATTTCTCCGTGTTCATTGAATCGCAGTGCATCATATGCAAAGGCATGTTGTTTGGCGAACATATGTAATTTATAAGCTGCTTTCTGGCCGGGCACTGAGAACTGTGTCAGCTGAGACCAGGTGGTGGAGCCAAAAACTCAGAAGAGAGCCGGTCGGTTCTCTAATTTGTTCTAATGCAAGTTTCTTGGATGCTTCTGTAGTTTGTCGTGTCTTCTTGTGGGTGTGTGTCTGTGTGTGCCTGCATGTGTGTCTAAAAGCATGCGTGCATGTGTGTGTTTACCCTCGCCTAAAAACACTCACTTGAGAAACAGAGAACAGGGCTCATTTTCTCACCAACCCCATCAGCTGGTTCTGGGCTGTGGATGAATAATGGCTGAATTCAACTGTGCTGAAACAGGAACACATTCCACACACTCGGCAAAGCTAATAGCCAGAGCAAAACAACCACGTTTGAACATTTACAATTAAGAAAGCTCAGTGATTGAATATCCGGGTGACTGGTAAGTCACGCTGCCTTGGAGGGAAATAAAATGCGGCTCCTGGATATTGCTGAATGCTTCACAAAACCCTAACTATGTTTTAGATGTGCCTCAACAACACTGGGAAATGAGTCCATTTGAGAGGGAAGCAACATTTTGTTTGTGATATGGGAGCATAGGGAATATCGGCGTTGACATGTCTGGAGCGAAAATGTCTGTGATGGCACCACTTCTCTTAATACATACGTTTATAGATGCTTTTATTATCTATTTTGTTGTTTCTTCTTTTCCTTATATTGTTGCTGAAATTATAGGTATTTGTCAGATTTAACAGGTTCTGGACAGTGACAGGTATCATACATGTGTATTAGTTTAGTGCAAATAATTTCCTTTATTTTTGTAGCTCATTCTATGAATTTGTTGCAGGCCTGAGTGTATTTTTTTTTTTTTTTTTAACTCCAGTTTTCTAGCTTTTGCTCAGAGCATGTCTGGAGCAGTTTCAGTTATGAGGCGCACACAAAAAATCTTAAAATATTGAGGTGCTGAGGGGGCAAAAACCTCATAAACTCAGCCTGCTTCCACTGGGCATAAAATAGACATATATTTTACATTAAGACTCCCACCTGAAAATTTTTCACTTAGAGGTCAGGGAGAGAAAAGAAGTGCTGAATGAATCTCATCTTTTAAATATGCTTCTCTTATCCTGCTGTGGAACAGAAGAATAGATCCACAGCTTTGTGTGTTAACCCTGTCATCATCAATGTAGAAAAAATGACAAATAAGCACAGCTAAATAATATAAGCTCTAGTAGATGTGATTCAGATGGAAAGAAAAGAGCATCATATGTGCAAGGTTCATGCTCTCCTATTAAATCAAATAGAAATCATTTTAGAGGTTGAGTTTAAGTGGAGATGGTGCAATACAATATTTTTTTTATGTCTGATTTTTATTATCACCTGAACATCAAATGAACTTGCACAATAAGGTAAAACTGAAATCTAAATGTGAGTTTTAGATTTAAATCAGCTTCCCCTCTTTCCTTCCTCCTTCCAAGTGCACATCCTGCCTTTTTATTTGATTCTAAAATAAATCACTGATGAACCATTACCCTCTGCTCACTTTGATCTCTATAATTCTGTCTCCCTAAAAAAAAAAAAAAAAAATTTCAGTAGATTAAAAATTCCCACAGTAACAACAGGATCAGGTGGATATGCAGTTCACGCACTTGAAGGATCACAAACAATCAAGTTTGCAACGGGACGTTGAGAGAAACATCTGCGGATTCATTCATCCATGGCCTCTCAGATTGCCGCGGCCATCACAAGCCCTAATGGCTTTACCTGGTGGCCCTTCATTCACGGGCCTGACATTTCATGTAGTTAGATTTGGCAGGTGTTCATTCCGCAGAGCATCAGTAGCTTACTTCTCCATTTTATCAGCCCCTGGTTAGAGAGCTGGCCAGAAAATAATTCCGCAGCAATTACCATATGTTGTGATTGTGGTTTTGGAGCAACACTACAACATCTGGGTTATACTGGCATCTGGGGCGCCCTGAAAGAAACTTCCCCAGTCTACATTTCCTTCCTTCGCGTCTACTGAACAGGTGCTCCCTGCAAGACTGCGCTCCTATAGAAGGGCTTTGGGCCAACCGCACAGTTCCTCCCTGTTAAAGCTTTTATGTGCACAGAGCAATGTTTGTAAAAGGGTAATTACTGACTTGTAGAGTGTAAGAACCTTGCACAAATGGCATCTCTTTGTGGTCAGATTGTTTTCAATGAAAAGATAACTACTTGCACTTTGACTCCCTGTGTTCAGTGGAAGTGCAGCACGGCAGTAATTTCGCTGCTGTTACTAAATGTCAAAATATTTGCATGCATTATGCGGATTAGTTTGGACAGGTGAATATGAGAATAATCCCATTAACTTAAAGACTGCACACACACACACACACACACAGGCACACACACCACAGAAGGCCCTAATAAATGATGGCAAAGTGGCAAATGAAAAACAAGCCACAGGTAAATGAAGCCAGCACACGGGGATTCCCTTGCTTAAACAATCAATTATCTCTTTAAGCTTGCAACATCTATCAACATTTGTCACAAACCATACAGCGGAGCAGGTGGTAAGTGAACACACCGTCCACCAGGGACCGAGGAGAGCAGCCAGCAGGCTCCCAGTCTGGGTGGTGTGTGTGTGTGTGTATGTGTGTATTCCAGTGTTAAGTGATGCCTTCCACCGCAGGGCTGTGCCGGTCTTTTCCCATTACCACTCACACTCGCCATGTACATGTCATTATTGTGCAGCAGAATGGCAACTGTCACAGAAACTGGCAATCTGTCCCAGACCAGCTCCACTGCTGGAGGTGCTGCGAAATACACACTTTGGATTTTCTTTCCAAATTAAAGGCTCGTCTCTGCCATTCTGTTTTTCACGCCCTGCCTGAACTCATGCCAACTATAAATTTAAAAGAGGTTACGGTGGCCAATACAGTAAATCACAGACTTTACTGGACGAGACTGGGACGTGGACTTATTTCATATTTCCATCGTTGATTTATTGCATGTGACAACTACAAATGGGGGGGCGTTTAAGTCAATCATTCCACCGATGTCACCTCACTAATTGATCAGAGCTGGAGCAATTAATATTTTAATCAACTGTATTCATAAATCCAGAGACTCCATAAAGCAGACAAATCCCACTTTGCCATCCATATTTAAGCACATGTCAATAGCCGTCATTGTAAAACTAAATAAAATCACAGTGCTCCCGGCATTTTGATCATTGAGTAAAGTCAGCAAACGTATGTTTTTCACAAATTCAGTGTACACACTTGTTTCATTTTGATGAAGTCCTCAAGCACCACCACATCACCATGTCGTTCGCCGAAGTTTCTCGGGCAGAGAGGATAAAGCCTGATGAGCACAGAGAGGTGACAAAAATGAAACACTGCAGAGATGACAATCTGTTTTCAAGAGCTGGTAATTAGGAGACCAACGCATTTAAACATCAGTGGAATGGCACTCGGCCCTTTAGAGGAAGGAAACGGAAAGAATTAAACACTTGGAGCATGACCACAGCATCGTGTTGGAATAAATGGGGAGAATAAGTCAATTAAAAAGAAGCTATTTCAGTTCATAAAATATGGGGTAAACACTGGGTGAGCTGCAGAAGAATAATCAGAATCACATTTTGTAGAGCTTTAAATTTGTCAAGGGACTGCAGAGGAGACAAAGACCTAGAAATTATCTCAAAGACTGTTGAAGAATAATTAAACTTTCATGGTTTGTGAAATAATTGAATTACCCACATAAAGGCACTCTTTACTGCTGGATTTCCACCACAACTCAATTCATTATAAACACATGGAGCGACGCACAAGCAGGCGCTTTCTCTTCAGCACACGCTCGTGCCTCTGCTCTCAGTTCAACTTATCTGGACGAATTAAACGTTCCTGCAGATAGTTACGCACAGATATATCAAGAACTCCTGGATGTTTGATCATTTTCAGAAGGCTCCGTGAAGAAAGTCAACGGGATTTAATTTCCCTGATATGGAAAGTTATAATCTTGTTGATTTATGAAGCTGCCACTAATGCTTGTTAAAAAAAAATATTCTGAAAACAGCCTGAAACCAAGGAAAAAAAATGTAGCAGTTGTTTGGAAAAAAGTACGTATTTATTTAAAAAACGCCAACACGCCCTCAATTCATCCATTTTCAACAATGTAGTTTGATGTTAGTCTAAGCTCACATTTTTATATATCTGATTCTTTCTACAATGACAAAAAGATAAATAAAAAGCCAGCAGCGCATTGATGAACAGAATTTTTTTTTTTTTTTTTTGCCATTCATTTTCAATATTCAAATTCCTGTGTGTGTGTGTGTGTGTGTGTGTGTGTGTGTGTGTGTGTGTGTGTATGATCGTGCAATCGCAGCGTACCGATTGCGGCTTGAAGTACTGTAGATTGCTGGCTTTGACATTTTCCCATTGTGCATGGTGGTGCAGCAGGCAATAATTAAATATCAGGTGCATAAGCTGCTCTTTAATTTGACATGTGTGCTTGAGGCAATAAACACATGTGGTGCAGTGGGGGCTGCATAATTGCAGAGGAATAAAATATCATATCAAGAGTGAGAGGATCATTGTATCAGGTACCCGATGACAGCTCGTTTGATCATTATGCCAAGGCTAAAGAGGTTGGCTAATTAGTTGTCATTAAAACTCACCCTCTAATCAGGGCTCGCTCTTGCATAAAAAATGTCCCCATCACATGATAAGCGAACAATGCCCTTAACCCTTTCAGGCCGATCTCTGCGCTTCCAGAGCGGGAAACGCTGGTTTGCTGGAGCGACTTTGCGCTGTGGTTTTTTTTTTTTAATTCTTAGAGTTAGAAGAGGAAGAAGGAACATTGTTAACATCTGATATGGAAAACTTGAAGTGGTTTCAATAGAGGTATTCTGAAATACTAAATACTGAAGCTTATATTTACAATTCATTTGACCTAAATAGTTAAGAGTTAAGTGTGTGTGTGTGTGTGTGTGTGTGTGTGTGTGTGTGTGTGTGTGTGTGTGTGTGTGTGTGTGTGTGTGTGTGTGTTTGTGTTTGATGTGGCTCTCAAGATGCTTAAATCTTTGGATCAACAGTTAACATGCAGGATGGAGAAGACAGAAGTAAATCAGTGAGCAGAGATAAAGAAGCCCTCCCTCCGCTCGGCGGAGCGCAGATGCATTATATCAGCTGAAGTGGGAATGACTTCTTCAGACAACACCCTGGTGAGAGGGCCACTGATGTCTCAGGAACCATGGGTGCCTCTTGCCATGACTTTCAAAGATGGCAGAAAGTGCTCCGGTGAGAGGCCGATGCATTATTAGCTGACAGCCCCGTATAAATAATAAGGCACATAATGCCAAGCGTGAGTGCTTGTGTCTCCGCAAGGACGCTCAACAGGTGCACCTCTCATTGCTGCATTTCCATTTTGTTCAACAAAGAGCCTTCCTGCGCCAACAACTTCTGTCTGAAAGCTTTGCCTGATCATTCTTTTATGTGCCACTTCCCAGAATGCACAACATTCACAGGACCTCATGATAATAGGCTCGTCGGGACACAGAGAAAGGAGCGAGACGCTTGTCAGAGTGGATACATCCCTCCTGACCCGAGGGAGATGGCTCAGTGCACGACACATCAGTTACAGGACACTGAGAGACCCTCTCTCCCGGCCCCTCCCCCTCCTTCCTTGCCGCAGACTAATGGTTGTCAAGTTAGCGAGGGCCGGCGCGCTCGTCTGGGGCCCGGCCTGTTGTCATGTGGAATCCATTAGAGGTCGCAAGCACACAGGATGGGCGGTCGATTGATAAGGCAGGAGGAGAAGTGAGGCAGAAGCAGAGAAAGAAAAGAAGCTTTTTTATCTTCTGACTGTAGTGTACTCTCCACCAGGACTTGTTAAAGCCGGCTGAAGTAGAGTGGAAAATTGATGGAGATGTCTTACATTATGATTGTACTTCGGAGGCATGGCTTGTAAGTTTTTATTTCGAAATGGCAGGAAAAGTGAAAATATTCTCCTGTGTAATCTAAAACATGTCAGATGGGAGCAACAAACATACATCACACAACCTTTGCAAAAAAAAAATGGTGGACATCACTGCACTTCTAGAGTGTGACTGTACTCGCCATCGGCCACCAACACGCTATGCACACTTAACACGCTGCTCACCCGTTTAATCATTTATCTTGTTTAATCTCCTTTTAAATAACTTTTAAAAAAATTAATTTTGTCTTCCAGACATTTTTTTTTTTAAATTTCAAAACTTTTTGAAAATCAGATTTCCTTAGGGATGGATCTGACTTTCACTGACAGCAGACTGGGTCACTGCTTAATGAAATAAATTCAGAATTTTACTAGAAAGGCACAACATTCTCATATATATGGTTTTCATTCATCCTATGAACAAACAATCGTTAAGGATCTGCCAGAACAACAGAACAGCAAAGGTCCACACTCAGCTGATTTGTAGTTGTTGGTAGTTGTTGTTGTTGTTGTTTGTTGAGCTGCTTCCCTCTTCACGTTATCACAGCAAGTCTTTGTAACTTGCTACATGGTTTTTGGGTATTTCCTAATGTAGATGTTCCACCTGCTGCAACCGTGATGCGACCCCTGCGTGGTCATGGTCACTTTAGGTCAGATCTGAGTACTGTGTTTAAAGTTCAATAATTATTAAATAATTCAATTTGAATTTTACTTTTGCTACTTGTATCATATTATGCGTCAGTGATGAATAGCGTGTCTGTCTCCAAACTGATCACAATTAAGGTAAACAAAACTGCAGAAGCCTGACGTATTTGGAACGATTCACTATTACACCTCCGATCAGGTTCAGTTGATCACATTTGATTATAGATCCTCAAAGCTCAAGGTTACACTTTTTAGAATATCCTTTAACAGCAAATTGGACGCTATTACTTTGACTGTGACCTTACAACACAACATATTATACTATGAATTTATTATATTTTTAATTGATTTCTGACTTTTCCTCAAACAAACTTTTTTAATTGTGCTTTGACTTTTCTCTCTCTGATATTGATTTTTAAAAACACACTTCTATTGTTTCTTGTTTGTGCAGTGTTTGCTTACACATGTGACTGAATGGAGTTGTTGACCAGTGTCTGTGTCTGCGGACTCGTGCGCCTGAATATAGCTGTTTCAGAATATTGTCTGAAACCGGCGCTCTCCTGGGGTCTTTTGAAGGATGCTACTGAGCTACCTATGGTAATTAGAGAGCTATGACCTTCTCATTAGAGCCCAGAGTCTGCTCTTTCCACCCAACCCTCCCCTCTGCCTTCACACAGGCCTGCCACAGGACAACCACCATATCAAAGGAAAAATATTTATTAAAGCCTAAAATTAGAAAAACACACAGCACAGCCTTTGAATTACAAGCCCCAGTATATGCAGAGTCAAATGAATTCTTGTGCTCGGCCCGCCTTAAACCCCTCCCATCTCACTCCACCGCAGCTTCAGTTTTTAATCTTAAATTTCCAGAGCTTCAAAATACCCTCTCAGACCAAAAACCATTTCCTTTTCTCTGACTGAGACAAAGAATTGTCATAAATGTTCCCTTTTTTAAACATGTCATTCGTTTAGGTTTCTCCCTTTAAGAGCCAAATACTCTGCATTAAATATGGTGTTCGAACTTCTAAATTCTAAAATTATACAATCAATTACTTAAAGATTTTGTGTGTGGCGTATGCATCTTGATATTTACTCAAAAACAATTATCAACGTAAAACTTTTAAAAGCAAAATGAACTATGCTCGGTTACAATAATTGAACTGAACTGTGTCTGCATGCATTTAAGTGATCACTTTATACTGAAGTAACATTACGTGACATGATGCATGCAAATTCTCACCGCTAGGAGCAGAAAATGTTAATGACATTAAAGATTACTGGAAGGACATCTCGTGTATAACTTGTACCAAATCACACATTCAGACCAAATGATCTGTTCTTGTCCTTGCTATTAATATTGATCTTGACTTAACAAGCGTTTGTTAGAAATCTAATCAAAAGGTGTCCGATTGATTGTTTCATGGGATTTTGAAACAATGCACATTGAAACCCAATAGTTATCCAAGTGCAAAGGCATGATGGTCAGTTCCTTTGTTTGATGTGATTATGAGTGCTTCCTCTGCGTATTAATGACACCACTAGGAACAGATTTGTGCGTTCTGGGTCTGAGCGGAGGAACGACACTGTGAATGTCTTGAAGCGTGTTTTTGTCCTGCCCAAACGCTCAGATTTGTGTGACTCTGAAATTTTACCATGAACATCTCAACCTGATAGAACCATTTATTAAGATGCTGCTTTTTTATTATTAATTTCTAATTCAAACTGAAGAACATTTTCAAATATCAGTGTCAAATTAGATAATCCCTGACACCTTATGTCTGGCCACTTTCAAATGTTTTTATGAAATAAAAATGGAATAACTAGAATTATAATGATTTATATTTTAAAAACTCAATATAACTGTATGGAAATTTAAATAATTATTGTGGCTACATTATGGTGATAATTAGAAAGCTGTGAATAAGAGCCGGCGTAAATGTGAAATTATAACATGATAAAAGATCATTTTCCAGCTTAATCCATCATCTTTATTGTGGCTACATATGTTGATTGGAAATGACATGAGGTTAAAATCACTTATTGAATCTAATCAGGGCATAACTGATGGTCATTATGGAAGAGGAAGGTTTTTTTTTTTTTTTTTTTTTATGAGTTGTTTCGGACAGTGTTGGCTTGATGGGTATGAGCGTGTAATCTTTCCCCCCAGGTCGTACAAACCGGCGCCGGTGTGACAGACACATGCCAGAGCTGACACACAACATACTGTGTTGAGAATGAGAAAATCAGAGTAGCTGCGCCCCCCCCAAAGCAAGTCATTAGGCTCCCCGGCACCTGCAGCTTCCTCCTACGTAAAGAGCTGTATAAATTAATCACACACAGCCTTATGCACTTTGATGCAATTTATAATGCACATTAATGAGAGCTGACAGCTGTAACTAAAAGGCAGAATGATCACTTACAATTCAAATAAAAATCACAGTGCAATAACAAAAGTCATTTGCATGACTTTTTTTTTCCTGTCATGCTGTATTTTCATCTTTATCCCGCTTTGATTCCTGCTGTTTTATCAGAGGCCAAATGCGTGTGAAAAGACTAAATGATCTGCAAATTGGTGCGATACTTTGGCTGTGTCTCACTCCAGAGTATGAGCTCTAATTGTACATTGTGTGAAGGTATGGCATTGGATGATAAAAAGGCTTTTCTTCACACCTCATTTCAATCTCAATGTCTTATCAGTTGCTTTTGTTAACTCCCTGCTTGTTGATGGCCATTCACAAGTTATGCCGTTCAGGATTTATTACTAATTGCATTTTTTTTTTTTTTTTTTGGTATGTTTCATCACAGGGACAACTTTTCTTTGTTGGAATATATTCCCCTTGCGGAATCAAAATTGAAAAAACTTCGAGCCACAAACATTGTGTTCTCATGAAAATATCACGAGGAAAAGCATTTGAGCTGACCTTCAGAGGTGCTAATTAAATTTTGGGCGTGTGGCGATGGTATAACTGATTTCATTCTTCATTATGGCCTGTAATGACATTTCTCAGCTGTCAGAAGTATCGCAGGCGGCTCGCTTTTGGATGAATTAACCATTATACCACCATAGAGATGGAATAACCATAAACAAGGGATGGTGGGGAAAAGATTTTGGAAATCAAGGCCTATGGAATGATGAGTTTACCGTAAAAATATGAAAGGAAAAAAAAAAGGTGCTTTCTTTTTCAGTTTGGCTGCTTGCAACTATAGAGCATGTGCGACTTTCCCGACTGCAAAGCAAGCGCGTGTATGTGTCTGTGTTTCTGTGTCTATAAAAGGTTTTAACAACATCCTAAAGATTTAATTAAGAAGTCAATGTAGGTAGGTCAACTGCAATGCAGAGTCTGAAGTTGAAGGCATACATTAACGACACAAAGACCCCAGCTGGTTCAGTGGGGACACGCAGAGAAAAGAGGGACGTCCCTGACTGTGATTTACATGCTCAGCCTTGTTGCAGAAGCAATGGTATTTAAATTACCAGTTCATTTGCTCACAGTAAGCAAATCTCGTCTTGTACTAGAAGAGCAGAGGGTAAAAATAAACAAAGTCACCTCTCATCAGCAGACTTTTAATAGCTGAAGAGTTTGATAATTAAAGTGCCGTGATAAGTCAAGTGTCATCGGAACACTTGATTTATTCTATATATCGTACAGTTGCAGTCGGGCAATATAGGGTTTTCACTCATCACATCAAAAGACAGGCAACGGCTTACTATAGCATAATGCAACATAATAGTTTATTTACATTCTTGGAGCAGAATAATTTCCATGTGAACCAATAGTACATTCACTTCAATAATGTAACGTTGATTATTAAGTTGCTAGAGTCACAATTACACCGCCTGTTTTAATTTATGTTTTCAGAGCCAGTTTTTCTATTCAATGTGAAGTTTATAGTAGGTATTCATGTTTCCCCAATGACATAACCAGGAAAAAAAAAAAGCTTTTTGATGTACACATAAGAGAAAAAGAAGTGGAGGCATTTCCTGACTCTAAATAAACTTGAAAACAAATTGTTGCATTTTAGTTCAGTATTGCTTGTAAATCATGGAAAAAAAAAACAGAATATTAAATGTAATATAACAATGGATTCATTTCTTCAGAGACTTTGTGTTTTTCACATTTGACATGATCTGAAGGGCCCTCGTAGGATAGCTGGAGCGGATGCAGGTTTAGGAAAGGAAAAAGACTGACTCAGTTAAAGGATTCTTTTCCTGCAGCGTGAATGTAGATGGTGCTATTTCTTGTTCCCATCACTGCTCTCCATCTGCCTGGCTGTTGATCTCTCTTGTTTTTGATTGTACTAGTGTCCTGATACAGTGTCCTTAAAAAAATAAATAAAAAAAACTACATGTCATGACAGATGGGTTTTCAGTGAAAAGCCAGAGTCTACATGATTCATCTGTTAGAAATTGTTTATCCTATCCATCCATCTTCTATACTGCTTCATGCTGTGCGGGGTCGCGGGGTCACGGGCCGCTGGAGCAAATCCCAGTTTACTGTGGATGAAGTCAGGATACATCCTTGACACCTGACCAGTCAATCATAGAGCAAACACCGAGACAGACAACCACACACACTCGCATTCACACCTTGGATCAGTTTAGCCTCACATGCATTTTTGCACTGAGGGAGCAAACCGGAGTCCCTGTAGGAAACACAAGCATACATGGCGATAACATGCAAACTCACAACACTAAAGACCCGGCTGGTATTTAGATGTGGAACATCTCACTGTGAGGCTAGAGTGCTAAACACTGCTCCACCATCAAATTTCATATGGGGTCCATTTTGCTTCTCACATTCATTTAGTAAACTATTGAGTGAATAATTATCATTGGGAACAAAAAAATGTTGAAACCCTTCAAAGAACTGTCTTTTTTTTTTTTTTTCCAAATTTAGATTTTGATTTTTCAAATAATACCTAAAATTGGTTCAGACTGTGTTCAGTCTGTTTTACATTTTCACTACAATATTTTGTGAGTCAGCTGTACTTTATGCTCAGGGACTGTGTGCTGACTTGACGATATGTGTCTTGAAGATCCACTACTTTCATACTCTCATAGACCGTAGTGTTGAAGAAAAAATACAGTACTAGGAACTTAATAAAATCCATGCATGTTTCAAATACCAATATAATATAACAATGTTCCTTAAAATGTTGCTGTGTGAGGAAATGTGAAAAGCACTTGTTTGTATTCAGCTGGGACGAAGTGTCAATTCAATCAAATGGTTTACATGGTCGGAAAGGATTTTCCAAAGCTTTACGGGCTGCAACAGAAAACGCCGCCTCAGTGTTCTGGATGGGACAGTTCACCATTTCAGTTATCTGAGCACATGCAGCTAAATTAGGCTAAATGTCCTTCGTACTTTTAAAAACGAGTAACAAAATCTTGAATAGAATTTTGAAATTGGATTCAGGAAATGTTGGTCAGAGTTCAATGAGTGATGACTCAATAACTCTGAACTTTTCAAAATAATGTTTCATGAATCCGTTTTGAGATTCAACGTTCACTACCTCTTCAGAGAAAATCTGATCAGGATTTTCTAGCTGCAGGTCAAGTTCACCTCTTCTGGTCTTCAAAACCTTTACATTTGAACTGCTGTGTTGACAACAGCTTCATGTTTTTACATCAATGTGAACATGTCTTTAATTGACCTATAAAATAACCTTGTTATTTGCCTCATTCTTTTGATATTTTTAAATTTCTGCAGATTTTTGTTTTTGATTGAGGAGTTCCACCTTTGGAAGTAGACGTTTCGATCAAATGTTCCTGAAAATAATTTTTTCAGGATAAGCCGAACTTGGCAGCATTTTGACAGCAGCACCTCCTGGACGGACTATCCGGAGATTCTAATAAGCAATAGTTGAAATTTATTGAAAACTCGGGTAGGTTTCTGGGTCATGGAGACCTCGTGTCCTCTTTAATGCTTCTCCATATGAGGCCAACCAAGTGAGCCACCAGTGTCTTTGTTAAATATTCATCTCCTGTCAATAATTAAATGCTCATTATTTGAACCTGAAGAGTGCTGTGATTCCAAATTTAATGTGCTTCTAATGCATGGGGCGATAAGGCACGCCTAATAGCTAGGCTGCATGATGAAAGGTGGATGCGCTCAGCCGTACCCATTCTTCTTCACTTGAACAGGTAAAAAGAATCCATGTTTCAAATGAAAAATTTACAGCCGTTGTCCAGACTTTTTTGAAGAACATCTGAGGTTTTGTATTGTACGACTGAACAAGAGTTTGAACAAATGTCAGAGAAAAGAAGCTTGTTATCTCAGACCTTTTAAATTGAATCCTCTGTGAGGGGAAAAAAAGGAGGATTTTTTTTTTTTTCTTGACATCTGTTACTGGGACTGCCACAGCACAATCAACCACCCACACAGGAAATAATGACACATGAGCCAATTTAGGTGATAAGATACAGGCAGGGCATGAATACACAAATACACAATAAATATGCAAACAACAAGATTTGATACCCAAGGGCCAGGAGCTCACACGATAATACAAGTATTGTCCTGCAGCTATGTATCGCTCTCCAACTGTAGTGCTATCAATTAACTGCAGGAGGAAACGGAGCATCTACATTTTCTTTTTGCCTCTTTCTTAAAACTTTAAAAGTGTTTCAAATACATAATAATTTCCTTCTTTGATCTGAGGCATTTTTCATTGTTTGTTGTTATTATGAAGTGCATTATGTACAACTGAGAATTACGCTCGATGTTGTTTTTTTTTTCTGACAAATGTCTTCGAGTGTGTGCGTATGTGTGTACACTTGTGTTTGCACACGCGCACATTGTGTTCTCATATGGCTCAAGGACCTGTCTGTGGTGTAAACACAGGGAGCGTAAACACATAGGCAGCTTGTCGTCTCCATTGTTATTATCCTGTTTGTATAATTAGCTTTATAAATTGCCCACATCAAAGGCACTGTCCCTTGAAGTGCTTCCATGCCTCTGTTCAAGTAAAGGAAAATAGAGAAGGGAGGGGGTCCCCCCCCCCACCCCCCACCCCCACACCCCCGATTGAGACGTGTTGAGCTTTTATAAGACATTTGGGGTTTTTGCAGTGAAATGTAGTCATTTTCCTGTTTTTATAGTTCTGGATTACAGAGTGGCTCAGGAATTATATTCCTTAAATTTTGAAAAACTTGGTATCAAGATTTAAAATTGTTTGTTGCACACATGCATGACAATAGCATGTAATTATTTTCAGTGAGTTAATAACACATAGTGCCCGATCTAACGAAGGTCTTTCAGAATAAAAGCACTGAACAAGACGGACTGAGGATGGAGTCTGTCAGATGTACAAAATAACGCATATGAACTCAGAAGCACAATTTCCTTGATGTATATGGAATATCAGAACATTTACATCATTCATGATTTTGTCTGTGCCTAAAAAAGAGGAGCACGTGAGCTCAGCCCTCAGTAGACGGGCTGTTAATGTGGTGAGAAGCTTTTCTTCAACTGGCCGCCCACAGGTTTTACTGGCGAACTAGCATGAGTGATTTTCTTTCTCGTATCTCCCCTTATTAATTCTTACAATCTTTTCTGAATCCTTTATGGAATTTTCACCGCAGTTTTATCATAATATGCCATGTATCATATAGCAAGTTTTTGCTGTTACCAAATTTTGATTTATTTGCTGTAATTCTCTTATGTGTTTGCTAACTTTCTCCACCAACTCCTCAGCTCCATTGGTGTTGCATTTCATTTTGTGCTTGTGGACGTGTGGTTTTTTTATACTTGCACTTCTGCAAACTGTTCAAAGCTTTAGAAAATGCATGCAATTCATGATGTTTTAGAGGTTTTTCAAAAAGGAAATATGTTATTGCTTAATGAAAAGAGTGCTAAAGACAATTGCAATGTGAATTCTTTGCAAGTTAGCTTTTTTTAGAAGATTTGTTGTTACTTCAGGTGAATGCCTTTAGACATCATAATGCTGCTATTTATTCACTTTTTTTTTTTTTAATTAAAAAGACTTTAGAACCTCTTTTGATCAAAGGCCATCTTTTTAGCAAAAGAAAATGACTGAGGAGCTCTGTGTTTCTGTCAGGTGTCAGGAGGATACAGCCTTCTCTGCTGGCCTGCAAAAACAAGGCATTCCTGTGGCGCTTTGTGAAGCTGGCCTCGACATCTTGAGACAGATTTAAATCCTGCGTGGTTTCTAGCTTTACCTTACCCCAGAACTATAAAGAGGGTTATCATTAGTTTTTGGCTTTGGACAAATGATGTAAAAGGCTGGCTGAGCTCAGACGTCGAGAAGCTGCTTGGAGACGAGATGTGATGATCCGACGAGGACATTATTATGTGCGAGGTGATCACACCTGGTCTTTAATTGCGCTTTGTTCTTTAAAGGTCTCCAAAAGGATTGCCTGCAACGATAAAAACAGACAGCTCACCGCATATCACCGCAGGAAGAGACGTTTTTTTTTCCCTGTCGCCTTTTACCCGTTTCTACGGTGGCAACACAGTTAATATTGCAGTGGCTTTGGATTAATTCCTCTCTCCTGGTTAAAAAATATCCACAGCACATTTAATGACCTGTAGTAAGTGTAGCGATGGGGAAAGTGCTGGAGAGTACAGTATGTGCTGATGCTGCTGCACTCTGAGACGCTGGCGTGAACAATGTTGGCTTGGCAGCTGCGAGTGATGAGAGACAGAAAGTGTCGGAGGGGGTTTGCACAAATTTGATTGACAGAAGCGAAGCTGCCTCTGCCATCAATTTAATGGCAATTATTATTTAATGTATATTACTTAAAAGCATATGCAAAATTAAGATTTAGGCACAAAAACACATTTTATATGGTATTTAAAGAATGATATGCATAATATATTGCTTGTTAATATTTATGGCAAAGAAGTTCAGGCATTTCTTGTCTTGAACTAGTCCTGCTGAAAGCGTTGGCTCTCATGATCTCAATTAATAACTAACAAAGTAAGAAAAGGGAAGAAGCAGCACAAAACTGGAAGCTTTTTACACAGAGGAGAAAAACCTGCCAAGGGAAATTTAGCTCACATTCAGACTCACTTATGTGTAAGAACAAGAGCCTGGCCTCCTTTAGGATGTAATTCAAGAAAGCAGGCTGGGAAAAAAGCTTTATTCATCATAGACTTGAATAGAGGCATTTTGAATAAATGTCAAATGCCATTCTAAAAATCCTGTGAATGAAAATAGATGTTTGTTTGTGTGTTTGTGTTGAGATATTTTCTTGAACACAAAAGAAATGCAAATATGTAATTCAAAGGTTAGTTGGGTGTATTTTAGAGTGAGTTTCTCAAGATACAATTGTTTGCAAAGAAAAAGATCTTTTTTTATATATAGTTTAAAGTGTAAGGTTGAGTGTATTCACACATATTGTGGAGCGATGGGAAAAGGCTTTTTTGCAGGTGCAGAATTCAAATGTGGCCTTTCTACACGGAGAACAACACATCCATCTCTCCAATCACAGATTAGACAATAAAACATTAGAAACTCAGTGGCTTTTCCTCAAAAGGAGCTTAAGGATGTATTCATTTTGACGTTCTTTCAATGAGAGAGAAGGTGGCCTTTGCTCTGACTGTAGCAGAAACTACAGGTGAGTTCAGGCCGATTTTGGTTTGTTAAAATATCATAAACTTAATAAAAAATTTAAATACAAATATTTTTATATTTTTCATAATCCATTAAAAACAAATAAAATGATAAATCACAAGAATCACAAAAATCAAAGCCTTCACAAAAGCAAAACTCTTAAGAGATGAATGAACTGTTGCACCACACAGACTGCATTTTATCTATTGTCTTATTAAAAAAAATCTAAAGAGACAGTTTGCATGCCTATAAGGTGATAAATTGAAACATGAAAAAAAAAACTGAACAAAAGATGTGATTGTTGTTTGCATTGACTAAAATGGTCTCCAAAATGACAAATCACCACAAATAGATCATGACACAATAAAAATCCACCACTTGCTTGTAAATATTTCACTGCTGCCTGTCTGCTGTCTCTTTGTTCCAGTATTTTCTGGATGAGGTTTCAGCCTGTCGGAGTGATTGACACTTAGATGAGGTTTTGATGGTCTGTCATCACTCACACTCAAACCCTGTGTTAATATAATTAAATTATAAATGAGAGCATGAATATTATATCAGTGTGGAGGGGCTGTCAGGGAGTCAGTGTTGTTTTTCCAGCATCAACAATTCCACCATGTTCGTCGCCCCTGTTCATCACCACTAAGGCACAATGCGGGTTATCTCGGTTGAAGTGAGTGTCTTCAACGCCTTTGAGCTCGTGTAGCCCCAGTCGGCGTGGAAGTCATTGTGATCGCCACAGAGACCGAGGAGAAGACCAGTTTAGAGGAGGACAAGGACTGAGGTTAGAGAATCTGCTTAGTTTATTTTCTGGAAACCCCCTGAGGGAGCGAGGCCGTGAACTGACAGGCCCTATGTAATTCTTGACAGAGGAAAACTTTGTATACAGACAGTCTCAGCAACATGTTATTAAAAAGATGAGCATGGCTGTGGAAAATAAATAAATAAAGAAAAAATACTGATTAAATTTTAAGCAGCCGGCGGGCCGATAGTTTGCCTGAGGCATATTTGTCAGTTTCAAAGGGTGTTTTTATTAATTTTGTATTTTGCATTTTGTTAGTGGAAAGAGCTTACTCCACCGGGAGCGCCACAAGCTATAGCCAGCAGAGCCTATAGCAGGGAGAAAGGAGACGCCGAGCATGCCAAGCAGATCCTGCACGCTTAAAGAAAGAAATCAGCCCTGGATCACCGGCACAACCCACAGACCCCCTACATACAAAACACACACACACACACACACACGTTCACATAGAAGCAATTAATGCACACACACAAATCTTTCTTTAAAATTTGGATCCTTACTTCTATTGTGCAGAACAAACCCCCCCTCCACCCCCCCCTCCCCCGCCTCTCAGTTGGTTGCTGGTTATGTAAAGTGATGGTTTCCTATTGTATGCGCTCACCTCCTTTGAACTGTTTTGCACCACGAGAGCGAAAACCGCTGCTTAATTTTTTCCAGCTTTCGCATGAATCATCAACTCGTGAAGATCCTGTCTTTTTGCCTGGAATCAGTAGACTTTTGCCCGAGTCGTTTTTTTTTTTTTTTTTTTTTTTTCATCTTTGCTCTGCTGACTTAGCATAAGATCATGGCCACCCATAACCTTCGCAGACTGGAGGCAGATACTTTGATTTGAGTAATTTTATTGCCTGCTCCTCAGTCCTGGGAAAGGCATTTACTTATTGTCAGCACATATCAGTGTCTTACTCTCCTCTCTGTGGACTCCAGGAGTAAAAGTACAAACCAGCCTCGCTCAGTGTTCATCATATGACACAAACGTGTGTCACATAAATTATACAGACACATCTGACTCTCCTGTGCTTCAAGATTTTTTTTTTTTTTTATCCAAAGGTTTAGCAGCCTGAGGAATATACTGCATATTGTGTTAAAACTGTTTGATGTAGCAGTATTGAAAGAGTCAGAAAGCTCCCGCCTTCTGTCAGCCTCTTGCTCTGATGCACCGTCTTCAAACCAGCATTCAAAAGCAAGACAACCTCAAGCAATACTCCTTCTGCCATTACTGAACAATAAGCTGCAATAGAGGAGCCTGCAGCCAGGAAATAGTCATGGATTATGAGTGTTACATAAATGATTGCAGTGTTTTATGTTTTGTTTTATTTCCTTTTGTTGTCTTTATTTGATCTAACTTAGAGAGAACTTAGGTAGAATAGGCTTAAACCTCCCAACACGTTCAGCTTTCTTTCTGCTGGATCCAGCAGTAGGGAGGCCAAGATGCTTTTGTTTAATTACTGTTACAACTACACAAAAGACACCTTTTAATGAGACAAACAATTGCATCATATAATAAAGCAAGAAATCATTTATTAACACGTATTTACATGTATGCCAGTGATCAAATGCTAATTTCCACCATATAGAAATTGCCAGGAAGAAATACTGTTAATGTCAAAGCTTGTGGAAAACAGCAAGTATAAAAGGACTAATATAAAAAAGAAATAAACTCAATAAAAGAAACTTGGAATTTCACAAACTGCAGGCAGACGGTATCAAACAGCATCGAACACTGAGCAGCAAAGGCTGCCCTCAGGCTATAATTTGCAGAAGTTTTACCTGCTGCTGGCTGAGACCGAACACAAGTGTGAAGACAAAGCTTAGCCTGTGTGTTTTTCTGAATCTGTGTGCACGATTCCACAAACGCTGCACTTGGTAGTTTTTATACAAAATTGCTTGCATTTGGTTTCGGGTGAGCTTCACTCCCAAAAAATAAAAAATAAAATTACATAAAAAAAACCCGCCAACTGATTTAACGATCTATAAAAGAAGTAGCCGCTGAGGCATTTGATGGCTATTAGAGGTCTGTGTTGCTTCTTCAAAAATCAACTTTCATTCCAAAATACTCCCGAAACATTTGTGTCAAATCAGTGAGACGGCACAGTTTGAAGTAGATGCTACTTTGTTGTGTAAAGGTGAAGGAGTTAATTAGGTGATGGTGAGGTGAGTGATGCTATGTACATACGGCAGGGAGACGAGCCGAGTGGGCTACTAATCATGCCCTCCGCCCCCTTACGCCTGCATTCATCTGCTACCATATGCTTTTGAAGTCAAGACTGTCAGGAGGTCTGCGTCACGCGCTCACTTTTATTGGATTTCTTGGAGAGAGGATGCTTTGTTTGTTATGCGTCGTTTTGAATAAATCTCAAATAAATGACTTAAATACGCTTAAGTTATGAGTTCAAAGAAGTTTTGCTCTAAATGAGACAAAGATGGGAGCTTCTTTGTTTTTCTTGTTTCTCTTTCTGATCATGTCTTGATCAGTATGGGGGTGTGCACCATGCATGTTAATGTGAACGTAAGAATATTAAAATCACTGACAGTACTGTGTCAGTTATCTTCTGTATATTTAACCAGTATCTTTTGTAACAATTTTTTTTAATCTTGTTTCCTGAAAGTAAACATGATTGACTTGTTAATTCCTAGAATGAATAACTCTACCAGAAAAGCCCAACGTGAAATCCAGTTCAGTTCACTAGACGATGCAACTAATGCAATTACAATGATGACTTGTGGTAAAAGGCAATAAATATACTGTGAATATAACAAAACCAAAAAATATCTAATTAGAATAATACAGAATTCATCAAGCAATAACGGCAATATGGAGAGCTATAGTTTGACCCACATTACTGTGACAAAAAGGGGAAATAGGTAAAGTATAACTAAAACAATTGAAGTTTATTAACAAAAGATGAATGCACCTTTACAAAATCCTCACAAATAAGGTTAAAAGAATGATCAGGCTCAATTCCAGTTATTCCACAGAGGAACAAGAAAGGTTTTCAATAAGGACAGAGGTCCATTAGTTACTTGATGATTTCTTCTTTGCCAATTAGTCTGTAAGAGCAGCGAGACAAACATATAGAACAATCACATAAAGGGATCCTGCACATGACGTTTCTGTGGAGAAACGCAGAAAGAAAAGAAAATGTTTTCTGGGTACAATAGCTGGAGTATGCTTAGGTTTTCTTTATCAGTTTCGACTAAAAATACACACATAAAAATGTCTGACATATGAACACTGATAAGTACCATAAGGGGTTTTAAAGCTTCTCTATTAAAACTCGTATCTATATCTGATTATAAACATAATCACATCAGAGCCTTTACACCATATAATCACCTCTTTTGTTTCATTTTCTATTAACATGCTGTGTGTTTGTACCTGTAAGAAGCAGATAGACCAAGGAAGGAAAAACCAGAACATTCAAGATGCACTGTTGCATTTTGCCACTTGATTTGAGTTTTCGCTGGCTGAAGTTTTGCTTGCTTAAGTAATAAATTAAAAGTTAAAATGCATTCAGTAGGATTTTGTTTTGTTTACATACAGTACTAATTTTAATAATGCAAAAAGTAGAAAGGAAGCAATAGTATATGTAATTCTGAGCGGGGTTGCATAAACTCATCTGTCCAATTTAAGATAATATGTATTACATTATTACCATATTTTTTTTGGAAAAGGAATTTTACCCTCACTGTGACTCCTAAACATAATAATCTTTAGAGATCATAACTTGTGATATAATCTATTGCTGCAAAATCCATACCTGCTATCAAAATAATAAAAATGATCACATCTGCTATGCATCAAAAAATATGCCCTTCATGCTATGCTCACATTTTTTGACCTTTTTTCAAGCAGGACTAGTGTTAATCTTAAAACAAACCTTTGGCACACCCGATGCACATTGTCATATTTGAAACAATTATTATGTTTTTGTTTTTTTTACATTGGAATAAATGAGTCTTTCTGTCTCGATTCTACCTTGTCTGAAGAAAAACAAAGATCATTTTGAAGAGCTCATTCCCTTATTGTTTCCGAAACTAATTGCTTTGCACTGCTTCATAAAGTAATAGATGATTGTTTGCAGAAATTAGTTAATTGATCACAGGCTGTGATCCAAATCAAAGTCATAGCAAGCAATTAATATCAAGCCTCAAAAAAGATTATGAATTAATGAGGAAGGCATTAATGGATTATTAATGACAGAAGAATTGCTGGCATGACATGTTGTGTGCTGCTGGTAGATGGATGTGTGGGAAACGACTTCAACCACAGGCGATATTTCCTTTATCTACCAGCTGGCTTCACAATAGAATAAAGTGAAAGCACAATGAGGTGAGCAAGTCCCTGAAAGTGTGAGGAAAAAAAATCCCAACACAATTGGTCTTTATCCTGCAACGGCCTTCAAAATGATTTTATGATGTGCTCAGAAGAGTCTTGAGACAAAGTCATGCATGAGTAGTCGGCTTTATTTTTTTCTTCATATTTGTTCATTGACAGTTTTTGAAAAATTAAAAAAAAAAAACTCTTTTTTTTTGAAAATTCATGTAATTTTCAGTTTTTTAGCCCATTCAGTGATCTGGTTTCAGAAAGTACAATTTTGACCAATATGTCATCACTGGATGTGTGCAAACTCAACGCCCTTATTGCACTGCCTGGTGTTTTGTGTCGTGGGGCCGTCAGTCTGAAGACCACACTGACCTTCCATTTAGCGTTTTGCTTGTGCTTCCAAGATCCCTGGTGGAAATACAGCAGATTTGTACATGCAATGCAGGGGTACGAGACCTTGTTTCTCTGCTGTGTTTCCCTGAACCCCTTCACTGTCTGCAGAGCTCCCCTGCCACCGCTTGTTCATAGACATAAAAAAAAAAATACACATGCAAGAGTACAGAGTTCAGGAGGGAAATACAGCAACTCTGCATTGCAAGTAGCATGTTTGCAATCAACTGCACTACTTTTGTTGGTATCTGACTCTAAATCTAGCAATTTATTACATGTTTATCACTTTTTTTTCTGTTGTGTAGACAATAACCTAAATGAGGAAAATCATAAAAAGCTGAGGCTGCAGGGCCATCGCAGTTAAGATAATACACCACATCTTCTCCTCTTCATCCCCCACCACTCATACGCATTAAATTCACAAATGCTTTTGGAGTTCCTCATTTTTTATCATTTATTTCCGAGCCACGCTGTGTTTAAATGTTGCTCCTTTTTCTCCTCTTGTCCCTTTGGCAGGGGGAATTCTTTACTTAATTCCATTAACTTTGTATTGCTCGTCAATCTTTGGTGCCCTGACCATCAGCGCGGTGGCTCGGCTGTCTTTTAGCAGTTCTGCTTCAGCGCTCTTGGATAGAACATGACAGTTACATTAATGTCTTCATGTAAATTGCTGTCTACACGTAGGAAACAAGCAAAAGGAAAAAAAAAAAAAAAAAGAGAGCATGGTACATTCATCGCCCCCATGACAGGAGGAATTACAGCAAAATTCATTGTGTGGAGCCCCAGATGGCCGAGCCTGTTATAATGTGCTGCAATTTCACTGAAGACCCGACTAGGAGGGCAGAAACCACTCACAGTGCTCTATTTAACCAAGCCAAAGAAAAAAAAAATAAAAGAAAATAGAAGTCGTTGCTCTTGTTCCAACAATTATGTTGTAAAGTACTGTACATGCATTTCTGAAGCATTGCCCATGGCATCAGAATGTCCCTGTGGATGGATTCGCCTGACCACTGGTTGCGCTGTAGAGACGTGTTTTGATGTGGAAGTCACTGAATGTTTTGCATTTCATGTATCGCTTCCACACAAGGATGGACACCTGGTACCTGACACCCTGGGTTTTGTTTTAGTATTTTAACACTAATCTTGAAACGGTATTCGAAGTGATCAAATGTCGCTTTTAAGAACTGATGCAGAACGCTTTTTCTCTTGCTCGATGTGGAGCAGTTTCTCATTCTGGGGCCGAACATCCACACAGTCAGAACGGAGAGGAAAAGCTGAGCCTCCAATAGGAAAAACAGAGTGTGTGTGGTGCAGCGGTCTAAAAGGCAGTTGTACTCCATTGCTCGAGTAAAACTAAACAAAGCTCCTCTTCTGTTTAGTTTGTCTTTGTTACTTGTGGTGTGGTTTGCTCATTTTCAATTTAAACCTTTTGCCAAAAATGGAAGCTGCATAATGGTGAGGCGGTTTGCGCTCTGGACTCGGATCAAGACTTTCCCTGCTTGGAGCCCTGTTTGAGCTTTTAGAGCTTTATGTTTGGAGTTTGCATGTTCTCCCTGTTGCCTGTGTGGGTTTTTTGGTTTAACTTTCAAAGTCCAGTGTCCTCCCACAGAAACAAAATCTGCAATTGATGCTACGCGGTGACTCTAATTTGCTGGTCGATGTGAACATATGATTGTTTCTCTGCGTTTGCCTTGTGATGGTCTGGTTAAACTTCCCAGAGTGCACCCTGCCCCGCCCGTGGCCTGCTTGGATCAGTTCCAGCACCCCGTGACCATAAGTTGGATAAAGCCATGGATAGAGGGTAGATGGATGAATAGATGGACAGCAAGTTTTTAAAAAGGAATCAATGGGGAAATTGATTTTTGCTATCAGGTACAATATTCTGTGATATTTGAACTGGCTTTTTAAAGACACTTGCACCGTGTTGTGGTTTTAATCAGATGTCCACAGCTCAGCTTTACAGCAGCCTGCCCACCATTACATACTTTGGTCTTCATTACTAACACTGATGTAAGTGAAACGTGAAGAAAATTCAGTGCAATGTTTTACTTTCCCATGATGTGTAGTTCGATTTGCTCCCAAAAACATTGCTTCTACTGTAAAAGTACAGAACACCAGAGGGGCTTTAGCAGAGTTCAGACCCTCATTGGGTTGAAAAGTTCATTTTTTTTTTTTTTTTTTTTTTGTAACCTGTGATACTGCAATTGCCCTTTAATTCAACTCTCTGTACCTTTGTATGTGTGTCCTGGCCGCATAATATTGTGGAGCGAACCCTTTAGCTGCCAGAGTTGAGTAGACCTCTGAAGATATACTGCACAATGTGGCATCTAGTAGATGTTACACTTCTGAAAATGGTTGTTGTGTTCTTAAAACCAAAACCAAATTATCCTACTGAAAGACACCATTGCCATCAGGAAACACCATTTCTATAAGGTAACGATGCTTATGTGGGTGTTACATGTCAGAGTAGGCGAGTCTTGTGCGTATCATGATGTTCACGTTGATGTCAGGACCCAAGGTTTGCTAGTAGAACTTTGCCTGAAGCGTCGCACCGTCTCCGCCGGTTTTCTATCCTCACACAGGGCAACCTGGTGCCATATAGGTGGATGCACCCCATCAGAAACCTTATGCCAAAGAAAATGTGGTTTACCTGGCCACGCCAATTCCAACTGCTGTGTGATTCAGTTGTGATGATCACTGCTCTGATGCTCATTGTTGATAATGCCGAAAGTTTTGCAGAAACTTAATTTATTCTTAAATCTGAGGAGAGTTGATACAAGCTGCTGATGTGTTTGACTAATAGCCTAAAGCAAACATATGGAAGCATCGCTAATCATGATGGATTTTTTTTTTTTAATTGACTCGTTAAAATAACTTAAACTACATGAAACATTATGCAAAGGACAAGTATGATCTCTGTTGGAGCCTCTCATACGAACACACGGTGTTGTGAATTTTGAGATGCAGACAAAGTAACACAAGCCAGCGTGTGTGTGTGTGTGTGTGTGTGTGTGTGTGTGTGTGATCTTGGGCAATACAGAGAGACACTGCTGAGGACCATGGGCCTTTCTGAAGTGAGGTGGGCATTCTCGACTTCAAAGTACATCTAACACAAAAGTTGTGCTGTCAAGATGACAACACCATGTCCCGAAGGCTCGGCTCCAGATGAATGTCTCTGCCTCGCCTCTGTTGTCGTTGGCAAAATTTCAGGCGTTTCTGACTTCACACTCGGCCTCATGTTAAAGCCGGGTTACCTTGGAGCCGCTCGGCTTCTGTGTCCCTGTCGTACCTTCTGTGATCTCAAGAAAAAAATAAAGTGTGTGTGTGTGAGAAATGTGCATTTCTGCTACAAACCTAAATGGCAATTGTGGTCATTTTAATTAGTGTGTGTTCCCTAAATTTTATTGAGTTTAAAAATTTCATCAAAATATGTTCAAGGCCTGAAAAATGATGTGATGAGGCTGATTTATTTTATCTACGAGCTTTACGGATTACTGTACCTCAGTTTGACACAAATGGTGTTAAAGAGGGCAACTTTCTGGCACGGGGGGCTTTGTTGACCTAAGATTGAATTATAACATTTTTAGTGTGGTGAGCGGCAGAGGTGACAAGAATAAGAGATATTTCTATTATTATGCAATTGCTACAGCTTTCCTACAGGGACTCTAACAATATTCCTTTTACAGTGCGCTATCCATCATGATAATGAATGGCAGTAACTTATCCTGGGACATAAATCTGGCAAGCTCCAACAGCACTGTGACACAGCATTTAATTACAACGCATGTCTAATTGAAAGACCTCCGGAAAATAGTGGGACGTCTCCCTGGCTGTAGCAGGGTTAAAAAACTTAATTAATTATGAGGCACCTCCCTCCCGCTTTATTCTGAGTCACTGGCGTCCCTGCCTCAGTGAGCTGATGACATTTTCAGCCTCCCTTTCATCCTTCAGAGAAATGAATGGCGTGGCAAGAGCGTTATCAAATGAGCTGTAGAGCCAGCCAGTGAATATGTCATTGAGTGTGACATATTCCCTGAGTGTGACTGCTCCCTGAGTGAATTGTGATTTATCTGTATGGCTCCCTCGTCATGTTAACGGACTTGCTACCCTGCGGCCGCCCCGCCGCACCCCACCCTGTGGTTGAAAGGCTCCGTAGATCATTTGGGGGGGATCTTTAGGTGAGGCGCTGGCTAATGTAGTCTGGGACCCTCCTGAATTACAGTACCCCTGCGTTTGACCCCAGGTGTCCCGCACTCTGTGTGACTGTCTCCATTACTTTCTGAACAATCCTTATCAATATGTATGACACTCCAATTCTTACTCGTGCCGCTAATGTTTTACATATGCATTTGTAAATAGAGAGAGGATCCGCTTCAAACAAACACCTCTGCACTTTATTACATTGCAAATGAATCTCTTAACAAGAAATTCTTTATTAAAGCAAACGCTATAGGCCTCACATCAAAAACCGCACGGAATTATTGTCTGAATAAACTTGGAGGGAAGGGAAAAAGCAAGGCAACACAAAAAAAAAAAAAGTAATGCAGCAAAGTGAAATATGACAGAAGACGGAACAATTTTCCAGGCTTAGGTTTGCATGAGCTGGTAAGCTACACCAGCCAGTTGGCAGCTGTGTATTACAAAAAAAGTTGTGCGTCACAAAATCTACCTCTGCATCTGCCTGTTGGAAACGAACACCAAAACCCCTCCTCGGCTCCAGTCGGCGTAGAGGAAGAAACTGTCAAAAGCATGACTTCATTCTTTTATGAAACTGAATAAAATCAGTACTTTTTCCCATGCTCACATCTCCTTGTTTGGCCCAGATGCTAGATCTGTCAAATGCCAGTAAACAAACAAACAAACAAACAATAAAAATCTCTAACAATGTGTCTGTTAGAAAAAGAGCTTTCTCAGTTGACTGAATACTGATGATGCCAAAACTTACCAAATACTAAAAAATACAGATAAAATTATATGTAGCACTGTGTTTAGTTGTTAAGGACTTGTGAGCTCTTTACATGCTTTGTTGTCTTTTTATGAGAGGAAAACATCCAAAGTTCTAAAGAAGAACCACTGAACTCATGTTGTGTTTGACAGATTTTCCACACCCAAAGTAGATCATAAGCAAGTAAACCAAGTACTGTTTAAGTAAAAACGCATAGTGTTTTGTGTTTTCATGTCAGAAGTTTCACGTTTGGACTGAAACATTTTGAAAATGCAAAAAATTTACAGGGAAACAGTAGAAACGCTGAAAGCTTTGCAGTTAGCATGCCAGGCCCGGAGTCGGTGCCCTTGTTTGTTTTTGTAATGAAACTATTGACACACGCGTACAGACAACAACAACAACAACAGTCTTTACACACTGACAGTGGTGTGGGCATGGACACTCATATGGACAGATGACGAAATTGAACTGCTTAATTCTCAAGTAAAAAAACTACCAAGTCCCAGTTTAATATGGACTGGGAGTCATGCCGTTCCGGAAGCAGAGGAGAAATATTTATTATGGCGGCGGTGTGCATGCGCAGTTGGAAACCTTTCAGAAAAGTTACATTTTCCCAAATTACGTAGAGGTTTAATTTGGGAAAAGGATGTTTGTCATTTCAAAATAAACTTCAAGAAGTGACAGTGACCTATCAAAGGAAATAGAGGATTGGACAGACCGAACTCTGTCAGAGAACGCCAAATCATCTGGTCAGAAATGAAAAGACTTTATGAGGTGGGTGTTATGGTTAAACTTGCAAAGCAACTTCGGGTATATATAAGGGCTGCAAAAAACTCAGTCCGAATTAGTTCTGTTTAGAGAAAATAATGAATTTCTATGTTTGAAGTAGAAGTTGATAAAGAAAAAAATGTCCTGCTGTGCGACAAGGGATTTACGATTTAAAAATTGTAGGGAAAACACCGCAAAAGTACAGTGAATTATTTACTTTATTTAATTCCTGACATTGTGAAGAAACTGTTACTGTAAAGAGACAATTGACAATCATCCAGCACTTCTTCAAGACTAAAGTCTTGAATAAGTATGAGTATAAGAGTGGCCTTCACGTTTCATTGACCATAATATCAATAACACAATGTAACTTGATCTCAGCATGCAAGACGATCAGTAAAATGTATCAGAACCTAAACTCCTTTGCAGTGATAAGTGTTTGAATCTGTAAAGTGTGCGCTGGAGAATAGAAAGACTACTGGTTGAAATAAACATTTGCTCATGGTGATGTCTTCCAAACATGGCTGACTGACTTATTTGTAAGCCTGGGCTGAAAAAACTGCACAGTAACAGTACATTAGCATTTGGGATATGTCTTCTTTTTTACTCTTAATTCCTGCAACTGCATTTATGTTTTGGCTCCCCTTTAACATGTAGAATTTGAACTCTTTATATAAACGTGTTTGTGCAATACCGATAGCAAACTTCCATTGATTTCCACCCCAGTGGCGCCCCAGTTGTAAAAGGCATTGGTGCATGTAACACAGGAGCATGCTGAGTATATTAGGATATTGCAAAAACTATTAGAATAGCAAGTGGGTGCTTCTACAGCAAAGCAAAGCCAGGAATTGCTAAAAAGCCTCCAATATATTTGCAAATCTATCATATTTACTCTTTGCTTAAAGCCCTATTTAACCCTTTTTGATTACTTGATTAAACATTCAGAATCATGATATAAAAAAATCTAACTTGCCCATGACATTATCATGAATAAAGCTTTTGTCAGAGTCGTGATTTCTAAAACTCGAGAGAAACTTTGAGGAAAGTTGCCTCAAGAACTGCTTTGAGTTGTTGACAAGGCACTTCCTGATCTTGCACAAAAAAGAGGCACTTTAAAGTTGTTTATGTCAGTATCAAGTTTGTGTGAATAAGTAATGTATTCATCAGTCTTCTTTTCAGTGTGCGAGCAGCACCTCTGTTTGGCAGAGACAGCACTTACATGTACATTAAGCACAGGATTGTGGGGGTAACACCGGGACAAGTGAAGAGACTATAGAAAACTGTCTTAAATATTAAATAAATAAAAAAAAAGTGACGTGACTTCCTAAAATATCCCCCCCACCCCTTTTTCTTTTTAAACCAGCTCCATACATTTGTGTCACCTCCACTCACGCCCATGCCCTGGCCCTCCTGAGCTTGATTAGTGAATGCCTGAACCTGAGGTGCAGTGTTGAAAGGCTGCCAGCAGACACTCAACACCAAATCAAAAGCTTCACTGTAGAATCAAAAGAGTTCAGTCTTTCTCTGCATAAACATGAGAGCAATGGAGGTGGTGGGCTGCACTGAATGTGAGCCAGTTCTGACACCCTCAATGGCTCCTGCACGCTTCTCTGTGTGCGCTGTCAAATTCAAATGCCATTTTATTCCAAGTAAAATTTCTGTTGTGTACTTTATCCTTCACTTGAATGTAATAAAAATGCTGTTAAATTAATTGAAAGTTTCAATCAAATAATATTACAGGAACATTTCTAAGCACACTCATTGGGAAACTAGGATGAATTAAGCTATTTTAGTCTTAATATTAATGTTTTCATATCTTTTATTCACACAAGATATATGTAAAAGGTTAGACAGATCTATTGCGACATCCTATAGACAAGTATGTACCTCTCTCTACAATATCTTATTTGCTACAGTGTCCCAACTCATGTATCCTACTCTTGTTTAACATATTGCGGCTGTGGTTCAGTGGGGAAAGCAGTCGTCCCACGATTGGGAGGTTTTGAGTTTGATTCCTGTCTCCCCCTGTCTGCATGTCGAAGTGTCCTTGGGCAAGACGCTGAATCCTGAATTGCCCCCAGTGTTGTACGTCGCTTTGGACAAAAGCGTCTGTTAAATAGAATTGTAGAATATATTAAGGCTCAGATTATTAATGTATATACTGATGGTTGAATGTTGTGTCACTTTTTACTTATGAAAAAAACTAGACATTTTGTGTACAGGTAAATCTAATACAATAATTTATGGTGGACAATTATTCTCTCATAGGTCAGTTTTGTTAGAAATTAACATGCAGTTTAGTTTATGTTTCAGATTTATTGCACGCAAACATCATTATATACTAAAATGAATCCAACCTCTTTGTTTTATTCTATATTTATCCGAATCAATATTTTCAAATGCTTGAAACATTAAATTTTTAGGTGTTACTTTTGAATAGCTAAAAAATCAATTATCTTTGAAAGATTTTGTAGTATATAGAGCTATTCTGTATTTTGACACACCCATTAAATACTCCATTGTGTGAATACCATTAAATAACCTTATTCAATGTGGAAGAAATGCAGGTAATAATAAACACAGTCGCTTTCCTAATTTTGCATGTATATCCAGAGTGAAAATTAGTTTTTTCATTGTCTAAATGTTTGTAAAGGGCCAGAACCTAATGGTACATTTCAGTCAGTATGTTTCTCGGGAACATTTGAGAGCCAGCCTCAGTTATCCTGAACCACCGTCACAGGGGTGATAATTTATCTGGGGTTTATGGCCTTTTAATTGCACTACATTATATTCTGTCCACAGTGTCTGTGTCCTCTCTGGCCCGAGGGTTCCCTCTTGCATGCTTGTGAACCTTTATCTTTTGCATTAAAATGAAAGGGTAAGTAAAGAGCAAACAGCATTGGGAACAGTCACATTAGAATAATGGCCATCAGGAGAAATTGGTCCCCACGCTGCTCTTCACTGCGGAATATACAGACTATCGTATTAGCGCCCGCTCTGTCGCCGGTAAATGTCATGCAAAGAGACAGGTCATTTACATTTTTGATAAAATGATCCTGCATTTTTTATTTGTCTTCGAAATTAAAGACTCCTTTAATCATTGTGGATGGAAGGGGACTTATCCGACGTACTCATGTGTTTCTGATTGCATTAGAACTGATGTGGCGTGGCATGATGGATATTTAATAGTTGTGCTGTCCCTCTGTATCATGTCAGGAGTCTGACACACACAGATGCTTCGGAGCTCTCCAGCCCATACAGAATTGCTTTAATTATTAGGCCTATCATCTTGGCTTGGAGATGAGAGGAGGGCTGAGGAGAGCGGCGGAGAGAAGAGAAGGATGAGAGAGCCCAAGTATAGGCGAGCAAAACAAGGCCATGTGAGACAAGTCAGAGGTTGTTGTCAAAGCCTCTAAATGAGTTTATCAGACACTGGTGCATGGTGATGCGGTATCAAACTGACATGCCATATCCTGCTTGTCTGCTGTACTTTCTTCTCCACAGGCCTCATAGTGGGGCCTAATTGCTCCGAGTATCTACAGAGGCTGCGAAGAGCCCACGGCAGCCCTGTAGTGCCCCAGGCAGTGTGCTGATCAGACCTCTCCCTCTGCTGCGCTAAACTGTCATCTTCTACAGCTATGTGTTTTTATATTGCAGCATAAAACTGATTTTACTTGATTAAAAAGATCAAATGTTGGCCATGCCAATAGGAATAACTCAAAAGAAGCACCACAATTGCGTCACCGGCAGCAGAGAAACATTCATCAGCGCACAGGCGCTGGCACGTCCATTCTTGATAATCCAGAGCCATAATGAAGGAACATAAAACGGCTATACAAATTTTCCAAGAATACTTTTTTATGGAAATAAAGAGGACAGATGAGAGCAGAGGCCAGAGAGTGATTATGCGAGGGAGAACAGCCACTTTTACGTTGGCACCTCCAGCATGCGGGCCATCTGCATAGAGGGCCTGGAAATGAGGATGACAATGCTAATCACTGCCATGGAGGCCTGACTGGTGTGGATGAATGGCCATCGCAGCCTCTAAACACACTGAGTAGCGCTCATCACACAATGTTTTTGTCTGGGCATGCCAGGTCCACAAGCCTCGAGCAGCCCCGCCCTTTTCCTGTACACACTCCATCACTCAGTGGCAACATGTGTATGGCTTCCTGTCAATTCAGGAAGTCTTGGTTCATGTCCCAGCCACATTAATGGACTAGGCACAAGATACTTAGTAATTTCCTATTTCCCTATTGAAGCAATTGTTGTTGGCTATTCTCATTCATTTCATTCATCTCAAAAAAGAAAGCAAAAAAGGTCATTATCTGTTTCTTGTTTCTGTATTGGTTGTTTCTCTCACACACATTCGGTTCCTCACCCCACAAATGTCGCAGTGAATCGATGTGAGGTGTTTTCTTGGGGTCAGCGGAGGTCCGGTAGTTTTAGTGGAATGTATAGTTTGCGTTAACATTTATCACAGGAGGGGATTGTGGTGTAGTGTAGCTCCAGGTCAAATCGAATAATCAAGGCGAGCGAGACTGTCTGGAGAATAAGATCAATCTCGTGACACATGTAATTTAATGACTGGTCACTCAAAAATCAAACGAACATGGCATTCATTTACAGAAAACGTCCCATTGATTTCTTCATATCTGCAAAAAAAAACAAGTTGAAGAAACACATTTGAGCGAGCAGAAGAAGAACAGTGCCAAGACGTTTTGTGGGTACAAAGAGGATTTAGAGAAGGCCTGCAGTCTAAACTTTTCATCCTGATGGTTTCCAGCTGTAGTGGGGCTATATTGTCATCCTCTTGGGGATTGATTTTGCGGGTGTCCCCATAAGTGAATGTGAAGAGGACCAGCTGCCTGGCAGCCGGGCTCGCTTCGCCCCCAGCGCAGGGTGATGTGGAAACTTTCATGCTCCGCTTCAAAAGAAGAAACATTTGAGGAAACCTCACAGTAGCTCCATTTAAACCATAAATCTTTTGCAGTTGAAACCCCTCAGAACATTTTGCATGTTTGGCAGTACAATAACTTTGTAGCTGCAGTGCATACGGAGGGTTTCTTATTAAACTTGTGCTGCAGTTTGGATGTGTTAATGTTATCTGGATAAGCATTAATTAGTTCAGCTGATAGCTCACTTGAGTGGAAGTGGAAAAGAAGTTTTTCTAATGAAGACAGGATGATTACAGATAAGGCTGTGTTCGAACGCCGCTTGCACAGAGAGAAACCATGAGATGAAGCTGGCATGAGATTTTCGACCATTTTTTTCATTAAAAAAAAAATAAAAATAAACAACTCAGTGCTGTGGAAAAAAAAAAAGGAGATGAGAAATTTACCTGCCAATCTGTCACTAGACATACTGAGGAATTAAGATATGGATTTTTGTATTTGTGCTTAACTTCAGTATGACTTTAATTTGCTGGCTGGTCAGTCAGTTTCAGCTTTTATGTCTTTGCATGTTCTTCCATTTCTGTTAAAGTTATATAGGAGCAAATGCAGCTTAATTTTTAATGATGAACCATCAGAAAGCAGAACAAAGATCAATAAGACTAATATCATGACATTTATCATGGAAATATGCAATTTTTAATGGTGAAGCTCACAATGTTTCTGTGCCTTTTATTAGAACCACCATCAAGCTGAAATTTAAATTTTCATGAAAAGAGAAAAGTAATGGGATATTTACCACTTAACAGAGGTCATTCTTTTTTTTTTTTTTTTTTAGCAATTTTTACAAGATCATCTACTTCTAAATATTAAGAAGCGTCATCCCGGTCATGTCACAACAGCCCTCTTCATGCTTATTTCTTGTACATAATGAACCAATTAGTGTCACTTCATCATTTTATATTTTCTATTAAAAATGTTTTTTTTAGCAGTGGGGAAAAAAAGTTATTGTAGTGTTTAAAAGCTGTTTTTAATTCAAAAAATATAAATGATTTATTTATGTGTGGACACATCAATAAAATAATTGCCGAAACTTTTTAAAAGTTTGTCCTTTTCTCACCCGAATTGCTCATTGAGAGCAGAAAGTAGGGTTTTCACTGCAAGTCTTGTTGCAGCGGGAACACGCTGTGTGGGCCCTGTCGGAAAGCACTTCATTCTAATGTGCTGTGGCTTTTCAAAGTCAAATCCCAAGTAAGAAATAAAAGCCCGGACAACTGCATTACTGTCCGGCCTGTCAGCTTTGTTAAATATAAGCTCCATCCTGCCTGCCAGAGCCTTAAAGGCTGCGCTGGTGGAACGCGGGACTGGAAGTGACAAAAGCAGATAGCTGCAGCTGTGATTTTTAGGAAAGCAGAATGGACACTTAAATGCATTTTTATGCCTTTACAAGGAGTTTATTCTACTCGCTATGAATCAATAATAAGCAGCATGCAGGAGACCTGAGATACAATTATCCCCTCTCAAGTACCCCCCCCCCTTGTCACTACAATGAGAATTAAAGTCAACATGCTGTCAGGTGCTGTGGCGCTCATCTTTCCCCTCGAGCTGCAGTCAGTGTGTCTCTTGGGGCCGAGCGAATCAAAGTCTTGTGAAAATAACACATTTCCCTTTACAAAATCATAATCTTATCTCTAAAAATGACAAAAAAAAAAAAAAAAAACAGACCCAGAGGGATGTACTGAGTGTTTTGTAAGGGGATTTTCAATGCAACAAATATAAACATGTTTCACATTCAACTGTCGTTACAGTAATATTCAATTAGAGCACGCCACAATGTGGATCACTGAGCTGAACACGCCGGCATCGGTGTTTTCCTTTATCATACTCATAATTCATTACCATTTGCAAGTTTTATCTATTTATCTTGCATGAAGAGCATGCCGTCTTTTAAGTGCTTCTGACAAGAGCAGCTGTTTCTCAGATTGGATCTCACCAGAATTATCTGTGCTTCAGTTGGACGGCTCAAGTCCCCCAGCATTGCGCTTGGATATTGAGATGTTTCATGCAATTATGAAAACCTCATTGCACACATAAAACATCCATAAATTCAATCACAGTTTGTCTTTAGGTTGTGTAGCACTACATCAGTGCACTGAGACATGTTTTCCTATTCAATGAGTTGTTTGATCGGGAGAAGAATAGTGGAGAATAATGTCGAAGCAGAAACCTCCACAGGGGATGGAGGAGACTTCGCGTCTGAGCCACGCCGGAGCGCATAAATAAAGAAGAAAATTGGCTCCAACTGCATAATTGTGATACAATGATATTCCCTCATACAGGTGATTCTCTATAGATTTCACTGAATCTATACTCATGGATATGGACTTGTTTTCAGCAGTGGAATAAATAGCCACATGAAATAAATATGCAAATTTAAACTTAAAGATGAGGTGAAACTCAAATGCGTGTGTGGAAGTCATAAAATCAAAGCTAGATTTTTAGATCCACAGTGGTAGCATTTTAGTTGATGCTTTCAGACAAAAGACAAGATGGCAAAAAAGACACTGTAAACAAATAAATAAACAAAATACTGTCATTAATTAGGAAGTTACTGATGTGAAAACTCTCAAGTGCATCATGCATACGAGCTTGTGACACTCCTTTGCACCAAAGCAAATATATTAAATGTTTTTTTATGCTTTTTTAATTTGTATCGGTGCTTGTTTGTTGGAGAAATACTTTAGTTGCGTATTGTACCTACTCGTGTCACTCCCAAAGAAACCACTTGGCCTAGAGAAAAATTTGCCGTTAAGTGCCTGCGTCACTTTTTTTTTTTTTTTTTTTAATATACCCAGTCTTCAATATATATTTTATTTTTCAGGCTCTTTCTATTCTGGCTGATAGATTAAATGTTTCAGTGTCAGTTAAAATATAATTAAGCTTTTAGGAGATGTGTTACGGGGAGGTTTGATTGGCAGGTGCCCGTCATACTCTGCCACAGATCAGATTGCCTGACGATTAAATGCTGTAAAACACCTGCAGAAGAAACCAGAGGTGCGACTACATTCATTTCGGTGCGTTTCTAAGGAATGAATATTAAATGGTGGACGAATAAAGTTTTTAATGAATGGCTTTTAATGAATTTTATGGAATATAAACCGATAAATGAATAGATATATCATTTATAGACTGGAAGCCTCTTGAAGATTTACTTGACTGATCTGTCAGAGATCAAACATTCAATCATTCATTTGCAGTTTAATGAGTATTATTGTCTTTTAAAATGACTTCTCCCTACATGAAGCCTTATATTTGTACGTAAGGATTTAGGACAGCATATTTTATACTGCAAGAATTTTGCTTGCAGTTCATATTTTCCAGGTTTTTTTTTTTTTCTTTTTTTTTGCTGTTGTTGTTGATCAAACACTTACATTGGTCCGTGTGAAGTGATTCCAGTGTAGCAGCACAAAAAGCCTGAGTGGAACGGTCCAGCTACAATATGCTTGAAAGATGAGGAACTCGCCCATTTCCAGCCATTTACTGCAAACCTTTTCTACCAAGTGCTCCAAACGGAGCCATTACACGATTGAGGTGAAAATATTTGCTTTTATCACCCATCTATTTGAACACTGGCCATATCCCCAGCCGGCGAAAATGCTCAGTGTGTAGCAATCACAGGCTGGCTTTGCTTGTCATCATTTCCAAATAATTTAGCAGCTGTAATTAACAGACACTGGTTGTCATCACAGTGCTTTGTGAACTCTTTTTGAGTGGAGTTAATCTATTGGGGGGACTAAAATACAAAATGTGCATTCAAAACATATATATGTACGTATAGTCCATGTGTGCATTACTGATGATTGCCTACCGCAGTTCAAAATAAAAATGACCTCTGCCTGACAAATTAGAAATAAACCTGTTTGACAGGCCCCGTTTGGTTAGAACAAATGCGAGACATGAAAAATTGTTTGACACACTTTCATAAAAGCAAGTGGCAGCAACCCATCCTTTAGCATGTGGTAATGGCCTCTCGTTGTTAGATTCAATGGAAAAAGCTATTCATACTGTTATGTGATTGAAAAGAAAATTGAATCCTTTTGATGTTATAAATGTGTCTATTACCGCATTTGCACACAAAATTTCTATGGAAATTATAGAGAAAGGAGTGATTCTCTGTAGGAAATGTTTGGGAATGACATATTGAATTCTATTCCTGCCTGAATATCAATATAGTGTTGTAGAACAACTCTAAAACTATATGATTTTTCACTGGGCTGAAAGGGTAAAATTACTGCACTATATATATGAAAAAAGGTTAATGGTTAGATATTTCTTATGTTCTAATGAACAGCCTCTTCAGTTTGCAGCTGAAGTTATGGGAAAGTTTCTCTCCCTTCTCCACGATGAGGTACATTTGCAGCCGCTGCTGGGAGGTCAGCAAGGGTTCAGAGGTGGAATGGGTCACCGTGACATTTAGTGCCTGAAAAATGATTTCAAAAAGATAATAATCTATGAGGACGATGGAGGCTACACATGTAGGGAAAGATGTTTTTACATGAAAGCCGCATTACAGTATAGCGATTGGGAGGATTTTAAGAAAGATGTCGGTTGCACAGGAAGTGCGGTTCAACCTTTTTCACATGTATTTGATCTTTTGCTCTCATGTCGGTTTGTTCATCAGCGACGGCTTTTTGTGGTGTTCGTTCCACACATGAAGGAGCCGTGCATAGTCCGACACTGTTAGTTTTTAATGTTAGATGTTACTGGAGTAAACTGTACAGTGAACACTGGATCACAGATTTGAATTGCAGCCGATATAGAAAACATGAGAATAGTCATATCATGTTGAAGCATCGACCGATTCTGTTTTAAATACACTGAACTCTGTGAAAGTGATGTTTGTACTCACTGGATCAGACGTCTGTGAAGCATTTCCTGGTATTAAAATACAGCAAATGCAATGCTAAACAATGCTAATTGTTTTAATATATATTATTGAGAGTAATTGAAAAAAAAATACAAATATTACATCTTTTCAGCTTCTTCTGAAATATGTACTGTTTATGTTTTCTTTACATATGAACACTCATGTACATATTTCTTTGCCTGATAATTTTTCTAATTAGACTTCTTTTGGTTATTGCTACTTTTTATTTTTTTATTTTTTTACATATTCTAAATAAATATCAGTCAGAGAAAAACGAAGTAACGAAATGAATCAACTATTCTCAAATTATGGGCTTGAGAATGAAGAACAAGGGACAGAAACTTACAGCTCTCAACAGTCGTTTTTAACATTCTAAAACAATTGTCTCTATTTTTGTTGCTGATAAAGATTTTTGATTATTGACTTTCATATTTCAAGTGAGCATGGCCTCTGTGCTGGAAAAATCCTTTAATAAAGATTCTTGAGGTCAGGCTTTTGTCCACTTGTTTCACGTAGTAAATTGTTTGCAATGGAAACATTTCTGGTCAATAAACAGCATGTTGAAGGTTGTATTTACAGAAGGATTACTGCAGGATTAAGTCGAAGTAAGCCAGTAAAGACAGCAGTGAAATGGCCATTGACACGTGTTTAAGGAACATTTCATGATTTCATAATGATGAACTGCTCTGTTGAGTTTAAAACCATTTCCTGTGTACATACTGGATGGTGAAATATAATCTAATCTAAAGTCCTAACAAAAATATGAGTGAGTCTCTAAAGTTTTTTTCTAGTATGAAGTATGAGAGTAGAGGAACATCAGCTTTTTTAAGTTTAATTTATTTACTACCCATCAGACTTTAACCAGCTAATTGATGAGACTATTCATTTGTTCGGATGTGAATTTTGGTCCTAATTTCTGATTATATGATGCATAATTCCATTCATTTGACTTTTTTTCGCTTGGCATAACTCTGAAATAGCCTCTTTTGATAAAGTTTGAGCAGAAACCATTTGGAGTGTTTTTAATAGTGTATAAAGCGGCGTGTGATGCATGTTGCAAACTCCTAACAAAACAGCCCAAGAAACTAAAGAATCTGTATTCAAGGTGGAACACCTCATAATTTAACCCGTCGCTGAACACAAGCTGCTTTCTGATCACTACACCACAACATTATTCAATTGCCTTAATGAGTGCATTTAAAAACCATTCAGCTATGCTCATATTTGATGTTTCGGGCCTGTTGTAAAACATTTTGAAGTCTCAGCAAATGGTTGTAATAGCTTTCTTTCAAAATGGTGATAATGATTATGGATGTATTCAAATGAAATTAAATCTCAAAGACTGTGATGCAAGCCAGTGTGACGAACTCAAGCGCATCAATCACGTTCCTGAATCTTACAGGAACAGTGTCGATTCACTCCGAGGTACTTTTTGAAGCCGCACACAAAGGAAAAATAATTGCGTTAATTCAAAGGTGCACTTACAATATCAAGCAAAATTCAGTCTGGGATCAAAAGGATATGTTTGCATTATGCTCTTGAGCAAAGCAATCCCTGAATTTGAGGACAGATTTCCCCAGAATGTTTGCTTAATAGAAAAGCAGATGGCACTTTTTTTTTTTTCTTAAATCATTACATTAAAAAATATGCACAGTTTCCACCTGACAGGACATAAAACCATGATGATTAAAATGTGTATGTTATAGTGGAGGTGGGAAGCATGTGTGCTCTGATGAATGATTTCAGATTGAACATATGCAACAACTTCAGTCTTTTTTTCATTTGGCATCCTTGCACTTTTGATCATATTCTTATTGCGGCGCACTTCAAGGCTGGACAAAAGCGTGAACGCCGCGTAAAGTCAGTCCTGCCTTTTCTAGCGTACTGTAGGAATGTGCAGGAAGTCTCTCGAAGTGGTGAATTTCGTTGTTAACGTGAAGCGTGTGACCTGAGGACAACGGGATATTAATTTGCATGTGATTAGCGAGACTGTGATTGAGTGGATACAGAAGTGGCGTGCTGCGATGTGTTGTTGCCGTGTCATGAGGTTGTCATCCGGTGTGTGTGAGAGCGAGCGAGTGTGCGCACGGTGCGTGCGTACGCGTGTGTATTCGAGTCTAACACAAGCTCAGTGGCTGCAGGTGTGAAAGTAGCCCGGGCTGTGAACTCCACACACTCCTGCATCCTCTCTCACTTCCTCTCCCCTCTCATTTATTTTTCTTTTTTTCTGATTTGGGTTTACACGGCTGCGCTGCGCTGATTTGCATCTGCTCCTGACACCCTTGTGCGAGTCACCAGCAGCCATATCTGCCACACATTTTCTCTTTCTCTCCCTTACATGCACACATGAGAGAGAGGGGAAAAAAAAGGCCAAATATCTTCGATCGCAACTTGTCGCCATCTTTGGAGTGTGATTAAAATGAAAGTCACAGTACAACTCGTGTAAAATGCCCTTTCTTCATGGCATAGATATATATTCTATAATAACATTATGTGCAAGTGAATCACTTCGATATTCTCCATATTTGAGAAATGTTACTACATCTCACCAAAGTGCACAAAGGAATATGTGAGCATATTCTGAGTTTTCTACAACCAGCTGGGTGAGCTATACATTTATTTAAAGTAGAGATTCTGAAACATGAAAAAAAAAAATTCAAGCATGGGTGCACAATGGAGCCATAATCAAATCTTTAATCCAATTATTTATGTAAGCAGCCGAACGGTCCCGCTCGTGGGAGTGTGCTGTTGAAAGTGCTGCAGTGACGCCCAAATGAGACACAATATGATAATTATCAGCACACACAGAAGACAAGGCGATCTTTATCCACTGCTGTGCTATTCTTCTAAGGAACAGTGTTTTGTTAATCACAACCTAATGAATAGATGAGAGTGTCTTTGGCTTTGCTCTGCGCTACTTGTGAGGCAAACGTGTCTTGTTTAGTTTTTTTGAATGCTCCAAAATGTTTAGCGGAGTTTTAATTGAATTTCAGCAAGACAATTGATGCCGACAAAAACCCTGCAGCTGTGCGTCCCTCTCATTGAAGCAATGAAAGCATAATATATAGGTGGTAAGGCAACACATGAGGAAGCCACAAGCTGTGTGGAATCCCTTTAAATCATTTTACACTGTATAAGAAAAAGAATTAAGTTACAGTGAAGAACAAGCTGTGGCGAGTCACAGGTCAGGCTAATTATGGCGTATCCTGGGAAATAAGCCTGACCCTGCACAACTCGTACAATCGCGCATTGATTTTCTAAAGAGAGCGTGTTTAATAAATTTAGCTACAGTAGCAGGACCAGGTGGTCAATCATTGTCCCATTCTCAAAGCCCTTGATGAGCGCTGAGAAAGATCACAGAAATAATACAGCATTGTTCTGGCTAATTACAGCATGTCACAGACAAGAGCAGATTTGCATTTTAAACAAGCACTTGTTCTGATTGAAGAACAATTGTTATATATTTCAATAAATGTGTGAGCCGTGCAGAGGGCAGCACATCTCTCAAAGTGGTGAGAAGGAACGCAGACCACAAAGCTCCCGGTTTCACTGGAACATCACTCCGTCAGCCATTCAAAATACTCTTTAATATATGTTTGTTTGTTTTCATTTCTTTTACACTTATGCATACTTTAGTGATATTTTCCCTCCCACCAACGATTAATTTAATCTCTCAGCCTTCTTCAAGGTCTTTTTATATCACCCCCACTCCCAGTTCAAGCAGAAATGAGAGAGGGTCTGAGGAGAAAGGGAGAGGAAGAAGAACTAAAACAAGATGCTAGAATCAAATACCCTTTAACAGTTTTTGACTGCTTTTGCACTATTTTCTTAGAGTGGATGTGAAGCAGGGCTGGGCTGCTTCCTGAATATCTTACAGTCTCCTCAGTGTCTTTATCTACAATTCCACTTATTTACAGATCACTGGAGGAACATCTGCTCCAACACTTGCCCCAAATCTAAGAAGTGATGTTTTGCAATATACCATTTAATTTTTAATGCCGAAATTCAGTTCTCCTTCAAAACAGAAGAACTTTTCATAGATAAGCTCCTTTTGATGACAACTAAACAACATCCAATAGCCTGGAAATATACTGGAATTCAAGGGATAAACAAAACTGCAGCAAACAAACAACTGCGGTTAATGGTAAACACTGCGAAAGTTGACAATGTCAAGGCAACATCAAAGTAGAAGCACTGTTTTATCTTATTCATAAACAAGTGTGAATATAGCTAATCAAGTGTGATGAGTCACAATATGTGTCGAGGAAAAAAAAAAACCCCACAGTAAATAACTTTGGAGATTTAAAACTGTTTCGCATTCGTTTCACAGCAGTAACTAGAAAGGAAAGGTCACCAACGCTCGGCGGTAATCAGAACAGAAGCAGAAGAGACGAAACCTCGACACACGCGAGCCAAGGACCCGGAACACCTGCTCAACAAAGCGGCTCGCAGCGAGCCGTCTTGCACAATTACTCTGAAGTGGACGGCCGTCATTGTTACCGGTCCATTGTGTTTCGCCGGCAGAAAGAGGAAAGTTGCGACGCACCTGCGAAGCCTCCTTGTGTTTCCGGCGGAACGGGCTGGCCTCATGCCAGAGCGCCGCACTTCAGCTACTGCCAAATGCCACACATATTTGATTTGTAAGCAGCATAATAGGCCATCAGCTTAATTATTACCGAGGCGTTATCATCCTCAACCTTTCTTTGCAGATTTGCAGGAATAAAAAAAAAAAAAAGAATTATTGGCCATAATGCCAACGTTTGAATGTGACTCTACAAACGGGTTAGTTTATCTGCAGCTCTTTAAGGAAACGACGAAAGTTCTTTAAAAAAAAAAAAAAAATAAATAAATAAATACATTTTTATACATGAGAACGTGAGCTCGTAAAAGCATTGCAAGAAACTCAACATTTCACAACTTCATTGACATTAACATGTAAGAACCTCACACAGCATTATGATGAATCTATCAATCAAAGAAAGAGGCCTTAATGGTTTTTGTGTTTTTGCCCCCCCCCCCCCCAATGAAACAACTTAACAGTTTACAGTGTCTGAAAGAAGCCCAGATCATCATAAAGGGCTTTTTTTTTTTTTTTTTTTTTTTTTTTCAAAAAAACAATTTAAGAAATTCACTACAGCCAATAACAGTTCCGGTTTTTTAGCCGACTAAAGTTCTTGGGCAGTTTTTACATTTGTGTTTATTTGGTGATTGTTTTCACTGTCTACCAAGTATTAAGGTTCTTCATAGAAAAAATAGAAGTTTTATCTAAATTTATAACTTTAGATATTTTTATATTTCTTCTATACTGTTGTACTTGGCAGAAAGCAGTTTAAATTTTGTTGTCAGAATACTTTGATGATAAAGAATCTATCTTGTCTAATCATCTGTATTAAAATGATCATTGCATCCTTATAGTTTTTTCGGTAGATCTCAGCTTTTTTAAGGCAAAGTTGTTTAAGCACTGGTATTTGTCTGTTTTTTTTCCTTGTCATGAAGCAGTTTTTGATAGTTGTGACTTGTACACAGGAGCGACGTATAGTCTGGAAAACATGGTACTTACAGTCACTCTGCAGTCTTCTGATTGATTGTGGTGAAATATTCCAACTGAAATAATGAATCAATGAATATTTCATTAGAAACACAATAACATAGAATAATTGTTTTTTTATGTTCTGTTTGAGGACAAAACCTTAGTTACATGCATTATGGTTTGTATTCTTAATCTGACAATTAAAATGTATTGTTAATTAAAATAAATTAATATGTAAATGAAAATATATTGTTCAGTTGTATTTTGGGGAAAAAAAATAGCTTATCTTACAAAAAAAGTCCAAGGAGCTACTAAGGGGCCAGAGAAAAACTTTTCTTATATATAGTGAGCCCAACCATGAGAACCGGATCTGGTAAAAATGCCTGAATTCCCATCACTTTTACAAACTACTGGACATTTGTATTTGTTGAAATACACCTTTGCAGGTAATTATGCTTAAAAATGTGCCTGATACAGTAACCTACTTTTCAGAGTGTTTACCAGTCAGATCTAATGTTATTGTATGGCGTGAGTCAGGAGTTACACCCTGACCAAATGAAGCGGTGAATAACGCCTTCAGACTGGAGTTTGCCGAGCATGTATGGAGCTGTTTGTGTTGGATGCAGGTCATGGAACTGATTTCATAACAACACACTGTCTGTGCACTGCAGAGTGGCGTTACTTCAACAAAATGTGAGCATTATGTGCAGTTTGGCTACATTATTATACTCTTAAAACTCCCAACGTTCATCTTTATTCTTAGAAATTCATAGACTGCTTCCATTTATTCCATGTTAATATGATACCACAGATTTCATCCAAATTGCTTTTCGCTTTGCTACTGCAAATCCACTTTTAATTTTGTCTTCATTGTAGGATCTAAGCAAGAACCAAAAACCCGTCCTCTCACACCGTGCCTCCCTCTGGTCGTTTCACATGTTTCAGTTGGCTCGGTTCACATTGAGGATCCATTATAGCCAAGCTGCTCGCTGACTGCAGCTCTGTTGTGGGAAACCGGTCAAAATAAAATCTTAAGTAAATAAAAGGATTTAATCTAATGGATAGTTGATTCAACAGAATATAGTAGTTGAGTTATAACTTGTCAATTATTCTTACAGTTTTGTGATTCTTAGCTGTTGCGGTTGCAAGTAGACTGACGCAGTAAATCACCTTTTAACAAGGAGTCTTTGACTTTTATTGAAGCTGCACTCAGTCTCTCCCTTTCTCTTTCTCTCTCGCTCTCATTCACACTAACAGACAAAGCCATTCTTTATTTTTGTGGTGTAGTTAACATTCACTTTTGACCTTACATTATGTTTCTCTGATTTATTCAGTCCCCATACATCTTTTAGACACGACACAGTGGTAATATGTAGGTAAAATAGAATTATGATAGACTCCAGTCGTACCTTAGAGATATTTTATTGCTGCTGACAAAGGCTGTGAAGAATTACTGACGCCATTGTTTGAACTTAGTCATTATTCGGGGGGGAAAAAAAGGAAAACATGACTGGCTTATGTAAGAAACAGTTTAAATTAAAAAAAAAAAAGTTTTTTGGTAATTTGGGAAGTTTTCAATTTGTTTTGAGGAAATTTAATTTGAAACAAGTAAACATACTTATGACCGACACAAATCTCTCTTCGCTCATTTTTGCGCCTTAATCTTTCGCTGTCAGCTGACTTTGACCTACAACACACACACCGGTCGTTGGTGTTTTCACAGCAGCAGTGCATTAAAGTTTTAGGGAATGTTATTTAGTGAATAATGGTGGAGGTAGTAAAACTGTATATTCCACTAGTCTGCCACTTTATTAGGTACAGCTGTTCAACTACTCCTTTACACAAATAACTGATCGCCAATTGCATGTCAGCAGCTCAATGTATTTAGGCATGTAGATATGATCAAGATGAGCTGCTGAACTGCAAACCAAGCACGAAAAAGGGAAAGAAAGGTGATTTATGTAACTTTAAACATGGCATAGTTGGTCTGACTGGCTGGTTCAAGTATTTCACAAACTGCTGATGTAAAGAGATTTTCATGGACACTCTTCTCTCGGGGTTTACAGAGAACGTTCCAAAAAAGAAAATATATAGTGTGTGGAAGTTCTCTGGAAGAAAATGCCTTGTTTTTGCCAGAGGTCAGAGGATAATCACCACCCTGGTTCAACATGATAGAAAAACAACAGTAACTCAAATAATGACTTGTTACATTCAAGGTATGCCATCTCTGGCCGCACAACGCAGTTCAGCTTGAAGCTGATGGGCTGCAGCTACAGAGGACCACACCGGGTGCTGCTGTCAGCTGAGAACAGGAAGCTGGAGCTACACTCTGCTCAGGCTGAGAAAAGTTGGACGGTAGATGATTTAAAGATGTTGCCCGTTCGAATGAGTCCTGATTTCTACTGCAACATTGGGATGTAAGTCAGAATTTGGTATAAACAACATACAAGCTCGAATCAATCTTGACTTGGCGTAACAGTTAAAGAGGCAAGTTGTGCAAAAAGTACTGAAACGTTAAACTGTAGACTTCAATCATTCAGTCATCCAAAAAAAAAAAAAAAAAACCTGAACAGTGTAAAAAAGCATTGGTTTTTCATTGGCTGAACCCAAATACTCATATCAGCATGGAGTTTAAATATGACACTACATTGAGATTCAGACTTTTTGCCGAGAAGCATTGTTTCAACAAAGAAATCGTCCACCATAAAACACTGACTCTGATCTTTTCTGAACTGTTTTTCAGTGTTAATGTTTCACTCCACTAAAACTGAGGGTCTGGGAATCAAATAACTTAAGCAATCTGTGACACTCCATGAAATATTACTGTCATCCCACTTTAACTCACTTTGACAGCTTGACAGGAAACAACAAAATTCAAGTTTAAGATTTGTAGAGGTGGAAACAGTTGTTGTTTTTTTTTTTTTTTTCTTTTTAGCTGGGGCCGAAAAACAGAACCGACACACAGTAAACCTTCAATCTCTGCACACAGAGCAGCATGCACACATGGCTGAATGTAAACATACAAAGCTTTCTAAAGGCTGCCTCTCTGCGGCTCCAGTTCCTCCATGAATACACATCAACAGTTTTCCCCCCACTCTGGCTGTGACTGATGTCATTGTCAGCTGCCTCATGTTTGTTTGACAGCTCCTAATCACACCTCTTGTGTTTTGGGGGACTAGCCATTCAGCATCGCAACAACACTGCTACTTCTATCTGTCAGTCACTGTCAGTGGGTGATACTTTCCCCGGGGTGTGGTTGTCCATCAGGACCGGGCCGGACATCGTATTCACAAGTGGCCCATCAACTGCTTTTAGATTGATGCCATACAAACCTGACCAGCCTTTCAGAAGATATGTTTTTTTATTTTTCTTTCTTCAGACCAGCCAAGAATAGGCTGCCGGCCTTGTATTGACAATGCACCAACACGATTCAAACAAAAACCCAAGTCTTTATACTTTTTTTTTTTTTTCCCCCCTTTACTGAAGGTGTGATCAATATATTGAGCAGCAGAAGTTGCTCCCACAAAAGCAAGAATATGTAAACTTTTGTTTTACACTATCTGTCTTTGGAAAAAACTTCAAATAGAGGATACATCAAACAGAGAACCAGAACACTTTGATCTCACTCTGAATGCAATGAAGTTACGTTGCATTAAAATTTAAGAACTGGACTTGAAAATAGAATACCATAGAGAAACCTGTATGGGAAAAAAAGGCCTGTGTATTGAAAAGAATATTGTATAGTACTGGTGGAGAGGGTGAGCATCAATAAAACCTGTGTAGCTGGAGATGATAAGAACAGATTCAGTGCTTGGTCCTTAGAGGTGAGCTGGGCTGAGGGTCCAAATGCTGATAAAGGTCTACTTCAACATGTCATCTGACTTTCTAATCACGCTTTGTGGTTTGACACGAGGTTTACTCGTTTTCACATTACAATTTAGGTTTTTAAAAATGTAATCAGGCAATGTACTGAGCAACAGCAGCAAAAAAAAAAGTGACCGACCTTTGTTATTTAAGCTATAGAAATGACATTGTTGGTACCGCCACTGTTTCCAGTCGGCATCAGTTTGAGCTGACAAATGACCCTGGCAGGCAAGACAGTATAATTTACCACAGATTAAACAGCAGGGCTCTTAACGCAGAGCCAAGGTTCATACGGTTAACACACCTCATCTTTATGCAAGCATATATTATGGCATTACATGGGTGACATGCCCCTGCTGCAAACACAAGTAAATACAGCTTCTTGTTCTGTCAGAGTGATATACTACATATTGTGTTGACCATAACAAAGCACAAAAGCCCATCAGCAGGAAGGTGAGAACAAGACCGTCTAACGTACCGCAAGACCGTGCCTTTATTTTACAGCCACGTAAATCTATCCGCATCAGACGTGAAAAACAAAACTGGCTGTCTCAAAGCGAAATAATGAGACAGTCATGTAACCTGATTTCATAACATATGCATCGCACGCTTTAATTATCACACAGTAACAGCCCATGAGCAAAGGTGATAATGTGTCCTAGAAATACTGAATGTGTCTGTCTTTCTTCAGTCTCACTTTAATTTGAATCTGTATTTAACTGTGCTTTAAAAGTGGTAATTTACTGATATTTAGAGAGACGCATCCCTCTGTAATTCTAATTTGAGTTTTTTTTTTGCTTTCACTTTGAAAGACCCTTTAGAAACACTTTTCTTGTAGAAAAGTTTTGCTGTGATGTGTAAATTGATTGCCCTTGAACAGGTACGGCATTAGAGGAATTACACTCCCCACTGCCCTGTAAAGGCAGAACAAGCAGACTAACTGTGTGAAGTTTACAGTTACAGCTGTTAACAGATTTGAAAATGATTAAGTTTGGAGGTGGGTCTGTATTTGGGGTGGGGATCTTTTCCATTAGGGGATGATTAAATAATGATAAGCTTGTGAATATTTACTGTGATATTACAGTGAATGCAGTGTGTGACCCACTTTAGACTTTCACATCTAAAAAGGATAAACCCTTTGATAATTCTTTGACTGCAGACACTATTTGACAGTCAGTTTTGGGTAATAAAATATGCCTCTACCCTGTTTGCCCCCCCTCCAATCTTAGTTTTCCTGAAGATGCGTTTGTGCTAGGCCATGAGATGCACATGAGATGTGTGGTCTGAGGTAAATGTGACTGAGTGATGTGTCATATAATCTCTTGGACATATCTGGAGGACGTTATTCCAGGAGAGGATATGGGGGCCGGCTCATGAAACATTTATCTGGGAAGAGTAGCACTGCGATGGCAACGAGATGGAGTGACAGAATCGAATGAGGTAGAGAAGACAGAATAACAAGGAAAGTGTTTGTATGTGCGTCTGGCTGCCTTTCTGTCTTTCAGCCATGTTGCCTTCATCTTTCTTTGCTTTTCCCCGTTGCACACCTAATTTACATTTAAAATGAACAATCCCACAGCCGGTGGACGAGTACATACATCAAGAGATGATACAAAGATATACATGTCACGTTTGTATGTGCGCACACAGTTTTAAAGGGGCTCTGTGAGCTTAGGGAGGCTTTGATAACTCTAACAAAAAGCCCGAGGCTGAGCTTTTACACAAAGCTTATAAGCCGGTCAAGTGTTCCAGTGGTCAAAGGTTTGTGCATCAACATCAGTATCAAATGTGGTCCTGGGGGTATTTTGTTCTGCAGTGACTTATTTGTTCCCGAACATTTACAAGGAGTCAGAATTAATTAAACTCAGCTGACATGAAAACATTAATACTCCTGGTAATTGTGTTACTTTTATTGTTCATTTTGCGACTTGATGATCAGCTCATTCATGAGTTATACCAGAAAGTGACTGGCACAAGCAGATCTTTCGTTCATCGGGATATTACTTGCACTGAAATAAAATTGTACTTATTTATTTTTCTGGTAATTTTTTTGATTTACTCTCCACATATGCACACTTAAAATTTCTAAAAGTGCCTTGTTGCTTGTTGCAGCCTCCATGATGATGACTCGGTTGCAGTAAAACCGTCTTGTGACGAGTCCCGGCTGGACTCTGCCTTCGCTCATGGACAGCTGGGACAGCTCTGTGCACGTGACAGAGCTGTGTGGATGGATAGATCTATGACAGTGACGGTTATCAATACATAAGGCTCAGACACTGACGAACAAATCATCAAGACACATCAGTGTCACTTCAGTGCTTGAACCCCAAAAATTAAAAGTTCGAAATGGATCACAGTGTGTTCTCTAAAATCCACTGAGGTGAACATTTTATAGTTTGATTCCAAAATTATAAAAACTTGAATCATGACCTGTACTGTGATTTGTTTATTGTTGTTATCAACGTATAAAAAAGTTCATGTCTTAAAAATGACATTGTTTCTCAAAAAAGTTAAAACTGCAGTACATTACAGTATATGCACTTTTTCATTCTTGAGTAAAGAGGTTGAATCAGTGCCTACAATCAGTCTTTTTTCTTTTTTTCCCCAAGTATCTGCATCTCTCCCGAAGTGGAAAATGTGAACTCTCAATAAAAGTGACTTAAATGTCAACTTAGCGTTTCTTAGCTCCAACGGAAAATTAAAATGTAAATTACTCCGTTCGTCAATTCCTCGGAATGAGATTTTATGGGTTCAAGACGTTTTTCATCGTATTGTTGAATACACAATGGATCAAATAGTCAGTTTTAAAAAATAAAACTGATCATATTGATTCCAATAACTTGAATATCTAACTTAACGCCTGATTGTACCTTTTGAAAGATAAAAACTGTCCACATCTCTACCTAACCCAACATCTCTACCTCTTCAGTCCTTTCTCCAAGCAGAGTTCTGTCAGTGTTTGTGCAGTGACCACCGAGTCCCTGAAATAAACGACCGCGGGCAAAGGACCATGGGAAAGCCTGCTCATGGTGCTCTTGGTTGTGCTTGGCTGGCCCGCTGTGCTGCTCCAGCGCTGGACCTTCTGATGCTGACACACACCAGAGCCGAGTGGGAGCCTGGCGGAGTGGCCTCTCTCAGAAGGAGGAAAGCCGCTCCCGCCCAGACAAGGTCATCCCGGCCTCCTGTCATTATCCTCCGAACAGACAGGAGAAAAAGCATTCCTATCTAGCGGCCATTAGTGCCAGGCAGAGACCAATTACCACCAGGCAAAGGGCAAACAGTAAGCGGACATGAATGAAGCCAGACAGGTCAAAGTGGTCATACATAGCAGAGGTCACTGTTTTCATAATTTCAGACAAGTTGGAGTTGTAAATAGCTCAGTAGATAAATACACGAGCGGGAAGGGTTAAATTAAGTACACATTTCCTGAGTGCAATAAATTCTGCCCATTAGGGATCTTTTTTGCTGCGGGAGAGCATCATTGTCATTATCTGAATTGTCTTTCCTTAATCTCTTTACCCAATTTGGCTGCAATAGCAATTTTTCATACACCATTCTGCAGTAGATCAATAAGGCTTTTTATTATTTAGATAATGTTGATAATGTCCTTGGATTCACTGCAAAGTTATAAACATAATGAATTACTCAGAGATATTCTTTACCCGGCGAATTGATGGCAAGAACCTTCCTTTCCTAACGCATTTCTTTAAGCTTTATCTCGGCATGTAGTGAGACAGTCTAAGTGTTTTGTGCAGTATCTCCTTCATGCTGCATTCACAGCCCATGTAAATGTTTTGATGTGAGTAAAAGTGCATAGTTGCATGACAATTTAAAAACACATCCTGTTTGACATGCAAATGTCAAGCGGTGTGTTTTTTCATCTATACGTTGGAGAAACATTAAGAGTTTAACCTTCCTGAATCGAGAAAAAAAGAAAAAAATCCCTGAACTCATTCACATTGACAGGAATGAATCCAGTTAAGCACCTGCTGTTTCACAACTCTAATCCCGTCAACAGCGACATGTCATAAGTTGCACATCGGTAGGGTTTGCAGGATGTTCCCCAGGTCTTTTTTGTTACTTTTTGGTCACGGCGGACAAAATAGGTGTAATTATGATCAGCAGTCTGTTTATGAGTTAATGAAAGACCACATGACAAATGCACAATACTCTGTACTGAGATCAGCAGGCTTTCAAAATCACTATTTAATTTTATTGTTCACAAATTTGAATTTTACCCCCATAAATATGCATCGGAACTTTACGTCGACCCAGCAGTGAACGTCACATTTATGAATAATTTTATAGTTTAAGAACTTTAGATAAGTATAAATAAATAAATACAAGAGGAGAAAACTCTCAATTCAAATGAGTGAAATTATTGAACAAATATACAGTTAGTTCATTTACAGCAAATGTCTTTATCATAAAAATATACACATTTAACACCATTTCTGCATCAACCCCAAAAACGTTTTTCTTTTATTTCTTAATCCCTGTCACATTTCTGTCTGAGACAAAACAAACAAACAAACAAACAAACAAACAAACAAACAAAAAACAGTTTTAGTGCACAGACATTCCATTACAATCTGGCTCACCTGATTGGTCTGCTGGTTTGTTTAGGCAAACTGAAGGAAAGCTGCTGGAGATGTCGGGGAGGAAGAGCGGTGAGCACACTTCTACCATTTTTATGCATTAGGTAAATTTTAATCTTGGTGTTTTATGTGTAACTTGAAATTTTCACACACCTCCTCCCACTATGCACTTCATGCCACATAGGGGTGATCAGCTGGAGGAAATCAAGCCCCTCTCTGAATTTCCTCTCAACTGATTAAGATAAACTGCTTTTCAGCCATGGTTACCCCCCCAACCAATCAATTAAAGTAATCAATTAAAGGCCTGCCGGCTGAGCCTTTGGTAATTGAGGGTTGAATAAACACAGGCTGCTGATACTGATGATAAAGCCGTAACAAAACCATGGGCATGAAAAGGGGCTTGAAAAATGTAATTTCTGGGATTTGAGTAGGTCTCAATTGTAACATATCTTCAGGAAAGCTACGTTTAGTTATTCATTTCATTGCATACCCAGCGCAGTCTTGGCTGTTTATCCCTTGCTGCCAGAGATTCTGCCCTAGGACTTTAAATATTGAATAAAATCATCAGCCAGGCCTTTCCAATTGGCTAAGGCGGCTATTTGAAAAAAGTGCCAGTGAAATTCAAACATGGCACTGTGTTCCAGCTTGTCCTCCAGTGAAAACAAGTCCTCAGAGGCGGGTGAAAGGCTCTCTTTTGCCAGGCTGGCCTTTCCACTCCTGGCTTCAGGTCCAAGAGGTGAGGAGGCTGTCTTTACTTGATCCTGAAATAGAGTTGCAGCAGAGTAAACAAGGCTCTCAAACAGAAAAATGCAATTTTTTTACAAATTCCAACTTAAATTTTGCTATTAGAATTAAATTTACCAACACAGCAATCTGGGTTCAGAAATATTTTCAGAAATGTTGAAAACAGTTTTAAATGTTTTTTCCCTTTTTTTTTTTTTTCAGACAGAGTAGCTGGTTGACTCAAGCTGGTCCATTTGCTTTTAATCAACCTGCTCTGTTAGCGCTTGGCCGACTGTAAGTTTAAAACCTTGGACTTCCTCCTCACTCTGCTTTATGAGGGTTTCATCTGCTGGGCTTTCACTGGAGACTGGAGACGTGAGAGACAGTGGGACAAGTCCTTGTTTAGGATCTGTGCGTTCTGTTTCTTTATGAGGTCGCCGTTTACATGCGTGCACAGCCAGAGCACGCCTCTAATAAGTGCCTGTTTGTAGAGTCAGCTTCTATATTTTGATGACAGACAGCCCGACATGTAGCCCGGCGTATGCAAGAGAGGAAGTGGAGTCAGACAGCTGTATTTGTTTATCGCTCAAAATACCACTCTCAATTTAGTTATCCTTTAAAATACCACCCAGAAACAAGATGTATATGTAGCGCGATATAAAAATGTACAGCCGATTAAAGAAATGGCAGCACAAAGTGAAAGAGCTGATATTAAGCACCACCCATTCCAGTTTTTAAACACACTCATGGGCCTATGTATCATCTTCCCTTTCTAAGGTGTTACCCTCAGTAATAGTGTGGATATGGACTGTACTCGCTTGCACGGTGGAAAGTGCTGCGCCCGCTCCAGCTCATTATCTAACAGCCGCATAACATAATTTAACATTTCCTTTGTGTTCAGGGACACCGCAGCAATTAGCTAACAAGTGGGTCATCCATTAACCAGGCCCATGGCCCTAGGAGAGATATAAGCCTCCAGGGCAACACTCAACAATTCTCCGTAATAGAATGGCTAAGAGAGAGAGTCCATTAGTAAACATTTAGGAAATCAGTGAGAAGGCAGGTCTCTGCCAGTAATTATATTACTGATTATTTACAACAAATACACTCTACACGTTATTGTATTTTGCTCTTTTATCTCTCTCTTGATGTTGTTTTTAACTCTGTTCTTCCACCATTTGCAGGTTCACGTTAATGACTTGGGCGGTCATAAATAAAAGTTTGTAGCCTGTTAGATCCAGACTGCCGGTGCCCCTGAGCACAGAGACAGTTTTAACTAAAACACGGGATTCTCGCCTCCGTGGTTTTTGAATGACATAAATAATGAAAGCTTGTTGATTTTCCTGAGATTGCAATTATATGATCACACAGTTGGAGAATTGAGACTGCTCTTTTGAGGATCTGGACTCAAAGCCTGAAAGGCTGGTAGATGCTTCCTGCTATTGACGTCCTCCTTAACTGTGATTCCAACTCTCTCAGCCCCAAACTGCAGGTGTACACAAAGAATAGGCTGCTCTGTTGGACCCTGATCTCAACAGAGATTATAAAGTATGGACACCCCTTTGAAATAGTTTACTTCAAAATAAATACTTAATGCAGCTTGCTTTTTCTGATGAAATAATTCATTGAACACACTAACATTTGTAATAGCTAACCAGCCCCTCACAACGGTGTTAGGGTAAGACTCAAGGTTGATCAATAGAGGCCTTAGGGGTTTTATTTTCTGTTCCTTGATCAAGGCTGTCAGATTAGTATAGGTACAGTGTAAATAGGACTGCTCCTTGAGCGTAGACGGCGGCTCTGCAGCTCAGGTTGGAGCGTTGCTCCCTCATTAATATGATTAGGAAAACAGCCTTCGGGCAGTGAGGATGCAGAGCAGCCCACACCGAGGCTCAGTGGATACCAAAAACAGTACAGCGGCACAATGGCAGAGTGTCAGTGTGTTTTCATCGCCTCCTTTTCCAAATCAACAAATCTAAAGAGAATGCATAAATGATGTAGGTGAAGACAGACGTTTCTGCGACCATGACCCCGAGTGTGATTTTGCAATTAACTGATGTTTACTTGTCTCTGGTAAAATGTAATAACTGCAGAAAGAGAAAGACTTTGGGAGCAAAGCGAATTCATATTTTTGAGACATTAATATTATTTCCTTCAACATTTAATCTGTTTTGTCGTTAGTGAATAATCTTCAAACATTGGCTGTGTCCTTGTGACACTCACCAAACCGATTTCTTTCACAGGATTCACTGGAGTCTTACACATTATGAAGTCTGTGTCACATCAGTTTCACAGTGTTAGAGGTGGGAATTAGGAACAGTTTTTGCCATTTTTTTAAGGGCAGATTTAGTTTCTTGTTAGTTGTTTGCTTAATTGATTATTATAAATTATCAAATTTGTATTGCATGTTTTTTTGTGTATAGTAAAATACGACTGATAATATAATTGATTAATAGTAGCTGAAAATCACCAAATAAGGCTTTTGCTATTCTTTCTTCCCCCCTCCAAAAGAGGCTGTCATCTAGTGAGTAATTATCATTGGTCTGTGTGTCATAAGCTAGGAGGGATAGTGACACCTCCACTGATCTGTTCATCTCTTGGTGGGGATGACATCTCCCTCCTGGCTTCGGAAACAGGTTGTCACCTCCTCGATTCAACAGACAGACAACACAAGTGTTATTAGTATGTGTTTCCGTATTCAGCAAAATGGGTGAAAGTGAAAAGGGCCTTTGCAGCTTTACATACAAAAATCACTTCTTTAGGGCAGTAATTATGTATTGGGACAGTCATGCTGATGCTCAACAACATTTAGTGGAATTTCAGGGATTTCAATAAATTACGTAAATGCAGCTGCAGCTTTATGTTCCAGTTTAGGGAAACATGGTTGTTTTTCGTGTCTGTAAATTGTCAATATAACTGTAATAATTGTAGTAATTATGTTTTTCTCACTGCGATCCAGTACGTCTGCCATTTTTAATTTTTAGTTGAGCAGATTTTTATGTTTGTGAACTCTATATGGTATCTGCCTAATTTCCATCCTCCTGTGGACCTTAAAAAATAATTAGTGAAAAGAAACTAAACGACTATTATATGAATTCACTTATTCCCTCAGCTATTGTGCCTCCTTCTAAAGTTTAATTCCAATTTCTTTCACAAGTATCTCAATTCACCTACATCTGATAAAACTTCACAGACAAAATAGAACATTTGCAATATTGTCTTCTTGTACATCAACTTACATTGATTCCAGGTGCAAGTCAACTTGTGTAAAACACCACATTTTGTCATTAGGGTGACTAAATTAGGTGTTTTTTTTTCTACCATTAAATATCAATTTTTTGTGATGTTGTCTTGAAGACGTTTTCTAATACTTGCAAGTGATGACTGGTGGTTCAGTGCTCAGTTCCGCAGGCAGCCAGTAGATGGTGCTCTCCTGTGGGGCTAAGTGAGAAAAGGTTATCTTGAGGTTGATGTGAAAAAGAAAAGTAGATTCCCAATTAAGGTCATTATGTGAAACATGTTGAGAGGGCATCTTTAAAATATGACATGATTCCACACAGAATAAATGCCAACTATGTGTACTTAAAAAGCTTTGCAGACTTATTGAGCCTTTAAGTTGGAGATAGATTTTGGAGAAGAGAGGTAATCATGTGTGTATTTCCCCGTGCCGACCCAGTGCTGTGTGTAACAGACAACAGCAGATGGCCTGTGGCAAGCTCCCTGCGTAGCCCCGTCAGCACTAATGTTAGGTAGAGGTTACTTTGTTGGGTGATGAAAAGCCTGATTATTTCTGTCAAAAAGCAGGCAACAATGCGGCCGGTTGCTTTGTTTCCCGGCTTTCAAAGGCGTTTTGTTCTATGATAAGGTACCGGAAACAGTTAGCAACGCGACGGTGGGAACCTGGTGGAAAAGAATACACTTTCTATCAATTGTGTTTTCCTTATCCCCTGGTGGCATTTTGCTGGGTGTGGGAATAGACAGCATTCTGGGCACTGCCGCTCCGAGATAGCATTCACAGACCAGAGCACAAGAGCAGGCTGCATTCAGCCCGAGGAACCAGGGGCCCTACACCGCACCACTGTACACAGGGATGGACAATGTACACTATCTTTGGTTCGGACACAAAGCACCAAGGCAAGATTTTATTGTAAGGTTTGGCAGGTCTTGTTTGCAGACTCTCTCTCTCTCTCTCTCGCTCTCTCATTCTACATGCAATCTTTTTGGTGCAAAAATTTCATTTCACATGTATTATTTTCTATTTGATTTACAATTGTCAGATGGAAAACTCTTAACCTCAGCCCATATATCTCCCTGCATCCACTTGCAGTCCGTTTTTGTGTTCGATCGCTGCGGCTGAATTCATGAAAAACTGACACCAAGTGGAATCTTAATTATGGTTTTGTTTGCATGAAAAGATAAGTTATGAAAGCCATTTCTGCTGTGATTTTAATGTTCACACTGGACAAATAAGAATCTCTGCACCACATGTTCTGAAACAAGCAGCCAAACGTTGTTGATATTGATGCAATTGATTCGATTTAATAATTGGCATCCGCGCATGCTGAATATTTCCACTGATTTGTGATCCATTCAGGGCCGGAGCTCATCAGATGATGTGAAGGCTAAGCATTTCTAATAGAAGTTGGAACCACTGCTGCCACCCACAGAGATACCACATTGCATTGGTAAATTAGTATTATGATTTTAAGGGATAAATACCCGTTCTACCTAATTAATCCGGCACATCACAGAGCGACATGACACCATGAACCCAAGAGATCAAGGACCACAGATCAAAGGCACCGCCACTGTTAGAATCCTGCACAGGAAAGAAGAAGGTTTCTTGTTTATTTCGATGTACAGATGGCCTGTGAACTAATGACTAAAGAATGCAGGCAATATACGCAAATTTGTTTATTGGTTGTTGACTGAATGTTCCATAGCTGGCTCATCAATGAGAAAACCTAATTAGGCAGAGGGGCTTCAAAAAATCTAGTCTGAAAAGTTAGAGCGTCTTGAAACTCCTTGTTTGGGGAAAAAAAATGTCTGATATTCAAAGCGAGTTTCTTGAACTAAAGAGCACTTTGTTGATTATATTCTTTTTGTCAGTATATAAGGAAAGAGGCGATCTCTGTGATATATCCAACACTTTATTTTATTTAATTTACTCTGAACTTGGCTGTGAAGTGATTAGTTGTTCTGGCCTATAGCTAGGGGTTAAGGCTAGTTTTAGCAAGGAAACATAAAAAGAAATATCAGTTCAAAAAAAATATTGACAATGAACAGACGCCTGCTCTGTTAATGAAATCAAGAAATGTCAGCCTTGTGAAAAGGGTGATGACAGAATCTGTCTGAGGACGGCCGAGATGAAATAAATGTTTTCTTTATATTCTTGTTTTGTCATGGTCAGAGTTTTATTTCTTGTTTTTCCAAGTCTGCATATGTCAAAAAATTAAAAAATAAGCCACATTTGATCACATAAAGGAACTGTATAGTGGAGCTTGTGATGATTCACAATACTGTGAGCATTTAATGCTCTTTGGCCTCCCCTCAGCCTAATACAAGAAAGCAAACTGGGCCCTCTTTTTATTTAACACTCTGGCTGCGCTCTGAAGAATGTCACTGTTCTGCCAAGTTTACCACATATTCACTGTTTACTGATGGCTGTTACACATGTGGTTTTTGCATATGCTCTCCTCTCCCACTTAAATCATCTGCGGTCCCTGGGCTTTCTTTTGACGTGTGCAATGTTGGTGCTGCCGCTGCAGCTTAAATTTTTCAAGCAAAGAAAAGGCATGTGTATGAAATAATAATGACCATTTCAGACAGTTATATTTTCCGCCTCTGACTGTCATCTCTCCTTTTTTTTTTTTTCCCCTCTGTGACCGCCACAATATATCAAACTCCTACACACAACTTCGTCATCATTTTGTTTTTGTAGTTTGGCACTTTTTGATTTAGTTGTACAACACGTAAGGCCACATTCAGGGGAAAAAAGGTGCCATTGTATGTTTAGCGTATTGAGAATAATACCAATTTTTTGAGAATAGACTTGAAGTTTGATATAAAACTAACTCAAGAAAGCGTCATCTTGATACTTTTGTTTAATTTTTATCCTCTAAACGTTTTGCCACACTTGAAATTTTTTCACATATTACACATCAACTTTTAATATTGACATTCTTATACTGCCTGCCAAAATAAAAAACACATTTTCTTCAGTAATGTAGCTATGAGACACTGCTGTTTCTGATGTTATGCCTTTACATGAACACATTTTTTTTATCATGCATGAAGCTGGTAAATGGCAGCTCTATCCTCACTCCTCAACCTTCCTCTGATCCATAATGACTTTACTAACGAGTATCCACAACCGCCACTAACAAAGCTTGGCTGTAGACGTCCTCTCGCGGGACTCAATCCCTAATGCCAAACAGCCAGGGTTGACTGGACCGGCTCCCTGACTTGGGACTGTGGTCTTATCTTTAATAATTCACACATCAGTATCAAGTGCTTCATTAATATACTATTACAAGCCATGTCAAAACAACTCTGAGAATCCAGTGGATGCAGTGTTTTTACTTAACTTCTTTGTCAAATTCTTCGGCTTTTGAATTTAATGTTTTCCAAGTTCATTGTAAGAAAACTGATTTTTGTCAAGTTGCACATGCATGCAATATTACCTGGTGAAAAATCCCCATGCACTCACATGACAGCAGTAAGAGTAATGCACGTGTCTTGTGTACATTGGTACCACACTGAATCTCTTTCAAAGAGGCGCCGTTCGTTTTGTCGCTCTTCCTTTGTCGCGGCACCGCTTCAGTCTCAGCAGAGTGTGGATGTCACAAAGCATTAGGAAGTATGAGATTCAGGATGTTGCATTTAATCTCCTCGACTTCCCCCGGTTAACAGAGGAGCCGAGCAGCAGCTGAGGGAGTCCCAGTATCGTGTAGAACAAAGCTGGCTGACACAGTGTTTGCCTGAGGGGCCTGCACTCACTCTCTCACAGGCGTAGTCTGCAAGCATGTAAAACAATGAGGAACCAGTCAGCTGACAGATACACTAAGCTGCAGTCACTTTGAATGACAACAGTGCATGAGTGGAGCAGCCGCGACCCCAGTCTGGGACTCAGTACAAACAGCTCGGCGCGCAGACAGAAGGCTTTATCACAGCTATCAGTCAGGGTGTCTTAGATCATGCTGCTGTAGTTTATTGCGGCGTTGGAGTACTGCAGAGCGATCATAGCGTATATTGTGACAGCCTCGACAACAGCAGCAGTCTGCGAAAGGAACGGCTCCTGCGACTGTGACGATAATGTGTTCTAGCGCTTCGCCAAGCCAGAAGGTAGAGCACAGTGGTCACTTTGATTACCCAGAGGGCCGCTGTGGCCTGGGGTTAAATGGGAGCAGATGCCTCCTCGCATACAGCGGCGAGCCTCCTCAGCTCCCGGCCGCTCCGGAGTGTCCCAGTTCAGTTTTCTTTGCATGTAATAAAGATCCGCCGCAAGACGACACACGTGACCCGCACGACCCCAAAGGTTAAAGAAGGTATAATCAGGGGAGCTATTTAGATTGACCTGATTTGATGCTCAGCTGATGGAAGTGCTCCACTGTCCTGCATCGCTGTGGAATTGAACCTTTCCTGTTTACCACTAGATTTGGAATCAGGTTACTGCAAGAGAAGTGACTGTGATTAGGATTTGAAAGGCCACCCTGTGCTCAGAAATGTGAAGAATTTATTACAACAATCATATGAAAAGAAGCAAGTTGGCAAATCCATGCCACTTCATCTTACCAGAAAGACGAAATAAAGGCAGAACTGCGACTGTGAGCTCTACATTTCACTGGTAAATCTTCTCCAATGGCCGTGCTTAGATGACACACATACAACACCGTCCCGCGGGTGCACGAGCAGCGCCGCCGTCGCTCCCTCTGCAGGTAAAGAGGCCCACTCAAAGGGTCAGATGTCTGAGCTCTTGGCTCCTCTGCCTGTCCTCCTGTGCATCTCTTGGGTTTACGAGGCTCTTCGGCATCCACCACTTCTCTCATTAGCACATGCCAGCCTGCTAGTTGCTGCGGCTGAATCCAGGACATGTCAGGAGCCATGTCTAGGAGCCACTCGAACTGACAAGATGAGAATGAGGGGCCAGGGGCTGGCATATGGTGCTGATTAGCAGTCAAGTTTACAGGGGTTCTCCATCCATAGAACATAATCAGGCCCACTCCCAGCATCCTGCCCACTGAGCATCATCTTGCACACATCGATTCCCCCCAAGGTAACACTGTACCCCCCCCCAAAAAAAAAAACAGCTTATACTCCATTATTTTAAAGCGGCAAAATGAAAAAAGGGTGTTCCTCAGCAGAAATTGTACAAATATGTATTTGATGTTTTTTTCTTGCAACCAGGTCTTTTGAAATTTATGAAAATTAAAAAAAAAAAAGAAGCAAGTTCCCACGTAAACCCAGGGGCACCGTGTCAAATGCTGATGGATTTCTGTGTGCACTGACAAGTAAAAACTAATATCTAGAAAGAAAGAAAAAAAAAAGAAATCACAAAACTATTCTACATATTTATGAGTGATTTCAAACAGCCCTCGCCTGCCCTGGCTGCACCTCCCTGCCCACCAGGCACAGAGCACAACTCCCCTCAAACAAAACTTTCAGTGCCACAGTCGAAGCAGCAACATCTGGCTCCTCATGTAGGCACTTATTAGGATCAAATTAAGTAGAAATGAATGGGATGATACATGACAGGGTGCAGATGTTCAAAGCTGTGGTGTGAAAATCCGAGGGCAGAAAACAGCTTAATGAATTCTGCGTCTTACAGCAGGGGTGAGGCTTTGGGTTCACAGGTTAAAAAAAAAAAAAAAAAAAAAAGAAAAAAAAGACTAATTAAATTCTGAAGCAGACGCAGGAGAAAATAAATGTTTGTTGCTTGTCGCTCCCCTGTTTAGCCGTGGCACGCTCGGGGACAATGTTATGATTTGCAGTTAATCAAGCAATACAGCGGAGTGTAAGTGAGTGGTCTGCTCTTTTGTGATTTATGAAGGGATGCATGTCAGTCTTGGCACAGTCATGTCCCCGGTGAAATGCTGCGCGGATTAGCTCAACTGTTAGGTTAGACTCAACAATAAGCTTCTTATGCCTTTTTTACATTTTTATTTTTTTCCAGAATTGCTGCCTGTTTTATTAAGTTACGAGAAACAAATCTCTCATGCGTTTTCACTATTTGAATTTTCAGTAAATACATGAATCGGCAGTTCAAAATAAAGCTTTAACTATTCCTTATTTTATTCAAGGGGCTACTTTAGTCTCCTTGACTTTTCATCTCTCATTTTGTTGACAGCTTACCGTGACTTTGAACCACCTTTAGCATTCAGACTTGCACACTGGGCAGTCGACGTCACAGCTTTTGGCAGACAGCTGGTTTCTTCAGAGTCAGCTTTGAGTCCAGCAGTTCTATTAAGTTGATCGACATGTATGTAAAAAAAAAAAAAAAAATGCTTGTGGCTGATCTGTCACATTTTATATAGTTGTCTCCATAAGCAATCATACTTTTTTCCTCGATATGCATTATAGTTGATGATTTACTTGTTTTGCTTGATCAAAATAAGGCAATCTTAGTTGGAATTTTGATAAAGTGCTTGTTTCTCATTGTTAACATTGCTGACGTGCACTAATTTTTCCGTCTATTTGAATAACGACGGCCATCTGCCGCAGTGTGATCAAAAAAGTTACAGTTCAAATTCAGAGTAGCAGTTTTTGCATAATAACTTGTTTTGTAAGGAAAACTAACATCACAACATAACTATTTTATTAAAATGTCTTCAGTGTTTGCATGGTCGCCGGGGCCAGCCTCTATTGTAAACACAGAAAACTAAATGAAAGGGGGATTGGTACAGGAGGTCAGGTCAAATCTGAATATTGTGAAGAAAATTCATGCCACATTTTTTGGTAATCAGTGATAAAAACAGGAATGCACTAAATAGTTTTGCGAGCTTCTTCCACTACATAGTGCTCCATAATTTAAACATGTATGTCTTCCTTGGTTTTTTTTTTTCTCCATTAAAAAAATGTTAATTTTGTTCCATGACCTCAGGGATGACAAAAATGTATCTTTTATATGGACACTTTTTTGATTCAGCTTAAAGTTCAGTATTGACCCGAGCATAATGCAAAACAAATAGTAGCGTCCAAGGTCTTTCTCTTGGTGGCATCCAGAGGGAGCAATTCTTTTTTACAATTCCAAGTAGAGGGCAGGTGAGTTATTTCTTTGGCTGTGTTTTATATACAACTGTGTTCCTGCGTATTATAGAGAACCCTATAAAATTGTAAAAAAAAAAAAAAGAAAGTGTAGCCCCACTTCCCTACACTGGAGGAATATTATGTGTTGATCCAAGTCTTCTGGCACATAAACGCACATTTTTAGTAATTCACAGTTAAGTAGAAACATTCGGGTGTTCATTTTTTTCGCTGTGTCACACATGTAGAGGTCTTCAAAACTGGAAGTCTTGTTTAAGATGCCGGGAAAAGCATCTGTATATTTACATGTGATGTACATACAGACAAAAACTCACACAAGTGCAGCGACTTTGCGAGCACACTCCATCTTTCTGGGCTGGCACTTCCAACAGGAAACTGACTAACAGTATTATGTGACACCATGGAATGTTCTAGAAAGCTGCAGCCGAGCGCCGCTGACCTACACCCAACAACAATACCTCTTTTTGTCCTGCCCTTGCCTCAAAATCTCAGCTTTCCTCTCAAATGCAGGTGTGGTGCTCCACAATAAACATTTTTTTTTTTTCAGCAGTCATAATTAAAAGAAATGAAGTCACTGTTTCTCAGCGCGGATCAGAGCGCTCGTGGGAATGACACAGTTCTCTGTTAACAGGAAAGTGGGAGGAACAGCGTGCACCAGTGCATGCCAGCTCTCAAGTAATCTGATTGGAAATAGGATTTGACTGGGGAAATAATAAAAGCCGTGAAAAACATGAGTGACTTTAGGCATTAATTCTTTGTATTGGCACGTGTGACAGAATATTTGTTTTGAGTGACGCCACATAGGATTTGACTTCTGACTGGAATGGTACTTCAGGGTGGCATTTGGAAATTGTGCAGTTCTCATAAATATGAAAGTAGATGATCGTTAGAGTTCAGTAAATGAGATTCACTGGTAAGAAAGAAATCCTAAAAGCATCAGATCAGATTTAAATGATCCTGATAGTATCAAATTACTTCATTTTTTTATATAGATAATAATTATATAAGACAAATGTAGTTGAATTCCTCTGCATTTACTTTATTTTGTATAGAATTTTGATGGATTCAGTTAATCTTATTAACATAAGTACATTCATTTGGCCGTCATTTTTCTTTAAAGACTCAATCTGTTTCTGTAATGTCAAGAAAATATTTTTGAAGAACGACAGTCACAATAGTTGAGCAGTATTCTCTTGATTTTGTCTACAGAAGTTTGTGAATTTCAACTTAAAATTTGCTTTTAATCTGTCTAAATCCTGTGTTTTTTTTTGATTGATGCCCTTTAAAAAAATGTATAAACATTGTTCAGATTATTAGACAGGTAAGTTGACAGGAAGTGTTTCAAACAATGGAGAAACAGCTCTTGACTCAACAAGAAATTAAATGTTCTCCATGTGACTGTGGGAGAAAGCTGGCTCATCACAGCGCCGTCAGCTGAGCTGGGCTCTGATACCCGCTGACCCTGAGATGGATAAATGCAAAGAAAAACTCCCCACAAACGCCGCTTAATGACTCTGAGTCATTGATTGGATTTGGCCCTGCTCTAATTTCACCTCTTACTGTTGACAATTTTCCTCTTGTAATTTTTTTTAAAGCTTTACTTATAACACATTTTTAGACCCTCATGCGCACTCACGTGCGCATCCACAGTTCTTCTGGACGCTTCCCGAATGCAGCTGACCTGCAGTCAGCATTGAACCTGAACGCCTCACTGCTGATGCTGCATTGCTAAACCTGCTGTGTCCGTGAGCATTCAGTGTTTTTCTCCGAATTCACCACTGGTTCTGTGATAACATTGTAATGGAACCCTGAATGCGCATACACAGAGCTTCAATATATATAGTTTAAAAATGCTTTGCATATATTTTTTGTAGAATCTTCAGGATATTTTGTGCCATTTTTGTCCAGAGGAAGCTAATTGTTTTATAGTTCTTAACATTGTGTTTCTGCAAACTTTATTGTTATAACTCATTCAGTTATATGCAGCCTATGCAGTCCACCTCAGTGAAAACTTCAAACAATACATAATTACTTCTCGGTATGCTTATAGTTTTTTTTTTTTTTAAATCAATTTAGCAGATGATCTGTTTTTTTAAGGTCTGATGCAGCTGTATTTTCCTCCTTGTCCTAATGCAGGGGATTTGAGGCTTGCAGCGACTTCTTTGGGGTTTCAGCCACACAGCAGGAAGAAGATGAAAAGGGGGGCTTTGCGGAGAGAGAGAAAAAAAATCACAGCGCATTAAAAACAAATCTACTGGGGGATCCACCAGCAGCTTAAGTGAGCCAAGACGATTAAAGGGTCAGTGGTCATAGACTGCAGGTTGAACGTACCTGATGCCACTCACCTTGGTCCACAAGAGACTTTGCCAAATCTAATCTTTCAAAATCAAATACATACACAGGAGACACTGTGAAGGTCAATACAAAGTTACCGCAGATGATGGGAAACGGCTCTTTACATCGTTTGGCACACTCGGTTGTTGTTACTGTACAAGTCCTCTGGAGTATTACACAGTTGTTTTTTTGTTTGTTTGGTTTGTTTTTGTGTCAAATCTCTAATAAGAAGACGATAAAGTAGATTGACATCTGCACTGCATTAACAAACAGTGACAATCAAACCAGACATCCAGTTAACTTTGACTATTTTTTTTCATACTCTGCCAAATGAATAAATATGAGGCAATGGCTGCCCAGCATTAGATCATTGAAGCAGTCACTCTTCCCCATCTAAGCCGTTAAAATGATGTAAAATGTGGTATAAATGCCAAGCAACAGAGAATGTCATTATGCCAGCTAACCATAAGTGTTGCTGGTTCTCACTGCACTCTTTGAGGATCAGTCTGCAAGCAGCCAATTCATTATGACCATCAAAGCTGTTCAAATCTGTAAGTACAGCTTCAGTGTACTAGAAATTAATCAATATATTTTTTTCGCTCCTATCTTTTGACTGCCTGCATGGGCTGTAAATCATGTGTCCGTGTTTGATGCAGTAAAGTTGAAAATTATTGAACAAACGTGTTGAGAGCGCACATCTTCCTGCTGGAGTTTTTCTTCAGCGAAACACAGAGGGTGGACTGCAGTGACTCAACATTTCACTGTATCAATAAGGGCCTCTCTCTTCCCACTGTCTGGTGTCGCTGGTGGTGGCTGTGAGTGGCTCCCCAGCCAAAGACCTGCTTTATCAGGCAGCCAATTTAACAAGACAGCTCCTTTCATGCTTCTTGGCTTCTCCAGTGGTAATGGATTTCCTCAATGAGTGTCTCTCTTTCTCCAGGTTTCACACTTTTCTTTCTGTGCTGCCGGGCTCCACTCCAGATCAGATCTTTTGCCACTGACTTTGATTTCTTAAGGTAAGTGATCCATCGCTGCAGGCCTGACCAGCACTGCCTGAAATCTGGCCTCACTTTGGCTCCCTGTGCCTGATATTGTACACTCTAATGCAAAGTGAAGTAGCACATCGAGGTATCCTGTCAGTCCTGCCTTTGCCCCGCCGAGTCTTTCTTGTCACCTGCTTTGGTTTTCCAGGCTGCCCAGCTGGGACTCATTTCCAGTGTCTGTGTGTGTGTATTTGCATGCGTGTGTGCAAAACATAAATGATACAGTGATAGTGATGGGCATTAAACAAGCAAGTCACTTTTTAGTCACATTAATGAAGGCTGCTGTTTTAGATTGGACAGGAAACTGCGAAGGCAAACATACTTCCTCATGCCCGAGGATACTTGGACATCAGAATGAGACCGGCCAGGATCCACATATGGACGAAACCAACACACCAAGAGCGGTCTTCCTTGATTATCTCCATCCACTTTAGTTTAAATTGTGCGTGATTTATACTTTGCACAAACAAGTAAACAAAGTATCACTGGAGTCCAAACTTATATAAAAATGTGAAGCGGCAGTCGCGTACCTGTCTGTCTAATGTGTCTTCTAGTGGACACAGCAATGACCAGAGGAGGAGATGTGTTATTTAGTGTTTCATTTCTACTGAAAAGACTTTACGGAACTCTAATATTAAGTGAGTCTGAGGTTTTGGTAATAGTACAAGACCTTTTTTTTTCTTTTGTTTTATAATGTATTTAATTTAAGCACAACTTGGATCCTCTCCACCATGCAGAACATCCATCTGACCAATCACAGTATTTTTTTTGTCTCCAATATTTAGTGATTGAGAACAGGAAATGTTTTACCAGGTCAAAGGGACCAAACACCATCATGCATAATGGGGAAAATTAAGGTCAAATGGTTTTCAGTTTCTCTCTCTTTCATACCGATGTCACTCTGATATCGTCTTTTGCAGTCTAGCAGGAAAACATGAGATCTTGAAGCTGAAGTTTGCTTTGCCAGTGTAATCTGTGGAGTACCACATGGTATGATGCCTACACCAAATCAGTGCTATTGCATTATAAATATGTAAAAAAAAGTTTCAGTTCATATTTTCAAGTTGATGTACTGCTGTATGTTAGAATCCACACCGATTCCTCACCGTTACGGTGGTAGCCAGTCCTGATGTTAGCGTCCATGTCTTCCCTCGACATTCCCTCCAGCTCACGACATCTTGTGTTTGCACAAAATACGAGTTTATGTTTTATATTTCTTCTTTCTTCAGCTGCAGTGTTTATCCTCTGCTAACCCTTCGTCCTCATGTCGATGCATCTGTGTGGTTCTGGTTCATTCATCACAGTGCACGGTTTCTCACTGCAGCATGAACTGGATCTAATTATTTGTGTAAGGGTTTCTTTAATCAAAGTGTCAATTGTTGTGGAAATCATCCCACTTTACACCACGAGCCCTAGCTCTGTGCGCATCTTGATCCCAATCTCTTCTTTAAACTCGAAAATAATGGTACGCAGCCATCCCCAACCAGTTTGGAACACAATGTATTTGTAGCTTGAACCGTAACAGTTGCAGCTGAACATGCATCCAAATGAGGAGAAATCCACCAGCTTTCACGTCGCTCCACAATCTAATTCTGTAGATATTCACTCATAGTCGTTCCTGCATTTCAGGCCCGGCACGGAAGACAGAGTCACAAGAAACCAGATGACAACTATTCCAGTGAGCCAGCATCGTATTTCAAACCACACACCATTACATCCTTAACTGCAGGAGCCACATTGAGAACATGGGGTCTGGAAAAACTGCATTACAATTCCGTGGACCAGTTAAAAGCTTTTAAAACTGGAGTCTTAATGTGGAACAGACAGCAAAGTTTGATTCTGCTGCAGTTATTCCAGAAGTGAACATGTGTCTGAACAAGGTGCCAAATTTCTGACAACTCAGACATTCAGGGCACCAGCAGCATTTATCCCCTGAATTAACAACAGAAATGGACTGCTGTAATTCATTCAACTTTTCTTTCCCCCCTTTAAAGGGGAAAAAAACTTTTACAAAATATTAGTGAAAGGATTTTTTTTCAGACCAGGACTTTAATATCTTTTGAGCACAAAACCACGGTGGCGGTAGCTGCCAAGTCCTTAAATAAAATATACAGAACATAACAGCAAAAGCAATAAACTGATACATTTATATGTATTTATATGTGTCAATATGATCTCAGTTTGGTCTCTTTGCTTTGATGCGTAATGCCGATTATATTTAAAAACATCAGCAGCTTAAAAAATTCTGATGCTCTGATGAGACGTTTGTTATGAAGACATTTTTCAAGCTCATATCACAGTGAAACATCGACAAAACTATTGAACTTCTTTGTTTATAGTTCTTGTTTTTGTGTCTGTTCTAAGCATGCAATTTTTAGTCAAAACTGTTCCTGAAGCAAGTTCTCTGCGTGTTAATGGTAAACACTGAGATCTTTTTAAAAATAGTTTTTGTTTCACAGCACTTACATTTCTGGTGTCAGATGACTTGTTAAATGCTTTCACTGCAGACACATATAATTGTGATTAGGCATTAAGGATGAGTACCATGGCTACTCCTGTGAACTTTCACGACGTTTAAGATTTGCTGCTTGCAGTACCAGAGCAGTGGTCCATAATGAGACGTATTACAGTAGATTTTTAAAAGGCTGGGGGAATCAAAAGGCTTTGCCACCTCTGGGTGGAGGATAATTGAGCGAGCCAGTTGTATTGAGCCAGCCGTCCACTGGGGATTGGGAGACAAAGCCATTCTAATCATGGCACTATAATTGATACGAAGACCACTGTCTGCTCCGCTGGTCGTGCCACAGGCATCGCTGAAACACTAACGATAGCATTATTCACAATTCCTCATGTATTAAAAATACACTGGTTCCCTGTATTTTGAATATGAGTTCTAATGAGATGAGAATAATAAAGATTATGATTCCAGTTGTGAGCAACTAAAATCAAGTCGGTTGATTGGAAAACCTTTATGGGTCCTAGATTTTTGTGTGTATGAATTATGATTATCTTCCATTTTTCTGACTCAAATTCGATTTGCACAATATGTGAAGACTTTTTATTGAACTCCAACCTAGATTCCTTGCGCCTGCTGGATGTCCTCTAAGACCGACTGAGGCCTTTCTCTGATCTTTGATTTACCACATTACAATGAAACTGCTCTAGATTCTTCTGGTTTTCTTTGAAAGGTACAAATCTAATTTCATCCAGATCTCCCCTGACCAGAGGTTGCGAACCACTGTTTAATGTTTTCTTCCTGGTGTAATGATACGGTTATTTAGTTTTTTATTTACAAAGCATTGGTTCTATTCTCTGCTTTGAACGGTGCACGTTTGCTTCATGTCGCCTGTTTGGACGAATGAATGAATGAATGAATGAATGGACGGATGTGTTGTGAGATCCAGCTACCAGATCCGTGTCCGTTGTGTAATAATAAAGCCATACCCTAATCCCTGAGACATGGTAAAGTTGATGATCATCAACTTTACCACAACTAAAATAGTTTGATGTAAAGTCACGTCATGATTCTGAGAAACATTTAGGGTGTGATTTACAAAACTCCTGCATTAAGAAAGAACAATAATGAATTACTCTAAATCTTTTGGTTCAAAAAAGTGAATTTGCACTTTGAATTAAAACATTTTCAAGTTAACTAGAACTCCAAAAGAGTCCTTCTTTCTTTAAGATACTAAGTGGTAATATAAGTATTGCCTTTGAAAACCTGCTCAGGATCACAATAAATATGAAATGGTGAATCAATTCTGCCGTATATCTACCGTGAAAAAAAGATGCATTATAAGGGCCTACATCTAAAACTATATAAATCTTTGTTTGCACTGTTCACATATTTTTTTTTATTTTCATTTGTTTGTTTTTGAGGGGGTACATCCAACATATCTATTAGTATTTAGCTGCTATTCTTGACAAATATATATCATGCTACGGCTTTATCATCCAGCACGGGAAGGCTGTTGGAGAAGTGCAGTATATGAGAGTAACTTGAACTCTCCACTCGTTCAAAACAAAAGTTTAATAACATGGCTCCCATAGATGTAATTTAGTTGACCGTGTAGGAAACATGATCACACCAATTTCAGTGTGCTAATGAATGGATATGTGCCAGTATACCAGTCATCAGCATGAACATCTCCTTTGATGCCTCATCGTGCAGAAAGCTCTTAAACAAAATGTTTGAAGTGTCTGCCTGTGTAATAATGATTTATAATTCTCTTGAACTAATGCAAAATTTGCTGGTAAATTTTTTTTTAAATAAAAATAAATTGTGCCCGGAGGGTCAGGCCAAAATTCAAAAGGAGATCACCCAAGAGCAGCAAATGATTTAATAAGCCACCAGCTCCACGAGGGCATGCAGAGGAGCAGAATGGAGAATTTCAAAGTGTGTCTAATTAACATCAGTTTATTACTATGTCAATCTCTTCAGCTGGCCCCTGAATGAGGGAGGGTTTGGAGATGCAGAACTGCTTCCCTTAAATATATGAAATAACACTTTGCTTCTTAGGTTAATATGAAAATCTTATTCCAACCTTCACATCGAGACTCCATCTGCATTTTGTGACAGCTAGACAAAATATGAATCTCATCACTGCCTTGCTTTTTTAGCTTTGTTAAAAAAAAAATCATTAAAAATAGAAAACAACCTCCAAGATTTTTCCATCATCATTATTCCTCAAGGAATGACTAAATGAATATTTAATATCTCTCGCATCTATATGATTGCATAGTAATTATTGGAAGCCAAATGCTTGACAAGCTTGATGTAATATAATTTGTAATATGTTAAATTTGCAGGGGAGACAATGTTGAATTCCTCAGACACCATGTTTTAATCTTAATGTTGGTTTTTCATCACCACCGCTGTGTCTACAGAGAGCGGGTAAGGTCCCCAACAGAAGGGAGCAAAATCCTGAAGAATCATGAGTGAAAGCATGTCAGCAACAGGAGAAATTAACAAGTCTTCTCCACCACCGTGAACAGAATGCTTTCCTGTGTGTGTTGTTCATCCCATGGTGGAGCTATTCCAGTTTTTCCAAAAACCGGGAGCAGACATTCTATAAAAACTACCGTTTACATCACTTTTTTTAAATTTATTTATTTATTTTTTTATCATTGCGCCAAACAAGACATTTTTCTCCACTATTGACTGTCATTGTACATATAGGAACCAAATTATAGGGTACATGTAAAATAAAGGGAAAAAAAAAGACAGAGAAAAAGCAGACAAACATCAGTAAATTGTTCTAGAAAACTTTTTATTCTCCCTTAGTCATATTTGACCTCGTTTTGGTTAATGTATTCCAAATTCGGCTTTGCTCATTTTAGCAGTCTGGCTCCTCCAACATTAACTTTCCTCTGGTCTGTTGGCTTTTCCTGGCGACTGAACCTGTCTTTTATTTCATCCCTACCTTGTCATTCTTTAATTATTTCCAAACTGAACAAGCGGTGACGATGGGAGTTTGATGTGATGACATAATCATTTCTAATTTGAAGTGAACATACTTTGAATCAAAATATGGCTTTTAGTCACTTCCAATGGTAGCGTAGTTTAAGGCGACGTGAGTAAAAACACATTGGCAGTGCATTTCTTCATCGTGTCGTTGCTGCGTCGGCAAGCTGCTTTCAAAGAATGAGATATTTCATCAGTTTATGGTCTGGACATGAAGTCATTTGTAGACTTGGCCACATGTTTCTCAACATACTTGACTACTGTAGGTAATTCGTCCATGAAGTCATAATTGAAATCGTATTGGGATGCAAGAAGCCGCATTTAAAGCTCGACTGACAATCAACAACAGCGGCAGTGTGGAAATGCAATGGGCGTGTTCAAAGATTGGATCTGCTTGGTACCTGCCAGGTTTGGAGTCATTACTCAGTCAAGTAAGAATGTTCCTCATTTCACAAGTTACCACTTTTCTCATTCCTCACTGATGAGTTTTTGTTACATCCTCAAGTTAAAAAAGATGTTCACCCTGACACATGTTTACATCTGTGACTTTCTAAAAATAAATATATATCACTGATACGCGTGTAATAAAATCATCATTTCATGGAAAAAAGCTGGTTTCAGGCAGATTAAAACATGTTTACAACGGTATTGGATATAAGAGTAGATTGCACAGTTTGACAAAGAAAAAAAATAAACGGAGGAAATGAGCTGGTGACTGTTTCATTCATAATCCAGCCGTCCACCACAGTTGATTGGCCGTCATACCTCAGAGAGCGCCTTCAGTGAGAGCGCAGACGTTAAATCACCCCCGCCCGGCCGCTCATTATTCAAAGCCAATACGATTTTATTAAAACAATTCAGATGAATGATTTAATGTGGAACTTTTGAATTGTAAAGCGGTATACATTATTATGATGACACATTTGTTTGTTTGCCATACACCGCCCCCTCCCCTCCTTGCCCCACTCCGCCCCTACCATCACATATTTACTGCTTGAGAGTCCCCTGACAACCTTTCCTCAGAGTACACTCATGTTTACAACAAAGACCCCCCCCCACACTACACACACACACACACACACACACACACACACACACACACACACACACTCCTCCATTTACAGAAATATAACCCTGCTCCAATAGGGGACGGGGAACAAAGTGGCTGCATCCGTAAGGTAGTAGACTTTAATCCCCAGCAGAAAAGGCAACATCCCTAAGTGCTTCTGTTTCGATGGCTTCATGTTAAATTCATGCTACAGTCCCGTGCACTGGTCAGTATTCACAGATACTGTATTTGCACTCACGCTTGGTTGGTGTGCAATTTTCCTGAAGGTCATAATGATTTTAAAAGAAGGCTCATTTAAACGGCAAGACGGTGCCGCTGTATAGAGGTGGTGTATTTAATTCCAGCAAACATCAATATTAAACGGGTTGCACATACATTCAGAGTCAGGCACAGACTCAGTAAGGAGTGAGGAGCTGGACGCTGGATTTCGTGTGTTTAAGTTGTGTTTGTGGACAGTCATCGATCAAGCATTGCTTTTTATTAATATATGTCTATATCCATATCTCTGTCTATCTGTATATCCATATCTGTATTTCTGGAAAAGTCTAGAACACTTTTTAACCATGACTTTTGTGTGCAGGTTGAATTCATATTGCTGCAGTTTGTGTTACATGAAAAGTTCTTGATTCTTCTTGTAAGTTTTTTTTTCTCACTTGTCTTTTGAAATTCCCAAAAGCGCAGAGTTCTTACATCAAAAGGAAATCAATTTAGAAAAAGAGGGACGCTCGCACTTTAATTTTCACCAGAATATAATAATGTAAGCAAACATCTACATGCAGAAAAATGCGGGTTAACATCATAAGTGCATTTGCACATTCCAAATAGGAATCTATAGATCATATGATGAGACAGCTGCAATGATGCCACCATGAAAAGCTACGCAAATCATATTCATTGAATTACACAAATTACAGATGTAGCCCAAAACCTCTGAAAACGCGATGATGAATCCCTTTTTTCAACTTCTGGCTGATAAATCATCAGACTACACTGGCAAAGTATTGGGCTTGTGAAAAATGCATGAATTACTAATTAATGAGGCATTCTCGCAACATTTACATATTCATAAAGGTGTGTAATTCACATATGCATGAGAGAGCTCAGTGATAGCTTTGAGAGAATAACACATATTCCAAGAAAGAAACCTTTATTTTGGGAAATTCTTCAGAAAGCTAAAGGGCGTCGAGATGCTTTAAAAAAAAAATAAATAAATAAATAAAATAAAACACATTTATTCTTCCCTACAGAAATGAAGTCAAATGCTTTGGGAGACAAATGCACCGAGGAAAAGCAATGATGTGAGACAGTATGCAAAATTACATTTTCTGAAATATTGTCCCATGTGGATTTTCAAAAGTTCATTTAACAACCCAGTGTTTCCAATAACCGTGCTCTGAAAATCTGATTGATTTACATGGAGAGAAATATGTTATTATCTGAGTTGAGGAAGGAAATATGCACTTCACTCTGGATAAAATAATTCATGAAATGTATATATCTGATTGTAGCTTTTTTTGAATTAAACCAAACACATCTATTAAAATGGTTCTGCATTCCGACATTGCTGTTTAAATCTGTGTGATCTCCAAATAATAGTTAAGAGACAAACCGTCACATATATTCTTTCATATACATTTAATTATTCAATGAATATTTGATGAGTATTACAACTCAACCCTTAATGGGACCAGTAATTATTTCTTTTTTTCAGTACGGTTGAAGTCGGAGAATAGCAGCACCATGACGTCAGCCTTTTGGAGATGAACAATGTCAGTGAAGCAAGTCCAAGGCGGTTTGGCCGGAGCGGAGGCCTGTCCCTCTCGTGAAAGGGCCTCTCTCCATTGTTTCCACCTTCTCACAACGGCTTTGTGAAAGCCGTCTCAAATATGGGTCAAAAAGCACAAATAACATTCAGATGGTCTCCAGGCTTTCCTCACAGCTATGCACCAGAGAATGACAAGTCCAACAAAACCATGTCGAGTTTTTCACCCTATGCAATTGTCTTCCACATTAACTCCAAGCTGGGCCTTTTCAGCGAGGCCAGAGTTGTGTCAGGCCCATTCGGACAGAGACCAACTCCAGCAGTAGGCTTGGCCTCTGCACAATACCACGCAGAGTCTGATTCCTTCCTTTATCCCATTACAAAAATGGCTCTTGGACGCACTACATGGATTATCTAATGAGAAAGACCAGTGAGGAACAATGTGGCCAAATGGTCGCATTAAATCTGAAATTGAAATCTTTTGTGCTCCACTGTATTGTTCAGTCAAAAATAGAAAAGTTACATTTCCCTGAGGGATTACATGTAGGAAAAACAAGGAAAAAAAGGACTCGGTATGGTTCTGCATTTCACAAAAACCTGGATTTTGGATTGTGGGAAAAAAAAAAAAAAACCCTTTTCATCTTTATTTTCTTTAACAATAATGAATTCTGCTCTGTTTCATTTTAATCTGTCTAAAAAAGAAAAGTAAAATTATAATGCTTTTGTCAACATTAATGAGACGGCGACTTTTTCATGCACTGACCAGAGAACGGTGAGGTTCGCTGAAGACGAAGCTGAAACAAGGATGCCATTTCAAGATACTTAAGTTTGAGTTTAACCTTGCAGGACTTTTGGAAGGCACTTCTGAGCATCAGGCGCAGGCTTTTGGCAGCTGCACAGGGAGCCTGGTGGGTCAGCCCTTCTCTGCGAGCTGCTACTCCACACTAATCTATTTTAAACCATCTGTGAAATTAGCAAGATTTCCTAAGTCCTTCACCTCCAAGGATTAAAACATTGCTAAGGGTGTGGGCTGTTCTTACATACTGTTCTTGTATACATGTTAGATGACTCCTGAGATCAGTTTGAACTTCCTTTTTTTTTTTTTTAAATTGGTGCTTGAAAAAGACAGAAAATCAAGAAGAGAAAAAGCAACACAAAGACAGAACAATTCTTAAGAGGTACTTCTCTGAGATTGGAAACAGATATGAATGTACTGAACATTAGATTTGCTGTAATTGTAGCCGAATGTTGAATAATAGAAAAGGAACATTGCTGTTACACGGTAGCTCAGAAACATCAGGGAGAGCAAGTCTCAGCTGTTTTAAAGAGTCGTACCTCGGCACGCAGTGTCTCTGCCAAAGGCAGTACAATGAAGTCATGAGTCAAGTCTAATGAGAAAATCAGATAAATAGCAGCTGTTCTTGGGGAAATGGTGCTGTCTGACAGATTCACTGGGTGCATCGGCTGCAGCATTGAGCAGATCCAAATGAGTAAAATATTGTTCCGGGCGCCCCTCGCTGCTCCCCTTCCCTCCGGTGTTTAGTCATCAGAGTTGTGAAATAGCAGCCCTGCCGCTACACGACAGCATCGCTGTATTAATTATTCTGCGCTGCTCCCACATACACATCTTTGTACAGCAGTGACAGTTCATCCAAACAGGCCACTTACAAAGAGCAGTATTACTAACCATAGCTCACCAGGGCCCCAATTATTCCTCAGACCTCTTATTTGGCTCACACAGAAAGCTATGGGCACAATGAAAAGCAAAAAAAAAACATTTCAAATAACATTAAAAAACGAGCCTCGCGTTCACTTTACTAACTCAGCTCGGCAGTGTTACAGTGTTACACACTGGCTCGCACAATGCTGCAAAGACAAACACCCAAAGCACAGAGCGTTTCTCGATGCCATTGGTTGTCATGCAGGCTTGGAAAATTACTACAAGATTTATAGTGCAAAGGTATATGTCTAGTTTTCCATCTAGGGCCGGAGAACGCTTACCCAGGCATCTATTACCGACGCTGTCGTTAAACTGTAGCTTTCCGGAGCTCCTGGGAAGGCAGAGGGTGATACAATGGTAAAGGACAGAAGTGATTGATGAGAAGTACAAATTACCGTTTCCCCAAATGGTTAAAAACAGTTCAGCTCCAGACAAACTTTTCTTCCTCTTTTTTTTTGTTTGTTCGTTTGGTTGAATTAATTTTCTTTGAGCAGAAACAGTGCAGGTACTGCCAAACGAATGGCGATTGAAATTGCGCTGACTCGAAATATATTTGAAATGTTTTACCCCTTGCATGAAGGAGGAAGCGGGGTGTGGGACTCATAATTATAATGATGATAATGAGCATCGGATGGCAGAGATCCAGAGAGGGATGATGGACATAGTCTGGCTTTACAACTCTGAAGATGACCTCTGGCCATAACGCACGCACACACACACACACACACACACACACACACACACACACACACACACACACACACAGGACATTTCACACCTCTATGGTCATCAGGTCATAAATTCTCTTCCTTAATTTTATTCACCAAACACCAGTTGTGCCTGGTGTATTTAGTTGTAATTCTAAGTTTGTCATATATTAAGTAGAAATTGGCTCAGGATATTTTGTGTGTGTGTGTGTGTGTGTGTGTGTGTGTGTGTGTGTGTGTGTGTGTGTGTGTGTGTGTGTGTGTGTGTGTTACAGCAACGTTTTTCTTTTCTACAAGAAAAATGTGCAAATGTACCATGCAATATTCAGCTACCAGAGACTTATAATATATTTGTGATAATCATTGTTTAAGTGCAGTAAAGGTCATAACAGCTCATGTTTTTCCCCCCATATTTCCTTCGTTTTTGAACAATTTCGAGCTCATTTTTCCAGTCAGATCTTGTCATGACGACAGGGTTACAGGGATGCTGTGGTAAAATATTTCTATATTTTGGTGAGAGCACTACTTTGTCTCAGTGTCACACCACTGACAGCTCATGTGAAAGAAAAGAAACAAAAACAGACCAGTTAAACTGAACTGTCAAATATCTGCACACACAGGTGTTCCATATGTGTTTTTACTTTGTACTCAAGAAAAAAAAAAAGCACAGTTTAAAACAAAATTGTTAAGTTTCCACAACAGTGATTGATGCTGTGATTATTTTCCATACTTTTAAAGTCCTCTCCTCCTGTGCTGTAAAATAACACATAGCCTTTTATTTTCTGTTAAGCTCTCAGACTCATGAAGCTATAACAAAAACCGGCCTTCCCCGATCATGGTTCACCTTTTCGCCAGTGCTCAAAGCAGCACGCCTCTTGGATTTGTTTTCAAGGCTGAACTCGTGAGGCATTATCTAATGCCAGTCAAAGTCTACCTCTGCTTCTTTTTGACGCTCATCGGCATCAGTGAAAGACTAAAGTAAACAAGGCTGATCCAGCTGGCTGCAGCAACACAGAGAACGTTAATAAGCGGGTTTAGGGGGATATAATCATCACGTAATATCGTGAAGAGGATCTTCGTGCGGTAACAATGTTTTCGTGACTTTGTATGCACGCATCGACCGAGCGGTCATAATTTCTTGCAAGCGAAAAAAAAAAAAGAAGCTGAGTCAATCTGACCTTTGCAGATCACTCCACTCATAAATTGTCTTTAAATTGTCAATATGCCAACAATGTGAGAACGAGATGGAAGGAAAAAAAAAAAAACCTGAAGTCATCCATTACCAGGTACAAATCTGTGCTTTTACAGTAAAGTCCTCATTATATGAGATTAATGATACATTGCTGCGATTATCCAAAACTTAAACACCTAATAACATTTATATTTGATTCCCACTGATACGTATATTAATCACAGGCTGAGTTAAAAATATGTTTTCTTAAATCTGTTCGTGCTGATGGCCTTTCCAGGGCGTGTCCTGCATTTCACCCCGTGTTTTCTGGCACTGCCTTCAGCCCCCAGCTGAACCCCAGTCTGGCTGATGCAGCTTTAGAAAATGTGTGAATGGATGGATCTGCTCATTGACATATATTTCCGTCAATCAGTCCTTGCACTGAAAACTGAAACACAGGTTTAAAGTGTGCTGTAAGAACTTATGTTTGTATTTATTGTCTCCAGTCGTGATAAGACAGAAACGGGCCTGGCTTATTGAGGACTTGCAGGAATTTTCAAAAAGGCCCCAGAAATCTGCTGAAACAGGAAACATCCTGGGCAGGTCACCAGTCCCTCACCGAGTAAACACAGACATTCACACCTACAGACCTACAAACTAGAGTCAAATGCATGTTTTCTGGGTTTTGAAAGGAACCTGGAGTATTTAGAGAAAACCTGCACAGGTACAGTCAGAACATGCAAACTACACATTAGAAAGATCCCTGAGCTCAACATCATGTAAATCCTAACAAAACGCAAATTTGTATCACCGCTTGTTGTGGTTAATGTTAAGAAAAGGTTCTAGCCTGCCTGTGATAATGGCACGTGTACACATACAGCTTAACATTTTGCTAGAATTACAGTTTATTTTACATATATTAACCCTTCAAAACCTGCCTTGTATTAAAAAAAATTCTATCCCTTCATAATGCTGCTTTCACAGCCAACAGTTTTATTTCTCACAGTGAGTTTGCTCGAGGGCTGTTGCGCCTTTATATTTCTGTATGAATGACAGGAAGGCAGAGTGGCGGGATGATCTGCCCCACCTCTGATAGGGAGGTGCTATCCGAGGCAGGAGTGAGGCGAGATGGCGTCTGCGTGAACGAGTAGGAGCGCAACACGGAGCGGCACGGTGCAGCTCCGTCACGTCTCTCGCTCAAAGCCCGTGGCTGTTAAAAATCACACGCAAGGCGGCCTGAGCTTATTTCAGTGTGAATTGCTGGATGCCGACGATGAGAAGGGAATTTGGAGCGCAGCTGCAGATTTTATGTGAAGTTGATTATTGGAGATTAACCTATTGTGGCATTTTGGTTGTAATACGAATTTCACTCTGCCATAGTATTGATTACTTATAAAGAAGATAAAATCCGAACCGAGGAAGGACATACCATTTTAAAACTAACGCTGTACTTTTTTATTCATTCATCAAAAATACAAATGAAGCAGATCTGTTTTAGTCAAACTGACTGGAGTTTTTTCACCCGAGTGACCGAAGAGATTAGATTAGATTTGTTATTGCTCAGAAGCAGTAATTGCAGATGCAAAAGTATGTGAGGATACCGAGCCTCAATAATGATATATAATGTAACCATCAGATAAAATGGCTTTGATTTGGAAAGTGAGGGAGAGTCTATTTATATAACACAAGATACTGTATACAGGAAGGTTTGCGGTCAGTGTGTTGTAGTAACCTACACATCATAAATACCCCGTCATTAAAGGGTAAAAGAAACCATTACACGAATCTTAAAACAAAATGTTTCTTTAATTTGTAAGTGTCAACAGCAGTACAAAAGATGGAGTGATGTGAGAAGCTTTCTGTAACACAATTTCTTTTTTTTTTTCTTCTTTTTTTTTTTACAGAAAAGGAGGAAATTTTTGAGGTAAATGAGCTGAAACAGGCAGTTATTCAGTCCACTGCTTTGTTGTCACAATGGGCCGAGACATACAGAAAATGGCGCTATAATATATCTGAATTGATCCTGTGGGTATCATTGAGTCATATACAGTATACACATTCCTCGGGCGCCTCGGCGCACCCAAATGTTTCAATCATTGGTTTGTTTTTACTTGATATAGTGAATTAATTACTACCAAAGTCAAGGAGATTGCTCCCCACACACACCGATGTAAAAATTATTCACCTTAAGTTTACCTCACGTCAATACTGCACATGGAAATCAAAGACTTGCTGGTGTACACTTTGAAGCCAAGCAAAAAAAAAAGAAAAAAAGAAAAAAAAAACTTTAAAAATTAGGTAACATTTTCTTTTTTTTGTTCTCTTTTTAGCAGTAATACCCCGAGCAAATAATTGACCTTTTGTACTGTATAAAGAAGAATGTGAACACAAATGTGATGGCAACATTTTTTTTTTAAGTTGAATTAAAAACTTTACATTGAACTGTACAAGATATTATGATAAACTATTTACATATTCAGACATAAACTTTTTTTTTTAAAGCAGCAACAGACACTATGTATTTAATTTTCTCTAATAACACCCAAACAATACTTGCCGTGGGTCTAAGTACCTGCCAGGAGAAACTGGGGGAAAAAAAAAGAAAAGAAAGGGAAAAAAAGAATTTCTACGTGGAAAATTGTATCAGGCTGCCAGCAAAGTCAAAACAGCGGCTCCAGTGACAGTAGAGCCCCACACAGTGTTGCTTGAGAGACAAGTCTAAAAAGCAAAGTACCAAAGACAACGATAAATGTTGCCCTGAACAACATATTTTACACTTCTGAACAGCAGCTAGCATGTCAGTCCAGCATGTCAGTGAATTGTGCTGATTAAATTAACACAGAACATTCCCACCATATACATCACAAAGTTCAGACAGAAGAAAAAAAAAAATAAATCAAAATTACAGTAAGTAATGTTGAAACAGCATTGAAGTTGTTTGTTGAATAGGAGCAACAAAATGTGAGGGTTACGTTTGCGGATGGCTGGATAGTCGTGGACGATGTTTGTGAGAAAAAAAAATGGCAACAAAAAGATGGCAAAGAGAGAAATAATTAAGAGAAATGCACAATGTTTGTTGTGCGTTTTGCCAAATGAAAAAAAAAAAGTAATACTTGCACTTTCCCACATAAAAATCAAAATGTAACATTTTTCTTTAAAACAATCATTCATTAAAAAAGACACACTTTTATTATAACAATGTAAATGCAAGCCAAATGCATGCAATGTTTTCAGCTTCTCATAAAACAAATTCACCACATGAGTATTGTAAAAAAAAAACAAAAAATAAAATTTGAAGATATACAGCATGTCGCTCAGATTGTATCAGGATTTAAAACCAATAATTGGATGAATCTTTTATCCTAAGTGCTTGTTTTTATTTGACATTAGTACCTTGCTTGTTATCAAGTCTTGGTCTAGTTTTTTTGTTGTGTTTCTTTTAAATACTTCAGGGATAATTGTGAAAATGTACGCAGGTGAGGCGCTTTCCTCCGTCTCAGGACTGGTACTGCTCTCTTCCAAAAAGCAGAAAAATTCAGCATCTACATGAGGTACAGTGACTTGTCAGCTTTTAAAACATGAAACCACATACGAAAGTAAAACATAGAGAAAGAAAATAAAATAGACCAGCCAAATACATAACTTATACTTCACTAATGAACAAAAATATATTTCCTATGTTATATTTACAATAAAATCTAAATGAGATGGTGAATTCACTGAAAACCATTTATTTTTTATTTTATTTTTTTTTTCCTTTTTATCTCCAATTTATCCAAAAGATTTTTTTTTCTGTCTCTCTGATTGTCCCAGTTGTTGTTTTTCTGTCAGTTTTAGAGCCAGCAGAGGCTAATAATAAATACAATATGTTGATACTCTACAGTTTCAAATACAATATACAAAGCACTGAAGTCTGGTGTTTCACGGCTCACTGAGCCCGCTGTTGATTTTTCTGCTCACTTTCTTGTGCTGAGTCTCTCTCCTAGGCAGCCCTGAAGCTTAAACAAAGTGTTCATTCATCACATGTGTCTTTGCATAAATAAACAAAATAAGTAGACAAAAAAAAAAGAGAAAAAAGAGAGGCTCAAATGTGGTCACTGTGAGAGTAAACCCACTTGAGTCCAACAGGGGGAGGGGGTTTTGTTCATTCATGGTGTTTTTCCTCAAACAGCTTCACATTAATCAGAATTGATAAAAAATACAATTTATATCCAGTGCTTATAACACTTATGAAACATTGTCTTTTTGTGAGTTCTCGTTGTCATTTTTTCTTCTTCTTCGTCTTTTTTTTTTTTTTTGTCTTTTAAATGTTTTTTTTTTTTTTTTTTCGCTATATAAGCACAGTCAAGTTTCAGTTCCGTGAAGAGTCCTTTTAACTACCAACCAACTAAAACAGTGTGGCCTGGTCATGAAAATATTTACAGTCACATACAAATCAATCTCAACCACCAGCAAAAAGGAGCAAACGGTCTAAAAATACCCAACAGGTCGACTTGGAGGGAAATCCACTCAGGTGTAGGAGAGCATCCTTGTTTTGTACCTTGAAAAGAAGAACAATGTAGAAAAGATGCCAGAAAAAAGTAAAGGAATTATCAGTGAGGTGGTGGGAAAAAAAAAAGAACTTACATGACTCAATGTACGTTTCTAAAAGTACAAACAATGCAAGTTAACAATGAATGGGTATTAACAATAAGGGTACAGAAGATAAGAGAGCTACATAGAGCCATCTGTACCAATTAGAGCTCGGAGAAAAATGCAGTGACCAGCAGTGGGGATCTCGAGCAGTTTAAATCAGTGACCAGCCATTCAGATCCTCCAAAAATCTCTGTGCTCCTCTGAAATGGACAGGTTCAAGGGCAAGGGAAGGGAATAGCTGGACTCATGCATTAATAATGCTGTATTTCAGATGATACCCAGTCGTCAGTCATTTTAATAATCCCCCACAGCTTGATGTACTTGTTCCATCTGCTCGCCAGCGCCTGGTGATTGGACCAGGGTGGGAGCCCTGTTGAGGCCTCACTTCCAGCACTTTGATGGAGAGCACAATGAGGCGCACACACCCTCTTTTTTATTGTTTCCCCATCCTTCCCCGGTGTTTTCTCCTTCTCCGGGCCAGATGGCGCCCCCTGGGTGCTGGGGTTGCCACAGGCTGGGGTCAGAGCAGGGTATGGCAGAGAGGAGAGTCACTTAGACCTTCTGCCCCATAAAGAGGATCTGAGTCTCAACATCAAGGCTTTGACCACTGGAGGAGCCTCGTCTCGCTACAGTCTCCTGTGGGTCAGCTTTGGGCTGAAATTAGGAGAGCCGTAAGAGTCGCTGCTTCTGCTTCTGTGTTGTTGCATTTTGACTTTAAATACAACATTGGGGATAAAGTCCCAAAGCCCATTAGATTAATGAACAGAAGAAAAAAAGACTAAATAAGGCGCAAGGGTGATAGGTTGTATGTAAGTGCACTACTGCAAAAAAAAAAAGTTTAAAATGATTTTTGTCACATGTACACGATGAGGTAATAAAACAAATAAACAGCTTTTTCTCTCAGCTGAGAGACGTCCTGGCAAACCGTCTCTCCTTTCAAGACTACTTCGGTAATCAACTCATTGCATCAACCCGCTGACTGTACGGTACTTTAAGACTTCTTAGTGTCAGTTTAAGATTTACAATGTCTAAAAGAATTAAGATTGAAGAAAAAAAAAAATTACATTTTAAGACCTAAGACTTTAAACTTGCCGTCCAAATAGGGCTAAAGTGTTTAAGAGAACGTACTGTAGCTACACATTGTACAACATCAATTTGAGATTGTAATGCCACCAAAGCTGCCTTTCGCTGCTGTTCCAATCCCACGGATTGGAGGCCTTTGGCCCTTTAGCATTCTGGCCTGATTACAATCACTCTGATTAAGATCTTGGTGAGTCAGACTGGGGTGCGGAGCTGGAAACGAGTGTCGGACGCTCACGGTGCCTCGTGTGTGTGTGTTTGTGTGTGTGTGCGTGTGGACTTGTATGAGGAAATGAAAGGGCTGGACACTTTCATTGATGATCACTGCATTGGCCTCCACGGAGAACAGCTTGCCTCACAAGCTACCGTCCACTGATGTAACATGTTAGAAACTTCCTGCAGAGCTTCGCTGCCTCCAAGTTCCTGAGTTTCATTTGTTTATTCTGTTAGGGTGAATTAAAGAAAGACTGGATAATGAAGCTGCATTAAGAGATGAAGAGATTGTCTAAGACTCACGAAGCCTCTCTCAAAAGACATGACAGGCTTTAGGAACAACTTAAAATGTTTGGCACTTTTGCACAAAAGTATGCAGTTTTGTAAAAAAAAAAAAAAAACATTGACAATAATGATAATAATAATGGTAATAATAATAATAGTCATAATAATAATAATAATAATGATTAATGTTGATTTACCCTCTGAAATAAGTTGGAATCACTCCATATTCATTTTGAGATATTTTGCAATGGTAATATTTTTTTCTCCTGTCTAAAACATTCACAAGCTGTTGGCTGGCACACTATACCTGAGTGAGAATATTATTCCCATCTTAAACAGTAAGGTAATGTAGCAAAACCATCTAATTGAAGAGAAAAACAAGGTAAGAACTGCAAGAATTATAGAATTATGACAAACGTTCAATTTCAAGTTCTGTCTTCTGTTGTAGGCGACAACCTAATTGTGTAAATGTCCATGATCATAATGAAAAAAAAAAAAAGAACAATGACATTAAAAAAAAAAAACACAATATAAATTACCACAACCAAACTGCTTCACACACACTTAAGACCAAATAGCTTTTGATTCTGGTGAAGCCACAGCTGCATGCTGGCCTCAATATGATACATTAAAAAAAAGAAAAAGAAAGTTCTTAAACCTTTGTGGTATAGGTTTTTCTTTTGCTCTTTCTCTCCCTCTGCTCAGACCGGCTCTCTGGGCGTCCTCCTGTGTGAGTGTTGTGTCTGCGTTTGGCCTCAGTTGGCGCTGACTGGCTCTTGTGTGTCATTTTCACTGCTATAGTCTGATTTGGGCTCGTCCTCAAAATCTTCGTACATGTCCATCTCGTCCTCGCCGTTGACCGGCTCGCTGTTGTTGGCCATGGCGTTGGGCTCTAGCTTCATGTTGTAGGTGCTCTGGATGACGGGGATGGACGGCTCGGGACTCGCCGAGGCACTCGAGCACTCCGATGTCATCTGAGGTGACGGCGTGGTCGTCGCCATGGTGATGGCCCCTGGGTAGACCATGTTGGCGCTGGTTGTGATGGGGATCTGTGGCGGCTGTCTGCATGTACGAAAAACAGAAAACATTGAAACAATTCTCTCTCTCTCTTTTTTTCCATATCACATATCTGAGAAGTGTGAGTCTTTGCATGTCTGTAAACTGCTATGATTTTTTTTTTAAACTGAGAAGCTCGGATTAGGGGTTTCCCAAAGACGTCCACTTTAAGCCAGCGGCTCTGTGAAAATGATTTGGGGAAAGAGAGGTTCTCCTGACAGCTCCCGTTTTTAGCCGCTCAGAAACACTACCCAGTTTATTGGCGACATAAAACCAGTGCGTGGTTAGCGCCACTCTTGTCTGCCGTTGTGCCGGATGATTGATACTCCAGCCACTGAACCTTATGACTGACATGGGAACACCTGGAGAAGGGTTCTCCTGCTAACCACACACAGTAAATTAAAGTGTTAAGCTTCAGACGGGTGCCCTGCAGGCTTCTGTAAGTGTATACTTTGCAGCTTATATCCTGTAATAATGTCTGCACTTCATGCTCCATTTAAAGACGGCTATTGTCAAAAAATTATGAAATCACTGCTATTGAAAAAACACTTGATTTTAATGTGTTTGTCTGACTGTTCCCTTTAAACCAATACAAGGGAAGTCGACCCAACTATCACTTTTGGAAGTGGCACTTGCGCTCTAAAGAGACAAAGCGGTGCGCACCGATTGGTGTGTTTTCAAACCGTTAGTGCAGCTGGGCGTTGTGTACCTACCCCACAGTGAAAAACTGCCTCATCTCTTGTCGCCGTGAGCGCATCATCTGCTTGTACTCTCCGATACGAAGTTTTTTTCCGTCAATAATGCAGGTCCTCTTCGGCCGTGGCTTGTATTTGTAGTTTGGATACTTCTCTAGATGGAGTTTACTCAGACGGGCCTGCTCTTCGTAGTATGGCTGCTTGTCCTGATTAGACATAGACTTCCAGCGAGAACCTACACAACACAACAGATTCAGATTTTAGTATGGAAAAGATTTTGTATGAATCAAGCAAGAGAAAGAGTTCCTACTTGAATTGTAACAATAGAAGTATTATCAATACACAAAACTCTGCAAATAATAATAATAATTTCCCTTGATTGTTGCCGCTTGCCACAAGTGGAAGTTTTCAACAAAATCAAGTGCCAGGATTTATGATCTGTTCCTCAGCAACCTCTTCATAGCCCCTGGCCATGCACATCATCTGAGGCCAGAGACATGCTTGTTCCTTACTGTCAAACAGTAAGGAACAACAAGCCAGTGTAGTAAATACTCCAGTGCTGTGAAGTGTCCCACACTGGCATGGATGACAGCACTTTTAACAGCTCTGATGTATGGACTCCAGTGCTGAAGGGACAAGACCCATTTAGTCTCTGTCATTTTTCATGACAAACACTTATGGTAGTGATGGGCTATAAATCCATCTGCATGCTGAGGTGAAGTGATCCACAGAGGACCTACACGATAACACACTCCGCCTTCTTTACACACCAGATACTTTGACGGATATTTACATATCACCGAGTAATAAATCCATTTGAATGCACCAAAACAGAAGCATGCGTTTCTCTGTATGTAAGGAATTAAAACATTGGCGATTCATTAAGACGTCAGAGTGTAGGTGCTGTTTTATAAGATTTTTGTTCAAAGAAAATTTGCCTCAAGTGCTTCCTGCAAATTTTGCATGTTTTTTTTTATCATGTTTCAGCTCACAAACTCAAAAAGAGTCTGTTTCAGAGAAAGGGAAAAAAAAGGAAAACATTTTCTATTCCTTTCAATTACATTGAAATGAATGAAAATTAGACAGTTAAGTTCAATTTCTGTCAAAAAAAAAAATACTGTGGCAGTTCCACTTTCGAACATGAATGGTGCCTTTAAGTATTTTTCTGTCGTGTTTGATTTAAAAGTTCTTACCCAAAATCTTGCTTATGTTGGAATTGTGCATGTCGGGGAAGGCCTGTAGGATCTTGCGTCGTTCGTCTTTAGCCCACACCATGAATGCGTTCATTGGTCTTTTAATGTGGGGCTCGTTGCTGTTCCTTCCTCGGGATTCCCTGAAGACTCGCGCTTCAGTAGCACCAGCGCCTCCTGTTGGCCAACAATAATAGGGTTGGGGTTTATCTGCAGAGCCATTCACTTCTTTAGACCCTGGAATAGCCAGAGTAGGAACAAGAAGAGAGAGCGAGGCAAGACATTGATTAAATGACGAGCCGTGTTTAAACTCTCCTTCATCTACTGCCACTACTGCTAATGTCATCATGCACTTTTTTTTTTTTTTTTTTTTTGGTGTTAGCAGGGATGCAAAACCTCCTGGAGGATTAGGCTTCTGTACTGAGCAGAAAACCAGATTTGTGACACAAAAGTAAACGCAGAGTAAGTTTAAGGCAACTCTGGTTTGTTCAAAAGATGTTTGTCTCATAAAAACTTGATTGTTTTGTGTGTTTACTCTTCAGTTCCTATTCACACACAGTTCAATTCGACACTCGGTGTCCATAAAACCGAATGGCAACATGAATAATGAATATGAGACCAAGGCAGTCTTTAAAAAAGATCAAGCAGGAAACTCAAACTCCAGCAAATCTTAAAAAAAGTACATTTATCATCCAAAGTACATTTTAACATACATATGCACAAATAAATTCCTTTGGTTCACTCTTTTCCACTCCTTCTCTTCCCTACACACACACACACACACACACACAGACAAGCGCACACACAACACACACGAGCCAGCAGCAGAGAGTGTGCCGATTCTGCAAAGTGCTGTTTCTCAATCAGGCCATTCACAATCAGCATAAGAGAGTTTCTCTCAGTATTAAACTGTACATCAGACTGATAATGATTTCTGTTTGCATGCGCATTTGCTTCCTTTTATATGTAAGATGTGAAAGAATTAAATAAAAGCAGTATGAATATTTAAACAAACAAAAACATGTTGATAAACAAGGCTTGAAAAATAAGACAAAAAAAGCCTTCCATATGCTAC